>NC_091760.1:61539635-62164635 GCF_029378745.1 Bos indicus
AGAAATTTCTGATTATTCTTATCTGTCAGAGGTGGCTTGAAAATCACCTTTTTGAGATGGGAACATAGGAGTAACCCTGAGTTGGAAGAAAATGGAACAAGAAAGGTATAGGAGGAAATATCAGACATCTGCTTTTTTGCAAGTTTATATTATTGTAGTTGATTTACAATCCTGTGTTAATTTCTTCTGTGATTCAGTTATGTTGTTGTTCAGTCTCCCAGTCATGTCTGACTCTTTGTGACCCCATGGACTGCAGCACACCAGGCCTCCTTGTCCCTCACTATCTCCCAGAGTTTGCCCAAGTTCAGTTTCATTGCATCGATGATGCCATCCAGCCATCTCATCCTCTGATGCCCTCTTCTTCTGCCCTCAGTCTTTCCCAGTATCAGGGACTTTTCCAATGAGTCGTCTGTTCACATCAGATGACCAAAATACAGGAGCTTCAGCTTCAGGATCAGTCCTTCCAATGAATATTCAGGATTAAGGCCCCTAAGATTGACTGGTTTGATCTCCTTGCTGTCAAAGGGACTTTCAGAAGTCTTCTCCAGCACCACCGTCTAAGGCATCAATTCTTTGGCATTCTGCCTTCTTTACAGTCCAGCTCTCACAACCATACGTGACCACTGGTAGAACCCCAGTTTGCCTTCTCTACTTATTGTCTTATGAGGTTACATCAAATATATCAAGTATAAATGCTAAATACAAGAGACACTAACCTACAGAAGAAGAGGGGACCCACTGATTCAGTGGGTGAGCGTGACCACTGATTCACTTTTACATAGATATATATTTACCTTTTCATTTTCCTTTCTATTATGGTTTATCACAGGTTATTGAATACAGTCCCCTGTATTATAAGTAGGACCTTGTTGTTTATCCATTCTATATATACTAACCCCCAAACTCCCAACCCATCTCTCCCCTGCCTCCTTCCCCCTTGGCAACCACAAATCTATTCTCTATGATGAAACATCTGTTCTAAATCCTAGTATTCAAACTACTTTTTAAAAATCATCTTTCTTTCTGCCCAGCCATCCTCATTACCTTTTTGCATTCCATTGCTCCCTAAATTTTTCCAGTTTCTCCAGTAAAACTTTCCTTCTTTTACCTTCTCTCTGCTTGAGTCTTCTACTTTCCCAATTTTACTCTCTTTCTCTTTATTTGTCAATATTCTAGGAGGATAACGTTAAATAGAATGAGTTGGAACATATACAGGCATGTTAAAATATTATCAATAAGTGACACCTGGGAAGATGGAAAATTCAAGAAGAAAATTAAGTGAATGAGTTAGCAAATGCAGACAAATAGAGATTTTTGTCTGCCACCCACGTCTCCTACAACTTTGGTAATGGTTAATGCTATGACATTCTCCCCTGGTTTACAGGGAGTTTTCTTAGGAAGTAATTCAGATACTGGAACAGATGATCACTAAGAACCTTTTCAGCTCAGAAAGGCTGGCTGATGAACAAAGCTGTCCAAGCTACAGGCTAATTGCCAGTCTAATTTATTTTACCTGTAAACGTAATAGGCTTATACGAGTACCAGAGGTGTTTCCACTACCATTTAATTAGATGACTGCTGTAGTGATATACCAACCACTGCACTGTGACAGAACAACCCCATGGTAGATAATTCATTTCTTGAGCAATTAGAAATGAGGTTTGAAGGTGATGTTAAAATATTTTACTTTTATAATGCTTTAGCATTTACAAAGCACTTTCATACACATGAACTCACTGAGTCCTCATTAAAATCATGAGCTATATATATGAACTACTTTCACATTTTACAAAATAAAAGAGTTCTGAGCTTGCGGTAACTTGATTTGTTCCAGGTTGACCAGTAACTGTAAGGAGTTCTTCTATCTGCCATGAAAGGTGAAGTGCAGTTTTTCCTCTATAGTTCAGGTAACTGTAGGTTTGAATTCAGAAAATCTCTTCCTCAAAGTTCCCATCTATAGAGTTATTTGTCACAAGAGGCATAAAGCTAGAAATCATTGATCGCCTTGGAAAAGCATGGTATCATTAGTCTTTTAATGTGATGATCTTTCCAGATTTAAATGAAATGTTCCTCATCTGAAAGACTTGATGAACTTTGTAAAAAGATTTTTTATATTTATGAAATGAAGGCTTACTACAAGGCAGACATTGTGCTAGATAAAGGTTATCCATTTTGAAACGATATACTTCATCTGGGGATTGGAACTAGCTCAATTTCATATTCAAAGCAGAACCTGGAGAAGACTTCAAAGCCTGGTCACCAGAATGTAGGAAAATATACCTAAATCTTTTCATTCTTCAGTCCACATCATCCAACCATTATGGTGAAAGGAAGAATACAAAACCATGAAAGCAAAATGTTATAAAAATCTTGCTGAAACAACAAACAATAATAACTGTAATACTCTTTAAGGACTGGATTACATGCCATACTATCACCAGCTACATAATATTCTCTTTCCTAACCCCAGTTCAGAACTACATCCACTCCTATAGAGGTGCACAGCAAATTTCAGACAGAAAGCTGAAAGACTTTTTGTAGCTGCATTTGGTTGCAGCTGGAATTGGTCCTTCCTAAGCTTACCAGCTAAAGCAAACTCCCTCCCACTAGAAAGAAGTCAGCATAAAGAAACGCTCACATGAGGAAGAAGTCGAGGAAATGAGACAGATAGGGAATGAGAAGTGATGATAGCCTAACCTTTAGGAAATGGATACAAGATCTTGATGCTTAAGTCAGGGTATATCAAGCTGAAAATGGCCAGATTCACATGGCCACCACAGGAGACTGAGAGAGAAATGCAGAGAGCAGTTCAGGAACAATTGAGAAGACACGTAGAGAAAAGCTGTTTTCTTTTTCAATTCTGTGGATCTGAGGCACCACACTCTCAAGGAATCAAACTGCAGCACTGGTGTGGGGTAGCCTTAAGTGACCCCCTCCTAACCATTCTTCCACTGTTTGTTGCCTATGCTCAACAAATCGTTGCTTAAGGTTCAGATTTGGTACAATATAAAAAGGAGCTTATAAAGAATATTAGACACAATGTTCTTAGCATTCAAGTGGATTTGGGGGAACATATACCTCTCTGCAGTTTCTTGGCTCTGTTACTCTGTAAATTAATTAAACAAGGAGGCCATTAGACTGAAGTGGCTGTAATGCCAAGCTGTTTGAGTTTGGTTTGGTGACAAATCAAAATCTAAGGCTATAAATACCTCAAGGTTAGGAGACTGAAACCTAAGGACAACTAACAGATGACAAGCAGCACCAGGTTTCAAGCTATAGCCAATCAATAATTTCCTTACTTTGCTTGTCTTTTCTCTTATAAGTTTTTCCCCAGCTCAAATAAATTTTTAAAATTTTAAAATGCCTCAGTTATCTGTTAACATCTATGAGTCATCCCTCATTCTTCCTCTTCTCTTCTGAGTCGTTGTGGAGTGACTGGTTCAGGCTGTGCTTTCCCAGGCTCCCGTGTCAGCTAATTCACTCATTCAGTGAGAAGCACTGGCAGAAAATGAGAGACCAGGGGCATGGGAGAGGCCGGGTGTCCCTCCACTCTTGTCTCTGCACTGGTCCCCTTCTTTGGCTGTGACTACATCTCCTATGGAGATCAATCCCTTGGTCCTGGTAATGCCAATTCTCCCACTGACTTCAGCTGGTTCTCGTCTCTGGGTGCCTCTGCTCAGCGTCTTACAGTTCTGTAACGTGGGTACCAAATTTGGGGGATTTCATTTCCTTTAAATGCTTTGAGGGGGTTTATGTTTCCTTGGTTGTGCCTTCACTGATTCAACCACCTTCCTTTTTAGATTTTCTAGTATTAAAATATGTTTTAATATTTCTGATTAAATCATTCTGTCACATTGGTATTAGTTAGTTGAATATAAATATAATTAAATAGCCAATATATACAATCTAACCATCACTGTAAACAGATTTTGCTACTAGTAAGTGGTGGTGGTGGTTTACTTGCTAAGTTGTACCTGACTCTTGCGACCCCATGGACTGTAGTCTGCCAGGCTCCTCTGCCCATGGTATTTCCCAGGCAAGAATACTGGAGTGGGTTGCCACTTCCTTCTCCAGGGGATCTTCCTGACCCAGGGATTGAGCCCACGTCCTCTGCACTATAGGGAGCCTCCTGCATTGCAGGTGGATTCTTTACCACTGAGCCACCAGGACATCTAATAAGTACTCAAGGAGAAAAGATCCATCCATAGTGGCAGTGGTGTTAGGCTCCATCTTATCATAGTGACTAGAATAATTTCTGGCTCTAGGAAGTCCTCTGTAAATATTTGATTATGACCTTGTCTTATGCATCTTATTCACAGAACCTAATACAGTGTCCAGCTATCAAGAAGTATTTGTTGACATGAACTGAATTGACAATAATTCTACTAAACCTATTTATTTCATGCACATTTACTAATGGGCAGGTGGAAATATTTGAGTACTGTTTCAAGTGGCTCATAAGTAGTAAGAACATCGGTTTTATTTTTTCCCCAATATACTACCTAAGCCATCATATTCATTTTCAGGGATTTTTATTTCAGCTATTGTTGCCAGGATAAAATTTCAATTTTCTATGATAATTATATTGGGTTGCAAAGAGAATTTAGGAACAAAAACTAGAAGATTTTCCTTTTCAGCAATCTGACTTATGAAGTCAAAACACAAAGCCAGTGCATGCCTCAGATAAAATTTAAAGGGGGTTATGCTACGCTATGCTAAGTCACTTCAGTCATGTCCGACTCTGTGCAACCCCATAGACGGCAGCCCACCAGGCTCCCTGTCTCTGGGATTCTCCAGGCAAGAACACTGGAGTGGGTTGCCATTTCCTTCTCCAATGCATGAAAGTGAAAAGTGAAAGTGAAGTCGCTCAGTCGTGTCCGACTCTTAGCGACCCCATGGATTGCAGCCTAACAGGCTCCTCCGTCCATGGGATTTTCCAAGCAAGAGTACTGGAGTGGGGTGCCACTGCCTTCTCCGAAAGGGGGTTAAGTGTGTCTTTTTTCTCTCCCTTTTTTCATCCCTTCTTCCCAGTTGTCTTCTTTAGATCTCTCTCTCTCTCCAGGCACTCCCCCTCAGTCAAGATCTCACCTTCTTCTTGGGCTCATATACCCATTCTGGCCACACCCCTACTATCTTTGCTTACTCCCCAAAGCCTTTCATTGCCTCGGCTTTTCATTGTCATCATCTCTCATTCTGTTACTCTCTTCACCTGGGGGCAAGCTGCCAGCACCTCCTAAAAGACATATTCAATTTAAAAGGGACAAGGCCATCCAAAATCTGTTTCAAATAATTAGTGCTTTTAAGCAGTAGTCTCTGATAAAACTACTGCACCCCCAACACACACACACAGCTGGTTTCATCACCCACCCCTGAAGCTACTACCCTTGTCTCTGCCTTTCCCATCCTGAAAAGACCAGGAGAGATGCAAATGGACTGCATGAATGCAGACTCTAGGCATGGAATTTATAACTTTGTCCTTGTCACTCCTTCTTCCAAACATCTCACCTCCAATATTCACATAGAGCCAGCTGCTTCAAGTTGCAGACAGCATCACTTTTTTTTTAACTACAGTGCCAAGCAATCATGGTTTACAAACTAGTATGAAGTATACAAACTCACCTTACTCAGCTAGATCGGCTAAGTTACAACGCTCCAGACTCAGCGTATTAAGTTAAAGATTGCTTAAAGCTCTGTGCCAACTCGTCAAAGCCTTCCCTATTTCACTTTCTAGACAGGGCAGCAGATTTTTGTAACCAAATGATTTGGATTGTTCTCTTTACTTCTCAGTACAATCTTAATTTCTCTCTACCAATATTAAACCATCTACTTTATTTTTAATAATGAGAATCTCTGGTTCTTCAGAACACTAGGAAACTGAGAGCTAGGGGAAATATAGTTTCATTCTACAGATGGGCATATGGGCATCTCTTGAGCACTAGTATAAGCTTGTGTGCGTGCTAAGTTGCTTCAATCGTATCTAATTCTTTGCAATCCCATGGACTGTAAACTGCCAGGCTCCTCTCCAGGCAAGAATTCCAGAGTGGGTTGCTATTCCCTTCTCCAGGGGATCTTCCTGACCCAGGGATCAAAGCAGCAACTCTTACATCTCTTGCATTGGCAGGTGGGTCTTTATTACTAGAGGCACCTGGGTAGCCCAAGTACAAGACCCAGAACTTTTTCTCAAGTAGATGCAGTCTAGTGGGCAGACATAGGCTTGGCCAGCTTTATTATAAGATGATGCATGCTCTTGTTTTAATATATATATATAGATGGATAAATAGAAGTATAGCTATATTTTTGTATGTATTTACCCATCTCTAACTGCTTATGAAGTAATTAATTCTTCCTAGAGAATTACAGGAAGATAGCATTGAAACTAGGACATGAAAAATAAATTAAATTTCACCATCAGAAAAAGGAGGAGGTTATTATACAAATAGGAACACTGTGAAAAATGGCATGGAGATAACAGACAAAAATGACTTATGCAGGTGAGCATAAGCCATCTGGTATGGGTGAAATGCAAGTCAGGAATGAAAGAATGAGAAAAGATGATGCTGAAAAGGTAAGAGTGGGGAATAAAATGTTTAAAAAACTGCATAGACTTCCTTTGTAAGCATTTCCATGAGACTAAATTCAGGGAGATAAGATGGGAATTCATTACTATTCATAGTGAGATTTGATGACAATCGTGGCTGTGGGCTAAAAAGGAAAAAAAAAAAAAAAAGACATGATATTTCTCTGGGAGATAAAGGCTCCAAATGTTAGGGACCAATGTGTTATGCAGTTTAAAGCAGAAAAATGAGAACCTCAAAATGCCTCCACAGTTTCAAGTTTTAGTGGCTCACTGAAAGAGTATTATCAAATTGGACTGGGTACTCTGGCCAAAAGGACGCTATATGGGCAGGGGTAATGTTCAGATGTGCTATTTAGAGAAGTTTCCACCAAGATGTTCGAAATCCGGGTGGAAATTTCTCTTAGAAAATCAAGGCTTACTAGAAATTACTGTTGAGATGTATGCTAGTGAGTCATCCATGCTTTTCCAGGGTTAAAGCCATAGGAAGTCTGGAGCTGAGTGGGAAGAGCGCTGAGCAGGGAATCTTGGGAAACATTTACTTTTAGAGATACATGGTTAACTCGTTCTTTAAAACTTCAAACTCAACTCAATTGCCACTTCTTTCAAGATGCCTTCCTTGATGCTCAATCCCACAGGTTGTATGTCCTTTCTCTCTGCCTCCAATCACACCCCATTTGCACTACCATGACACAGAACTTGCTATATTATGTTAATTCATTTGCATTTACTGTATCCCCATAGACATAAAGCTGGGACTGTGTCTTCACGATGTTGTAGTCTCAGAACATACTACAATTCTCAGCATAGGGTAGAAATGCAATGCATGTCTACTAGAATAAATGAATAAAGAAATCACTGAATGAACATACAGAATGAAGAACAGTGAGAAAGAGAATTAACAGAAAGATGAGCTGCAGGCAAGTCAGTTTCAAGAAGGCTAATAGGGTGCAATGGTGTAGAACAATCAAGGAGAGTGAGATCAGGAAAAGGACTTGATCTACCTAGGCCAGTAATATTCTGGATATTTGGATTTTGGATATCCAATAATATATTAGATGTTTGTTTTCTTTTTTAAGAAAATTATTTCAGGGAGCAGGGATCAGAATTCCATTTTTTGAGGGGTGTATGGAAGGGAGGAAGTGGTTCCAGCAACCACTGACTCTTCTCAGAGAAATCTGGAGAACTAAGGGAAAGTGAGATGTTGATGGTGGGTGACAGGGATTATACTTTTAGAAGGAGGAATTGGAAAAAGATAAAGATTCCCATGTGAGGGATACTGAGAAGTTGTGTATAAGGAACTAGAAGTGAGGGATATGGTAACAGAATAATCAAGAATAATGAGAAAGACATCTTTTATTTTTACTGTAGTTCACAATCTCACTTTCTGTCTCTGTCTCTCTCTCTCATACACACACACAGAGCTAAAGGCATAGTAGGTATTTTCTAACCATTTATTAGAATGAGAGGCTTAACACTTATTAAATGCCAGGTATTTATTATAAGAGTGAGTATCCTTTTCTCCTGATACTCACTCTGACATTTTGGGAAGCCTCAACCATGCTGCTGGGAGAAGGGGAATATTCAGTTATATACAGGGACTTCAGTAAAGGATATTATAAAAACTATCTCTGGGAAGCTGTAAGAGGGGGTTTTTCAGCCACGTGCTCAAGCTAAGCACAGCATTATCTGGGTATTGTTCCCCTAAGTACAGAAATGTGGAATGTGCTATCCCCAATTAAGAGTCTGATGCATCATATCTGGTTTCCTAATGACAGTGGATTTTTCTGAGGAAAATGATTGTGACACTCTCATCCATTGCACACTGTGGTTTATTGAAGACAAAGTCCAGGTTTCTGCCCTTGTTTCTCTGTAGCTGCAGGACAACCAGCTCCTGACCCCAAACAGAGGACGGAACCCCATTGGCTTCAAATGTTATTTGTCGTGAAATCACTTAGTCCCCTTTAAAATCTGCCAGAACACTTTATTCTATGGCCTTCTGAAGCAAATTCAACAGGTTAACTCTATATCTTGTGAAAAGTGTTCATCTGTTCTAAATTTACCACCTGCTAATGCTGTGGAGTGACCCTTTGTTCTACTGTGAAGCAACTGAAGAAAAGAAAGTCAGTAGCACAGATCAGGTGAAGAATAATGCTGCTGTGTTTTCCCTTGTCTTGTTTCTCTTCTATTTGTAGGTAAATAAGCATCCAAGCTCCTGTCTATAAAATTCAGTCCAAGCTCCCACCACCTTGTCAAACTCTTCAAGGGAAACATTATTGCCTTAATTGCTTAAACCCAATTTGCATAATATGGAGTTCTGACAGCCACAAAACAGGGATGCAAAAAGGAGATTAACAAGTGAGGTGCACGCTCAGCCAAGCCTGTGCAGTTTGGAATCGAGAGCAGAGAAGAATGCATCGGATGGGTGGGTTGCCTGTTTCATCTACTCCCTGGCCCTCCCCGCTGCACCTCCTTCTCTCCATCCCACCTTTGGGTTTGTTTGTTTTTCATTTGCATGCATTGGCTCCTAGCTTGTGCCTAGACTGTTAATAGACGTTCCCAGCAGAGCCTCCTCAAGCCCTGGTAAAGCTCAAGCAGCACCAAACAGTGCAGTTTTAAAAGCAGGCTGGCCTCTTTACAGCAAGCTCATCCAAATAATCAAAATATTAACACTTCCTGGGAAGGCAGGGACTGTGTCTTTTCTCATTTTTTGTGTGTTAGTGTCTTTTCAGATGACTAAATTGCTTTCTCTTTGGAAGAGTCATGGATGGTCAACTCCTCTCTGTGGTTCCCATCAGGATGCTCCTCTGCATGCCCCCAGCCCCCACGGCAGAAGTCGGTCTGTGCCAATCTCTTCTCGGTGCACTTTGGGGGCTTCCTGTTGTCTACAGGCTAACAGACCCTTAAAATGGCTTCCAATCTAGATCCAGTCACTCTGCATTACTTTTGAAAAAGGAAAATGTTCCATCGACTAAGGCACATGCCCAGGAGATACAGCAATCAAATGCTGCTTTATTGCACCCATCTAACCAGCTGGAACTGCTAACACACCGTCAACACTGAGACTCCACCAATCTCCAGAGCTTTATCAGACCAAACTGAAGACTCATTTCTGACTAATGAAAAGTAGGGCTTATTTTAATCAAATGTGTAGACACCAATGGACTCATTCCAGGGTCCTAGATTTTCATTCTCAATTAGCATCACCTTGTCTCATTGGAAAAGACTCTGATGCTGGAAGGGATTGGGGGCTGGAGGAGAAGGGGACGACAGAGGATGAGATGGCTGGATGGCATCACTGACTCGATGGACGTGAGTTTGAGTGAACTCCGGGAGTTGGTGATGGACAGGGAGGCCTGGAGTGCTGCAATTCATGGGGTCACAAACAGTCGGACACG
This sequence comes from Bos indicus, assembly GCF_029378745.1. NCBI lineage: Eukaryota > Metazoa > Chordata > Mammalia > Artiodactyla > Bovidae > Bos > Bos indicus. The sequence continues at coordinate 61,549,608 of NC_091760.1, forward strand.
ACTGAGCGACTGAACTGAACTGAACTGTCTCTTTGTATGCTCAGTTGTTCAGTTGTGTCTGGCTCTTTGAGACCCCATGAACTGTAGCCCACCAGGCTTCTATATCCATGGGATTCTCTAGGCAAGAATACTGGAGTGGGTTGCCATTTCCTTCTCCAGGGGATCTTCCCAATGCAGGAATCAAAGCCAGGTCTCTTGCACTGCAGGCAGATTCTTTACCTTCTGAGCCACCAAGGAAGTCCCCTCAATTAGCATAAACACCATGAATTCTCATCTTCCGTTACTTATAAACATTTTATATTTCCCTTCAGTGAACTTCTCAGTGACTCTCTTCACTGGTGTTGGCTAGCAAATCAAACTCACCTCCTTCCCTGAGGCCTTTGATTATTCCCTGTCTCAGAAGGTAAAGAATCTGCCTGCAATTCGGAAGCCCCAGGTTCTATCCCTGGGTCAGGAAGATCCCCTGGAGAAGGGAATGGCAACCCATTCCAGTATTCTTGCCTTGAGAATTCCATGGACAGAAGAGTCTGGTAGTCCGTGGGGTTGTAAAGACTCGGACACGACTGAGTGACTAACACTTTCAACACTAATACGTGGAATTCTGTGTTGGCCCTGGCCTCCATCTCTATATTATTGTACATATCACTTTAGCCAAGACTACCCTGGTCCCACCCATCCACATCCTTTTCTTGACCCATTTCTACCCATACTGAATACTAGTTCCAATGACTCCTGCTCCAGGATAGCCTTTCCTACACCCAAATAAACTCCCTGCTGCTGCTGCTGCTGCTGCTGCTAAGTCGCTTCAGTTGTGTCCGACTCTGTGCGACCCCATAGACGGCAGTTCACCAGGGCCCCCCCGTCCCGGAGATTCTCCAGGCAAGAACACTGGAGTGGGTTAAACTCCCTAATGTGCTGCTACTTTGGCTTCCTGCCCTGGAAGTCCTCATCTCTTTGCAAGTTAAGCATCCAAGCCCCAGTCACTGTATGCAAACATCACTAAAGTTACCTGAGGAGAAATATAGAAGTGTGTTTATTGTGGTGAAGTATACAAACACAATTGATTTTTGTATTCAACCATTTTTATATTTTATAGTTCTCATAGTATATAAATCCTCTTATTTTATGTAGACAATCATATTTTCTTCAAATAATAAAAGCTTTATTTCTCTTTCCAATCTTCATGCCTTTTATTCTCTTTTTTGCTTTCCTGTACAAATTATGAGGCTTTTAATGTGAAATTGGGTTATGAGGAATCTTCATCTCATTACTGGCTTTCAAGGCAGTGCTTCACCATTAAATTGTTTCCTATATTTTTAGTGATTTCCTTTATGAGGTTAAAAAGTTCCTTTTAATTCTAATTTATAAAATGTATTATGAATGTATATAAAATCGATCAATTTTTTCTCAGTTATTTTTATATAAATGCCTCTTTAAATTCTACTCTTTATAGAAGCATGTATACTTTTGTTTTTCCCCATATATATAGTTTTCCATTTTTTTTCATACATGTGGGATTATTTAAGGCAGTAAGCTTCAAACTGAGCTGTCTTCGGCATCCACTGTGGCTTCAGTGTGTGTATATGTTCTAATGAGTTTCAGGGGAGGGGACTTTAATTTTGGAGAACTAACAAGAGTTTAGTTGGAGTCCAAAGGAAAGCAAATGGGATCAATGAACTGATATTTAGTTCTTAGTCTAGAGTCTCAAACTGAACAGATAGATCTGGGGACTTGACTTTTGACTACTCACTTAACAGGAAATTATTTAGAAATAAATACTATGTATCTAGCTTCAGTGTCCCATGTTTTATGTGATGATGTTGATGGTGATCATTATCATCTGTAAACATAAATACATGGTTTACATCAGTAGTACAGAAAACTTCTAACAGTGAATGACTGAATGAAAAATCCAAGATAGATGATCAAAAAGCAATAATCAAGCTTATATTAAACTAGACTGACTTTAAACTCTGCCAACCCCAAAACATGGGGAAGCCAAGGGCTCTTAGAGTACTTAAAATAAATACTGAGAATCCGAGAAGAGGATAATGTGGGCTGATTCATTATTCACAGATTAAATATGGTAGTGGGCAGTGATGTGCTGACTTTATGTGTATGTGATTGAGTTCTTATTAGATGTTCCAGATTTGAGTCCTGGATTTACAAGAACTAGTCACTTTAGAAGTAATTTGGGGTCTGAATTTATCCTGAAAGAAGAGGTCCATATCTCTCTTTGTTTAATGAGGATTCTCCCATCTATCAGCCCTTATTTTCAGACATAAACAAAATGTGCAGATAAGGGTAGAGGGACCACAGCAGGAGACCTTGGTGTTACATGTTAAAGTTTGTGTCAGTATTCTGATTGTGCTTCCTCACATGTAATAGAAGACAGAAGTCAAGTTACAATTGGATTCTGTGATAAAGACTATGAAAAGAATGCCAAAGAAGCAGACTTTTACCCAATCCAGTGACGCAGGATTTTATTGCTTGACACAGTTTGTTGAGCAGCCATGAGGCAATTCACAGTCTAGTACTTCTGAGAAATAATGAACCGTGTGTGCTGTGATATCAAATAAATGGAAGTTGGAATTGAAAGAATGCTTATGATCAGTCAATCGGAAAGATGCACAAAGTTCAGTTTTAGGTGCAAAATGATTCAGGAGTGATGACAAAGTTACCTTTGAGCAAATTTTAAAGATGTGAAAGATGAAGGTTTTCTTTCCATTTATGGTAATACCATAATATTTCCTGATAAACATCAGAACAGAAGGAAAAGCCAATTTTAAACAGCATAGAGGAGGAAGTAATTGAGAAACTAATCCATCCAGACTGACAGTTTTTTAAGCATATTCACTATGCAATTTCACTTTTACCATTTACCCTATTAAGGCAGAGATTTAATTTAGAGAATTTTGTTTAGAGACAAAATAAAACTTCAAAGAAACTACAGAAGTAAAATTAACTTCAAAGACACCCTTCTGAGTTGATTAGATACAACAAATGTTTACTTAAGCATTTAATAACCATCTAACTAATGTTTAAAGCTTATAAAAGTCATGCAAACAGGCTTTGGAGTTGCAAGTTTCTGTAAGTGCTAGTTCCATTGAGCACTCTTCCCTTTTCATCAGTTGGATGGGTGCAACCGCAGGCAGATACACTGGGGAGGAGCACTTTGCAGAGAACCTGACTAATTTGTTCCTTTAAGCACCAAATACTGTTGCTTTCACGCGCAAATAATGAACCTGTGTGAAAATGTAAAGATTTCAAGTCTCATCAGTAAGCCAGGAGTACTATGAGAATTGTCAGTGTATCACTTTGCAATTTGTACATTTTAAACCGTGTACCTTGGGGTACACAGTTTAAACCATGCCACCTTGGGGCTTCCCAGATGACATAGTGGTAAAGAAGCCGCTGGCCAATATAGGAGATGTGGGTTCCAGTGTTCTTGCTTGGAGAATCCCATGGACAGAGGAGCCTGGCGGGCTACAGTCCATGGGGTTGCAAAGAGTCAGACATGGCTGAGCACACACAAACCCACAAACTATATTCACAGATTCTGAAGGTTCACTGTCTTTTGCCAATTCTCTTTTTAGAGGAACTATGGGACATTAATTTTAAAGCACAGAACCTCATGCTGAAAAAGGACAATGTTAAAATTACTGATAGATCTAAGACTGTAAATTTTAAACATGAACTTATTACTAAACTCTTAATAGAATCAGTGGCAAATTATTATTCAGAACAGCCAAATGTACTGTTATAAAAAAGGTAAAAAATAAAGCAACAAACCCTCAAGTAAATAATTCTGAGAGGTTGTTGTTTTTCAGTCACTCAGTCATGTCGGATTCTTTGTGACCCCATGAACTACGGCACACCAGGCTTCCCTGTCCTTCACTGTCTCCCGGGGTTTCCTCAAACTCATGTCCATTGAGTCAGTGATGCCATCCAACCATCTCATCCTCTGCTCCCTCCTTCTCCTTTTGCCCTCAATCTTTCCAAGCATCAGGGGCTTTTCCAATTCTGAGGGGTGACCCTCATCAGTTGTGGGATGTTCTTCAAGATCTATTCTCCCTTTCATTGGCAATGGAATATAAGTTGGTCCCTGGCCACTCAAGGAAGTCTCTGTTCCCTAGTCTTCCTTATAGTCAGTGCAACCATGAGACTAAATTCTGGTTAAGGCAATGTGAGTGAAGGTGATACATGCCACTTCCAAGTTTGCACTTTAAATTATTGATCATGCACTGCTTTGCACCTTGCCAAGAGCCTACTGTTGCAAGAAGGTGAGAAAAGGAAATGTTTCCTGGGCCAGACACAAAAGCCATTTATTAAACATGCAAAACCACCCTCATCAAGATGGCCTGCTTCTGAGCTGTCACCCAAGAGAGGAATGACTTTCTCTTACATTTCCGCCACTGTCTTTTGTTTGTTTGCTTGTTGATCTTTTTCCCTAGTACATTTGCTACAGATTCTTAGCCTAAACCCTAACCAATTCAGGTACCAACCAACTAGAGAGGTGAGTTTAATTTGAGGACACTTTGAGCTGACTTTGAGGGAGATACAGGTGTAGATTGTCCAGGAGTTAGTATGGATGTGCAATGATACATCAGTCAGGAGAAACCATAGTAGGTGGGGACAACTGAATGGATTAAAGCAAAAATAATTCACTATGAAAGTGAAAAAAAGCAACTGAGATGTCCTTCAGTTGCTGAAAGGATAATTAACTGGAGTACATCTAGACAATGGAATATCATTTGACACTAATGGGAAATGAGCTATGAAGTCATGAAAAGACATGGAATAACCTTAAATGCGCATTACTAAGTGAAAGAAACCAATGTGAAAAGGCTATATACTATATGAATCCAACTATATAATAATCCGGAAAAATAAGAAGCCTCCAACGTTACAAAGATGGGGAGAAGATCATGGATACCAGGGCTGGCGGAGGAGAATGGATAAGAAAATTATAGAGGAAAGTTAAGGTACTCTTATGGCAGAAAGCAAAGAAGAACTGAAGAGCCTCTTGATGAAAGTGAAAGAGAAAAGTGAAAAAGTTGGCTTTAAGATCAAGGCATCTGGTCCCATCACTTCATGGCAAATAGATGGGGAGACAGTGGAAATACTAACAGACTTTATTTTCTTGGGATCCAAAATCAAATGGTGACTGCAGCCATGAAATTAAAAGACACTTCTTGCTCCTTGGAAGAAAAGCTATGACCAACCTAGACAGCATATTAAAAAGTAGACATCACTTTGCCAACAAAGGTCCATCTAGTCAAAGCTATGGTTTTTCCAGTGGTCATGTATGGATGCAAGAGTTGGACTATAAAGAAAGCTGAGCGCTGAAGAATTGATGCTTTTGAACTGTGGTGTTGGAGAAGATTCTTGAGAGTCCCTTGGACTGCAAGGAGATCCAACCAGTCCATCTTAACGGAAATCAGTCCTGAATATTCATTGGAAGGACTGATGCTAAAGCTGACACTCCAATGCTTTGGCCACCTGATGTGAAGAACTGACTCATTTGAAAAGACCCTGATGCTGGAAAAGAATGAAGGCAGGAGAAGGGGATGACAGAGGATGAGATGGTTGGATGGCATCACCGACACAATGGACATGAATTCGAGTAAATTCTGAGAGTTGGCGATGGACAGGGAGGCGTGGCATGGTGCAGTCCATGGGGTCACAAAGAGTCAGACACGACTAAGCAACTGAACTGAACTGAAGGCAGCAAAAATAGTTTGTATAGTATAATAATGGATACATGTCACTACACGTTTGTCTAAACTAATAGAAAATATACCAAGAATGAACCTTAAGGTAAACTATGGACTTTGGGTGATTATGTATCAAGGTAGGCTCATCAACTGTAACAAAAGTGCCACTCTAGTAGAGGATGTTGATAATGGGGAAGCCATTCATGTGTTGGGACAGGAGGTACTTGGGAAATCTCTGTGCCTCTCAATTTTGCTGTCAACTTAAAACTGTTCTAGGAAAGTCTTGAAAAGCTCCAATGTTAGTCAGTAATTTTTATATGTAAAATCCACCTCAATAAATCTGTTTATAAAAACAAACAAAAAGTGTAAAAGAAAGAAAATGGTGAATAACAAGATTCATATATGGAAGAATCACAATCATTTAGCATTGCAGATAATCCAAGAGGTCATGCAGTCTATTTGCCTTCTCTATAACTGAATACATCCTACAGAATGTGAAGTACGTTTTCAGGCACTCGCTTCTGCTACAGGAAAGTCACTGTCTCACAAAGGTGTGCATCACTTTTTATAGCGATCAAACATGAGTGATTTCTTCCTTAGATGGATCTGAAATCCAACTAACCCTTGTCTCCCGTCAGTGGTTTAACTATTATTCTTGCAAGTGACAAAAAGAAAAAAAAAAGTTTACTCCTCCTACTATGTAACATTCCTTTAACTCTTAGTTTGTCCTGTTTTCCTTTAGTCTTTCTGTTTTCAAATGAACTCCCTCAGGGTTTTTAACTTGGCTCTTAACCTCTCATGACATCCAGGCCCACTGCCATCGGGGTCACCCTGTAATGAGTTTTCTTCAGTTTGTTGATGTTCCTTAAATGTGCCCAGAATTCAATGTGCTACTCTAGGTATACCCTGATGAGGACAGGGAAGAAAAGCGACATTCACTGCCCCTGTTTTGGGCACTGTACATCTTGTAATAGGGCACATGATCAAATTATCTTTTTCTTATTTTTTTTCTGATAGCCCTGCTTTATTATCTGAAACCAATTACTCTTCCATTTTTTTCTGAGATGGCATGAACGTGGGAGAATCTAGAAGCAGGGAAACAAAAGATTTGTGTAATAATCTAATGATGAGATGATATACAAGAGACACGAGACATTGTTTAGAGAAAAAAATAATAGGCATAGTAATGAATTAGCTGTGAAGAGTAAAAAAAAAAAAAAAAAAAAAAGAGGGAGGAGGCAACCACACTGAAATAACTATTAGTTTAAAGCAAGAGATTTAGGAAGGAGGAGTTTGGGAAGGAGCTATTAGAAAGAAGTGAAGAAAGGGCTTCATTGATGGCTCAGTGGTAAATAATTCACCTGTCAATGCAGGAAACGTGGGTTCAAGCCCTGACTCAGGAAGACCCCACATGTCATAGTGGAACAACTAAGCCTGTGCACCACAGCTATTGAGCCTGTGCTCTAGAGCCCGGCAGCCGCAACTGCTGAAGCCTGCCCCTGAGAGCCCATTTGTTGTAGAAAAAGAAACCATTGCAGTGAGAAGCCTGGGCACCGCAACTAGAAAGTAGCCCCCACGTGCTGCAACTAGAGAAAAGCTCACACAGCAATGAAGACCCAGCCCAGACAAAAATAAGTAAATAAATTTTAAAAATTAATTTAAAAAGGAAAGAGGTGAAGAAGATTCTTTCAGTTCTGCTGAAAAGTTCACAGCTAGCTTCGCTTTTCATGATGGAGAAAGGAGGAAAATAAGCTACTTTGGAAATAGATCTTGTTCGGATGCAAAATGGGACAGGGAGAGGAACGCTTGCTCTTATGTACAACAGCACATGGAACCACGACGGGAGAAGAACAGATGGTTTGGTGGTTAAGATAAGCACTTAAAGTGAGGCTGTTCTTATCCTAAACTTATTCCAAACACCCAAGTTTCTTGAATCTGCAATATGACATTGGAAATATCACAATCAGGAAGCTTTCAGACGAGATTTCTGGCACTTCCTGAGGCAGTTGTATTCTCCAAGGACTGTTTTAATTAAGGCTCAGGAGATGAGTTCTCACTGCTGGTGGCTGTTGTGGTTTGAGCCCACACCTTCACCAAACAGATAAATTCATGCAGGTAATTGTGCCAAAACCCTTTACAATCAAGTCCCCGAGATTTATGGCTGTTTTTATCACCAAGCCTGTAAAGCTCCAGGAATTGTGCTTGAAAAAGCAAGGGCTTATCCTCTATGAAGTAAAGAAACTAAAGAAAGCATTTATGTTACAGAAGACTGACTAGTAGTACACAATAAAGTACTTTTAGCTTCAATGCCAGCTCTTTTAGTAATGGATGACTTTGGGCAAGTTATTTGATCTTCTGAACTCTAGTTTTATGATTTGTTCATAAATGCATGCATTCTTGCACTCATTACTTCCAAATTAATTAAGTGCCTACTATGTTCTGCACAGATACTTACATAGTCTCTGCTCCAAGGAGTTTATATCTAGTGGGAAGAAGCCCAGTGGATTTCAGTTTTCTAGTCATTTGCTTTAAAATGATACCACGTACAAAGCACTATGCTAAACATTTTATACAGTATTTGCTTATTTTGCACAAAAATTTTATGAGGATATTTGTACCTCCAATTACAAATGGGGCAACTGAGAATTAAAAAGTTTAAATAATTCACCCAGTTAATGATTTAAATCAAGTATTTCTAATCCTGGTGCTTTTGTTCCCAACCTCCATACCACACTACTCATATCTGCCCACGTGCTGCTAAGGGGGATGGGAGAGGACCATGGGAAACCCTAAGGGGTTCCCACCACAGGCCATAACCCAAAGGATAGTAAAATATTTAGTTCACAGGGTTTAAAGGGGCTTTTATTTCCACAGAGGTTCAGGTGAAAGGACAGCACAATTTTAAAACGGACACAAAGCAGGTCAAGTCTTAAAATCAATCAGCATGTGAAGACGCTACCGAACAATCTGCCTATGCAAGAAAGAATAGTGGGTGTGGGACCTTTGGTCATGGTGCTCAGGAGTGCGAGGCAAGTGTGGGGAGTTGGGGAGGGGAGAGAGGAGAAGAGTGGGATCCATCCTTCCATATAGTCACCTTCCAAGAGCAAGAGGGCCATGAGATGGTGGAAAAAGCAGACTTATAGACTAGATTTAAAACTAATGCAGACTAATGATGCAATCCATCCCAGGAGGAAATAACACGGACCACAGTCAACATATTACCTATGGAATGCAATGGATCTTAAAAGGGTTTATCTGATGAACTTTGTTTTAGAAAGTATAAAAAGAGTGGGTTTCTCCTGGTTATTTGTCACCAGAACATACTCACAGTTTCACTAATTTAAAATGCTTCTTGCCACCACTGCATCTCCCTTATCCCACTGTGTTCCCCACCTGCCAACAGTTTGACACAGATTTGATGAATTTGCTTCCCAATTTTACAGCACTGAGGTCTTCTCTGTACCCAGCAGTACTGCGTGGAGTTCACTGATAATCTCCCGCGACCAGGTGCTTCTCTTTTAAATGGGCTGCCTCTCTCCCCATTCTGCTTTCATTTTTAGTACCGTGTAATCAGTCTTCAGCTTTTTAACTTGACTCTGAGTGGGCTCAAATTTTTTATTGGTAACAGCTTATGCTTCTGCCCTTGAGCCCTAGTAGCAAAAGAACTACATACATTTTAATAAAGTATCTTGCCATTCTGCCCTGTCATTTGCATACCTCTGTGTGCATGGGTATGCACATATATGTGCAAACAAATACATATTGTGTGTAATACACACACACACACACACACACACACACACACGATTGTTCCAAAAGGAACAAAGAACCAGAGGAGGAGGTGCAATGACAAGAGATGAAAGAAATTGAGGTTGGAACAGAAGCTAAATATGGGGAAAACGTATAATAGAGGATAATTTGTCAGTCACTAAAAAAGAGAGTACTGTGACTTAGGGACATTTTGTGCTACCAAGCATTAGAAGAGGTGGACAGTTCAAGATGCCAGTTTCTTATTCCTATCATTTCTCAGAATTTGTTGTGATGTGGAGCAGTGATTATGGGTTCACAGGCATCATAACTTTAGGAGTTTTCAGGATTTCTATTTCTCAAAATGGAACTGAGGAATGAGATAAGGGATGTGGGGCCCACATAGCTGCTACCAGAATCAAGCACCAGGGATTGGAAACAATTCTGACCTGAGCAGGATGACCAGCCATTCTGTAGTCAAAAGAGTATTCAGTGGGATGCAGAAAGCATGGTTCCAGCCCTGACCCTGAGACAAAGAAATGGGAAAATGACAAAAACAATCGAAACATTTTTTTTCTAATACTGAAATTACCAGTTTATACACACACACACACACACACACACACACACACACACACACACTTCTTCATTTCATTTTAAGGTACTATCCTATAGAAAAAATGCAGTTCAGTTCAGTTCAGTCGCTCAGTTGTGTCCAACTCTTTGCACCCCATGAACCGCATCCCACTTCATAAACAAGAAAATAGAGACTCATCAAGTTAAATAACTGGTCCGAGTTAACAAATCTGATAAACTAACAGAGGCAGGCTTCGTACTAAGAACCTCAGGATTTCTGATTGTAGCCCTCTTTGCTTTCCCTTCTCACCTCCTAACTAACCAGGGAGGTCACACAGCCATGCCAGCTGTCTTGAGCCTCCAGGGATTTGCTGGTAAAATTAGATAACTCGTCTAGATCAGTAGTTTCCAAATGTGCATACATATGGGTACATACATGTGTGCCTATATGCTTGAGAGAGGCAGAGCCTTTCTGAACACAAAACCTTACAGAGTTTGCTGGATGTTACAGACACTGGCTGAGCCGTGTTGATTAAAGACTGGTGTCTCACTATCTCCATCCTCACGGTGACCCTCAAGAGATGCCAAGGAATACACAAGTTTTTAGAGAATAGCTTGAAAACCTCTGTGTAACATTCTTTGAACAAGTGTATGTGTGTGTGTGTGTGCACACGCGTGTGTGCATGCATGCATGCATGTGTGTGGTCGGGGGGCGGTGGTAAACCCAGTGACATGGTCTTTTTCTATTGTTCATCTTCGAAAGACTTTTTGATCACAGTTTCAGAGTGTGGGAATTCATATGAAAGATACTTATTAAGCATCTATTAAGAGCAGAGCCTTAAAAGCCAGTTTCACCTCTGTACTTGGAATTGGCTGCTGCTTCTCTTCCCAGAAGACAGTCCCATAAAGATGAGGTTGTGCAAATCCACTGCTCTGGGTTCTAGCTCCAGCTCCAACACTAAGCTCCATGGTTTCTGGAATGTCACCACTCTCTGAATGTGGCTCCTCATTTATAAAATGAGGGTGATCTCTAGGACCTCTTGCAGCTTTAACATTCTATGATATTATGCCAATTTTATGACTTCAAAAAAACAATTAGATACTTTTTTTATTTCCACAGCACTACATCCTATGGGCTGACAGTTGCCTGCCATGGATGAAATTACTTTTTAATAACTACGTATTTGGTGCTCATTTTAAATTTTTAAAGTATCCCCTTCAGGGCATAAACACATTTCTATATCTAGCTATTAAACTGTGAGGGAGGAAAAGGCTTAAACTCATAATTTTGCATTCTAATTTTGTAGGTTGGACTTTCAGTCTGGGTGTGAAGTCTGGGCAGTAAGAGCTACATTTGAGAGCTGTGCTCCTTGAGCAGAGCACAAAGGGGCTTGGGGACAAGAAGAGGAAGAAAGGCGATGTGCCCCACTTATAGAAACTAGGGGTGGGCTCTGAGGAGGAATTTAACATCGTCCTTACCTCGGCTCTTTTTTCTCATGTTTCACCATCTCACCCATTTTCTAAACAGATCTCTGTAATTTTTCCACACCAAAAAATCCTCTTTTAAAAATATAAGAATTACACAAAGGGTAAAGTATTCTTTAGTATAATAGACACAATGCATGTAAACTAAAGGAACTATTAACCTAGATTCATTTTAAAATGTTTAACAGGGTAACAAATACTGGAGAGGCTGACAGTAAAAGGTACTCACATAATTTTGTCACATTGTAAAACGTATAAAGCTTTGGATAAGGAACTGAGATTCCAAAATCAGAAATACATTCCTGACAATACTAGCCAAGAAAGTCTCATCACCAAATATTTATTAAGCACTTGCTTTATACCAAAACTATTTAAATTGGTTTAAAAAATTGAAATTTATCTATAGTAATAAAAAATTAGAACCAGTATAAACATCCAAATATAGGAGATTGATCTAGTATGGCTTATTAATTCATTCAAATATTATAAAGCCACTAAATCTTAAAATACATAAGCTGTTTAACATTAAAACATGGTGGAGGTTTAGTCACTAAGTCCTGTCTGACTCTTGCAACCCCATGGACTGTAGCCCACCAGGCTGCTCTGTCCATAGGATTTCCCAGGCAAGAGTACTGGAGTGGGTTGCCACTTCCTTCCCCAGGGGATCTTCCCAATCCAGCGATCAAACCCACTTCTGCTGCATTTCAGGCAGATTCTTTACCGACTGAGCCACCAGGGAAGCCGTATGTTTAGGCTATTATGTTAAATAGAAAAGCAAATCAGAAAATGGTTTGTATATTATCTCAAACTATGTAAAATATCATTCATATATTTGAAAGAATATGAAATTTGAAATTTGAAAGAAATATGAAAAAGTGAAATGAGTTTTCATTAAAGTGATGATATTGTGTGTGATCCTTTTGAAGATGGTGTTAAATGACGATATTAGAGTACCTTTGTCCAGCAACAAAAAGGGGCTGCATTCCCTAATGACACCTTGTGTGAATGTGATAGCATTTAGCTACAGGAGAGACTTCTTAAGGTTCATGGTGATTCCAGTTTCACAATGTGGCCGCCTGAGGTCTGACCATTCGTGCTGCCAACTACATAGAAGATTATATAACCTTTTGTAAACTTTCACAGCTCTAATTCTTTCTCGAGGGGAATACTGGAAAGTGGCTCCTTTGCAGATTTCATAAATTTTCATTTTTCAACTCCCCCCCTCAGTCTCTTTTAATGAATTTTCTTAAAAAAAAAAAATCCTTCTGGAAGTTTCATGCTGTAGTACTACCTGTAGGTATGATTCCCCATGTGAGGATGTCAAATTTAATTAGATTTTGCTCTCTGTTACTTAATGACTCAACTAGGCTCACAAGTCCAAGATCATAACCTCCCTACTAGGCTGCCAAGTTAGCTATTTCAAGGAACCACTATTTATGGTACCCAATCATAATTATTTTAAACCATGCCCAGAAAATAATAAAACTAGTAAAACTCTCTTAATTATATCCTTCTTCTGTGGATAATCAAGCATTTCACAAGATTTCTTCACTCAGTCTCACATATAACACAGGCAAGAAACTTCTAAGGGCTTCTTTAACAAAAAAAGACTCATCCTTAATTACCTCCTTTTCCTATAAGAAATTTTCAGTGCACTGAGCAGATTCCAATGATATCTGACAAAAGCATAAGGAATCCAGAACTAGATAAAATAAATATTTTTTTCTTAAGGCAAACAAAGAGGATATATTTTTCTGGGTCCAAAAATGTTCTGTTCTTCTGAAAACCTTTGGAGCCTGTTCACTTTCTAGGTCTTCATTGATCACTTTGGTCTATAAAGTGCCAATAAACATGTAATGAGTAAACAACATATAACAAAAATGTTGAGATCTGAGGAAAAGCCTTATCAACTCTACGGAAGTCAAAAGGCACACAGGAAAAGGCAGCCTCATATCCTTCCTGAGGGTCTCACGCCATCAGCCCATCTGGCTTGAAGCAACACTGATCAGATAATGATGCTCTGTGAGAGTGCTGCCAGCCCTAGAATGAACTCCTGAGTGATTCCCTGTCTTTTTTTGTTCGCCATTGTCATTCAGCTCCTGGGACAGCATATCTTGCCTATAGTAAGTGCTTAGTATCAATCCATACTTGTTAAATAAATGAATCTACACTGCTTTTGATTTACTGATCAGAAACAAATTTTCCCCACTGTAACTGAAACTGTGCAATAAATGGACTTTGATAGTAATTTGAACAAAGAAAGTGAAAGTCGCTCAGTCATGTCCAACTCTTTGCAACCCCATGGACTATACAGTCCATGGAATTCTCCAGGCCAGAACACTGCAGTGGGTAACCGTTCCCTTCTCCCGAGGATCTTCTTGACCCAGGGATCAAACCGGGGTCTCCTGCATTACAGGAAGATTCTTTACCAGCTGAGCTAGCAGGAAAGCCCCAAATGAGACCTTGTCACCTGAACAGGGACTTGAACCCTAGGTACTCAGATTAAAAATCTGATGCTCTACCAAATGAGCTATCCAGGCTCCCTAAGCCAGCTGTAAAGAGTATTTTGGGGAAATTTGTGATAGAAATGACACCTCTGCAGCTTCTCTTGCATTGCTCTTCACAAAAGTAGAACTCTTTCATCTTTCTGGCCTCAATTTAACCACTTCTTGGGCTTCCGTGGTGGCTCAGAGGTTAAAGCGTCTGCCTGCAATGCGGGAGACCTGGGCTCGATCCCTGGGTTGGGAAGATCCCCTGGAGAAGGAAATGGCAACCCACTCCAATGTTCTTGCCTGGAGAATCCCATGGACGGAGAAGCCTGGTGGGCTACAGTCCACGGGGTCGCAAAGAGTCAGACACGACTTAGTGACTTCACTCCACTCACTCACTCTGGAGTGGTCTGACCAGATCACCCAATCTAAAGACCTATCCCTCCAGGCATAATTTCACTATAGCATTAATCAGAATATGCATTTATATAGTGCTTTGGGGTAAACAGTTACTTCCCTCTCTTGTCTCCAAGTTGCATGTCCATTTTCTTCATCACCATAAATTAGCACAGTACCAGATTCATATCAGATGCTTAAATGAGTGCATATAACATATATTCAAAGTCCATTTTTACATCATTTAAATTGCGTCTGAAAATACATTTTTAGACTCAAGCTTGTCTCTTAGAACAGAATTTTCCCTTCTCTTCAACGTCTCCATTTTCCTTTTCATATTAGTCACTCAGTCGTGTCCTACTCTTTGCGATTCTATAGACTGTAACCCACCAGGCTCCTCTGTCCATGGGATTTTCTAGACAAGAATACTAGAGTGTGTTGCAATTTCCTTCTCTCGGGATCTTTCCGACCCAGGGATCGAAACTGGGTCTCTTGCATTGCAGCCATATCCTTTATCATCTGAGCCACCAGGGAAGGCTTTTCCTCTCCTCTCTCTCCTCTTATTTCTATTATCATTTCACTACCCTCCTTCTTCTTCTAGTCTCTCTTCCCTGCCACCATATTTATGAATTTTATGAATGACAGCTCACACATGGAAGATATGTTCCCACTTACTGTCTATTAGGTAATGAGCAACAAAAATGAGAGATGACTCATATTTTAAAGGGTCATAACTTTCAATCACATAATTTTGCCAAGCATTCCAACAGCTGTGATTTTAAAAGTCATCAAAATTCAGTCATGCTGGTACTGCTTCAAAATAGACTGAAGATAAAGCCTTCTACTAACTCATATTAACCATATACAAAGATGTATCTAATTAAACACATGCTATATATTTGTACATAGGGAGCACAAGCTGTTTTTGTTTTGTTTGGAAAAACTAGTCTAAGCCAGACATAAAATGCAAAATATAGATGTGCAAGGTAAGTAAACTGTGTTAGTCATTCAGTTGTGTCCAACTTTCTGTGAGCACACATACTGGGTGGGGCCTGCCAGGTTTCTCTAGCCATAGAATTCTCCAGGCAAGGATACTGGAATGGACTGTCATTCCCTTCCCCAGCAGATTTTCCTGAACCAGGGATCAAACTCAGGTCTCCTGCACAACAGGCAGATTCTTTACCATCTAAGTCACCAGAGAAGACCAAGGTAAGCCAAGTTCAGTTCAGTCACTCAGTTGTGTCCAATTCTTTGCAATCTAATGGATTGCAGCACGCCAGGCTTCTCTGTCCATCAACAACTTCCTGAGCTTGCTCAAACTCATGTCCATTGAACCGGTGATACCATCCAACCATCTCATTCTCTGTCGTCCCCTTCTCCTCCTGCCTTCAATCATGCCCAGCATCAGGGTCTCTTCCAATGAGTCAGTTCTTTGCATCAGTTGGCCAAAGTATTGGAGCTACAGCTTCAACATCAGTCCTTCCAATGAATATTCAGGATTGATTTCCTTTAGGATTGATCTCCTTGCAGTCCAAGAGACTCTCAAGAGTCTTTTCCAACCCTACAGTTCTAAAGCACCAATTCTTTGGTGCTCAGCTTTCCATATAGTCCAAATCTCACATCCACACATGACTACTGGAAAAAACCATAGCGTTGACTAGACAGACCTTTGTGGGCAATGTAATGTCTCTGATTTTTAATATGCTGTCTAGGTTGGTCATAGCTCTTCTTCCAAGCAGCAACGGTCTTTTAATTTCATGGTTTCTGTCATCATCTGCAGTGATTTTGGAGCCCAAGAAAATAAAGTCTGTTACTGTTTTCATGTTGCCTGATCTATTTGCCATAATGTGATGGGACCAGATGCCATGATCTTAGTTTTCTGAATGCTGAGTTTTAAGCTAACTTTTTGACTCTCCTCTTTTACTTTCATCAAGAGACTCTTTAGTTGCTCTTTGCTTTTTGCCATAAAGTTGGTGTCATCTGCATATTTGAGGTTATTGATATTTCTGCTGGTAATCTTGATTCCAGCTTGAGCTTCATCCAGCCCAGGATTTTGCATGATGCACTCTGCAGTTAAGTTAAATAAGCAAGGTGACATTATAAAGCCTTGATGTACTCCTTTCCCAATTTGGAACCAGTTCATTGTTCCATGTCCAGTTCTAACTGTTGCTTCTTGACCTGCATACAGATTTCTCAGGAGGCAGGTCAGTGGTCTGGTATTCCCATCTCTTTAAGAATTTTCCACAGTTCCTTGTGATCCACACAGTCAAAGGCTTTGGTGTAGTCAATTCAGCAGAAGTTTTTCTAGAACTTTTTTCTTTTTCTATGATCCAAAGGATGTTGGCAATTTGATCTCTGGTTCTTCTGCCTTTACTAAATCCAGTTTCATCATATGGAAGTTCACAGTTGATGAACCATTGAAGCCTCGCTTGGAGAATTTTGAGGATTACTTTCCTAGTGTATGAGATCAGTGCAATTGTGCAGTAGTTTGAGCATTCTTTGGCATTGCCTTTCTTTGGGACTGGAATGAAAACTGATTTTTTCCAGTCCTGTAGCCACTTCTGAGTTTTCCAAATTTGCTGGCATATTGAGTGCAGCACTTTCACAGCATCATCTTTTAGGGTTTGAAATAACTCAGCTGAAATTTCATCACTTCCATAGCTTTGTTCGTAGTGATGCTTCCCTAAGGCCCACTTGACTTCACATTCCAGGATGTCTGGCTCTAAGTAAGTGATCACACCATCGTGATTATCTGGGTCGTGAAGATCTTTTTTATACAGTTCTTCTGTGTATTCTTGCCACTTCTTAATATCTTTGCTTCTGTTAGGTCCATACCATTTCTGTCCTTTATTGTGCCCATCTTTTCATGAAATGTTCCCTTCAGTTCAGTCACTCAGTCATGTCCGACTCTTTGCGACCCCATGAATCGCAGCACATCAGGCCTCCCTGTCCATCACCAACTCCCGGAGTTTACCCAAACTTATGTCCATCCATATATGACTACTGGAAAAACCATAGCCTTGACTAGACAGACCTTTGTTGGAAAAATAATGTCTCTGCTTTTTAATATGCTGTGTAGCTTGGTCATAACTTTCCTTCCAAGGAGTAAGCGTCTTTTAATTTCATGGCTGAAATCACCATCTGCAGTGATTTTGGAGCTCAAAAGATAAAGTCTGACACTGTTTCCACTGTTTCCCCATCTATTTCCCATGAAGTGATGGGACCAGATGTCATGATCTTAGTTTTCTGAATGTTGAGCTTTAAGAAAACTATTTCACTCTCCTCTTTCACTGTCATCAAGAGGCTTTTTATTTCCTCTTCACTTTCTGCCATAAGGGTGGTGTCATCTGCATATCTGAGGTTATTGAGATTTCTCCCAGCAATCTTGATTCCAGCTTGTGGTTCTTCCAGCCCAGTGTTTCTCATGATGTACTCTGCTGCTGCTGCTAAGTCACTTCAGTCATGTCGACTCTGTGCAACCCCATAGATGGCAGCCCACCAGGCTCCCCCATCCCTGGGATTCTCCAGGCAAGAATGCCGGAGTGGGTTGCCATTTCCTTCTCCAATGCATGAAAGTGAAAAGTGAAAGTGAAGTCGCTCAGTCGTGTCCGACTCCTAGTGACCCCATGGACTACAGCCCACCAGGCTCCTCTGTCCATGTGATTTTCCAGGCAAGAGTACTGGAGTGGGGTGCCATTGCCTTCTGCATATAAGTTAAACAAGCAGGGCGACAATATGCAGCCTTGACGTACTCCTTGTCCTATTTGGAACCAGTCTCTTGTTCCATGTCCAGTTCTAACTGTTGCTTCCTGACCTGCATATAGGTTCACTGGTTTCTCTAATTTTCTTGAAGAGATCTCTTGTCTTTCCCATTCTATTGTTTTTTTCTTTGCACCGATCACTGAGGAAGGCTTTCTTACCTCTCCTTGCTCTTCTTTGGAACTCTGCATTCAGATGGGCATAGTTTTCTTTTCTCCTTTGCCTTTAGCTTCTCTTCTTTTCTCAGCTATTTGTAAGGCCTCTTCAGACAACCATTTTGCCTTTTTTTTTTTCTTTTTGGTGATGGTCTTGGTCACTGCCTCCTGTACAATATCATGAACCTCCATCCATAGTTCTTCAGGAACTCTGTCTATCAGATCTAATCCCTTGAATCTATTTGTCACTTTCACTGCATAATTGTAAGGGATTTGATTTAGGTCACATCTGAATGGTCTAGTGATTTTCCCTACTTTCTTCAATTTAAGTCTGAATTTTGCAATAAGGCATTTTTGATTGGAGCCACAGTCAGCTCTTGGTCTTGTTTTTGCTGATTTATAGGGCTTCTCCATCTTCGGCTGCAAAGAATATAATCAATCTGATTTCAGTATTGACCATCTGGTGATGTCCATTTGTAGAGTTGTATCTTGTGTTGTTGGAAGAGGGCGCTTGCTATTCCAGTGCATTCTCTCAACAAAACTCTGTTAGGCTTTGCCCTGCTTCATTTTGTACTCCAAGGCCAAACTTGCCTGTTACTCCAGGTATCTCTTGACTTCCTACTTTTGCAATCCATTTCCCTATAATGAAAAGGGCATCTTTTTTGGTGTTAGTTTTATTAAGTCTTGTAGGTCATCATAGAACTGCTCAACTTCAGCTTCTTTGGATTAGTGGTTGGGGCACAGACATGCCTTACTGTGATACTGAATGGTTTGCCTTGGAAACAAACTGAGATCATTCTGTCATTTTTGTGACTGCACCTAAGTATTGCATTTCAGAGTCTTTCAATGACTATGAGGGCTACCCCATTTCTTCTTCAAAGGGATGCTTGCCACAGTAGTAGATATCATGGTCATCTGAATTAAATTTGCCCATCCCAGTCCATTTTATTTCACTGTTTCCTAAAATGTTGATGTTCACTCTTGCCATCTCCTGTTTGACCACTTCCAATTTACCTCGATTCATGGACCTAACATTCCAGATTCCTATGCAATATTGTTCTTGACAGCATCCGACACTACTTCCATCACCAGTCACAACTACAACTGGGTGTTATTTTCACTTTGGCTCCATCTCTTTATTTTTCTGCAGTTATTTCTCCACTCTTCTCCAGTAGCACATTGGGCACCTACCAATCTGAGGAGTTCATCTTTCAGTGTCATATATTTTTGCCTTTACATACTGTTCAGAGAATTTTCATACTGTTCAGCGAGTTTTCATACTCTTCAGAGAATTCTGACAAAATGTGCTCCACTGGAGAAGGAAATTGCAAACCACTTCTTGCCTTGAGAACCCCATGAACAAGGTAAGCCAAGCCTGCCTTCAAAAGGAAGAAAACATTATTCCTGATGGTTTCTCTAAAATTCATTTGTTTGCTTTTTTAATCCTTTTTATTTTAAGTGAGCCATAGTTTTTACCACACTCATCAAAACTCTTCTTGAAGATGGTGCAAAGTATCAGAGAAGACATCCCTTCATAAAGCCTCCTGTGACAATTGTTCAATTGCTAAACTGTGTCCTATGTTGTGACCCCATGAACTGCAGCACACCAGGCTTCCATGTCCTTCCCTGTCTCCCAGAGTTTGCTCAAATTCATGTCCACTGAGCTGGTAATGCCATCCAACCATCTCATTCTCTGTTGCCCCCTTCTTCTTCTGCCCTCAGTCTTTCCCAGCATTAGAGTCTTTTTCAATAGGTCAGGTCTTCATATCAGGTGGCCAAAGTATTGGAGCTTCAACATCAGCATCAGTCCTTCCAATGAATATTCAGCATTGATTTACTTTAGTATTGACTGATTTGAAAGGGTCTCTCAAGTGTCTTCTCCAGCACCACAATTTGAAAGCATCAAATCACTGGTGCTCAGTCTTCTTTAAGGTCCAACTCTCACAGCTGGACACGAATACTGGAAAAACCATAGCTTTGACCGTACAGACCTCTGTCAGCAAAGTGATGTCTCTGCTCTTTAGTACTCTGTCTAGGTTGGTCACAGCTTTTCTTCCAAGAAGCAAGCATCTTTTAATTTCATGGCTGCAGTCAATGTCTGCAGTGATTTTGGAGCCCAAGAACATAAAATCTGCCACTTTTTTCACTTTTCCCTCATCTATTTGCCATGGAGTGTTGCGACTGTATGACATGATCTTCATTTTTAGAATTTTGAGTTTTAAGCTAGCTTTTGCACACTCCTCTTTCACCCTCATCAAGAGACTCTCTCATTCCTCTTCGCTTTCTGCCATTAGAGTGGATTATCTGCATATCTGAGTTTGTTGATATTTTTCCTGACAGTCTTGATTCCAGCCTGTGATTCATCCAGCCCATCATTTTGCATGAGGTACTCTGCATATAAGTTAAATAAGCGGGTGACAATATACAGCCTTGATGTACTCCCTTCCCAATTTTGAACCAATCTGTTTTTCCATGTCCAGTTCTAACTGTTCTTCTGGACCTACATACAGCTTTCTCAGGAGACAGCTAAGGTGGTCTGATACTCCTAGCTCTTTAAGAATTTTCCACATTTTGTTGTGTTCCACACAGTCAAAGGTTTTAGCATAGTCAATGAAGCAGATGTTTTTCTGGAATTCCTTTGCTTTCTCTATGATCCTGTGACAGAACGTGATTATAAATCAATGTTGTTAAGGTTAAACAATATATTAATCATTCTTAAAGGATACATAACTGTGAAAGAGGAAACATACCCAAATGCAGAACCTCACCTTTAGCATCAGTAGAATAGTTACAACTCAATCTCTGCAATTAAGACAGACCGAGCTTTGATTTCAGGTTTCACCTTTATTGATCATGTCACTTTAGACAAAGCACTGGACTCTCTGAGTCTCACCTTTCTTATATGTAAAATAAAGGTATAATAATATCTACTAAATATGGTGATTAAATGGGCCTGAAAAATAATGTGTAATACAGTAGTAGGTGCATGGAGTAAGTACTCAATTGTTTTTGTTTAATTGCAAAGTCATGTATTACTCTTTCATAACCCCATGGACTGTAGCCCACCAGGGTCCTCTGTTTAGGGAATTCTCCAGGCAAGAATACTGGAGTGGGTTGCCATTCCCTCCTCGAGGAGAAGTTCCTAACCAGGAATCGAACCTGGGTCTTCTGCATTGACAGGCAAGTTTTCTACCACTGAGTCACCAGGGAAGTCCAAGTACTCAATTAAATGATAGTTATTACTACTACTGTGATTCTCATCAATAATGCTATGTTATTTTGGTAGTGGCAGTGATTACTTCATTCTTGTCAAATGCTAAAAGAATGTGGCAAAATAAGGGAAGCCAATTCTAAGTGCCATCATGTGGAAAATATATCAAGTAAAGCAAATGTGGGTGCTATAAGAAAACTAGACTGGACTCTCAAAAGGAGATTAACTTAATCCCCCATTTACTCATGAAGGAAGGTGAGGGCATTAGGGTCAGCAGATAGCCTATTCAGGCTTCACTTTTGGTTCAACTGGTAAAGAATCTGCTTGCAATGTGGAAGACCTGGGCTCGATCCCTGATTCATTTTCTCATCCAGTATTTCCTACTGCTACTGCTGCTGCTAAGTTGCCTCAGTCGTGTCCGACTCTGTGCAACCCCATAGACGGTGGCCCACCAGGCTCCCCTGTCCCTGGGATTCTCCAGGCAAGAACACTGGAGTGGGTTGCCATTTCTTTCTCCAATGCATGAAAGTGAAAAGTGAAAGTGAAGTCACTCAGTCATGTCCGACTCTTTGCGACCCCATGGACTGGAGCCCACCAGGCTCCTTGGTCTATGGGATTTTCCAGGAAAGAGTACTGGGGTGGGGTGCCATTGCCTTCTCCAGTATTTCCTACAGGCTTTTCAAATAAGGACTTGAAGAAGCATTTAGGTAACATCAGCTCTATCATATTACTCTAGGAATCAGTGAATATGTCTGAATTTAAAAAGTTATAAAAATGTTTGACAAATTTAAATCCAAACACATATTTAAATTCAAATAAAAATTTGAATAAATCCCACAATTAATTTTCTCCAGTTTCATTTTCATTATTTGTAAGTTAGCTTTATCATGGAAATTTCACAAACAAAAATATCAAAATTTCTTTTGAAAATGTTTTCTTTGAAAGTGTTTTCTTTATAGTTTTAGTCTACCAAATTAAGACATTCAGAGAAAAATGAACAGAAACATTTGCATTTTTCTCATATCTCAAATAATAACACATGATCAATTACCTATGTAAAGAAAACAAAAGGAAATCTAGAAGTTACAAAATATTCTCAGAGTAGTCATGAATAAAATCTAAATTCAGATGTTAATACCACAAATAAACTTAGCTGGAAATTCCTGTTTATTTTAGATTTTTATAGGCTAGACATAAATTTGCTATTAATATAGAGAGACTCATTGGAAAAGACTCTGATGCTAGGAGGGATTGGGGGCAGGAGAAGGGGATGACAGAGGATGAGATGGCTGGATGGCATCACTGACTCGATGGACATGAGTCTGAGTGAACTCCGGGAGTTGGTGATGGACAGGGAGGCCTGGCATGCTGCGATTCATGGGGTCGCAAAGAGTCGGACACGACTGAGCGACTGAACTGAACTGAACTGAGTTGTACTTCAGAATACCAATAACTACAGGCAATTGCCAATATATAAAGCATGCATTCCAAAATTTCATTTATAATTCAGTCATTTGGAACTTGCAACAGCTTTTCCCATATAAATATTTACAATTTGTGGTTAAGTTCATATGTAAGGCCACATATGCTACTTTTACATGAAATCATTGTAAAACATTTATCTACAGAAGGAAACTAATATATACTTTCATTAATAAAACATAAACTAAAATAATACAATGTTAAACTGAGATAAAGTTTATTATTATATATTTATTCAAAACTCTATGCATTGGTGAAAAGAATGGCAAAACTCAAAAGGGAAGAGGTGTGGTATGTTTGGTAGAATTCCCGAAGAAAGCTTAAGAGTATCTTCAAGGACTTAGCTATTTTCAGCCAAATTCTCTTTTTTCCTAAATCATTTCAGATCTTACAAAAGGTACAGGTAGATTTTCAGAACCATATTTAAATATTATCAGTTACTGACTAAAAAATGTAAATGAAAAGAAGAGAGGGTAAGTGAATTATAAGGAGCTATGGGGGAGGTGAATTTGAAATAAGCAAGCAGAAATGTCTGGAAACAAAGGAGACTGCCTGGGAGGAAAACTGAGCTACATGCAGAGAATGCCAGAGGTGCAGGATTGTGTATAATCCTTTGGTAGCAGATTAAGAAAGTGTTGGAGCAGAAATCCGGCCAACTTGTCCTATGAGCTGACTACAAAATGGCAGGAGTGCTTCTTCATGACATTTTGGTTGCCAGAGAATGTGCACAAGTTGTAAGAAGGTAAACACTTAGCAGGCTCTGCTGTGATGCTCTTATAGAGCCTTTCACGCCTGTGGGTGGAACACTTTTTCTGTCTTTACTAGGTTAACATGCAAACCTTATGATCTTAGAAACACTCAACATTGATTGGTCTTCTCTAGCCATGTGTTGGGTATTGGGTTTTAGCTTTTTAGCACATTGTGATACTGCTTCTTAATTAGTGGAACAAAAACTAAATGTGTGGTAGAAATAAGGACATTTGATATTACAGTCATACATACTGTAGTATAGTGCTATGCTCTTGCAGCTATTTTCATATATTACAAAAAGTGTTTGATTTCTGACTTCCCATCTGACAATAGACACAGCGAGAAGTCCAGACAGACTCTATGAATAACTTTTTGCCTGTAATGCAATCGTGCTGTCCCTAGTCTGTGGGCTATGTCACCTCCAATTAAACAGTGGCTCAATCAGTGTGAAGACAGCCTTCATATTGTTACCATAGAAAGGTTTCTCCTCTGTGAGTAAGCCTTTTCCAGCTGTCGAGATGTTCACCAATTGCTGCCTCAGCTCCTTGGAACCTGCTCGGCTTGTGAGCGCCGATGCATTTACTGTACTAGTAATTAATGCCGTTAGCATTGTAATTAAAAAGAAAAAAAAAAACTTTTTGCCTTTATACTCAGGGTGATAATGCTGCAAGTAAAAATTAATTAAAATGAGATGAATTGCCTTCAGTTAAACGAAACGGAAAGAGAAAAGGAGGGGTGGGGGGAGGAGGGACCTGACATAGAGTTTGCAGCCTTATTAATGAAGCAAACTGAGGAGGCTGGGCTTCACATTTTCCCCTGATTCTTCTTCCTTTGTGCTACAGTCTGGGTTAATGGAGCCCAAAGCTATCAGTTGGTGAGGCAATACAAAGAAGTTCCATTTTTGCTCCATTTGCTATGGGTCACTATGAAGACCGCAAACATGAGCGCCCATGTTTGTCAAGCCCCTCTTTAATTTCCCCTTATCGGTCTGTTTGAAGTAATGGGCTGTGAAATTGACTTCTATATTATTATTAATTAGATATGATGCCTGATTTTTCTTAACACTTGATACAGTGAAAAGGTCTGGTTCTTTGCATAGGACAAAATCCTGACAAATTCAATCATCGACTAAAACAGAGCTTGAGTGGGAAAGTCTGACCTCTTCTCATCCTGAAAGCAAAGACCTGGTGATCATCTTCCAGTCTCCTGATTTTTCTGAATTTAGCCTCCCAGTTCTGACTGAAGGACACAGATCCTTTAAATGAAAGTAATACACCAGCATTCTAAATTTCATAAAGGAACAACAATCAATTAATCAATAAACACATGCTTAATGAAATCCTGGTGTGTATCTTAGGATTATGTCAGTGCTCCAGGGGATACAGAAACAGTGAAAAAACAACCCTTGTCTTCGAAGAATTGATAAACTCACTTAAAAAAAAAAAAAAAGCTTAGTTGCATAAACCACTTATAAGTGGGTAATTGAAGCCTAAAGGCTTTGACACTCTGAGTGAAACAGGTTGGTATAAAAGAAGGGGTACTGGTCTGGAAGTCAGTAATAACTGCATGGTGAATGAGTGAGTGAGTGAAGTCGCTCAGTCGTGTCTGACTCTTTGCGACCCCATGGACTGTAGCCTACCAGGCTTCTCCATCCATGGGATTCTCCAGGCAAGAATACTGGAGTGGGTTACCATTTCCTTCTCCAGGGGATCTTCCTGACCCAGGGATCAAACCCACATCTCTCGCATTGGAGGCAGACACTTTAACCTCTGAGCCACCAGGGAAGCCCTGCATGCATGGTAGAATAAGCCAAAGAAAAAGGAGAAGATAAAAGGACACAGCTAAAGAGGGAAGAATTTTCATTACAGCTCACAGCATATAATTTCTATATATCTCAAGTCATTCATTGGTCAAGAAGGGAAAAACTACCTGCAGCAGGTAAATTTCTGCTGGAATTTCCAGTAAATTTCTGGAATTTCTCTAGTGCTCCGAGAGGCTTCTTTCATACTCTAACAATTACTGACTGACTCCTCTGGTTCTGTTTGGTGTTCTATGGACTGTCACACATTGGACATTCTACCCTTTTAAGCCTTGATTCTCTGACATACCTTCGTTCCATTTTCAGGCAGAAACATATTCCCACAGCTTAGAGATGGGAATACATGGTTCATCTTTTAGAGTTAGGGCCTGACACCTGATGCAGGAACTGAGCTCATTTAGAAGAACAATGCATTGAATCAACAGCTCTCAGCATGGGTTTTAAAATTCGTACAAGAGATTCTGGGGAGCCTTCAGATAATCTCTTGAAGTACTAAATATAGTTCTTCAAATTCCACAGTCATCTCATGTTTGGGGCCACTTCACTAGCATCCCCAGGTAACAGCTTTCCAAGAAAACGGTAGTAAGTGTGACCATATGACTTACTTTTTCAACGTCTGTTCGTGGATGTTACAGACTGTAAAATTAGAATCTTCAGATTTAAGAACAAAGTTGGTATTCTCTTTGTGAAGCCATCTGTATTTGTGCAAAGGGAATTTCTTAAAGTCCCTTCAACCAAAGACATTTCGAGAAAAATGTTCACTTGCTCCATTCACTATCTAGATGGAAAGCCTGATGACTGTCTGTTGCGCCCTAGAGAAGCTGCCCAGATGCTTTATAAAGGCCATGGCTTAGCTGCAGAACATCTGCAATTTCCAAATAGGGGAAATCAATCCAAGCTCCAGCTAGTTCAGCCTGACAAAGAGGCAGTTTGAGAAGCTTTTTTTTTTTTTTTTAATTTTTTAGCAGCAGGGTAGATTTGCTGCCTGAGGCAAGGAAGGTCTTGAGTCTCAGATGTGCACAGGTCTTAAACACCAAGAAAGTAGAGCTATTAGGGTAAATGAACCTAGCTGGGCCTTGATGGATGTCAAATGGGCTCAGAGAAGCTGCTGAACTACCCAAACTAGAGAGAGGCCTGTACCAATCAGAAGCATCCTTTTGCTACACTAGTCAGAAATTAGCAAGCAGGGGAAATGTATTTAACCCTGCCCCCTCTCTGTGACGGGCTGCGAGTGTACTATCAAGCTGTGTGGCATTGACAAAACTGAAATACACAGTTAATTCTTTCTCTACCTGCTTTTAATCATTTCTTAGAACCTTATAGAAAAAGCAACTACAGTTTAGAATACCAGAGAGCCATAAGAAAAAAAGATGAAGCCCTACTTTAATTAAGAAATGATGGACTTGATTATACTTGTGTGTGTATTAGTTGCTCAGTTGTATTTGACCCTTTGTGACCCATGGACTGTAGCCCACCAGGCTCTTTTGTCCATGGGATTTTCCAGGCAAGAATACTGGAGTGGGTTGCTATGCCCTCCTCTAGGGGATCTTCCCAATCCAGGGATCAAACCCATGTCTCCTGTGTCTCCTGCATTGCAGGCAGATTCTTTACTCATTGAGCCATCAGGAAAGCCACATGATTATACTTATGACACAAGAAAAGACAGACCTTGAAGTAATGAAGCAGTGTGGGGGAAAATGGGCCATGGAAAGAAACAATGGTAAATTACTAGTTTATGGTGCATTACTGATTTCCTGTGACCTCTATGAATTCCACACTGTAGTTCAGTAGGTAATAGTCACATGGTTTACTTGATTCTCCCTTCCTAATTCCAGAAGGCATAGCAACATGCTCTGTGAGCAGCAGAAAATTCTCCCGCTGACTGGTTTGCAGACTCTCCACTTGAAGTGCTGGACTTACAATCTGGTTGCAGCAAAGAACTGCTGACTGGCAGCTGGCACCTGTACAACTACTGGCTTGCATACTTTAAGGCCTGGCTCTTAAAAACAAATACAGTGAGCTCTGGGATCTTGGAGTTGGCTGCACAGGACACAGTCTATGTCTATACATACTCTCCCTGTGGTAGTACAATGTTCTGTTGTATATGTTGAATGGGGGCCTTTCTTAGGTTTTCACAGGTCTAATTACAGATCCCATGGATTGGAAAATACAGGCTCATTCATTTTTCATTTTAACTTCTCTTGGGATATGAGAGTGGATAAAGAAGAAGGAATGAAAGGGCATACACAGAAAATAATTCATGAAATGACCAAATGCTGTCTGATAAATAAAAAGGTGGAATTTGGCAAAAGACGGACATAGTGAAGAACACTATAGCCAACTTCGAGACTTCATCTTTTCTCTCCCACCGCCCCCATTCCTGTCTCTCTACTACCTATCATTGTCTCTCTCCTCTCTCTCTATCTCATTATCTCTCCATCTCTACACATTTCTATCTAAAAAAGAATCTTATTCCACCAAAGGAAAATGATAGCTTGTTTAAAACCCTTAGCATCAGAGCTGAATGCATTAGTCCTGACAGAGTAGGTTATTAGAAAAGAAATACATTTTCTTCTAAATGTGTTAACTGAAAGATAACAAAGACAAGGCCTCTCCTGAAAAGTAAAATTTATCTTTTCTTCCACATTCCAATTTTTAATTCTCTGTTTTTGTATTCAGCACATGAGTACTTGGACTTCTTGATACTGAAAATGAAAACAGCTATTTTTATAGACCTTTGCTCTATCACTTTCAATTCTGAAGTGCAATGAACCTCACAATATGGTGTTCCATGTAACATGTGGGTTCTTTGGGAAATGTCTGAGATATTTTAGATAATAATATGCTTTTTAGAAGTCTACAGCCCATATAAACATACTAAAGGCTATGAGAAGTTCTGTAAAAAAGAAAGACTTTAAGTCAAAATTCACCAAATTTTTTGACCAAGAACATTTTTTTTACACAATTATTTCTGCTACACAATTATTTCTACAGAACAAATATTCTAAAAGACATGATTTCGGACATGACATTAAAGTGCAAAGGCTGACACACAAATAGGCCAACATTCAAATTTTTGCTTTCCTGCTAAAGTGTGTTCTTATTAACTTTGAAAATAACAGTACATATGCATAAATACAGAGAAGGAAGAATGCAAGGAGAAAGGAAGGGAGGCAGAGAAGCACAGAGATGGAGAAGGGAAAAAAAGAGAAAACAGAGAAATTAATTTTGCCCTAAATTTTAAATAATTGAATCTCCAAATCTTTGTTTTTGTATGTAATAGTAAGAGTACTGTTATGTACTAGTACAGAAAATGGAAATGACAATTGAATACCTACCATGTGTCATTCACTTTTAAAATATACATTATATATGTTATTTCATGAAGCTATAAAAATTATTGCAAAGATCATCTTGTATGATGACATCAGGGTAAATCTAAGAGATGGCCTTACTATATATAGAAAATAATGTACTTTCTCAATTTCTGTGACTACATTCTGTTCTTGGATTAAATAAAGGACTGAAAGATAAATCTTATCTGGATAAGATAAGGTTATTCTTTTAATCTGGGTGCTACATGGGATTTAGACCAAAGTGAGTCTTTCTTTCTAACTTTTATATCTTACTTCCAAACATTACTTTTTCCCATATGTGTCAATAAACATTTTAGGATTACTTGAATTATTATTTTTCTGTGAAAAATGCTCTTGGTATTTTGTCAGGGATTGCATTGAATCATTAGATTGCCTTAAGTAGTACAGTCATTTTAACATTACTAGCTCTTCCAACCCATAAGCATAGTATATTTTTTTTTTTCATTTTTGTGCCATCTTCGATTTCTTTCATCAGTGTCTAGAAGTTTTCCAAGCATGGATCTTTAACCTCCTTAGTTCAATTTATTCTTAGTTATTTTATTATTTTCAATGGCATTATAAATGGAATTGTTTTCTTAATTTCTCTTCCTGATAGTTTATTGTTCGTGTATAGAAATACAATGGATTTCTGTATATTACTTTAGTATCTTGCAACTGTACTTAATTAATTGATAAGTTCTTCTAATTTTTTGATGGCACCTTTATATAGTATCATGTAACTGCAAACAGTGATGGCTTTACCTTTTCCCTTTCAGCTTAGATGCCTTTTATTTCTTTTTCTTGTCTGATTGCTGTGGCAAGGACTTCCAATACTATGTTGAATAAAAGCTGTGAGAATGTGCATCCTTGTCTTATTCTGATCTTAGAGGAAATGCTTTCAGCTTTTCACCACTGAGTATGATGTTACCTGTGGGCTTGTCATATGTTCTTTTTACTATAATGAGGTATGTTCCCCCTCTTACTGTGTTGAGAGATTTTATCACAAATGGATGTTGAATTTTGTTTAAAAGCTTTTAAACAAAAGAGCAAGTCCCAACAGTTTCCAATAGACATCCTAGGATTAGTAAATGAATTTTCCTCATGGATAGTCTAGATACCCTTCAAACCACTGTTTTTGGAAGCTATTTAATCAGTCCTTAGTACCTGTGGCGGATTCATTTTGATATTTGGCAAAACTAATACAATTATGTAAAGTTTAAAAATAAAATTAAATTAAAAAACAAAAAGAGGAATCATTCTAAATGTACATGCAGATTCAGTGTGCATATTCAAGGAGGTGTGTTCAGAGTCTTCCTATACTGTGGTCTGGGACAGCTTTCAATTTTTTTGTAGATTATTTATTTGTAAAGCAAAAGAGCTATACTAGATGACTTACAAGAACATTTCCACACTACAAAATACCATCTCTACAATTTAAACAATATATAATAGCCCTACCCATCAACACAAAATTGGATTAAAGATTTATGAGCATGGCCCCGCCCATCAGAACAAGACACAGTTTCCCCCAGTCAGTTTCCCCCACAGTCAATCTCTCCCATCAGGAAGATCCCATAAACTGTTTACCCTTATCCCTCAGAGACAGAATGAAAAACGCAATCACAGAAAACTAATCAAGCTATTCACATGGACCACAGCCTTATCTAACGCAATGAAACTATGGGCCATGCCGTGTAGGGCCACCCAATATGGACAGGTTATGGTAGAGAGTTCTGACAAAATGTGGTTCACTGGAGAAGGGAATGACAAACCACTTCAGTATTCTTGCCTTGAGAACCTCATGAACAGTATAAAAAGGCAAAAAGATATGACACTAAAGATGAACTCCCCAGGTGGGTAGGTATCCAATATGTTACTGGAGAAGAGTGAAGAAATAACTCCAGAAAGAATGAAGAGATGGAGCCAAAGCAAAAACGTCACCCAGTTGTGGATGGGACTAGTGATGGAAGTAAAGTCCAATGCTGTAAACAGCAATATTGCATAGGAACCTGGAATGTTAGGTCCATGAGTCAAGGTAAATTAGAAGTGGTCAAACAGGAAATGGCAAGAATGAACATCAACAATTTAAGAATCAGTGAACTAAAATGGACCAGAATGGGCGAATTTAATTCAGATGACCATTATATCTACTACTGTGGGCAGGAATCCCTTAGAAGAAATGGAGTAGCCATCACAGTCAACAAAAGAGTCTGAAAAGCAGTACTTGAATGCAATCTCAAAAATGACAGAATCATCTCTGTTCGTTTAAGTTATACCCATCTGAATGCAGAGTTCCAAAAAGAGCATGAATGGGAAAGACTAGAAATCTTTTCAAGAAAATTAGAGATACCAAGGGAACATTTCCTGAAAAGATGGGCACAATAAAGGACAGAAATGGTATGGACCTAACAGAAGCAGAAGATATTAAGAAGAGGTGGCAAGAATACACAGAAGAACTATACAGAAAAGATCTTCATGATCCAGATAACCATGATGGTGTATTCAGCCACCTAGAGCCAGACATCCTGGAATGTGAAGTCAAGTGGGCCTTAAAGGGAAGCATCACTATGAACAAAGCTAGTGGAGGTGATGGAATTCCAGTTGAGTTATTTCAAATCCTGAAAGATGATGCTGTGAAAGTGCTGCAATCAATATGCCAGCAAATTTGGAAAACTCAGCAGTGGCCATAGGACTGGAAAAGGTCAGTTTTCATTCCAATCCCGAAGAAAGGCAATGCAAAGAATGCTCAAACTACTGCACAATTGCACTCATCTCACACGCTAGCAAAGTAATGCTTAAAATTCTCCAAGCCAGGCTTCAATACTATGTGAACTGTGAACTTCCAAATGTTCAAGCTGGAAAAGGCAGAGGAACCAGAGATCAAATTGCCAATATCTGCTGGATCATCGAAAAAGCAAGAGTTCCAGAAAAACATCTACTTCTGCTTTATTGATTGTGCCAGAGCCTTTGACTGTATAGATCACAACAAACTGTGGAAAATTCTTCAGGAGATGGGAATACCAGATGACCTGACCTGCCTCCTGAGAAATCTGTATGCAGGTCAAGAAGCAACAGCTAGAACTGGACATGGAACAACAGACTGGTTCCAAATTGGGAAAGGAGTATGTCAAGGCTGTATATTGTCACCCTGGTTATTTAACTTATATGCAGAGTACATCATGTGAAATGCCAGGCTGGATAAAGCACAAGCTGGAATCAAGATTGCTGGGATATATATCAATAACCTCAGATACACAGATGACAACATTCTTATGGCAGAAAGTGAAGAGGAACTAAAGAGCCTCTTGATGAAAGTGAAAGAGGAGAGTGAAAAAGCTGGCTTAAAACTCAACATTCAAAAAATGAAGATCATGGCATCCACTCCAATCACTTTATGGCAAATAGATGGGGAAACAATGAAAAGAATATAGACTATTTTCTTGGGCTCACTGCAGATGGTGACTGAAGCCACGAAATTAAAAGACTCTCACTCCTTGGAAGAAAAGCTATAACCAACCTAAACAGCATATTAAAAAGAAAAGATAGTATCTTGCCGACAAAGGTTCATCTAGTCAAAGCTATGGTTTTTCTAGTAGTCACATATGAATATGAGAGTTTGACTATAAAGAAAGATGGGTGATGAAGAATTGATGCTTTTGAACTGTGGTAATGGAGAAGACTCTTGAGAGTTCCTTGGACTGCAAGGAGATCAAACCTAAAGGAAATCAGTCCTGAATAATCATTGGAAGAACTGATGCTGAAGCTGAAACTCCAATATTTTGGCCACCTGATGCAAATAACTGACTCATTGAGAAAGACCCTCATGCTGGAAATATTGAAGGCAGGAGAATAAGGGGATGACAGAGGATGATATGGTTGGATGGTATCACCGACTCAACAGACATGAGTTTGAACAAGCTCCAGGAGTTGGTTATAGACAAGGAAGACTGGCATGCTTCAGTTAATTGAGTCACAAAGAATCAGACATGACTGAGCAATTGAACTGAACTTGTATTTTTTTCTGACACAAATTTCCCATTTCAATAACCACTTCAAAATCTAAAACCTAAAACTGAAGACACTAGGACTCGTTTCTCGTGATGATGTTGAAAACATGCCTGTATAAGTATGATTTAGTTAGATTACGAGGTCTGTGTTGTGCTTAGTCACTCCACTGGGTCCCACTCTTTGCAATCCCACAGACTATAGCCTGCCAGGCTCCTCTGTCCATGGGGAGTCTCCAGGCAAGAACACTGGGGTGGGTTGCCATGCCCTCCTCCAGGGAAATTACAAGGTCTAGTCCTATCTTAAAGTGAAAGGTGAAGTCGCTCAGTCATGTCTGACTCTTTGTGACTCCATGAACGGTAGCCTACCAGGCTCCGCGGTCCATGGGATTTTCCAGGCAAGAATACTGGAGTGGGCTGCCATTTCCTTCTCTAGGGGATCTTCCCAACCCAGGGATCGAAACCGGGTCTCCTGCATTGCAGACAGACGCTTTATTGTCTGAGCCACCAGGAAAGTCCTATCTTAACATGCTACTAAAATCCACTTTCATTCTTTACATTCTTCAAAGAGTCACAAAGGTTAGCCTAACATCATTATTAGAAACAACATAGATTCTACAGGCAGTGTGTTCTTTTCATCTTAAAAAGTGCAACTCTTTGTTCAATATGCTAATAAGAAAGTGCAGCATCCAAATCATTAGCAAGTTGACAGCTTTTATCCGTTGTTTTCTCTCTTCTTTTGCTTAGACTCTATGGTAGCAAAGCAGAGTCGGGAAAAAAAGAGAGCAAAAAGTTTTGCCATTATATATAAAGTAATGAGGGCTTCCACGGTGGCTCAGCAGTATAGAATCTGCCTGCAACGCAAGAGCCACAGGAGACACAGGTTCAGTCTCTAGGTCAGGAAGATTCCCTGGAAGAGGGGCATGGGAACCCACTGCAGTATTCTTGCCTGGAGAATCCCACGGACAGAGGAAACTAGCAGGCTACAGTGTAGAGGGTAGCAGACATGACTGAAGCAACTTAGTATGCACACATAAGGTAATGAAGTATAGAATGGAAACCTAGTACAGTTCTACGGAGAAGGTGATGGCACCCCACTCCAGTACTCTTGCCTGGAAAATGCCATGGATGGAGGAGCCTGGTAGGCTGCAGTCCATGGGGTTGCAAAGAGTCGGACTCGACTGAGTGACTTCACTTTCACTTTTAGCTTTCATGCATTGGAGAAGGAAATGGCAACCCACTCCAGTGTTCTTGCCTGGAGAATCCCAGGGATGGGAGAGCCTGGTGGGCTGCCATCTATGGGGTCGCACAGAGTCGGACACGACTGAAGCGACTTAGCAGCAGCAGCAGTACAGTTCTAGGTACATGAACTTCATACATGCCTTTGAACCCAATCAACACAGACGTATTGCAGCTACAGGATATCTAAGTCAATCTGCTTCATTTATTTTCACCATCATTTACTAAATATTCACACTAACATCGAGTCTTCACCAAAAAACCTACAGATACTGTAAGCCCTATTTTATGTATGAAAAATTGAGGTTTAAAGAAAATTCTAAGGGGCAAGAAGTCATAAAACTCACTGACTGGGATTCAAGCCCAGGCCATTTAACTCTGAAACTCATGTTTTACATCTGCACAATTCAACAACACACTAAACCAAGTTCTCCTGTGTGTCTTAGAAAGATGTGTGACAGAGAGAAAGTGTATCAGTGGGCTGACATACAAAGGCCAATCCAAATAAATTTCTTGAGCAGGGTTTCTCAGCCTTAGCACTACTGACAATTTTGGAAGAATAATACTTAAATGTGAGGGACAGCCCTGTGCATTGTGGGATATTTAACAGGTTCTCTAGATTCTATTCACTAGATACTATTACATTCATACCTTCCTCCGCCAAGATGGGAAAACCAGAACTGTCTCTAGACATTGCCAACTGTTTCTCTGGGGGATTAAAAGCACCCCAGACTGAGAAGCTCTATTCTAGAGAAAAGGTGTCTTTACCATGACCACCTAAGTCATCAATCCCCACAAGGGTTTCAGTGTTTATTAGAGGCCTTCTGGGGCTTGGACCTTCCTGGTTCTCTCCTACCAAGGGACTGACTCCCTCAGAGTTTCACTAAACAATATGATCATTTTAGCCTTCACACACTAATTAAGATTTTTCGGGTCACTGCATCATTGTTTTGATCCTGCCTGACGTTTCTGAGAAATGTTTAAGATTCTAAATTAAAGCATAAATTAAGGGCAATTTTGAAAGCATTTTTTGTGATCTTTTTACTATCCCTGCATAATCATCCCTGCATAATCCCTGTGCTCTGCTTAAATACCTGCCGTGACTGCTACAGATCATTACTCATGTTTGGGACCATAGCTAAGCAGACAGTTCTTTCTGAGTCCACGTCTAGAGTACCTACTCCATGACCCATAACTCAGGTACGAGATATCCAAGAAGGGAAGGTCCAGAGAAGAGGAAGGAAATAACTGTGTCTAATACCTTGATCAGTTCAGTTCAGTCTCTCAGTCGTGTCCGACTTTTTGTGACCCCATGAATTGCAGCACGCCAGGCCTCCCTGTCCATCACCATCTATCGGAGTTCACTCAAACTCACGTCCATCGAGTCGGTGATGCCATCCAGCCATCTCATCCTCTGTCGTCCACTCTTCCTCCTGCCCCCAATCCCTCCCAGCATTAGAGTCTTTTCCAATGAGTCAACTCTTTGCATGAGGTGGCCAAAGTACTGGAGTTTCAGCTTTAGCATCATTCCTTCCAAAGAAATCCCAGGGCTGATCTCCTTCAGAATGGACTGGTTGGATCTCCTTGCAGTCCAGGGACTCTCAAGAGTCTTCTCCAACACCACAGTTCAAAAGCATCAATTCTTTGGCGCTCAGCCTTCTTCATAGTCCAAATCTCACATCCATACATGACCACTGGAAAAACCATAGCCTTGACTAGACGGACCTTTGTTGGCAAAGTAATGTCTCTGCTTTTCAATATGCTATCTAGGTTGGTCATAACTTTCCCTCCAAGGAGTAAGCGTCTTTTAATTTCATGGCTGCAGTCACCATCTGTAGTGATTTTGGAGCCCAGAAAAATAAAGTCTGACACTGTTTCCACTGTTTCCCCATCTATTTCCCATGAATTGATGGGACCAGATGCCATAATCTTCGTTTTCTGAATGTTGAGGTTTAAGCCAACTTTTTCACTCTCCTCTTTCACTTTCATCAAGAGGCTTAAAAAGCCTTAAAAGGCTTAAAAAGAGAACTAAAAGTTCCTCTTCACTTTCTGCCATAAGGGTGGTATCATCTGCATATCTGAGGTTATTTATACAAAACTTATTTAATGGGTAGTACCAGTGCCCCTTTACCACGTTGTCATGTCAGTTTCCTAATCTCCCTTCCCTGTGCCCAAAATAATCAGCCCATAAGATTCCAGTTCACCTGCTCTCCTCTAAAGTTAGCTAAAAAATACTAACCTTGCATTAAGCCATTTCATATGTATTAGTATTCCCTGACTTGAGTAGAAAATGTGCTTGCTTAATATAAAATCAAAATGATGACTTTTTTTTTGAAGTAGCAATGCTAACCCACTCTGCCTTCAGTCTTAAAAACAGACTGAATGTTGTGCTTCTATTTTTCCTCTCAGCTCATTCATCAACATTGCATTTTCTAACCACAACCCAAATGACAAGGTTTTGATGATTCACAAGGTGAGAGTGAGTTTAGCTCAGTTCTCCCTATGTGGCAAGGTACAGTTATGCTGTTAGAAACTATGAGTAGTAGACCTGCATTTGTGTCATGTCACCTGTGATAGTCCAAGTCTAGAATAAAGGGAATCTATTCCAGTCACTCTTCTGTGAGGGTTGCTGACCTCACCACAGGACTGTGAAATATATATATAGTCCTCCTGATCTGCCTCTTGAGAAATTTGTATGCAGGTCAGGAAGCAACAGTTAGAACTGGACATGGAACAACAGACTGGTTCCAAATAGGAAAAGGAGTTCGTCAAGGCTGTATATTGTCACCCTGTTTATTTAACTTATATGCATGAGAAATGCTGGACTGGAAGAAACACAAGCTGGAATCAAGATTGCCTAGAGAAATATCAATAACCTCAGATATGCAGATGACACCACCCTTATGGCAGAAAGTGAAGAGGAATTAAAAAGCCTCTTGATGAAAGTGAAAGTGGAGAGTGAAAAAGTTGGCTTAAACCTCAACATTCAGAAAACGAAGGGCATGGTATCCGGTCCCATCACTTCATGGGAAATAGATGGGGAAACAGTGGAAACAGTGTCAGACTTTATTTTTCTGGGCTCCAAAATCACTACAGATGGTGACTGCAGCCATGAAATTAAAAGACGCTTACTCCTTGGAAGGAAAGTTATGACCAACCTAGATAGCATATTGAAAAGCAGAGACATTACTTTGCCAACAAAGGTCATCTAGTCAAGGCTGTGGTTTTTCCAGTGGTCATGTATGGATGTGAGATTTGGACTGTGAAGAAGGCTGAGCACCAAAGAACTGATGCTTTTGAACTGTGGTGTTGGAGAAGACTCTTGAGAGTCCCTTGGACTGCAAGGAGATCCAACCAGTCCATTCTGAAGGAGATCAGCCCTGGGATTTCTTTGGAAGGAATGATGCTAAAGCTGAAACTCCAGTACTTTGGCCACCTCATGCGAAGGGTTGACGTTGACTCATTGTAAAAGACTCTGATGCTGGGAGGGATTGGGGGCAAGAGGAGAAGGAGATGACAGAGGATGAGATGGCTGGGTGGCATTACTGACTTGATGGACGTGAGTCTCAGTGAACTCCGGGAGTTGGTGATGGACAGGGAGGCCTGGCGTGCTGCGATTCATGGGGTCGCAAAGAGTCGGACACGACTGAGTGACTGATCTGATCTGATCTGATGGGGAGAGTAAGGTAGATGACTTGGGGTTCCAATCAGCATGTTCTGCTGAATAAATGGTCAAGTGGGAGCACACATGTATGCACGCAGCCATATGTCTCTGTCTTGATAAAGTTCACTTACTGAACTAGAGAAAAGTGAAGTGACTTCCTGGCTTACTGGGCTTGAGAATTACAACTTTGAGTTCCAAATATTTCAGGTATGCAATCCGAAAGGTATTTTTTTTGTTTGTTTGCAAAGGAGAAAAAAATATTTGTGAAATCAAGCACTATTGAAGGCCAGGAATCCTATTCTTAAATTCCTGATTAACTTTAAGACATGGTACTATATTAAGGAATGTGTTATTTGATTCATTGAATAAATTAACATGTCACATAGATAAGAAATGATTAACTTTTTAAATGATTGAAGCAGAAAAGATAAATCTGCAGAATAATCAGGAGGGACCATTGTGTGTGTGTGTGTATGTGTTTTCCAATTAGCAGTGGAATACAGGGAATATAATAGTTCTGTAAAGGAGTCAACACTTTAGATTTAGAATAATTTGCAAACTATAATTCTTCTTTTACCCATATGTAGAAGACCCTTAATAAGTTTCCTAACTAATGGTCATGTATTCTCTGTTTGAACACTTCCAGGGCTAGAGAGCTCACACTGTTTCAAAGATCTAGATTCTTCTGGTGGATGCATTTACTTGTTTAGTCATTTTAATATTAATCTGACGTCTTTCTATCTCACCCCCTCCACATATCTCATTCTCACTAGCCCTAGTTCTGACTATGAAGAATTAGTTCTACTAATTCAGAATTAATATAATCCTTCTTCCCATCCCAGTCCTTTATGAATTTGGAGAGAGTAATGTCTGTCTCTCTGCTCAAGGTTAGATTTATTCATGTAGGTTACATTCCTTGCATAAACAAGTTTATGATCTGCAGATTTTGACATTTGAGATTCCCTCAATTGAACATACTCTAGTTGCTATTGTGTGCTTCAACTTTTTTCTCACTTTTGTGATCATGGTGTATATACAGTTAGTTACATATAAGCCACTAAGTATCATATCACAACTATTTTTTCATGTTTTTTAAAGATTTTGTTTTTAGAGCAATTTCAGGTTTACAACAAAATCAAGCAGGCTTCCCACATACCCTCTGCCCTTATATATTTATAGCCTCCCCCATTACGGACATCAGCCACCAGAATGGTACATATTTTTAACCTATGTTGACATGTCATAATCATCCCAAGCCCAGAGTTTACCTTAGAGTTCTCTCTTGTGTTGAACATTCTATGGGTTTTGACAAATATATAATAACAAATATCATTATAATATCATGCAGATTATTTTCACTGCCCCCAAAATCCTCCATGCTCTGACTATTCATCCTATCACTCCCCTCTGGCAATCACTGATTTTCCTGTTGTCTCCAGCTTTGTCTTTTCCCAAATGTCATACAGTATGTAGCCTTTTCAGCTAGCTTCTTTCACTTAGCAATTGCATTTCAGATTCCTCTATGTCTTTCCATGGCTTGATAGCTCATTTCTTTTTAGCACCGAATAATATTCTATTGTCTGGATGTATCACATTTATTTATCCACGCAACTACCAAATGACATCTTAGTTGCTTCCAAGTTTTGGCAATTATGAATAAAGCTGCTATAAACATCCATGTGCAGGTTTTTGTGTGAATATGAATTTTTAACTCTTTTGGGTAAATACCAGGGAGCACAACTGCTGGGTCATATGGTAAGAGTATGTTTAGTTTTATGAGAAACCGCCACACTGTCTTCTAAAACGGTTGTACTGTTTTGCATTCCTACAAGAAATGTCTGAGAGTCACTGTTGTCCCACATCTTCTCCAGCATTTGGTGGTGTTAGTGTTCAGGATCTGGGTCACTCTAACAGATGTGTAGTGATATCTCACTGTTGATTTTAGTTTGTATTTTCCTAATGACATATGATATGGAGCATCTTTCCATACTGTTAATTTTCAATCTGTATATCTTCTTTGGTGAAACATCTGATAAGGTCTTTGGCACAGTTTTCAATTGGGCTGTTTTCTTATTGTTGAGTTTTAAGAGTTCTTTGTATATTTTAGATAGCATTGCTTTATCATATGTGTCTTTTACAAACAATCTTTCCCAGTTTGTGGCTTGTCTTCTAATTTTCTCGATATTATCTTTTGCACAGTAGAAGATTTGAATTTTAATGGAGACTAGCTTATTGATTTTCTTTTTCATGGATTGTATGATGGGTTTGTTGTACCACAAACCCATCATTTACTCAAGGTCACCTAGATTTTTTCCTTATATTATCTTCCAGAAGTTTTACTGTCTTCTATTTTACATTTATGCCTATGATCCATTTTGAGTTAATTTTTTTGTGGAGCGTATAAGGTCTCTACACTCATTTTTTTGTATGTGGATATCCCAGTTGTTCCAGTACTTGTGCTAGTGCTAAGTCAATTCAGTCGTGTCCTACTCTTTGTGACCCCATGGACTGTAGCCTGGCAGGCTCCTCTGTCCGCGGGATTCTACAGGCAAGAATCCTGGAGGGGGTTGCAATGCCCTTCTTCAGGGAATCTTCCCAACCTAGGGACTGAATCCACATCTCCTATGTCTCCTGCATTGGCAGGTGGTTTCTTTATAACTAATGCCACCTGAAAGCACAGTTGTTCCAGGAGCATGTGTTAAAGAGACTATCTTTGCTGAACTGTGTTGTCTTTGCTACTTAGGCAAAGACCAGTTGAGTTTATTTATGTGTGTCTATTGCTGGGTTCTCTGTTCTGTTCCACTGGTCTATTTATCCATTTTATTTCCAATACCACACTGTCTTGATTATTGTAACTTTATAAGAAGTCTTGAAGTTGGTCAATGTCAGTCATCCAATCTTCTCCATCAATACTCTATTGGCTATCCTGGGTCTCTTGCCTCTTCATACAGACTTTAGAATTAGTTTGTTGCTATCCATAAAATAACTTGTTGGGATTATTTTTTTCTTATTTTTACAAAGTATCTATAATGAAAAGATATTCTCAGATTACATAATTAATAGTTGTTACAAAGAAGTGTGTTCTGATAACAAGTTAAGAAGCTCTACCAAAACAAATATTCTTTAAACTTCTCTTTATGAAGGGGATGTTCATGAATGAGTGCTGAAATGAACAAAAATAATGCCTCTCATGAGTGATATTTATAAAACA
Organism: Bos indicus; assembly: GCF_029378745.1. Classification (NCBI taxonomy): domain Eukaryota; kingdom Metazoa; phylum Chordata; class Mammalia; order Artiodactyla; family Bovidae; genus Bos; species Bos indicus. The sequence continues at coordinate 61,590,668 of NC_091760.1, forward strand.
AGAGGAATGCAGGTCTCTTGAAGCTTCTAAAAGACCCGTAAGTTTCCATAAGGTCTTCCATTAGACCTTAATGAGAAAACCACATCACTCAACCTGGATTTATTGCTTTGGGGATATCAGAATAAAACCTTGCCACTTAGCTCCAGGTAGGGTGGGACTGAGGGGTAGGGAGATCCCACAGTAAGAAGATCCAAAAAAAAAAACAACTTTGTAGAGAATTTCCTGGTAGTCCAGTGGTTAGAACCCCACATTTTCACAGCTGAGGGCCCAGGTGTGAGCCCTAGTCAGGAACTAAGATCCCATGTGCCTTGCAGTGTACCTGAAAAATTGAAATTAATTAATTAAATAAATAAATAAATAAATATATATATATATATATATATATATATATAGTAAGTAAGTAAGAAAGTTATATGGGATTCCCAGGTAGCTCAGTGCTAAAGAATATGCCTGCCAATGCAGGAGACACAGGAGAGGCTGGTTCAATCCCTGGGTTAGGAAGATCCCCTAGGGGAGGAAATGGCAACGCACTCCAACATTCTTGCCAGGAAAATACCATGGACAGAGGGGCCTGGTGGGATTACAAAGAGTCAGATATGACTGAGCAACTGAGTGCACACACACAAATGCTGTATTATTAATTTATGTTGAGAAATATTATCTGTCAAGTAAACCAAAAATTTATATTAGACCTGGCTGGCATAATCTATCTCCTAGAGAAAACACTGTAGAAGAAGGAATATTGAAATTAGAAGCTCAGTTGATGAGCATGAGATCAGCTGCTGCTGCTAAGTTGCTTTAGTCATGTCCAACTCTGTGTGACCCCAAAGACGGCAGCCCACCAGGCTCCTCTGTCCCTGGGATTCGCCAGGCAAGAATACTGGAGTGCGTTGCCATTTCCTTCTCCAATGCATGTATGCATGCATGCTAAGTCGCTTCAATCATGTCCGATTCTGCGCGACCCTATGGACAGCAACCCACCAGGTTCCTCTGTCCACAGGATTCCCTAGGCAAGAATACTGGAGTGCGTTGCCATTTCCTTCTCCAATGCATGCATGCATGCATGCTAAGTCGCTTCAATCATGTCTGATTCTGCGCGACCCTATGGACAGCAACCCACCAGGTTCCTCTGTCCACAGGATTCCCTAGGCAAGAATACTGGACTGGGTTGCCATTTCCTTTTCCCATGAGATCAGAGTAAAGTCAAAATGAAAAATGATCTATATAGCTCGCAGCACCAATTACAGAAGTTGCATTCTTAACACATGTCCATACTCTTTAGATTTTAAGGCATGTGTGAAACCCAAAATGTTGTAAGGGAAAAAAAGTGTCCTTAGAGGCAAATGTTTGTTTTTCAGGAGTGAAAAAACAATAGTTTCATCAGATCCTCAAAAGAGTCCATAAAACAATGTTAAGCATTAAATAATATATCCTGCCAAGTGAACAGGAAATCTTGTCATCTGTACAGAAATTTATTTTCCTAACACAACTTACAGACACACACATTTTTCCCTTTCACTCACTTTGTTCCAGGTTTTTAGCAAGCCACTCTTTTTGCTAATAAGTTCTTAATGTACATAATTTCTTGATGTATACTCTTGTTTATATTAAAAACCTCCCATAAAAATATATATGATGATGACACATATCACAGCATTTGGAGTATACTTGCTTCCCAAGTTTCCTAGTCACATATATTAAGGACTGTTTCTAAGGGGTGGCTGTATCTACAATCTATAACATGTCATCCCCTGAATATCTCCATGTTCTAAGGGCATCACAGGTATGTGTTCCAGCAGCCTTTAGAGTAGCAACATTTGCAAAGGCATATCTATTGATGTTGGGGATATAAACTATGCAAAGAACAGTGGATTTGTATTCACCGCTTTTTACCTTTACACGTCGTATTTGGTAACTTGAGAGTAGGAGATTTGACACAACTATACAACTACCATAAACGTAAGACTTTTAGACCCAACTTTTGGGGCTTCCCTGGTGGCTTAAATGGTAAAGAATCTGCCTGTAATGAGGGAGACCCGGGACTGATCCCTGGGACAGGAAGACCATGGCTACCCATTCCAGTATTCTTAGGACTTCCCTGGTGGCTCAGGTGATGAATTTGTCTGCAATGTGGGAGACTTGGGTTCACTCCCTGAGTCAGGAAGATCCCCTGGAGAAGGGAATGGCTACCCACTCCAGTATTCTTGCTTGGAGAATTGAGGAGCCTGGTGGGCTGCAGTCTTTGGGGTTGCAAAGAATAAAACACAATTGAGTGACTTACACTTTCAACACTAACCACTCAGGTAGATGTTCCCCTCCTCTCTCAAGCATTCAGACTGCACATTTCCTCTCATGTATTATTTGGCTCAGTGGCTTCTATCTCTGGAATATGGGAGCCGAAAACTACCAAAGACAGAAGAGTGAAATAAAACAAACTGCCAAGGAAAAAATATCCAAAAACTCATCACAGAGAAAAGGGAAAAATTGAGGTCTCCACAGATGAGTGCTTTTAATTAGGAAGAGGGCTGAACGGCAAAGAGCTTATGCTAATAAGCAGCCTCTTTTAATCAGCTTATTAAAAAGAAACATTTTTAACAGCCAAAATAGTTTCAAAAATGGTAATTATTAGAAAAACATTAGCAGGCTGATGGTGGGGGAAGGAAAGAACTGGTCACGAACTGAAATTAAAAAGCTTTTCAGATACGCTGGGCAGGACCAGTAGTCCTGAAGGAATGGGATAGTGCCAGTGTGGGCATGTTCCCTGTCAGCGTCATCATTTTTCTTTTATAAAACACTAACTCTTTTCTCTTCCAGGTCCCCTGGTTTCCCATTTTCCTTTCTTTTCATTTTTTTTCTCTTCCTGCCCCTTTTTCATTTCTAACATGTTTCTTCCCAATATTTTTCCTGCTTTTTTTATTCAAGGCATTGGTCCCACTTTCTTTCTCCTTATAAATGCTTTCCTTGTGCACGATCTCTGCAGTCCAAACTTGTTCAACCTATCCAACTTGAATTTTAACATGAAAACCAATCTATTAAGATTTGGCTTGTAAGAAATATTTCCAGCACTTTCACTGTTCTGCATCTAGTTAGAAAAAAATTTGAAATAGTTACTGAATTATATTCCAATATGGATTAAAATATCAGGATATCTTCCCCTAATGTAAGTTCCTGCCCAACTCTTTGTGACCCCGTGGACTGAAGCCCGCCAGGCTCCTTTGTCCATGGGATTTTCCAGGTAAGAATCCTGGAGTGGACTGCTATTCCCTTCTCCAGGGGATCTTCCTGACCCAGGGCTGGAACATGCCTCTCTTGCATTGGCAAGCGGATTCTTTACCATCTGGGAAGCCCTTAAATCTACAGTACTAATTTTAGTGTTAGTTAAGGTATAACCAGAAAACATAATTCTTTGAGTCTTTAAAAGGAAAGGAAATTAATGTAGGGTCTTGATAAACAGATGATGGATGAGAATCAGAAGCCAAACAGAGGACTCTAACTGATTAGCACCAGTGGTTATAAAGACAGTGGAGATGGTATTACTTGACCCAGGGGGCAAAAGCCAGAACTATACAGGCCCGTCCTAGAGATGTGGAGTCACAGAGGATCTCAGCAACTTCTCAAGATACCAAGTGCAGCAAAGAGAAGAGAAAGGGAGATACTTCCGCTGTTCCCTTTCTCTTACTCTCCAATTTCTCACAATGCCTCACACTGGCTGAGCTCAGCAAGAGGCCAGCTTAACAGAGGAAACCTTGGAACCAAAGTCTTTGCAGGCCAGACTCCAGCTACAGAGAAGGGAGCAACGCAGTGTGAGGACTGGACCGGAGGAGCAGCCGGCCTGGGGCCAGCACGCTCCAGCTCTTTAGTACAGGAAGGAAATGGAATCTTCTCTTCTTTCATGTTTCATCTTCCATATGTTAGCAAATTGTCACTGTCTGGGTCGAAATAGAATTCAAATACCAAATACCTATAAGACCCCAAATATGAAATATTTGGAAATATCTTAAGTTCTCAAGATCTTTAGTACTTAATGCATGTTTTAGCTTTGAAGTTGCAACCTTGAAACAGTGAGGGTTCAAGAATTAGCCTGCTTACAGACAGAAATTTCCCCTCTTTATTCATATGTTCTGTGCTTAGTCGCTTAGTTGTGTCCAGCTCTTTGCAACCCCATGGACAGTGGCCCACCAGGCTCCTCTGTACATGGGGATTCTCCAGGCAAGAATACTGGAGTGGTTTACCGTATGGGATGAGAAAAACAACTTTTGCTGTCTAGGCAATTTGATGTTGTTCAGTTGTCAAGTCGTGTCCAACTCTTCATGACTCCATGGACTACAATGTGCCAGCCTTCCTGTCTCTCACCATCTCCTGGAGTTTGCAAATGCCCAGGCATTTTATAATCTAATAAATCTGCTCACACCCAGAATCTGGACACTTAAATAAGGACTGGAGTTGAGGGTGCCCACTGTCACTTCACTTCTACCTGGGTACCTTTTAGAGTAACCATTAAGAGTTAAGCCCACAAAAGTTAGTGACCTCCATCCCAGTCACCTTATAAAGCCATATGTGCTTGCTACTCAACCGTCTGTTCACTGGTGACCTAGTTTGGAGGACTGCCCTTCCCCCAGCCCACAGCGCCCCCTTGCTTCTGAGATCCGTAAGTAACAAACCTTGTGGGTGTTGAAGGGTATTGAAGATGCACACCTTCAATCAAAACAATCCTGTGGTTCATGTCCCCAGAATGGGACTCAGATGCAGAGGGAGCTCCCTGCTGCCTCTGTGTGAATGTCTCATTGCGACCTCCTCATTCAGCAGGTCATAATCTGCATATTCCTAAATCAACACACAGATCCAGCTTCTCAGCACAACTGGCACCAAGCAGCATGGGACTGTGGGTATAGTTTGTATCCCCTTACAACTCCTGAGAGCTGGGAAAAGGCCTCATAACGTCCTCTCAGTCTCTCTGGGAAGGAAGCGGGCCTTGATGGTGCTGCTGGACATCACTGCCACCAGATGCCGCTGGGAACCCCCACCCTAAATTGTTGCTGTCATAAAAAGTCAGATCCCCTGTAGAGACCAACCAGTGGGCCTCAGTCTGAGATGGGTGTGTTGCCCATTAGTCTCTAAATGAGACCCATTCTGGCAGGGATGGCTGAAATCATATGCCCCTGCCCTGAGCCCAGAGAAGTTCACCAGGATGCTGGGGCTCTCAGATCCTGGGAGCCAAGAAGAGTTGCTCCACATTAATGTCAATCAGGGAGGGTGGTGGCTGGCTCCAATGTGTCCCCAAGGTGTTGAATTTGGGGAGCTGGTCCTAACCTATGACAGGAGCAACTCTATCACAGCACCCCAGGTAGGCAAACCCTACTGAAACAGGTACCTCCTATGTTGCTACATTCCTTGCTGCTGTTGCAAATTTCCCCCTGACCCCCAGGGATATAAGGAATCTCACCCCTGGCATGGTAAGCAAGACAAATACTTGCTCACAGCAGATACTTGCTCGTAGCACCAGCTCCTCTCAAGTTCCCAGAGGAGGTCAAAAAACCATTGCTTAAATGGCTTGGGATTTACTGAACATGGTGGCACATCAACATGTCAAATCACAGGTGCTACGTTCTTGGGACTCTCAGTTTTCCCAAATACATTACCAAACACCATACTGGTGGAGGTGGACCGTGCCCCTTAGAGGTTGGTTTGGACAGCTTAGATTGGGAGGCAGCAACATATGAGTTGGGGATGACCAAGAGTCTGCTTTGTAGGGGCAGCTCCAGAGACCCTGGGCCCCTAGTCACTCCATCTCAGGTCAGCCAGGGCTGAGCTATTAATAGAAGCCTTCACTCAAGTGTTGCAGGCTCTTCAGGAAACTGCCAGCACAATGAGAGCAGACGCTGTCCCCTCTTGGAATGCCCCTGCCCTGGCAGCAGAATCCAGAATTTCATACTGTGATTTTAGAGTGGTGGTTACCAAGGCCCCTGCCCTAGGGACCAGGGTATTCCCTGGAGGTCATCCCTCCTTCAGGAGACACTTCTCTTGGATGCATGCATGTTAAGTTGCTTAGTCGTGTCCAACTCTTTGTGATCCTATGGACCACAGTCCCCCACGTTCCTCTATCTATGGGATTCTCCAGGCAAGAATACTGGAATGGGTTGCATGCCCTTCTCCAAGGGATCTTCCCAACCCAGGGATTGAACCCATGTTCCTTACATCTCTTGCATTGGCAGGCAGGTTCCTTACCCCTAGCACCACACATCTACTTCTCTAAATATCCCTCTGGACACACAAAATAGACAATATTTTAAGCTCTCGACACTAGAGCCCAAGTTAGAGTGCCTCCTGGGAACCTGTCCAAACAAGCCAGGAGCACCCTCTAAATTACAAGACATAGCACATAGAATCATAGAGGGCTTCCATTGGATGTCACTCTTGGAACAATCTCTGTTAAAAAAACTTTTAGTGGCTGTGGTCCCTTTGCCCTATACTTTCCTGTTAGAGGTGTGAATGCCTTGATGTGCCACCATGCCATCTGGAGCAAACCTTGATTCCTGGTGGGAGCTGCACATTGGGAACTCATAAGACTGCCGCACCCGATTAAGACTTCAAATACACCCCAATGTCACTTGTGACAGGGGCCTGAAGGACTGTGGCCCCTAATTCAAGATTTATTATAGGAAGAAGTCATTAAACACACCATTTCTCCTTTCAATTCCCCTATTTGGCCGGTATTAAAGCCCATTCCTAATGAGTGGTGCCTTATAGTTGACTGCCCAAATGTAAATGGTCAGGTGCCCCCATTAAGGCTCCCATTCCCAATGTTGTCTGGTTAATTGAGAACATCCAAAGGGCTCCAAGGGCTATTTTGCCATGATCAATCTCACTAATATGTCCTGCTCAGTACTGATCATCGAGGAGTCTCAGCTACAATTGGCCTTCACGTTCAAAGGCACTCAATATACCTTTACCTGGCTGCCTCTGAGCTATCTTGAGTCTAGTTATTGCCCATGATCTTTGCCAGCAAGACCTGAGGCCCTTACAGTGTCTGCCTTGCACCATCTGGCACTATACTGATAACATTCTAATCAGGGGTCCTTGGAGGATGCAGCGTGTGAGACCTTAATGCTGCTGGTGATGCACCTGAAATATACAAGTTGGGCTATTGTCTCATCTAAAACTAAAGGGCCAGCCACCACTGTTATATTTCTGGACATTAATTAGTCCTGTAACAGCTAAGAAGTTCCACTTACAGTTAAATGTCAATTGTTAACTATTCAGTCTCACTACAGCAAGCCCAAGTCTTAGGTGTCTTCACATTATGGCAACACATACAGCATTTACCCATCCTTCTTAGACCATTTATGTAGTCACATGCAAGTCCTTCACATCTACTGGGCTGGGGGAGGCTCAACAGAAAGCCTGATGGCTGGCACAGAGGTCCATGCAAGTCTTCTCCCTGGTTCCCCTGGCTCCTCCTTCTGGTTGAGACACTGGCCACCATGGACTGTGGTCCAGGAGGCTATGGACTAAACACAGCTCCTCCTGGCTGCCTATGGGCTTCTGGACCAGGTGTCTGCTCTTCACAGTCATCCATCACAGCCCCACAGAACATCAGGTTCTGGCTGCTTACTGATCTTTGTTAGAAACAGAGACACTTCCAGGAGTGTAGCCTCTGGAGGCATAACATTCCCATGAAGATGTGAATATGGGATGCCTCCCAAGAGCAGCTAAGCACAGTTAGAAACACCTCTTTGCTAAAATGGAAATGGTACCTTCAGGAACAGGCTAATCTGACATGGTCGATCTTTCCAAATTGCAGGAGGATGACTTCCCCACTTGTCAGCCCCCTCCCATGGGCCTTGAGGAAGTGATGGTGGTACCCACTTTGTGTAAGCCTCTGGAGACCTGGGGTACCCCTGAGAAGAGCTGATGGAGCAAGATAGGAAGTCTGTGTACTTCTCAGACGGCAGTGCTACCATCATCAGTGGTGATACCTCCTGAAGAGCAGCAGCTCAGCGGACCACTCTGCCAGCGGCACCACATGCATCAAAGCCAGCAAGTCAGGGCTGACTCAGCTCCCGAGCTTGTGACTGTACAAATGGTTGGGGAGACTGCTGCTGACCATGAAAAGCCCCTTGTCAATATTTTTACTGACTCATAGGTGGCTGCTAAAAGCTAATCCTTTGGTTGAGTCAATGCAGCATGATTTTCACAATCAAGGCCATCCCCTTCGGGGTCCCGAACTTTGGAGGCACATCACCTAGGCACTAGTCACAACTGAAATTACTCACCTTTCATCACTCACAAACACTACCATACCAGAGGCTGTCTTTAACCGCAAGGTGGATGCCCTTGCCCAAATCCAGGTCACCAGCCTTTCAGGGTTCTCAACCACTGACTCTTCACCAAGAATTCTGTGGGCTCCACCCATTACCACAAAACCACAGCCTTCACCATCAGTCAGTCCTCGGTTCTACCAATCTGGCCTTCCTTGGTCACTGCTTCCATATTCCTCATTCCCTGGCAGAATGGTCCCATATCTCATATGGTTATGGAGAGCTGCTGCCACCTGGGCCTCCTGTTGCAGGGATGTCTGGCCTATGGAAGCCCTTTTAAAACACATCGCTTGAATTGCAAATTATGCTCCCAAACCAAAGAGTGGAAAGTGCCCCACCACACTTTGGTTCTGCTCAGGAACAACCCTTTTAGCCCTCTGATTTCACAGGGCTGCTTCCTCTCTTGGCAGGCACTACCCACTTTGCTATTACATGTGTGGGTACTTTTAATGCCTTGCTGGTTGCTGAAGTCACCAGGAACGCTTCTGTGGAATAGGTGATCTCTTTCCTTTCTAAGTATATAATTTCCCATCACTCCTGACATCACTCACTCAAATAAAGTATCTCATTTTACCCACATAACACAGCACTGGGCTCTCCAACAGAGCATCCAATGGAATTTCACCTCCCTTACCAGGCAGAGACCTCTGGCATTACTAATCCCCACTACAGTCATATAAAAACCTTGCTCCTTAAGTTATAACGTGGTAAATGGACTTCTTTGTGCCAGAGGCACTTACTACTTTAAACTCTAAGCCGTATGGCCACCACTCTCCTTATACCAACTAAGCTCTCCTGGTCACAGAGCCTATGATTGCTACCTTGGGGGTATCTGATGCCTTCATCTTACAGGACAATATTATTACATTTTCGCCTTAAAGATTTAAAATGTCAATCATCTCACCTTCCAGTATTCAATGGTGCCCCAATTAGGAACGAGTGGTTAGCTGTGAGCCCCTGGCCCATTAGAACACAGACCCACCATGCTGCTTCTGAAACACACTTACCTGCTTGATTCCAATGTACAGTGGCTCTAGTGGATGGCTCCTCACCATACCTCCCCACAGGAAGTGGAAATAACTGTACCTGGACCCACTTAGAAACAGTATGGATCTCTAAAAGGGGATAAGAGGTACTCAGGCTGAGTGACATTAGCAGATAGCATGGCAATATAATGACAACACTTGGATCTACTCCATTTTAGAGGAGACCACCACTGAGCTAGTGACCCATAAGGGCCCCATAATAAGTGTTCAGTGGGCAAGCACAAAACTTCAGAATACAAATGCTCACTGCTTCGGGCCTTACTCTGTGCTTTTGTATGATATCATCTGGATCACAGAGCTTCTCCTCCACCCTAGAAAGTCAACTCTAGACAGTTGCTAGAATTACACAGCAGTCACCTGCAATTGCAACCCAGGATGTGGGGCAGGGGCAGGGTGGGGCTGGGGGGCAGCAAATGCTGATAGTCACCTCTAGAGGGGCTGTGCTCAAAATGCCATGTGGATCCTAGCCAGCTGAATCAAGCCTAAATGGGACCAATAGTATAAATGCTTAAAGGTCACCAGCCCTGCCCAAATGGTCAATGACATCCTGATCTCTGGCTGTTACATTGCTCTAATTTCAACCCCAATTGGCCTTATCCAGTTAAGGCCCACCTCTGGTAATACAAGGCCAAACAGTAAATTATTGGGAGTGTAAAATTGTATTTTCCTTAAACCAAGGCGACATGTGTGCCTCCAATTTTACCATTTATGGACGGAAACCTCCTATGCTTCAGAGGGAAACAGTGCCCAGTCATCTGTGAAGTGACATCTGCCGCAGAGAACTCCTAAATTTACTGACAATCTTTGATACTAGTTAATGCTTCTGACAGATCATAAAAAAACTTTAATGAAGACATTCAAAATCTATGTGACCCTGTTAAACCTCTTGGCCTCTCACTCAGTTCCCTTCCTGGGTGGTTCCCTCCACCTGTGACAACCCTGAAGATGACAACGTCCCAGACGATGACGTCACAGGATACAAGCGCATCCTGAATGGCGCCTCCTCAACTTTCCACTGTAGTGGCCATGACACCAAGGAAGATGGCACGGATGATGGTGAGCACTTTCCAGGACTTGTTTGTTTATCTAAATTCCCTGCTGGGGAGCCCCTTGAGAAGCATTTTGCTGGGTTAACATGTTTATTCAAAGTCCTCTTGCTCCAGTTCAGTTCAGTTCAGTTGCTCAGTTGTGTCCGACTTTTTGCGACCCCATGAACCTCAGCACGCCAGGCCTCCCTGTCCATCACGAACTCCCGGAGTTCACTCAAACTCACATCCATCGAGTCGGTGATGCAATCCAGCCATCTCAGCCTCTGTTGTCCCCTTCTCCTCCTGCCCCCAATCCCTCCCAGCATCAGAGTCTTTTCCATTGAGTCAACTCTTCGCATGAGGTGGCCAAAGTACTGGAGTTTCAGCTTTAGCATCATTCCTTCCAAAGAACACCCAGGACAGATCTCCTTTAGAATGGACTGGTTGGATCTCCTTGCAGTCCAAGGGACTCTCAAGAGTCTTCTCCAACACTACAGTTGAAAAGCATCAATTCTTCTGTGCTCAGCTTTCTTCACAGTCCAACTCTCACATCCATACATGACCACTGGAAAAACAGCCTTGACTAGATGGACCTTTGTTGGCAAAGTAATGTCTCTGCTTTTGAATATGCTGTCTAGGTTACAATTGATATAAAGTTTGCTGCCCGAGTGTGCAGAGAAGGCAATGGCACCCCAGTCCAGTACTCCTGCCTGGAAACTCCTATGGACAGAGGAGCCTGGTAGGCTGCAGTCCATGAGGTCACTAAGAGTCAGACATGACTGAGCGACTTCACTTTGACTTTTCACTTTCATGCATTGGAGAAGGAAATGGCAACCCATTCCAGTGTTCTTGCCTGGAGAATCCCAAGGGCAGAGGAGCCTGGTAGGAGGCCGTCTATGGGGTCGCACAGAGTCGGACACTACTGAAGCGACTTAGCAGCAGCAGCAGTAGCAGCCCGAGTGTGAGGTGATACAGTGACTGGCAACCTGCTCGCTGCTGCACCTCTGAGGTGTGGAAGGCCCAGATGTGTATCAAATTCATAACCTTACAGGGGCCCCTTGAAACACCCCACTTAGCTGCTTGCCCTCACACCCACTAAACTGGGTGTTTAATGGATGTGACACACTATGTAGGACACACTAAGTGTCCCACTGGGTGAAATTAATTACTGAACCACTCCTTAGCTGCAGATGCTGCCACCACACAGGACCCCCCCACCCCTCCCAGGACCAGAGCTGCAGGGTCACCTCCCCCCACTACCCTGAGGGGACACTTGCCCACCACCACTATTCAGGGCTCCACAACCCTCTCATTCAAGCTTTCCAACAGTCTGAATATTTTTATACACCAGGTAGAAACAGGAGCTCATTTTGGTGGTACCTGTAAACGGAGACATTTTACTGAGCTCAATAAAGAGTAGGCTGCTGCTGCTAAGTCACATCAGTCATGTCCGACTCTTTGTGACCCCAGAGACAGCGGCCCACCAGGCTCCCCTGTCCCTGGTATTGGGACACTGGAGTGGGTTGCTATTTCCTTCTCCAATGCATGAAAGTGAAAAGAGAAAGTGAAGTCGCTCAGTCGTATCCGACTCTTAGCAACCCCATGGACTGCAGCCTCCCAGGCTCCTCTGTCCATGGGATTTCCCAGGCAAGAGTCCTGGAGTGGGTTGCCCTTGCCTTCTCCGAAAGAGTGGGCTACCCCGCAGCTTTACTGACTCAGTCCCCATGTGCCCAACAGAAAACACACCATGCATCTCCGTGGCTCACCTGGCCACCTTCTATGGTGCTCAACTACTCCCATGCAGGAAACTCTGCAATAAAGTATGTGGCACCCAGCAGGAACCCTCATGTTCTTGGGCCATGCAGCCCAGCCATCTAGAGAGAACTCCGACTTATTTCAGTTTCTCTGATCATGTAGCTGGTGTCCACAGTGGGCCCAGTGCCCAAGGGCATCACATGTCCATGTTTCTCCATACATGCACTTCTCCCCTCCTCGACCTCCAATGCACGTGCCTCCTTGTTGGTCCCTGGGGAGTGCAGTCTGTTCATACCAGTGTACTTCAGTCTTCCAGGGACTACCCTTATAAATCACTGAACAGGACTGCCATTGGGCTATTACATCAGAGCCAAACCTTAATGAAACAACAAAATGATTCTTCAGCATGGATGGTGTTGGATAACCGTTTAGCTCTAGATTACTTATTGGGCTGGGAAGGTGTATGGTCTGAAAGGGCACCACGTGCTGCATGTATATTAATAATTCTGCACAAATTCAGACAAATTTACAAAAGATGACTCAACAGGTAAAGTATTCCATAAACTCACCCAAGTTCATAATCAAATACATACCTTAACTCTTATCCAAGGTCTTTTCTTTACTTTTTTAGCTGAACCCCAACAAATGGTGAGATGGTTATGGACATTTTTTCAAACTGTTGTTTGCCTATTGATACTGCAGATTGCCATTTTTGCTTTGCTTAAATGTTTCATGTGTGGGGTGACCAAAACCCTGCTGGGAGCTTTTAATAGTTCCATTGTCCAGACAACGTCTATGATTTTCCCTTTAGATTAATGCCTAGGCATTATGGGGTCATGTGTAATCGAGAAAAATAGCTTTTGGGGAAAAAAAATCTCTGCTTCTCTGAGTTGCTGCCTAGGTATGTTACAATATGGAATCTGGATATTTAGATAAGGACTTGAATATATGATGACCACCGTTAAGTTCCTGCTTTACCTTTCCCCAGGCACTTTTCAAAACCCTCGCTTAGGGACTTCCCTGGTGGTCCAGTGGCTAAAAACTCCATTCCTACTGCAGGGACTCAGGTTTGATTCCTGGTCAGGGAACTAGATCCCACAGGCCGAAACGAAGATTGAAGATCCTACAATAAATAATGCAGGTGCAGCCAAATAAATAAATTTTTTTAAGTTTTTTTAAAATACCCCCTTAGAACTAAAGCCTAGAAATTTAGTGACCTCTGCCCCAACCACCTTATAGGCAATAGGTGCTTGCTACTATTTCTCTATCTCCTGTTCTCTTGTGACCTGAGATGGAGGGCTGCCTTCCATTACTCATTATGTACCCTCACTTCTAGGATCTGTAAGTCATAAATCTTGTGACTCTACTTCCTTGCTGTGGGTGTACAATATTGAAACTGTGTCTTCAATCAAAACCACCCTGTGTGCTTCACTTCCCCAAAGTGGGAGCTTGGATGCTGAGGGAGTTGCCTGCTGCCCCCACGCAGGTGGCTTGTGCCTCCTCATGCAGCAGGTCGTAATCTGCATATTCTTAATTCAATACACCAGCTCTAGCTTAGCACACCATACAATTTGGGGAAAGTCGGGGCTAGCAAAAGATAGGGTATCTGTGCAGCTGCAACCTCCATTTATTCCACAAATCATATGCTGCTAACAAACTAAATGTGTATAGCGGTGTGGTAAGAAGATGTGAAGACAAGACAGAAATAAAATTTATGACAAGCGTTTTTGATTCAAATGCCAAACTTAGTTCATTATAAATTATCTGCGGATTCACAATTATGAAATTTATATTTCTATATTATCAACAGGGTAAGTGGCAGAAAAAGCAGAATCAGGTAGTCTAACTTCAGTGGAATAGTCAATGTGCTTGGTAATTTTTTCAATTTGTCCTCAGTGAGTTCTCTTGTGCATGAACTCCTTATGGTTGAACTTCTTAGTTCAGTTCCAGTTCAGTCACTCAGTCGTGTCCGGCTCTGCGACCTCATGAACCACAGCACGCCAGGCCTCCCTGTCCATCACCAACTCCTGAAGTCTACCCAAACTCACGTCCATTGAGTTGGTGATATCATCCAATGATCTCATCCTCTGTCGTCTCCTTCTCCTCCTGCCCTCAATCCTTCCCAGCATCAGGGTCTTTTCCAATGAGTCAGCTCTTCGCATCAGGTGGCAAAAGTTTTGGAGTTTCAGCTTCAACATCAGTCCTTCCAATGAACACCCAGGACTGATCTCCTTTAGAATGGACTGGTTGGATCTCCTTGCAGTCCAAGGAACTCTCAAGAGTCTTCTCCAACACCACAGTTCAAAAGCATCAATTCTTCAGTGCTCAGCTTTCTTTATAGTCCAATTCTCACATCCATACATGACTACTGGAAAAACCATAGCCTTGACTAGTCAGACCTTTTTTGACAAAGTAATGTCTCTGCTTTTTAATATGCTGTCTAGGTTGGTCACAACTTTCCTTCCAAGGAGTAAGCGTCTTTTAATTTCATGGCTTAAAGGTTCCTAAATTTTTGCCACTGTGCTTTAAAGGCCATATCCCAAAGATGTTAAAAATAAATTCCTGTAGCTGAGACCTTCCTTAATTTCCCTTCCCACTGCTTTAGTACATAGGTTTATTCATCTTTACTTATTCCCTATCATAAGGGAACCACTCTGTCCATTCTCTCTGGAGTCCTATGCTACCCTGGGCCATAGGTCCTATCTCCTCAGCTCTCTGGCAATTGTTTATATACTTCGGTTCTTTCTTTGAAATTGTCTCCTTTATCTCCTTCTCAACCACAATCATCACTTGAATTTTCCTCTATAATTTGGTTATACCCAAACATATGCCCATTGATGTACTCTTTTATCATGCATCTCCAACTGCCTACTAGACAAATCCATGTCCTCATTTGATATGTCCTCTATGCAGTTATTACCCCTTCCAAAAATTCTCTGCTTCCTTTATGCTCATCTATTTAAATTCCAAAACAGAAGTCCATACCTGCCCCTGGAATATTTTTCCTCCCAATCTTTATGGGTCTGGATCTTTCCTATGACTCTCCTCTTTGCTTCCATGAGACTTTCCTAATCACACCAACTGAAAACAGCTGTCCTGTTGGTCTGACACAGCATCCCGCAGCACTGTATGGTGTGGTAATGATCTGCAGAGCACCACCATCACTGGATAATGTCGTTCATTTGTTCTTGTTTTGCCTATCCCCTCTTCATTAGAAAATATGCTCCCAGGAAACAAGGATTCAGTGCTATTTATTGCTCACACATTACAAGTGTTCAATAAATATGTATTAAATTAATTAATAAACAGTGATGACCTGATTCCATCAGATACACAATCAAGAACCAAATTTTGTTGATCCTACCTCAGAAATATCTTCCCAAGACTCTTTTAATTGAGATTCTTAGTACATTTTCCCAGACTACTTCAAATGGTCTGAGATTCCAGCCTCTCTTCAGGTAAAACATCCTCTAAATTACAGTCAAAATCTTAACTATTATAAAACAAGTGATCTGATCATGATACTTGGTTTTGTACATAAAAACCTCTGTTTCCTTATTTCTTAAGGAGTAAAATTATTTATTTATTTATTTTTAGATAGGAGTACAAAGCCTTCAAAATCCAGTCCACATTTTTCTCTTAACCTTGAATTCCTGTTTTTCATCTAAATCCTATATTTAGGCCATATAAAATTTCTCACTCTTCTCTAAACATATCTGACCTTTTCATGACCCGCAGTTCTAATATATACTGTTCTTTCTGCATAACGCATTTTTCTTTGTTCATTGGAGAAATTATAAGAGTTTCTCTAAAACCCAGCCCAATGCAGTCCCTTTTGTGACATGTTTCCCATATCTTCTTAACAAAATTGGTTCTGTCCCCTGTGTTTTATTTTGGCACTTAACATCACACTTCAGATATATGCAGAAGGTATGCCTCCCACTAGACAGCCAATTCCTATAGGGCAGGGAACCTCCTTACCATCACTGTATCCCTATAGCCTAGTACTCGCCTGCAACAGAGTTTGTTGAATGAATTAATACATGAATTTGTTAATTCTAACACATGAAAAATGACAGCCATTTTCACAGAAGTTGCATATTTTCTCAAAGGAAATCAAAACTGAGGCAAAGAAGTATTGATTCTAAGGGGAGAGAGAAAGAAGAAAGGGAAGAAAAGTGGAATGTACTTCAGAAATAAAATGCATCCTGAGTCCTGAGGTCATTTTCATTGTGTTCTCCCACTTTTCCCTTCATTGTTCACTCTTATAAATAAATAAATTTTAAAGCACACACATAGGCCAAAAGGTATAAAGGTGGCCTGAATTATTGTTTCATTAGTTTGCATAGAAATACCTAATCAAATAAAATTAGAATTAGAAAAACACCTTAGCAATCACCCAGTCCAAACTCTTTTACTTTACCAGTGAGAAAAACTGTAAGTCAAATAGGTTTGAATTGTTTAAAGTTACCCAGTTAATAAGTAGTATAACCTTAATTTGAATTTTATAAAACAAAGATTAATGATCCCTTCATCACCTCATATTTTTCTTTTAGACATTTGTTAGTTTCCAGAATTTAAAACACATTCTAATTCTGCCACTGTTATTATTTCTACTTGTTTCACACACAGTCTACATGCTTAAATGCAATTTTCTGACATCACTAACCAAGAAGATTTATGGGAATAAATAGGAAGATGAATATAAAAAATCCCAGTCATATACAAAACTCTGCTTAATAAAGAATGTCAGAAGTTCAGCCATGTTATATGCACATAACAGGAGTCTATAGCACCTAAATGAATGTAATTTAAAATCTCAATGCCTTTTCCACAAAAGTACCTTGTTTTCATTGTTATGTTTTGATGTGGATGACTACAGCAGGCAAAGCCAGTATTCACAGTCCTAGTTCTAGTTTGTCTGAGAAAATTATGCCAAGCATGCAGTGCCATCTGCTCCTGTAGCGATGCCATCCTTCCATTTTTCAGCACGGTGATAAACAGACCAACTGCAGTCATTCTCTGAGCTCCATAAGCACCTCAGGGCAGGAGAAGGGAGTGGATGCGGGCCCCTACATCAGATGCAAAATGATGCGTATGAAACAGACACAGACTTGAAGATATAGAGAACAAACCAGGGGTTACCAGTAGGGAGACGGACCAGGGGACAGACAAGACAAGGGGATGGATTTAAGAGGTACAGATTCCTATGTATAAAATAAGACACAAGGAAATACAGCAGAGGGAATAAAGACAATGTTTTACAATAACTTTATTTCTTTTTGTTTAGCTGTTTTTGGCTCTGCCACAAGGCACATGGGATCTTAGTTCCCCAACCAGGGGTCAAACCTGTGCCCCTGCAGTGGAAGTGTGGAGTCTTAACCACTGGATGGCCAGGGAAGTCCTTATAATAACTTTAAATGGAGTATAATCTATGGAAATACTGCATCACTATTTTGAACACCTGAAACTAATATAATATTGTAAATCAACAATGTTTTTTTTTTTAAGTGATGCCAATGGCAGGGTGGAAAGGAAGAGGCAGTGAGGGAACACTAAAAGTGATGAGAGAGGGCAGTCCTAGAAATACTAAAAGAACTCCAGCACAGAAAGATTCTCTGCTACTTTGCAAGTGTCCTGGAGGAAGTGGTGGTGGTAGGGTAGAAAGGCAGCAGAGTCGGGATGGGGGTGATGTTCATTTCAGAACATTTTGAAATCAACAAGCCTCATGTCCACTTTTCAATTCATAATTCTTTTGTGACTCTGGTCATCTTCTAACTAATAAGCAAATCGTCAAGAAATGGATATGTAATTAGAAACAAAGCTGGTGAAATTGATTAGAATGGGGTAGTGTTAACAATTCATGCAGAGCTCATATATCATTTTCAGTGAGGCACTGAAGTGAGGTCATAGAACTCTGATCTCAACAAAATGATGTGAAAGATGAGAGAATGGCAAGTCTGAGAGTGGCCATTATCTAACATTTAAATTGCTTCTGCAGTGTTCCTACCTCTGTATCGAGTTGCTTTCTGTTTGTCCACAATCAGGGATAAAAAACTTATTACCTCATTCTATCAGACCAGGACCTTTGTTTATATTCCAGACTTTCCAAATCTTTTTTTGATATGTATCAGTCACACAGTCTCTTCGTTTGTGAATAAAGTAAATTTTCATATGGTATCAATGTCATCCTCTAAGACACTAATAAATAAGTTGAAGAAATTTTTAAGAAAGGTAATACATCAAGAGATATTTTGCTTATTTAAGAATGAAAATCCTATAAATATGACATAGAAGTATTTGGAGATTTCTTTGGAGAAACTGTGGGAATAAAAGTATACACTTTTGGAAAGAAAGATGGGGAACACGTGTATACCTGTGGTGGATTCATTTTGATATTTGGCAAAACTAATACAATTATGTAAAGTTTAAAAATTAAATAAAAACTAAAAAAAAAAAAAAGAAAGAAGTTTGAGGACTAGGATGAGATTTTTGGTTGTACGCAAGAGAAAAATGTGTCTCTATAATTAGAAACCATGAGGAAATATGAAATGGAATTTTGTCCTTAAACCAACATGGGGTCCAGAAAGAAGAGTCTTTAGCAATTAATGCATATGCCCGGGCTTCCCTGGTAGCTCAGATGGTAAAGAATCTGCCTGCAATGCAGGAGACCCCGCTTTGATTCCTGGGTTGGGAAAATATGTAGTCTTTGACGATTTAAAGTACAGATGAATTATGTAGTTAAACTTAAGGTGACAATACAAACCAACCAACAGGAATTTTTATCAGGCCAACTTGACCCATCTGAGAGAATTTACTGTGATTTACTTATTTTCCCCTGAAATTATAATGAAATAGCACATGTGCACCTTGAGACCTAAAGAACATGGTGGGTTTGAGTCCACACAGTATAGTAGAGAAATCACAGGAGAAAAACAAAAAGAATGGTGACCCCAAGAATATAGTCTTTAAAAGTGGCACTATTGATCACCTGCATAGTGACAGTTACCAAACTGTGCCAGATAATATGAAGATACAAATATGAAGCAGACACATGAAGGTAGACATACTACCTCTAGAAAGAAGTTCATACATCAGAAGGAGAGTTTGATGTAAACATAACGAATTCACTTTGGAGGGAGGGAAGAGTGCCTGCCTTCTGGGGGAAATTAGAAATGGCTTCAGAGAGGAAATAGGATTTGAACTTTCAGGATTTTGAAAGATGAGTGTGGTTTTAATAATTACAAATGGAGAAAAGGGCACCTAAGTAGCTGTGATATAGGGATAAGAACTATGAGGCACAATAAGCTGTTTGGTCTATATCGTCCATTCTGCAAACATTAGCTTGACTTGGAAAAAGTCAGGCAAAGGAGATAGGGCTGTCTTTCATATCATGGCCTACCTATTCAACTTCCAGGCCAGTCACCTCGGACCTTTTTGATCTCAAGCTCTCCTCTACCCTAGCCTGCTCACACCTCATCAGGCATGCTTAAGTAAGAAGCCAAGCCAAAAGATGCCTGGGTATGTACAAAAGGCAGGCATTTACTTTTTAGGCTGATAAAATCCCCATTTGAAGAACTTTTAATGGACTAAAGTTTAATAAGACTTTTGATACTAAGAGAATCAGGGGATGCGTTGACCTAAGGTATGTCCAAACTATTATATCTGGACTTTAGGATTAATGAGTCATCAAGTTCCTTTATCAGATATTATTTTTGCTTTGGTGCCTAGATGACACAGCAAGCTTTCTGTCCACTTCTGGGAGACAATAGTGCTCAAATGCTTCTGGAAACTAATAGAAGATCCTCTAATGTCTAGCCTTCTGGGCATTACAGACCCAGGAGACTCCCAGAAAATACTGCTGTTAATGAGCCCTTTTAGTTTAAGTTTGTCCTTAGCCAAAGGTATGTTCATATATCCTACTATACTACTCTATGGCATAAATTTATTAGTGTTATTATAATTTTGTCAATGATAATATCATACTTTCGATAACACCTGCCATTAAAATGATCATTTATAACTTATAAAATATGACTAAATGCATTATCTCATTTAAGTCTCCCCTGAGGCCTAAGATTGAAAATTATTATGAACCCCTTTTACAAAAAGTAGGCTGAGATCCAGAGGAATAACTGACTTACCCTGAATCACTCAGGTATTTGGTAGAGTTGGCTCTTTCACTCTGACTTCCATTCATTTTCAACACATCTCTCTCAAGAAAATACCCAAAGAAGAACCAGATGTGGTTGAGATTAAATACAAATTAGTACCAACACTGGAGCAGCCATTTCCTACCTCCTCCTTTGGAAAGCTGTGATGGGACCAACTCAAAGTTGTGATAGAGAAAAGAAAAAAGGGAAAGCAAAGAAAGCAAGAAAAGAGAAAGAAAAATAAAACACTGCTGTCAATACGCCCACTTATAAGTTAGAAATGGGACAAAATATTCAAGCAGAGAATGGATGACCAGCTCTTTCTTCAGTTGGGATTCCTTCAAGGGACAGAGGTTAGCTGTCTAGGTGCTCACCTCTATTTTGTCACCATGTGTTCAGTCCCCTCCTTGCTAAGACACTTTACCCTCTTTCAAACATATGTGGCCCCAAGCAACAGTTTCCATTTTTATAAAACATGTCCCTGCCTCTTACATGGATCAACTGAAAAAGCAAACTATTAGAAAAACTTATTGTTAATTTCAGGTAGAAACATCTGGCTTCAGGGTCAATTTGACTTAACAATTTCTCTGAAGAAATCCTCATTCAAATTTTATAAACTATAAAATCCAAAATTACCATTTCAGTTATAAAGCTTAGTTTCCATTTTTGAGGAGCACATGGTTCATACAAAAGGTAGAGATAAGAAGGAGGCAGTAAACACATGAATATCATGAAAACCTTTCTAACCACTGTGAACCATGGGAGGCAAAGCCAACAGCAGGTGCTTTACCCATAAGGTGAAACACAGAATCCAGGTGGATTCATCAGCAAAGGAAAGGTTGTAGATACAGATACAGGTAAGTGAGAAGAGATAGTTTAAGTCTGATGGGTCATTCCTTTCATCTCAAGACTGTAGAGGGCAGCTCTTTCAAAGAAACTGAACTAGGTAGGGCAAAATGTTCAAGCAAGAATAGACGGTTGGGCCATTCCTCAGGAGGAATTCCTATAAGAGGTAGGAGCTCAGGCTGAATGACATTTAAGAACAATTCCAGGGCTAAGATACTATGAAAGACTTGGATTTGAAAATACCTTAATTCCACCTTATGGGAGCCTAGCTATTTTTATCGAAATTCAGAGCTTATCACTTAAATCATATTGTACCTTTAAATTTAAATGGATGGTAAACAGCATTATTTGTTAAGCCTAAATCTTCAAAGATGGAAAAACTCATTCTGCTTCTCACGCATTTGACCAATAGTGACAAATCACCAGCTGTAGGCAGCCCAAGCAGCCAATGTTTATTAAATGTCTCACTCAACCCCAAACCTCATGAATTGTTTAACATACAAGAGAGACAAAAAGCCAGTATTTTTCCTTGTGTCAGCTCTTGTTAGGAGCGTCTCTGCTCTGCTCCTCTCCCTGCTGGCTAGCAACAACATTAACATTCATTGTTCTTAAACACACGGGGGCTTTGGGGGCCTCTGTATACACAGCCAATCCTGTGCCAAGTGTCTATAAATGCACACCCAATGTGCAAGCACAGAGAAGCGAATCTGAGGACCACACTGATGATATACATTTAGGAGGGCAGGGCAGTGGGCAGAAAGTTCTGTCACCACCAAAGACAATTCAGACATGCGAGAGAAAGAACCTAGTAAACTCACACCAAGAAAAATCCCCTGTTAAATCAACAGAGATAAAATGAGACTCTTCATGTCGCCCTTTTAAAGTTAGCAAAAGGGGACCTGGGTTAGGTAGCTGGTGACCCGCAAGACTGAGACTCTCATCCAGCCTCAGGGATAGCTAAAGAATCTCACCAATTTTGCTTTTCCCCCTGGCTGCTACCTTCCATAGTTGGTGGGAAAGAATGGTGGTGCTAAAGAACCCGTCTGCCAATGCCGGAGACACAAGAGACACGGGTTTGATCCCTGCGTCAGGAAGATCCCCTGGAGAAGGAAATGGCAACCCACTCCAATATTCTTGCCTGGGAAATCCCATGGACCGAGAAGTGGCAACAGTCCATGGGGTTATAAAGAGTCAGACACAACTAAACTGACTTAGCACTGTTTGGGTGGTAGGTCATTTACTCAGAAAATCTCCAGGGGCACTTGTAATCATGAACCCCTGGGATTCAAAGTAGCTGGACAATTTTAATAAATAACCTGGATTTTTCTCTGAGAATACAATATTCTAGCATTATAGATGTGAAAAGTTCAAGGAAAACTTTATTTCAATAAATGTCTGCTTAAGAGTCATTCGATGCTACCATATCTATAAACAGGTTTCAGCTGGCCCCACAAAAGTCACCATTAAGTTAATCTTAAAGGATTTTTTTTTTTTTTTAAAGCTTTGTAACAGCCTCCAGGAAGGCCAATTATATGACATTCATCATTAAGAATCAGGGGACAACTCAAGTGAGTTGGAAACATAAATTGTGATCAACAAAGACAGAGTTCTCTTTGGTCTATAATATTTGACCCTATTAAAATGGACCCTGAACACTGAATAAGTCTATCTCTTTCTGGAGTTCTTTGATCAGTGAGATTTTGAGCTCAAGCAGCAGCCCCAGAGCAGCTCTAGATGGGAGCACAGCGCATGGCCTCGCTTTCTCTCTCCTCTTCTTTCCTGAAGGGAGAGCTAGGGGTCTTCTTGTTATTACTTCCTGTTACTATTGCAAAAGGGTCTAAGGGATGGATACATTTTCAAACTGAATAAATACAGAAATAAAACAATTTGCCATCTGTACACACCAACCAACTATATAACATAATTTGTAGTAATCAGAGGTCATCCACAGAAATACAGAAAGCTGGAGGTGGTATTTTCCATTCATGACATCCAATCCCCAAGCAAAGATTTTCTCTGGTGACTGTAAACAGCAGCCGAACTCCCTGGAGAAACACATTTTTCTAGAACACTACATATATGTGGTTCATACAGCATGTTTTCATTACTACTATTTGTCTCTTATCTTCCACATATCTTTGCAGATGAAAAGTCACAAAGACCCAAAATAAGACTGCAAAGGTAAGGGAAAAAGAGAGTCCTAGACAATGGTAAATATAATAAACTATAATAATTCTCTCTTGCTTGTTCACATAGCTGAAGCTAATCTACAAATATAGAATTTTTTCATTTTTTTGTTCTACATTGGACATCAGCAGCTGTTGTGCTTCAGTGAACTCAAAAGTTTTAGAGTAGCAAGAAAAAAGTGAAAAAATAAAAAACAAAGCTAGAAATTTAAGAGTGGAGCACAATGCCAGGAAAACAGTAGAGTGACATGATTCAAGCTGCTGTATGGGTCAGGCTGATAGCTCTTATTTCTCAAGATTGTTCTCATTCTCTAATCATTATAACATTTTATAAAGTGCTCATTTATTTTCAGGCCATCAAGTCCTTCCCAATTTAAACACTATGTGCTTCACATTACTTCCTTTCTCTACAATTCCATGATGATCTTCTATCCTCTAAAGTCCTGTAGCACTGACTGCACTTCACAGGGAACATTTAACATGATAACCTGTAGTTTCTCTTTTAATACAATGATTAAATATGAAATATTCCCTAATGACCGAGACCATGATATATCATCTCTTCAGTTCAGTTCAGTTCAGTCGCTCAGTTGTGTCCGACTCTTTGCGACCCCACGAATTGCAGCACACCAGGCCTCCCTGTCCATCACCAACTCCCGGAGTTCACTCAGACTCACGTCCATTGAGTCGGTGATGCCATCCAGCCATCTCATCCTCTGTCGTCCCCTTCTCCTCCTGCTCCCAATCCCTCCCAGCATCAGGGTCTTTTCCAATGAGTCAACTCTTTGCATGAGGTGGCCAAAGTATTGGAGTTTCAGCTTTAGCATCAGTCCTTCCAATAAACACCCAGGACTGATCTCCTTGGTATCCCCAATTCCTATACCATCCATCCAACACAGAGACGGAGGTAAAAAATCACCTATTGGTGATAAAAGTTTCTATATTCATTTTGTAACCAGGAGTCTGTACATTACTTAGAGCTGGACTCAATACTTCTTATATTCATTCATGCAACAAACAGATTTATAGAATTTTACTCACCACTGCCTACTTGCTTATCAGAAAAGGACAATGACATCATGTGGCCAGAGCACAAATGAGAATGTAACAGACTATTAAAAACAGAGTAAAAGATTAAGAAAAGGCAGCCTAACATGCCATGGTAAAAATGCCTGTTGCCTCCATCTCTAGTGGGTAAGCAAAACCAGTTCCTCTATTAATACCTTCTCCTGTCAGTAATGTCATAAGCATAACCCTTCTGGACTCAAATTTTAAGCAAGTGCTAGAACTTCATCAGGGAGAGAGAAAAGCCAGCATGTGGCTTTACACAAATCTCTGACTACAATTTGTTTAGTGATTTGACTTGTTAGTTTCAATCTTCTTGGAAGAAACTGTAACAGTTGGCACTATTTCTCAAGCAATTTCCCAGAATCCAAAAACTGCTCCATAATGTACTTTTTACAAACCTCTCTTGATAAAAACTCATAATTTTTCAAAAATATTCACTTTTGCATTGGGTGTTTGTTATCCAGGCTCTCAGACCACACCTTTCTGTTTCCTTTGGGAGAATATCTGATAGGAAATCTACCCCCTGTGCCTCTTCCAGTTGGAAGGGACTCTATACCAACTGCTGAATAGGACATCAGAAAAACACCTTGCTCCTTGGCTTTGTGGTCTTAATATGTCTTTCCTTATACAATACAGTGTGAAACTGAATTTTCTTTGTTTCCATCTAATTCTAAAGAATAGCTCTATTCTAGGTTTTTATACACATGACCCTCCTCTTGGTGACCCACCCACAATCCCTGTGGTGATGTTTGTTTCAGTAACATACTTATGTACTGACATGACAATTATGGAACTAAAATGAAAAAAACAGAATAATTGAGTGAACTAGATTTAAAAAGAAAATCTAAAAGCATAATTATATTTTAACACATAAGTTAAGAAAAGGAAAACTGACCAGAGAGATGCATATGAATCCAAGAGAGAGAAAACTTGGGATGCTTTAAACATGAATTTATTGACAAGATTGCTACAGGGTAAAAGTCTTCAACTGGAGCAGACACAGTGTGGGAGTATACATGCTAGAGCAGCTTGGTTATGTGCCAGAAGGCTTTTTCAACAGCCACTTTGAGACATGTATATTTATAGACAAAGAGAACTATAAAAATTGCATACGGTCTCCTGACCGCTTGAGCACTTAACTTCAAATAAACAAGTGAAGTGGAAGCCAATTTAATCTTTATTTCCCAATTTTTTAATACTTTGGTGGCACAATATTACACCTACGGTTACAATTTGCTACTCATAGTTAAATCCCTGAAGGCCATGCTCTGAGATTCCTAAAACAAGAAGCTGAAGGATGTTATAAGGGGAAGCCTTGAGCTTCCATGACAATTCAACAAGACGTTCCTCTAGGAATCCAAATCAGCTTGGGCTTTAGGAGGGAAATACATGCTTTCAGGAAAAAAGAAGAGATTTGTATTACCCACATAGCAGAGTGGTGAAACCATACTTAAATAGGAGAGGTTGAGAGGTTAATGTGTTTTTTTTTATTTATTTATTCAGTGACATATTGAATCAAAATGGAAACAGACACCAACGGGTTATTGATATGACCATTTTCCTTCTTTCCTGGTTTTCCTTTTTCTTGCTGGTGCTTCCCTGTTTATCCGATCTAATGCAATAAAATGCATAATTAATTTCTAAACGCTTCTGTTGAGCAGTGCAATTTGTCAAGTCAAGTTGTTAATAGAATTAAGCTTTTTATCAGTGATTAGCAAAAGAAGGTAAAAAAAATTAATTATGGAATTGTATGCCTCCCTGGTTCAAAGCCAGGTTTTGGATTAAATGTTCAATAAAGGTTTCTTGACACGTTATAAAACATTTAGCAAAAGCTGCTTTCCTCTAGTGTGTTTAGAACCTGTCTCCGTGCAAAAACAACCAGCAAGGAAAGAGCATTTGGGTAGACCTTTGTGCACACCAAGGTGGGGGGACAGAAAATCACCCACACCACCTAGTGAATAGGAGAAGATATTTGCAAATCCCATATCCAATAAGGGGTTAATATCTAAAATACATAAAGAACTCATACAACTCAACAACAACAAAACAACCCACCCAATTTTGAAACGGACAGAGGATCTCAACAGACATTTTCCCAACAACAACAACAACAACAAAAGCAGATGGCCAACAGGCACCTGAAATCAAAGGTGTTCAACATCACCTATTATTAGGGAAAGCAAATTGAAATCACAATGAGACACCACCTCACACCTGTTAGAATGGCTTTCATCAAAAAGACAAGAAACCAGTTTTGGAGAGGATGTGGAGAAAACAGTCCATATACTGTTGGCTGGAATAAAATTTTGGTGTAGCCACTGTGGAAACAGTATGGAGATTCCTCAAGAAATTAAGAAGAGAACTACCATTCAATCCAACAATTTCACTTCCAGGTATTTATCCAAAGAATTTGAAAATAAAGATTTGGAAAGTCATGTGCACCCCTTTATTCACTGCAATATTATTTAAAATAGCCAAGATATGAGAACAAACTAAGTATCCATTAATGGATAAAGAAAAAAATTATATACATGTATATCAGTTCAGTTCAGTTCAGGCACTCAGTCGTGTCCGACACTTTGCGATCTCATGGACAGCAGCACGCCAGGCTTCCCTGTCCATCACCAACCCCCAGAGCTTACTCAAACTCCTGTCCATCGAGTCAGTGATGCCATCCAACCATCTCATCCTCTGTCATCCCCTTCTCATCCCGCCTTCAATTTTTCCCAGCATCAGGGTCTTATTTTCTAATGAGTCAGTTTTTTGCATCAGGTGGCCAAAGTATTGGAGTTTCATATTGGAGTTTAACCTTTAGCATCATTCCTTCCAGTGAATATTCAGGGCTGATTTCCTTTAGGATGGACTGGTTGGATCTCCTTGCAGTCCAAGGGACCCTCAAGAGTCTGCTCCAACACCACAGTTCAAAAGCATCAATTCTTTGGCGCTCAGCTTTCTTTATAGCTCAACTCTCACATTCATACCTGACTACTGGAAAAACCATAGCCTTGACTAGATGGACCTTTGTTGGCAAAAAAAAAAAAAAAAAAAAGTCTCTGCTTTTCAATATGCTGTCTAGGTTGATCATAGCTTTTCTTTCAAGGAGCAAGCATTTTTTAATTTCATGGCTGCAGTCACCATCTGCGGTGATTTTGGAGCCCCCCAAAATAAAGTCTCTCACTGTTTCCCTTGTTTCCCTATCTATTTGCCATGAAGTGATGGGACTGGGTGCCATGATTTTAGTTTTCTGAATATTGAGTTTTAAGCCAACTTTTTCAGTCTCCTCTTTCATTTTCATCAAGAGGCTCTTTAGTTCTTCTTTGCTTTCTGCCATAAGGGTGGTGTCATCTGCATATCTGAGGTTATTGATATTTCTCCTGGAAATCTTGATTCCATCTTGTGCTTCATCCACATACACACACACACACAGTGGCATACTACTCAGCCATAAAAAAGAATGAAATTGTGCTATTTGCAACTACCCAGATGGACCTCAAGGATATTATGTTAAGGGAATAAGTCAGACAGAGATGGATAGACACCATCCTATTTCATTATATATGTCATCTAAAAACAAAACAAATGAACAAATAGAACAAAACAAAAACAAACTCATAGATAGAGAATAGACTGGTGGTTATCAAAGGGAAAGGGTTTGAGGGGTGAATAGACTGGGTGATGGATGGCAATTAGACCTTCAGTGGTAACCACTTTGCAGTGTATACAGATGCTGAATTATTATGTTGTACACCTAAAACTTACAAAATATTATACATCAATTTTACCTCAATAAAATTAATCACTTTTACAAAATACTAAGGAAAACACCGGTTTCCCTCATAGTACTAAAGAGAACAGACAAGCTATGACCTCACAGGTATAAAACCAAAAATCTTTAATGTTCAATAGTGTGATTTGTAGCTGGAGCAAAGCTGAAGAATTGGTTGGACTGAGTAATAGAACAGTGCCTTGATGACATGAATAATATAATATGCCTTCACTTATAGTTATATATCACATACCCACCAAGGTTATTACATAAAGGGCTAAAAGTGAAGAACTGAAAGGTAGCTCAGAATACGTTGTTGTTGCTTTTCAGTTGCTCAGCCATGTCCAACTCTTTGCGACCCCATGGACTGCAGCATGCCAGACTTCCCTGTCCTTCACCAAGCTTGCTTAAATTCATGTCCATTGAGTTGGTGATGCCATCCAACCACCTCATGCTCTATCGTTCCCTTCTCCTCCTGCCTTCAACCTTTCCCAGCATCAGGGTCTTTTCTCAAGAGTCTTTTCCTCTTTGTATCAGGTGGCCAAAGTATTAGAGCTTCAGCTTCAGCATCAGTCCTTCCAATGAATATTCAGCGTTGATTATTTTAGGATTGACCGGTTTGATCGCCTTAAAGTCCAAGGGACTCTCAAGAATCTTCCCTAGCACCACAGTTTGAAAGCATCGATTCTTCTCTAAATCTCTAGTTTATCCCCTTCTTCTATGCTTGTTACTCTATTCTCTCTCCTGTGAACCTGTCACCTCATTTTCCTATAAAGTTGAATAATTCAATCTATTTCATTCTCCCACTTTCTCCAGTCCACGTTAGAAGGAAGGAGAAAGGATGAATCTGATGGGTTAGATGTGACTCCACTAAGACACTTGTACCACTCTTATATAAGTGGTACAAGTTACTGTTCCCCAGTAGCAGGGAAGTGAAACTGTTAAGTCGCTCGGTTATGCCCGACTCTTTGCAACCCCATGGACTGTAGCTTACCAGGCTCCTCTGTCCACAGGATTCTCCAGGCAAGAATACTGGAGTGGGTTGCCATTTCCTCCTGCAGGGGATCTTCCCAACCCAGGGATCGAACCCGGGCTTCCTGCATTGCAGGCAGATTTTTTTTATCAGTACCAAGAAACAAGCCCCAATTTACCTTGATTTGGCTGCTTCTACTCAGGAGCAGCAAGCACTTCTGGCCTGCTCTTCCACATCTGGAGCTACCATGCTCAGGCTGTTTACTTCCAAATTGGATGCTGGGGGCACTGTGGGGCAAGGCCAGGGCATGGTTTCCAAAGGAAAGTTTGTGCTCTTCAAAGAAGGTGCACTCATTGTAGAAATCCCAAGCACCAAATTCCAAATTTAGAATGGAAGGTTCAGTGGTTGCCCTCTAGCCTGAAAGTGAAGTTATGTTCTCTAGTCCCTTTTTATAGTAGCAGAGAGGCAAGGAAGTTACAGGGAACTTTTACAGACCAATAAAATGGGCACACATTTACACACAGAGTATATGCAATATATACATGATATATATGTGCATATATATATATATATATATATATATATATACCATTCCTCAGAAACCTGGGAGGAGAAGGAGTAAGTGGCAGTCACCAAATACACAGTACGTAAAGCTCTCTGCTTCTATTGTGGGCTCTCTAAGTTCAAGGTGCTATAACAAAAATACCAGACTGAATGGGTTAAGCAACAAACATCTATTTCTCAACAATTCTGGAGTCTGAGAAGTCCAAGATCAAGGTACCAGCAGATTTAGTGTCTGGTGAGAGTTCCTGGTTCATAGTTGGTCATCTTCTCGCTGTGTCCTCATGTAAGAGAAAGGGTAAGAGCCCTCTGAGGTTACGCTATTACAAGGGCACTAATCTCATGTATAACAATCCCATCCCCATGAACTAATCACCTCCCAAAGACCCTGTCTCCTAATACATCACACTGGGGCTTAGGATCACAATTTATGAACTAGGGAAGGGATAGTGAAGCACTCAGAGAAGGCAATGGCACCCCACTCCAGTACTCTTGCCTGGAAAATCCCATGGACGGAGGAGCCTGGTAGGCTGCAGTCCATGGGGTCTCGAAGAATCGGACACGACTGAGCGACTTCACTTTCACTTTTCACTTTCATGCATTGGAGAAGGAAATGGCAACCCACTCCAGTGTTCTTGCCTGGAGAATCCCAGGGACGGGGGAGCCTTGTGGGCTGCCGTCCATGGGGTCGCACAGAGTTGGACACGACTGAAGCGACTTAGCAGCAGCAGCAGCAGTGAAGCACTCAGTCTGTACCAATGTTTACTCATTTCTTCTGTTTTCTTAGTCCTCTTTCTTTCCTTTTATACTCTTCTATATTTTCTGCTTTCCAACATACTTTAGATAATTTCTTGACTACACATGCAGGACTTAATTTTAAGAAGCATTCAGAATAGCATAGTAAGACTATTTTATACAACAAATTTGAATTCTAGGAAACAATGGTGTTATTTTACTTTTCTATATAAATTATAGATTTTTTCTAGATAATTGCTGCTAATTATAAAATAAACAATAACAACACAGAATCAGCTTAGCTATCTGGTTGAGAATTATAATGAGTAATGTGATTTTTCTAGTTGTTTGAGCTCCATGAACTATGGAGATGTTTTTAGCCTTGCTTATTGATATTATCACTGTAATCTCATTACACAGAGTTTCTGATTCAAAGCAGGTTCTTCATAAAGATCAGTTAAATCAATGAACAGTTAAGTGACTGTTTTTCTTTGTGTCTTTTTCTTATTTCAAATCTTCTACTGAAATGTTTTAAAAAGTATTTCTTTGCTTGCTTCCTCAGTAAACATGGAGACATACTTTGACTCTCCCTAATGACTCAAAATTTTGCAGTGCCTCATTAAGTACAAGTAATATTAATTAGTACTATAAAATTAATAACTTGACAGCTATCAGGTAAAATGGGAGAAATTAAAACAGATCCTCACTGACCCTAAATTTTCAGCCTGCTTGGTTTCTTTGACTGATTCCTTGATTGCAACTTGTTTTCCTGTACTTTATCTCATTCCCATAAAAGAATGAAGAATGCTCAATTCTATGGCCTTTTGAACTGAATTTAACACAGTTGCCTTTCTACAAAATTAATGAGTAAATCTAAGCATGAATCTATCTTCTCCCAAATTGGTTTCCAACCTTCATTATCTTTCTTGCCATCTGTATGTCTCCTTTGAATTTTGTTAGCTTTAAAATATTTTTATTAGCTAAGCATTAACAGTAACTTAGTTAAATATGAAAGTTTTACCCAGTCTTTTTTTTTAATTGAATAAGAATACACTCTATTTAAAAAATTAGTATATTTGAGAATATTAATCCTTACTAAACAGTGTCAGGGACATTTTTCCAAGCTTTTCTTTCTTATTAAAATTTAGTAGAACCCTAGAAGAAAACAACATTGTAAAAAAAATCCTATACTATAATGAAGTGACAAAAATCTCTTTTACAGAAGTGTATCATATTCTAAGTAACATGTAGGTCCATACTTTGAATGAAGAAAGCAGCAATCACCAATAGGAAAATGATAAAATATTACCTTAGCTCTGCTTTTAAAAATGAGCACAATCACCTAACAATAAAATAGTATTTTCAGCCAAGCACATGCTGTTACAATGGTCCCTTTGCATTAATATACAGTGATTGCATGTGTAACAAAACAAAGGGATCCCTCAACAGAGAAAAGAAAGAGAATCACATTATGCATAAATTTGTACTTCATTAGCAAATGGTTTATGTATAACATCCTTGAAAATTATTGTAATGATTTTTCATTAATAAAAAAAATTTTTTTTTAATTTTGTTGTTCTGTCTTTAACCTAATCTTCAGATGTTCAAATTTGGCTTGACCCTACACAAGGATTGAATTTTCTTTTTAGCAAAACATATCAGTTCCTTCATGCTCTAATACTGTTCAGCATATTTAGTAATCAAGATAATAGAAATTCAAAATTCTGTAAAATTGTGCAGTTGCTAAGCATTCAGCTGATAAATTTTCACAATGTAAATTTAGCTATCCAACAACATGTCAATCTTAAAATGCCAACAGTATCTTCCCAGCAATGCACATGCCTCAGTCAGTCAGTTCAGTGAGTCAGTCATGTCCAAATCATTGCAACCCCATGGACTGAGGCACGCCATGCTTCCTTGTCCATCACCAACTCCTGGAGCTTACTCAAACTCAAGTCCATCAAGTTGGTGGTGCCATCCAACCATCTCATCCTCTGTCATCCCCTTCTATTCCTCCCTTCAATCTTTCCCAGCATCAGGGTCTTTTCCAATGAGTCAGTTCTTCTCATCAGGTGGCCAAAGTATTGGAGTTTTAGTTTCAGCATCAGTCCTTCCAATGAATATTCAGGACTGATTTCCTTTAAGATGGACTGGTTTGATCTCCTTGCAGTCTAAGGGACTCTCAAGAGTCTTCAACACCTCAGTTCAAAAGCATCAATTCTTCAGTGCTCAGCTTTCCTTAGAGTGCAACTCTCACATCCATACATGACTACTGGAAAAACCATAGCTTTGACTGGATGGACCTTTGTTGGCAAAGTAATGTCTCTGCTTTTTAATATGCTGTCTAGGTTGATCATAGCTTTTCTTCCAAGGAGCAAGCGTCTTTTAATTTCATGGCTGCAGTCACCGTCTACAGTGATTTTAGAGCCCCCCAAAATAAAGTCTCTCACTGTTTCCATTATTTCCCTATCTATTTGCCATGAAATAACAGGACCAGATGCCATGATCTTCATTTTCTGAATGTTGCTTTTTCACTCTCCTCTTTCACTTTCATCAAGAGACTCTTTAGTTCTTCTTCACACATGCCTCAATCAATTATATTTACTTTAAAATATTTATTTTATTTTATTCCAGATTCATTGGTCTAGAAAAAGCAGTTGAAAACATTCAAATAAAATACAGTCTGTATGTTCTAATACTGCTCTATGAGTAAAAGACAGTACACAATAGTTACATTTGCTCCCAAATGGTAAAGAATTTAGATTGGCTCATTTTTGCTCCTGATAGCCTTCACTATAGACTAAAATTGGAAAAGACTGTTCAAGTTTTTCCTTACCTTCATTATTCCTTAAAATTATATGTGCATTTTCCTATTTTAAGGCTCATACCATTTTGATAGGTTACTTTCCAATCTTTCACAACTAGCAGCCAATTTACCAGTGATATGTATGGAACTAATACTTTATTAAAAAGCACTGTATTATGTGTAGTTGTGGTGCAGGTGGGTTGGTAGTGATGTGCAATGATGTGGTCTTGTTACCTGCAGTAATTGCTTATCTTCTAGTGGCTGAATGTATAAGTGACTGGGAAATTCTTCTGGTAACAAATGTTCTTAGATAAAAAAGAGTGTTTGATTCTCCTCCTTCACTCTTTGCCATTGTAACTGCTAGCCTTATCCTCCAAAATTACACTGTGCTGTATGCACCCTTTTTCTCATTTTGCTTCATCTCACAATATCTTTTTTTCTCCTCAGTTTTCTACCTGAAACTCCCCAGGTATGGATTGGTGCTTGAGAGGTTATATTTCCAAGTGTAAGTATTTGCCTCACAAGTAGGTTCACATCTCTGGTTTGCGTTCAGGAAAGGAAGATGTTGTCAGGTGATTGATGGAATCACCAAGGAAAAGGATGCCAAACTTTCCTTCCTTCTGAGTCTTTCGGTAAAGACCCTTCTTTACATGTGCAGCACATTTAACTTTCCCAAGAAATGATACAAACACACTTCATTTCACGTGATATTTACTGAGACGTCCTGGTTGTAAGGAGGGTTCTAACCTCTAAGCATCTCCCTCCTTTCCAGTAATGCACAGATTAAGAAATAATAATCATTAAAGCACATGACCTCAATGTATACATATTTATTTGTTTTAAAATAATATACCAAAACTTCTTTCCTAATATATTATAAGCCATACTAATATAAGAGCTTTCCCAGGTGGCTCAGTGGTAAAGAACTTCCTGCCAGTGCAGGAGACATGGGTTCAATCCCTGGATCAAAAAGATCCCCTGGAGAAAGAAATGTCAATCCATTCCAGTATTCTTGCCTGGAAAATCCCATGGACAGAGGAGCTTCAGGGGCTAGAGTTTATGGGATCACAAACAGTCAGACACAACTTAGCAACTAAAGAACAACATATTATAAATGCAAAATATATTAAAATAGAAATAAAAATATAGAATTTCTAACCATTTCTTTAAGACCTCAGTGTATAGTCTTGGGACTGTCTCAGAGCCCTGCATGATCTGCCAAGCCAGTAGCAGCTGCATTTGGATATTTAGAGGGAGCACAGATCACCAGGGGAGCCTCTTAGGAGGCGTAACATTTGTAATGCCACAGCAGCATAACCCCTAGGTTCCTACCTCTGTTTCCATTTTCTCTGACCTGAGCCAGATGAACATTTGTGAGACTTACAATAGTGGAAGCTAACTGTGTGCATTTGTGCCTTGGGAGGGAGAACTTGGGCCCAAGGCCCAAATCCAAGGCAGAATTTCCTGTGGAAGATTCAGCCTCCCTGCAAAGAGCATCTCCTTGAGTGTTTGTTGGTGGGGGCAGAGTAGCAGAGGGCTTCCCTGGTGTCTCAAGGGTAAACAGCCTGCAGTTAGGGAGCAGCAGAAGACAAGGGTTCAATCCCTGGGTTGGGAAGATCCTCTGGAGGAGGGCATGGCAACCTACTCCAGTATTCTTGCCTGGAGAATCCCATGGACAGAGGAGCCTGGTGGGCTACAGTCCATAAAGTTGCAAAGACTTGGACACGACTGAGCGACTTTGCACACACACATGTAGAGGTGCAGATAGAGACAGCACATCACCTGGGGAGGGCACAGCTGATTACCATTCTGGGCATGTGAAACTGTTTGTGTAAAATCACCTTTCTGAAGCATACCCCAGAGCTTTCAAATTATGTTTTGTGTAGTGTAATTCTATCCTGTTACCCTTAGCCACACACACCTTGGTATCATGATATTGTAAATTACTCCTCTGCCTCCGTAGTGTTTACAACTTTCCGATAAAACACTTGCAGATAGTGATCATGCATATTCCATCCTAGTTATCACACCACAAGTAGAGCTATTTTACTCTTCTAATCTTTCTTCATGTGTCCTAAAGTTCTTTAATCATTTTTGTTGTTGACTCCATCTTTCATTTCTAGTTATCAGTATCTTTCTGATCCTGGGGCACTCAAACTTAGAAAGAGGATGCCAGCTAGAGTCTCACCTTACTGTATAAATAGGAGCCCTGGGCTACAACATTCCTGTTCTGTGATAGAGTGTCTGTTTATTAAGTTGGTGCTCTTATACATTTTTATTATCATAGCATCAGGGTGAATTGTCAGCATGTCACCTTGCTATTTAGAAAGGTGTCATCTGATTCCCTCTTCTTCATGGCATCCTCTACTTTAGCTCAGTCTTTCTCATAGCTTTGAATTCCATTTCTTCCAGTTTTGTTTTGCTCAATATAGTGATCTATGCATGCATGCTAAGTCACTTCAGTCGTGTCCAACTCTGCAACCCTATGAAATGTAGCCTGTCACCTCCTCTGTCCAAGGGATTTTCCAAGCAAGAATACTGGAGTGGGTTGTCATGCCCTCCTCCAGGGGATCTTCCCAACCCAGGGATCGAACCCACATCTCCCTCCACTCCTGAGTTGCAGGCAAATTCTATGCCTCTGGGCCACTGGGAAAGCCCCCATAGTGATCTATGGTTTGCCCCATATTCTGCTTAATAAACAACTGCCTACCTAGGAAATTAGCATCCTATCATACTATCTTGCATCCTATCATTCTGAAGACTAGGTTCTTCAGAAAATTCTTGGCCAACTGTGAGCAGGTTTGCAGAAAGTACTGATCTTGGAAATCTCCTTTCCAAAATGTGCTATCTTTGATCTGTCTTTTTACCACTAGAATATGTTGTTATTCTCCATTTGTGTATATTTACATTCACATATTTTTCTAAATTAAAGGAAGAGAGGATTTAACAAATATTTTAATACTGTATTTGGTCGATGTATACAACTGAAGAATAATCTGAGAATGTAATAAATACTAAATCACTTCCCTAATGAGCCTAATGAATCCTCCTACCATTTTCTTATTATTTTTCTGACCTAAATAGAGGTTGAAATATGCATACTTTATTTGCTATTTTAGGTTTTTCACCCAAGTGTAAGGACTTGTGCTAAATAATAATAATAATAATAAAGATATTCCAGTGTCTCCCACTGGCTATAGAAACAGAACCAACAATTACCACCTGTTATGCCTTTCACTTGGTGATATTGAATCTACAACTTGATTTTAAACATCAAGAAGTAGCAGACAAAAACTATAGATCCTACACTGTGGCAGGGGAAGACTTCAGTCTTCTTGGGCTTCTAGATTTTAGAGGATAAATGACATAATTGCTGACAAATTTCCCTCCTGACTCCATATAGAGGTCTTAAGTAAGTCCTCCCCAAAACACATCTTTTTGTGTTAATGTTCTGGACACTTTTGACTATCAGAATGTTCATGGTACTTTCTGAGATTCTAGGTTTTGGGGCTGAAGTCATATGACTTTCTACTCACTCTGATATTGTCTGTACCAGAGAGGTGGCAGGCACTTTTTGGTACATGCAAATCACAGTTGCTAAAACTTGTCTAGACTACCATATCAGGAAAGCTACAGTGGTAAAGAGATGAATGCAGTAAAATTCTGATCAGAGATCACATAATACATCTTGTTAAGGGAGAAGGAAACGAGTTTAAAAGATATCTTGTGATTAAGAGGGTAGTGAGAAGAAAGAAAAGGATCTTTACTGGGGAAGCATGAAATTATCAAAATCAAAGCAAGCCACATAATTTCCGATCTTCCATGCTTGGCAACCTCTTCTAGGTCCCTCAAGGCAGGGGGAGGGGTTCAGATACATTCAGAGAAACTAGTATGGTGAGTGCCCAATGAGCAGAAAGCACACTGACCTTGTTTTGAGGCTCCTAGAGCAAAGGTTTGGTTAGGGAGATGTTCTAGGGTTGGGCTCCATCACTCCAGCCATCCTCACTGGGGAAACTGGTCTGCTCTCTAACAGCCAGAGAGAAAATAACACGAGGTAGAAGAGGGAGAAAAAGAACATTGGCATAAGGCAGCTTGTTTAAATTATGATTATGAAGACACAAAGAATGTGCTCAGGACAGAGAAAGGAAGGTTATCACGATAAACTACGTATGTGTCAATTGTAGGTACTGATGAATCTGCTATATAAAAGGATGGATTTTTTTTTAGTCACAGTTTTGGTAAGAAAGTATATATTGAGTTTAATATTTTCTGCTTCACATCTGTGAAATGAAGCATACTTGTATGTAACATATATCAAAATCACAACAGTTTTTATATTGCTTCTCATTAGATCAGTTGGTTATATGTTTTTAAGTACAGAGTTCCAGAAGTGTGAGCTTGTATTTGTAAGACTCAATATAATTAATGACTTGATTCCTTAACATCACTAATATTTATCTACATGGAAAATATATTACTTTGCTGCATCTTTGACTTCTAAGGAATTATGGCAGCATGGTTTTGAGGCCAGGATTCTTCCTGAAAGTAGAAGGGAGTCATCTGTAGCTTCTTTAGTCAGATAGGAATGGAGCATACTCAGGTGCTTGAAAGAATAAGAAGGAAGAACAAAGTGTAGATCAGTTCCAAGAGGCTCCCTCTGAAAACGATAGTGTGTTTTCAATGGTAGTGTGACCATGTGCCACAGTAGTGTGCTGCTACCAGGCAGAATGGCAGTGGAACATTCAGACTGCATTTGGCTAATAACCACCTGCCTATCTTTAAGGGAAAGTGCCACCTTTAGTATTAAGCCATCTGCTAGTTCTGCTAGTTAGGTATAATAGCTCAGCAAATTAAAGTCAAAAATGCTCAGTATACTCTCTGCCTCCTTGGTCTCTTCCTCTGTATTTGCTAGAACCCTAAAAATTCACTTTTTTGTGATGAAGAGAAGAAAATTTTTCCTCTGGTTTTTTTTTTTTTTTTTTTTTTTTAGATTTTATTCTTAATCTGGACCTCCAATCTGGATTTCATTTGGGGCCAAGATGGAGAGTTAGCTGAAATTGACTGCCTGCCAAGCTAGGACAATTCTGAAATGTCTTTGTGATATTTCCCAAAGAGGGGAAAGGGGTGGCTTTGCAGACACTTAAACCATAGGCCTAGTGCAGCCCAGTTGAATGCTGGCACAGTTCTGCTTCTGATGTCAGACTCTTTGGGAGGCTCACAGGAGCTAAGGGAGATTGTTCAGTGTTTCTGCTTTGCTGTGAATAACAAGGGATACAGAAGAGTTAGAGGAAATGGAGTTGGGGATAGGTAAACATTAAACTCATCAGCCATATTCTATTTATGTTTAATCCACTTATTTTCCAAGTCTCCATTTTAGAGTCATCTATTTCTTTGACAGCCTCTCTAGTGATGTGACAAGTGCTATCTAATGTCCACATATTACATGTGCATTATTATCTCTCTATATATATTGACTTTCAGTTGAAAGAGGTTGGTTAGAGATTACACTGTCATTTTAAGCAGGTTTATAATGCTGCACACACTTTACTGAAAACCATCTTTGGCCTGAAAAAGTATCTGCTCAGGAGCACCAAAGCTGACAATTGCTTTTTCCTTCCTGAAGAAGGGTCGCCTACAGAAAAACTAAAGTTTATGTTGGGAAAAAAAATTAAATTGGGAATTTGGCACTTGTGTGTAGTAGTTATGACTTCTAAGAGATTACATGACTGCATTACTATTAATGTTCAATGCGGAGTTGCATTTGGTACTTTATATCATAACGGGTTTACATCTGTCCTTTTGATGATATGGTAACTTCAAATCCACATATAGAGGGCTCAGAGCACTGCCATCTGCTTCCCCATAGAAGAAACACAACAGTTTACACTTTGCCAGAATACGGCTCTAGTTTATATGCCCTGCTGCTCTGGCCATAGTGATTTAAATAACTGTTCCAGGGTGAGGGAGTCCTTATGAGGGGAAATTTCTCCCCCCAACGCTATGCTTCATATCAATGTCATAACAACTATCGAGAGGACAGACACATTATCTTTCTGCAGGTGAGAGAAGAACGTATTACAGCCAACAGCACAACTAGCTTGGTCATTCTTTGGGGCTTACATATAGGCCTGCTCAAATGCTTCTGTGCTGAACAAATAAGGCTGCACTAAGGTTCCTTTGTCAGCTTGTGATTTGGGCACTTATTTCCCCTTGTCCTCTTCCTCTGACCTGGGCTGGCGCTATAAAATACACTGCACTCTCATATCAAAATCTCGTATCTTTGGTTTAAATTTTTAAACATTTTTCCTTCAAATATCAGCATGAACAGAAAGCGGGATAATTTTTTTTTTTAACATAAGGGAAGAATGTTATTCTCTCCTCTTGAGAGTTTGCTAGCTGTTTTCTCCAGGGTCACAATTACCTAAAACTTTATACTTAGCATTTAGCACCACTTCCACCAATAGCCAACCTCTTCCCTCCCTTTTTCTCCCCCACACAAGGGGAAACTGCAGAGAAATGCTACTTAATTATCACACCACGTAACTAATTAAAAGCAGGATGCTTGTGTATGGTATGCTAATGAGCTATTAGAGATCCAGCATATTTTAGTGACAAGACATGGGTTCCTATTCTGCCCTTCACCTGGCTGTGGATTTCCAGTTGACAGTTAATGATGATGAAATGGGAATTTATTATGCCACTTGCAAGCCAAGAACTTTGGAAGAGGGCAGAAAGGTCAGAATCACTCAGAGGTGAGATGAAACCAAGAGACAAGAAAAACCCGAGGATTTCATTTATAGAGAACCATGGTATGTGCATAGCACAAGATAGAGGGTGTAAAATAAATAGGAAAGTTTCTCTATTATTTTCGGTGGCGATGGAAGATGAACACATTTGAGGTGAACTATTGATTATTTGCTTGTATGTGCGCCTTCAGTCCCGATTTGAGTATATTAGTTTCAAAGCTCTCCAAAAACACCCTAAAAAGACTGGCATTTTATAAAGAGGTGAGTTCAGAGGCCTGCAGAGAAGCATACAGGGAGGAGAGAAAGAGGATACAGGGAGAGAGGGGAAATGGGAAGAATAAGTGTTTATAATTACTTTTGTCTGATGTGTGAGGAAAAGATTACAAATGGAACAAGCAGGGATGTTAGCAGGGAGATAGCCACACTAATGCTAACAATAATGATAATCAACACTGGGTGTTCCTTTCCTGGAGGCAGGTACCTGCTAAGCACTTTAAAGCACTATTTCACAGACACCCCATCTTAGCCTATGGTAATATCAGTTTAGGGGTCTGAAGCAGAGTGTCTCTGACCACTATCTCTACATAGAGAGTCAGGACTAAGAACTTCTGCAGTACATCGAGGAGAATGGACTCCCACTGCGTACACTCAGCCGGAATGCAAGGCAGGTGCTGCATCTTTTAAATGTCCATATTCTCTGCATCCAGAATATAACAGATCCTCATTTAAGTGGAAAGAAACAGTAGAACTTTAACAATGTAAGTGAACTTTGAGGAGGTCCAGCCCTTTTTGTTAACGAATAGAATAGGTCAGAGAAGAAGAAATGGCTTTTATGAGTTGATGCTGGCACCACCACGTATTTTGGATCTGTTACTTAACCTCTTGGAGAAAGCGATGGCACCCCACTCCAGTACTCTTGCCTGGCAAATCCCATGCACAGAGGAGCCTGGTAGGCTGCAGTCCATGGGGTCGCGAAGAGTCAGATACGACTGAGCAACTTCACTTTCACTTTTCACTTTCATGCATTGGAGAAGGAAATGGCAACCCACTCCAGTGTTCTTGCCTGGAGAATCCCAGGGACGGGGGAGCCTGGTGGGCTGCCGTCTATGGGGTTGCACAGAGTCGAACACGACTGAAATGACTTAGCCACTTAGCCACTAGCCACTTAACCTCTACTAAGAAAAATACATTTTGAAGCAACAGAATGAACATAGCAAGGAACTGTATTTTGCTGTCTCCCCAATGTTTGCACAGTGTTACTAAAGCGCTTCTGTCACTGCCTCCTTTAAGTCAGAAAGAACGATTCCCTTTCTATTTAAGTTTTATTATCAACTCAAGGTAAAACAGCAGCTGGGATTTACAGGGAAGTCCCTTCCTTGCAAAAGAGAGAAGACACTACGCCAGGCTCATTTCTGCCCCCACCCCCGGATCCCCAGAGTTAAGTCGGCAGAGACACTGTCACTAGAGCAGCAACTCCCCTAGTGAAGGGCTCATAAAGGTAAGGAACTTCTGTTTTCCTGTCATCATGTGCACTTTAATAATAAAAATGCAATGTGTTCTCTCCAATATTTATTCTTCCCATCCCCCTCCATAAGAAAATATCTGTATTACTGACAATTAGTTCAGTAATAAATAATAATAAAAACCTCCATTCTACAGCCTCCTTTGCAATTAGAGTGGCCCCAGGAGACATAAGTAAAAGTCAATGGACAGAGGCTTCAGGACGTTCTCTGAAGGAGACATGAAACATAATGGTGGGCCCTCCGAAAATGCCCTTGAACCCTGAGGATGCAAACTGTACATTAAAGATGGCAGAGCCAAATGACAGGCCCAGAGCAGTTCTGATGTAATTTCAGCCCTGGATATCTCTTCTGGACTGTTTCACATTAAAGAAAACCAGAAGTCTTCATTTATTTAAGCTGCTTTATTTGAGTTTGCTATAATATGCAACTAAATCTAACCCTAACTCATCCTTTTTCTAGTTCTTACTATTCCTAGACTAATAAGAATGGCCATTTCCAATTTTTCTTTGTGGTAGGTAAGACACCACCACCTTCTAAACTTTAGTTTAGAAAAAGGATTCCTTTTGGTAAGCAGAATAGCCATGTCGGCTTTGAATGTGTTCTTGCATGGCTAATCAAAACTCCTTTTCATTGCTATAATTCAAAGGCCAGGCATAAATCCATAACATTTATGTAAGGCATAACATTTTTTTCTTCTTTCTTTCTTAACTGTATCTGAGGAAGTTGTGGGGGTTGGTTGAGATGTGGAATGAAAAGACAACCAGCTTATTTATATGCTGGTATTGCCAGATGGGATTCTTGGAAGTTCATGGCATCTCTTTAACATCCGCTGGACACTGTAATTTGTGAAAGAAAGTGAAGTCGCTCAGTTGTGTCCAACTCTTTGCGACCCCATGGACTGTAGCCTATCAGGCTCCTCCATCCATGGGATTTTCCAGGCAAGAGTACTGGAGTGGGTTGCCATTTTGTGGGAGTTCCACAAAGAAGCATTGCTTTTTGGAAACTTTACAAGTGTAAAATCCCTTTGTTTTTGGTTTGATTTTAATATTGTGTGTGTGTTTCAAGACTTCTAAAGATCTTTCTTTTCACTGTTTTTTTTTTTTTAATTCTTTCTGTTTTGTTTCTTCTGGACTTTAAAAATTTTAGAAACTGTTGCACATTTAAAGAAATATTCTTCCGCTTTTGAAGGATAAAGAACAGAGTTGGTAAGGGGGTAAGGATTCCATGAAGTAAAAGAGGAATTAACTTTTGG
Organism: Bos indicus; assembly: GCF_029378745.1. Classification (NCBI taxonomy): domain Eukaryota; kingdom Metazoa; phylum Chordata; class Mammalia; order Artiodactyla; family Bovidae; genus Bos; species Bos indicus. The sequence continues at coordinate 61,633,430 of NC_091760.1, forward strand.
GGTATTGCACAGTACATAAAATGCATCCGACCAGATGGAAGAATCTATGGAACAGCAGACATTTCTGTGAGATGGACAGCCATGCTATCTCTGTCAGTGTATCCACATGGGTCTCAATTTCCTTATCTAGGTAGGACCTAGACATGCTCTCCCATTGGGTGGCCCCAGCAGCTCAGGAAGCTGCTGCATTGAGGAGGACTCTACCCATTCCTTTTTCATCATCACCTCTATCCGTGTTTACCCATAAACTAAGCACAAGATTCTTTCATGAATCTCTCAATTAAGCCTAAAAGGTAAAATACTAGAGGGATAAGTACAACATTTTAATAATGAATGGCTATAAATTCCAACTTTACCATTCATGAGTTGGGTAGTAATAAGCAAGATATAAAATCTCTGAAAACCCTTTTCCTCATTTATACAGTATGAATTGCAACCTCTCTTATGAAATGTTCAATGAAATATACAATGTATATTTTATATATTTTGCTTATTTAAAAATCACATTTGAACCTCTGGCATCCTATCTGCTGCTGCTGCTGCTGCTGCTAAATTGCTTCAGTGTCTGACTCTGTGCGACCCCATTGACGGCATCCCACCAGGCTCCCCCGTCCCTGGGATTCTCCAGGCAAGAACACTGGAGTGGGTTGCCATTTCCTTCTCCAATGCATGAAAGTGAAAAGTGAAAGTGAAGTCGCTCAGTCATGTCTGACCTCTAGAGACCCCATGGACTACAGCCCACTAGGCTCCTCCATCCATGGGATTTTCCAGGCAAGAGTATTGGAGTGGGCTGCCATTGCCTTCTCCAATCCTATATACAATGTTCAATGAATTGTTCAAAAATATTTATTGGCACACAATACCCAGGAAATACTTGCTTAAGTTTGAATAATATATAATGAACTAATGAATAAATGTCTTAATGACCCTGCTTTGAGTCCTGGCTGAAATTTACATGTGTAATGCCACTCTATTTAAGCTAACAATGATCTTATTCCATTGTACAGCAACTCTAACATTAAGGTGACCATGTAATCCAAACCAGGACACGTTTGAGGATGAAGGGAGACACTGTTAACAATTACTTCAAAACAACTGATATAAACTGGGACTGTCTTGGGAAAATAGGGACATATATATGATCACCTTCTTAAATCACTTATAACTCTTTGTTTTATCCCTTGGTCAGAATCACAAGTGAATGTGTAATTGCGAAAGTATGCACAAGTTTGATTCCCTCAAAGTTTAAAGCTAAGAGAAGTCCCCAAACATTGTACAAGTATGTCTTACTCTGCACAGTAGACTGCTTCCTGAACGACTCTATCAGATTTTTAATAAGTGAAAGCACATATATACTTTCCCATGAACAGTCTATAAAGAATCTCAGTACCGAACCATTTTAAAAGTGATAAAATTCTAAAATATGAATAATCAATCCTTACTGATTATAAATTACTTAAAATTATGGTTTGTTTTGTTTAGTTTTATATTGAGTTTTCCAAAGTATGGCATACCTTTAGATGACTCTTGTATGAAACATCATAGTAATGTGTGATCCGTCAATTAGTCATCCAGCACGCTAAGTTGTAGTGTGACAATTACTGTGATGAAAGTTGCCCACTTAATGGGTGATAGAAATGGTAGAGAATTATCATTGAGCAATGGGAAAAGACAATTCCCTCCAAGATAGCACCCCATGTCCCTGGATGGCCACAGAACTAACATATTTTGTGTCCCATGAAATTCAAGCAGGGTTGACTGCAATTGAGGTTGTGGAATTAGATGGATTACAAAGCTTCTTTATCACATTTGAGATCTAGATTGTGATTATCTTAGCAGCTGAGTTTGTCCGAACAATTTCAGTAATACTAGAGATGGCTCTGGTGCCACCACCAGCAGCCTTGGCCCTTCAGTAGCCAACAAGGACTAATTAAGAAGTGAAACATGGGTTAACTTGCTCTCACTTAGGTCCAAGATAATGTATTCCTGGAAGCACGTGGGCACTGTAATCACTAGACCCTGAATAACTTTGACTTGCTAAGGGAGCTTTAATGTTTAACATATATTGGAGGTTTACTGAAAACCTTTCAGCTGTGACTTTTATGAGGGCTCTCAGTTTATCCTGTTTTAGCTGCAAACACAGAATACCACTTTATGAAGATGTTAAGTAAAACTTGAACATGCTAAACCCACACTTTTCATACTCATCCATTCATACCCACTTGAATAGTTCTATACAATAAGCAGTAATAAAACCATAACTTAAAGTCAAGAAAATTTCAAGTGCAATCCAGATTGTGTTAGTCATTAGCTCTGAGATCTAGACATAGCCTCTTTACTTATTCAAACTAATTACTTCATGTGTAAAATTAGAGAATTTGATCCATGTATATTAAGATTCTTTTTATAACTAATAATTCAGGAGTAATTCGTTGAAATCTCAGATAGAAACCTAGGATGTAACAGAATGAAATAATGATTTTCCATGGCTCCATGGCCAATAAAGAAATTAACTCAAGACTTAAGCCAATAAAAAACAGAATTCAGCCTTTCTGATATGATATAGGTCATTTCCAGCATGTAAAGATAAGATACCCTGCTAGTACTACCATAATATGTTTTTTAGTTTAAAAATTACTCTATAATACATAACTGTACTCCTTATCTTACAGAAGAGGAAAAAGACCTAAAGATACTTAAAGGAGTTAAGTATCTTCCCCAACTATGCTAGAACTTGATATAGTCCAGATTTGCTTATTCCCAGCTAGTTTGCTTCATATTTTAGATTTCTTCAGGTGGAAAAGAACAACAAAACTGGACTATGTTAATAACCAGCTGGCACAATTTACTCTAGGGTTCTGAACGAGAATATTCTACTTTACCAACAGTAGGAAACAAATGGAAATATTTTTCTTTAAATCTCCTATCTTATACCATAGAAATACTTTGTAAACAGAATAAAATGCAAATTGCTGAGGAGTAACAAGCCAGCTCACAGTTAGTCTAAAAGAGAAGCTGAATTTTTATTCCTGTTTTGTGGGAGAAGTAATCCAATAATGATACCCAAACCTGGGCTCCTTTCTACTACAGAGAAGAGCTAGAAACTATGAGAGAAATAAAATGTACAATGGAGTATTTTCCTATATATGCTATCTGACTTGAGTTCAGTGGTGTAGGGATGGACTGAGATTCTGTACTGAAAGGAAAAAAAAGCAGTGGTGAAATGGAGATTGCTTTTTAGAAAAGCAAGTAGAGTGAAAGAGGAGATAGATATAATGATGAGAGAATTTCCAGAAGCCCTTTATCTTTCTTTGTCTTCGCATTGACCACCTAAACATATGCTTTGTGATCTATAGAATCACAAACAAACATGCACATAAAAAAAAAAAAACAGAGAAACCATACATGTGTTAATAACATTTCTGTCTAGTGATACGTTTGTGCACGGACAGAGGCTTATCATGAATCTCATTACAACATGGGAACACAAGCCATTAATTACTTGGAGAAAGGCAAAAATAACACTAGAAAACAAAAACTAAAATCTACAACATCAAGATTTTCAACTGATATTCTTTCAGTGGGCAAGGTAAGTCCCACTGTTAGATACAAAAACCATCTGGTTTCGTCTTCTTGAATTCACTGAATGATTATTCCCAAGCTAACTGTATGATAATGGCCATAGGTAGTTCAGTATAAATCCTCAAATATGTTGTATGATGGCCTACTGGCTAATGAGAAGATGTATTTTCATGAAGAATTAACCTAATTTTTGTCAGCTTTCTATTTCGAATCAAAGCCTCTGAACCATATTGATGTTTTATGTTTCCCTTGGTCATGTTTTCTTGTTTTTTGTTTTGCTTTCATTCAAAGACAAAAGGAATAACTGTTTATCTCTGGCAGAACCATTATTTTCTGCATGATTTTGGCCCCTACAGATGCAAGGCACAATCATAAAATGTCATCCTCTCTTTATAGGGATCTGTTCTAAGTAGGTGATAGAAAAGTTGATTAATATGAAAAAAAGTTAAAATTTTTGGCTTGCTATTTAAATGTCTTAGCTGTAATGAACTTTTTTTTATTTTCTATTCTTTCATGGAAAAAGTACTTTGAGTATAAATAGTGTCTGAAAATCAGGGCTTTATTTCTAGGGCTTTATGACATGCTAATGTGTTCCCTTGGACTTCCTGAGTCCCTCTCAGGTGTTATTAAGTGCTGTCATTCATTGTTTGAACACGACTTCGAATTCCACACTGTTCCCCCAAAGGTCATCAAAGCACTTAATAATTTTAGAAAGAGATAAGCAGGACAGAAGACCTTAATTATATGTCAAATGTGAGGTCATGTGTGACCCGCTGCACCAGCCATTCTGCTGTCCCTGTCAATCCTGTCTCCCCCTCATCCTACCCCTGACTAACACAGCGCTGAATGCGGACTCCACAGTTCCCCATGCCAGCATCCGAACTGACGTACTTCATAGCCTCTGAGTGGTCGCAGATGGAAAACTATCCTCATGTTAATATAAAAAGGAGGCGGAGAGGAGTAGAATATTTCATGGAAAATGTATTCAGGAGAGAGGGAGGACGAGAACTCTGGTCTATAAAATGTATTAAGTCCAAAAATTTGGGGGGGGAGGGGTTTAATTTCAGTTTCATATAGAAATTAATTACCTTCTGTCTGGAGAAATATTTAGAATGTGGAATTAGGACATTTTATATTGAATTGCATATATGTTTAATGCATTCTCTCTTTCCATCTCTTTGTCTACATCTCTTTCTGATTCTTTGTGTGTGTGTCTATGTGTCTGTCTGTCTGACTCTCCAATAAAGCCTGGATGGCCACTTATTTGACCATGGACTACAATAGCACCAGATAACTAAGATTCCTTCTCATTTTAAGATTCTCCTTTGGGCTTCCCAGGAGGTGCTGTGGTAAAGAATCCACCACAAAAAAGAGATCCAGATTTGATCCCTGAGTCAGGAAGATTCTCCTGGAGAAGGAAATGGCAACCGGCTCCAGGATTCTTGCTTATAAAATTCCATGGACAGAGGAGACTGGAGGGCTACAGTCCATGAAGTCACAAAGAGTCAGACGCAACTGAGGATGCACACACACACATCTGGCTCTTCTCTGTCACATTCTATCTACTTCCTTTCTATTTTCTCATTAAATTTCACCTCTTGATTGTAAATCATCTCGGAAGACTTTTCCTGTCTGGCCTGCCTCACATTTAGTATATTAGTTTCAAAATTTACATGTTCTCTTCAGACTGCCTTTGAACTTTGCTCTGAGTTTCCATTCTTAGCCCATGTATTAGAATTTGAAAGACATAGAGGTTGTACTGGAATATGATTAAAAATAAGTTGTTACTATATTGTGTAGCGTGTACTTCTGCTTCGTTTTCTCATTATTATCTTACTGATCCTTTAATCAGGATTTCAGTAATGGAAGAACAGATAACTGTCAGGAGCTTTTAAGAACTGGGAATATAAAGGAAAGAATGTTAATACAACTGATGATTTTCTATGTAGTTAGTGTTGTATGACTGAAATCTATACCACTGTTTTGTTTACTTTTAAGAAAATTTTTTATGCTTAAAAATATTTGTCTACATGAAATAAACTCCCTTGATACATGTACTAGAATTTCAGTAATTAATTCAAAATATATGTATTGACCACTTACTAGATGCTGAAAAAAGTTTTTTCTCATATCTCAAGCACTTAAAACCATACCTACTGCTGCTGCTGCTGCTAACTTGCTTCAGTCATGTCTGACTCTGTGCAACCTCAGAGACAGTAACCCACCAGGCTCCCCTGTCCCTGGGATTCTCCAGGCAAGAACACTGGAGTGGGTTGCCATTTCCTTCTCCAATGCATGAAAGTGAAAGGTGAAAGTGAAGTCACTCAGTTGTGTGTGACTCGGCGACCCCATGGACTGCAGCCTACCAGGCTCCTCCATTCATGGGATTTTCCAGGCAAGAGTACTGGAGTGGGGTGCCATTGCCTTCTCCAAACATACATAAGGTTAAAAATGATGAAGCAGTGAAACAAAAGATATTTGTCACTAGAGTTGCCAGGAAGTTGTTGTTTGCTTGTTAACTTTTTGTTTGTTCTTACCATTTTATAATTAAAAGATTTTTACAGGAGAGGATGAATTTATTTGCATGCTGTAGTCTTTTTTCTAAGCATTAACAAATTAAATACACAAAACTCAGTTAATTCATCATGTACCGGCATTATATCCACATCTATATCTATCAGTTCTGTTCAGTCACTCAGCCATGTCTGACTCTTTGCCACCCGATGGACTGCAGCACGCCAAGCTTCCCTGTCCATTACCAACAGGCAGAGCTTGCTCAAACTCATATCTATTGAATTGGTGATGCCATCCAACAATCTCATTTTCAGTCATCCCCTTCTCCTCCTGACTTCAATGTTTCTGAGCATTAGGGTCTTTTTCAGTGAGTCGGCTGTGCATATCAGGTAGCCAAAGTATTGGAGCTTCAGCTTCAGCATCAGTCCTTCCAATGAATATTCAGGACTGATTTCCTTTAGGATTGACTGGTTTGATCTCCTTGCAATTCAAGAGACTCTCAAGAGTCTTCTCCAATACCACAGTTCAAAAGCATCAATTCTTTGCTGCTCAGCTTTCTTTATAGTCCAATTCTCACATCCATACATGACTCCTGGAAAAACCAGAGCTTTGAATAAATGGACCTTTGTCAGCAAAGTAATATCTCTGCTTTTTAATATGCTGCCTAGATTGGTCATATCTTTTCTTCCAAGGAGCAAGCATCTTTCAATTTCATGGCTGCAGTGACCATCTGCAGTGATTTTGGAGCCCAAGAAAATAAAGTCTCACTGTTTCCATTGTTTCCCCATCTATTTGCCATGAAGTGATGGGACTGGTTGCCATGATCTTAGCTTTTTGAATGCTGAGTTTTAAGCCAGCTTCTTCACTCTCCTCTTTCACTTTTATCAAGAGGCTCTTTAGTTCTTCTTTGCTTTCTGTCATAAGGGTGGTGTCATCAGCATATCTGAGGTTATTGATATTTCTCCCAGCAATCTTGATTCCAGCTTGTGTTTCATCCACTCTGGCATTTCACATGATGTACTCTTCATATAAGTTAAATAAGCAGGGTGACAATATACAGGCTTGAGGTACTCCTTTCCCAATTTGGAACCAGTCCATTTTTCCATGTCCAGTTCTAACTGTTGCTTCTTGACCTGCATACAGATTTCTCAGGAGACAGGTCAGGTGGTCTGGTAGTCCCATCTCTTGAAGAATTTTCCACAGTTTGTTGTGATCCACACAGTCAACGGCTTTGGTGTACTCAATAAAGCAGGAGTAGATGTTTTTCTGGAACTCTCTTGCTTTTTCTATGACCCAAAGAAACATTTCTATGATCCAAAGAACATTTCTATGATGTTGGCAATTTGATCTCTGGTTCCTCTGTCTTAGATTTCTAAACCCAGCTTGAACATCTGGATGTTCTTGGTTCACATAATGTTGAAGCCTTGCTTGGAGAATTTTGAGCATTACTTTGCTAGTGTGTGAGATGAGTGTAATTGTGCAATAGTTTGAACACTCTTTGGCATTGCCTTTCTTTGGGATTAGAATGAAAACTGACCTTTCCCAGTCCTGTGGCCACTACTGAGTTTTCTGAATTTGTTGGCATATTGAGTGTAGCACTTTAACAGCATCATACCTGAGTATACTTCCATGATAAATTAATCAAGGATTAATAGTATCATCCAAGAAACTGTTGCTCACAACAGACTTTTCTTTTTCAATTGCTTAAAACACTTGTTGTTTTATATACATGATCACATAGGAATTTTTGTTTTCTGTCTTTTTCTTCATAAAATAACATCTGAAAAACATTTATGTTTAACCATCTCAGTCATTTTTGTGGAAAAGTCCAATGTATGTCTGTAGGTGGGGGTGAGGGGAAGCATTTACAAGTTAAAGAAATGTTATTTATCTAGATAAGTATTTAACAGGACAGCAACAGAAAAAAATCACATAGGATGTCACTGCATTTTCTATTCTTTTAGCCTCGTTTTTTAGGCTTTTATTTATTTTTAAAAAATTTTTATTATTGTTATTTTTTTTTTTTTACTTTACAATATTGTATTGGTTTTGCCATACATCAACATGCATCTGCCACAGGTGTACACGTGTTCCCCATCCTGAAACCCCCTCCCACCTCCCTCCCCATACCATCCCTCTGGGTCATCACAGTGCACCAGCCCCAAGCTTCCTGTATCCTACATCAAACCTGGACTGGCAATTCGTTTCTTATATGATATTATACATGTTTTAATAGGCTTTTAGACTAATGCAGAAAAATCTTTAGGACAAAATAATACTCTTCCTAGACTTCTGAAAGAGGAATTGTGGGTAAAAGTTCAAAATCAGCTTCTTAAGAGGATGAAAACATCACTAGCAATAATAACAAGTAAATCTTCCCCATCTCCTTCTCTCTATGTACATCTCTTACTCTTACCTCCATGATTCCAATCTGGAACCTATATATCAATTAATTTTATTCCCATAACAGAAAAAGAGGAGGAAGTCAGGACAAGTCGTAGGATCATTCTTCACTTAACTGAACACACCCAAATTGGGCAAAGGCACAAAGGTGAACTTATATGAATTTTAAGTTCTTGAACTATTTATGAGCACATGTGGAAGGAGATTAAAAAAAAAAAAAAAACCTGAAGGCTATAGGTGTTAAGGGCAACAAAACTTAGAAGTGGTTATTTTTTAATATTGGAACTAACCAATTTGATGGATCCAAAAAACTATTCCTTGGAAGCATAAATAACAGATATCTCAGGGAAATATTTCTTTATACAGTCAGACCTCTAAAATTGCAGGTTCCACATCTGCAAATTCAACCATAAATAAAAAATATTTGGGAAAAAAATCCAGACAGTTCCAACTGCAAAATTTGAATTTGCCACATGTAGCAACAATTTATATGGTATTTACATAGTTTTAGGTATTGTAAGTGACCTAGTAGTCATGTAGTCATGTAGTCACATAGTCAGATTCTGCTGAGTGCAGAAGAATTGATGCTTTTGAACTGTGGTGTTGGAGAAGACTCTTGAGAGTCCCTTGGACTGCAGGGAGATCCAACCAGTCCATCCTAATGGAGATTAGTCCTGGGTGTTCATTGGAGGAACTGATGTTGAAGCTAAAACTCCAATACTTTGGCCACCTGATGAGAAGAGCTGACTCATTTGAAAAGAACCTGATGCTGGGAAAGATTGAGGGCAGGAGGAGAAGGGGAAGACAGAGGATGACATGGTTGGATGCCATCACCAACTCGATGGACATGGTATTGGGTGGACTCCGGGAGTTGGTGATCGACAAGGAGGCCTGGTGTGCTGCGGTTCATGGGGTTGCAAAGATTCGGACATGATTGAGCAACTGAATTGAACTAAAGTCATCTAGAGATGATTTAAAGTATACTGGAGGAATTGCATAGGTTATATGCAAGCACTACACTATTATATAAATGGGAATTTTACATCTCTGACTTTGGTATTGCAGGGAGATCCTGGAACCAAATTCCCATGGATGCTGAGGAACAACTCTATAGAGTATAAAAATTTAATATAACTGCCCTACAGCTTAGGATATTTTTTAATCTTGTGAGAAGGTGGTATAAGAGCATTACCTATATCTGGGAATATTTGGATTGCAAAGTAAATGCATCTACCTTCTTTCTTTTGTGAGGGTTGGATATACTTCTTAAAGTCTTCAAAAAGATACATTTGAAATGTAAAGAAATACGTTATTTTAGTCATGATTACTCAACATAAGAATTTAAGGATTAATTTCAAAAGTTAGTTAGGCTGGAAATAAAGATACCTCTAAAAAGAATTAAGTTTCATAGGTAATAGATATACATGATATTAAGAGAAGAGGATCTTTGTGGTAGATACTAAGATTCAAAGATTTAAGTCTCTGATGAAATCCCAAGAGGAACAGAATCTGAGTCCAAAAACATGGAGCTGGCCTGGAGGAGCAGTTCTTATTGAGAACATCCTAGAAAACCTGCTGAGAAAGGCAGCCAGGCGGAGTGTGCATTATTGAATGGGCTGACCACCAATGGCTGGTCACCAAGGAGGAAATCTGGAATGAAAAGGATACCAACGAACTGGATCTTAATGCATTCATGTTCCTCACATTTGTTCATGGTCAGTCATGGCAGATGCTGTCAACCCGCAAATTAATACACAGGGAGCAGAAGACATAGAGCTTGGTGAATGAAAAGAAAAGCCAGTAGTGGCAGTAGGGCTTGCAGTTTTGGATACCAGGTCTATGCATCTGTGAACACTTGAATGATCATCAAGCAACATGCAACAGAACGTGATCCCTGATAAGGAAGGTCAAACAATATTACATCTATAAACATAAATAAACCATTATATTCCAGAGGAAAATTTCATATGGTTAATATGTGGCTAATATTATCATTCAGCACCTGTCCATTCAGGTAGTATACTAAACTTTCTAAGGAGGTAGCATCATTCTAGATAAAAGAATTTCAGATTATTTGTTCAGATTATTTGTTCAACATCTGTTCCAAATGCAGTAATTTATTTGTTCTTCTTCTGCCATTTTTTATAATCTGCAAAAGAATGTAACCACAACCTGCCTACCCATGCAGACATAGGTCAGAGTTGTATCAATTACCTGGCATATGGCTTGCAAATGTCCTAGGATAGATATACCATTTGTTTAGACAGACATGATGGACTCAGCCTATTCTTATTTTCATCACATAAAAGAAAGTCATGTTTACTGCTTCATATAGGAAGTTGTCCTATCTTTTGGAAAACCTAAATGATATTGGTACTGTGATGTACGAGATTTCACTGCAATGTTTAATAATCATTGTAACCCCATTTAATGTTATTTATCTGTATGAGATATTGTGGTGACAAAACTACACATTTAAGAGAGGGGCTGAAAGCAATAATCCTATAATAAAAGTGAAGTGTATTAAAGATGGAAAGCACTATTACCACAGGTAAAATCCTCTGAGGGCGCTGAACGTTCCTCTTATTTATAATTTAGTCCCAGCAGGGTAACTCTTCTATGTGCTGATTATCAGAGCAATTCTAGCTTTGGGGTGCAAAAAAAGTCACACACAAACCCAGAAGCTGAAATAAGCTTTTCCCTTTGTGTGATTTAAGAGCTATTGTCACTCTGTGGAACTCTGCAAATTATTCCATTCGAAAATAATTCAGCTCCTAGATTATATATTGTCTATGTTTCCTCTTCCTGCTCTTTACTACTGAGGACACTTAAATGAAACTATTAGCTGATTTTTTTTTTTTTTTGCTGCTTATTCTCCACCTGAAGTTATTATCCTCACTTCATGATATCATATTCAACTGGGAAACAACCAAACAAGAACATGAATTTAGTGGGGGAAAATAAAATGAATGGAGGGATCTATAAGGCAGAGTCAGGAAGAGGGGGTCCCTGAGGAGACATAGGGACATATATGTCTTTTCACCTCTAAGTTGCTGTTTCAACTGTACCTGGGTTTGAAGTTACCAAGAATTGTTTTTTATTGTGATGTAATAGAGGTCATGGATAAAGTAAGAAACCCATTTTCTGTTGAATAAACAATCTACCATAATTAGCTCCTAGAATGGCAATGTTGTCCATGTTTAATACGAATCAAGTTACAACTCAACATCCAACAGCTAGCCCAGAAAATGGCTGTTTCTCAATAGATTTTTGTTGACTAGATACTGAATAAACACATCTTTATTGAATTAGACTGTACATCTGCCAAACTGAATGCTTTGTTAATCTTTCTGTTTTAACTCATCTGGTTTAAACAAGATGGGTGGCTCTTCTGATCTAGGGTTACCTTCCAGGGACAGCTGAAGAAAGCTCTATTCTGCCACTGCCCTGGGAGGGTCTATGTGATGTTTCAGTCTACAAAACTGTCAGCAAGTCTTTGCATCTGTTTTTGGCTTTTTACTGTAGGAGGGTTTCCATTAAGATTCATTTTGCTAGTACTTGCCACTTGAGTAAAATTCAGATGTGAGTCACAGGAATGTATTCACCTTTTTTTGTCCTGTTTAAAATTATCTTAAATGTTATGTGTCCTCAGGAAAAGAGAGCTATAGAGGAAACCCCGAGAGAGTGGAAGAGTCTTCTGCCTTGCCCTCAAACAGATAACTGTCACTCCTTAATAAATTACTGGTCACAAGAAGTCTGCCTTCAGGAGAAAGTAGAATCACACAAGAGCACCACCTAAAGAATGGTCTTCTCACAAAAAGCTTGATTTCCAGTTGAGTTTTTGTAAAATGATGGCATCCCTGATACTTGCTTTCTTGGTTGCCCAGAAATTATACTTCCATCTCCAGACCAATATCTCTTCTTTAGTTTAACTCTTGTCTCTGACTAAAATCAGGGGTAGAAGGGGACTTCCCTGGTGGTCCCATGGCTAAGAATCCACCTTGCCATGCAGGGGACACAGGTTTGAACCCTGTTTGGGGAGCTAGGATCCCACATGCCTTGGAGTACCTAAGGTACCTAAGGCACCACAACTACTGAGCCAGCAAGCCACAACTAGTCTGTGAGCCGCAGTGAAAGATACCACATGCAGCAACCAAGACCTGATGCAGCCAGGTGAGTAAGCAAATAAATACATATTTTTAAAACATTGATTTTAAAGGGGTAGAGAGCAGGAAGCTTATGAACGAGTGTCTGTGTCACGTGAAAGAGTCTCTGTGCTGACTTTTGCTTGTGCTAGACTCAAATCGTGGAAAATAATGTAAACGTTTCATATTTTTTAAAGAATTATGTGCTTGCCTAAATAAAATACACTCTTGGTTATTATATTTTATTGCTTATAATTATTGAAGAAATAAAATTATGTTCAATAATACTGCTACTTGTATATTGCTGACTGTTATATATTATCTGTACTGAATTTTGGAAATCTGTTATAGAGTATATGAAGATTTCATCTAAAATAGTAAGCATTTCTGGAGACACATTTTCCCCAAATTCTACAAGTTAATGATTATTGAACTCTGTTGTAAATGAGTTTTGCATATACTATGATAGATTGGCTGCATTTACCCTTTTTACAATATCATCTGTTCTGATAAATGTCAGGAATACATTCCAAGCACTTACTATTATTTATAACCAGTCCTAGTAAGGAAAACAGTAAACTGAAAATTTGAGTTTGCACCAAATATGGAGCCCATGATACAGGCATTTACAGGGACATCTTTATATTTAAAGAAGACATCTTTGTGTATATGTTTAAAGAAGACATCTTTATATTTAACAACATTGGTGGCTTCAATTACTGAATGAACCTTGTAAACTTTCTGTTTTGGTGTAACTTAAGCCATGACAAAATCTGACAAGAAACATCTATACCACAAAAGAAAAAACAACAAAAAGTGATAATGATATTAAACCAATACATAACATTTCTTTTTTAAAATTCATGTCAGTTCCCCACCATGACAACTGAGTGAGGAAGGCACAGCCAATCAATTCACTGCAGAGATGACAATGTAGAGGCTTTGAGAAGTCAAGCATCTCCAGGTCACATGACCAGTGAGTGGACCTGAAGGGACCTGGACCCAGCTTCCTGAGCCCCAGTCTTCTGCTTTATTCCCTGTACCAAACTGGAAAGAGGGGCATTTTCAGGGACTGGGTGACTGGAACTTTCCATTTATATGTGCCAAATTGTTCTCCTTTCCTAAAGTAGCTTGGCTGTGGGTCAGAATTCAATAGACTAAAGAAAGAGTTCCAGTATTGGCATCTGTTTTCACAGTGCTGGCCAGAAATATTTTAAAATTCTGTGCTGCCGGATGATGCTTAGGGGCTGGGGCTTCTAAACAAACTTGTATAGACTTGGAAATAAACATCTTTTGAGAATGTGGTTCACTTGCAGGAGGAGGCAACTGACAGCATTTGCTAGGTGACTGGCTCTTGTCCTGTAGCTCCTTTTTTTTGCCAAACGTCTCATGTCTATCCTTTCTGATTCTCTAGCCAGGGTAAATGATCACTCAGCACAAACATAAAGAATGGAATAAGAATGACATACTGCTTGGGAAGTGTATTTTTTCTTCCTGATGAAATATCTATCTAATAAATAACAGAAATCATTCCATCCTCAAGAAACTGAAAGACATCAAACACACAAATGAAAGGAAAGGGAAGAAAGGAAATGGAGGAAAGGAAAACGCAGGTGGTGGAATAAATATGAAGGAAAAATCAGTAGTCACATCTGAAATAACAGTCCTGAGACGTCTGAGATTCCTCAAACGGGAGAAGACAAGAAGTGCAGGAAGTTAGACTGAAGAGGCTTTGTGGAAGAGAATTTTAAAGAGGTTTGAGGAGGGAAAAAAGAAGGATATTAAAGATGCACAGCAGTGAAGTAGAGCTTCCCTGGTGGCTCAGTGATAAAGAATCTGTCTGTAATGTAGGAGACCCGGATTCAACCCCTGGGTCGGGAAGATCCCCTGTAGAAGGAAATGGCAACCCACTCCGGTACTCTTGCCTGGAGAATTCCATGGACATAGAGGAGCCTGACAGACTACAGTCCATGGGGTCACAAGAATCGGACACAACTTAGCAACTAAACCATCACCACCAGCAGCAGTGGAGTACGGGAGAGGCAGGGGAAAACACCTTGCAACTCCTTTGAAACTCTTACAATCTATTTTTAAGCTTCACATCAGTTGACATCTTACTGTTTTCAAAAAGGAGTGCATGTTAGGAAGGTTGGTGCGACAGTGCATTTCCTTTGGTTCCTGACAATTATCCATTTTTTAATTAGATGAGAAAGAGTTACAGCTATCATAACTCATAAATGTATACAGAAGAGTTGTACTTTAGCTCTACAATGGCCAGATTCACACATGACTGAGTGTGCATTAAACACCATCCGAAACACAAGCACAAACATGGTTTCTTACAGGACTTTTCTTTTTCTTACAGGACCCTTGTGAGAACTAAATTTGAATATGAAACTACTTTATAAAATACAAGATGCTACACAAATAATAAAATGCTATTACTACTATTATTATTAATATGAATGTATTCTAAGGACCTATTTCTTCAAGTCAGGTAGATGCTCTGTTATGTCTAAAGACACTAGCAACATCTTTTGAGAGGAAGATGATTTCGTTTAGAATATGACTGTAATCTGAAACAGATTTAACTGAATTTTCTATGGCTATTGGGTATTTACCTATATCAACATCATATTTTTTTAAATGTTAGCTATATACTTACACCTGAGAGGTGTATATCTGAAATGAAAACATCCTTCTTCACATTAACAGTCTTATTAATTAACCTCTGCTACTGCCAATAAGAAGGTTCGCTGCTGTTATGGAAAGAAATGATATTTAAGTGATTATGCATGTGCTGCCACTTTGTTTATTTTCAATAAGAAAATCCAGATGCTCTTTAAAAACATCTTTAGTGTCTACTAAAAGGGAGCATAAGTTTGATAAATTTTCATGCTTAGAACACAGACCAGGCTCATGCTGAGCAGAACTTAATTGAAACAGTGACAATTTGGTTTGATGTAATGGAAGAGATGTAGAGAGAAGGGGTCAAAAGTCAGGATCAGAGCCAGCTGCAGCTGGTTTCTTCCATCCCCAGTTTTACAACAATGAAAACTCCAGGTAATACCCAAATATATATCTTGGGGAGTTAGCCTAAAAATAGAAAATCCAAAACAAAGCTCCACAACTCTTGTTTCAATCAATGGTAGAGATAAGCTCTTCTTAAAAGTTATTTAATTGGCTGTCTGTCATTGTAAGATTCTTTTTTCTTCTCCTAATACGTTCTTTTCTTTGTTGTTGTTGTTCAGTTGCTCAGTCGTGTCTGATTCTTTGCGACCCCATGGACTGCAGCATGCCAGGCTCCCCTGTCCTTGAGCTTGCTCAAAGTCATATCCATTGAGTCAGTGATGCCATCCAACCATCTCATCCTCTGTCATCCCCTTCTTCTCCTGCCTTCCATCTTTCCCACCATCAGGGTCTTTTCCAATGAGTCAGGTCTTTGCATCAGGTGGCCAAAGTATTAGAGCTTTAGCTTCAGTCCTTCCAATGAATATTCAGTTCTTTCCTTATTCATTATGAAATAAGTCATGACATAGCAGGAATGAGGGTTACATCTTACATATGTCATACATAGCTATTCTATAAACCCCGCTCCCATGCTCCTTAATTGGTACATCTGTGAGTTTTCAGGCTCTGAAACTCATACATTCTGGCACGTGGGCATGTAGATCTGGACTCTGTGCTAGCAGTCAATATAGGGCAACCAGGTCAACAACAACAATGCTCTGCAATGTAAGTAAACCAAGGATGTTGTGACTTATTGTTCTGACAGAGAGAAGATTTCTCATTAAGTCAGGAATTAAAATTATATTTCTAGGAAGGATATGAGAAGCAAACATCTATGGCCCACTTTACAGTTGACAGTGAGATCTTAAGTGAAGCCAGTGTCTGTCACAGACAAAACAAACCTCAGCAAACTCGTGGAAGTGTTTGGCTTAGACTCTTCACCAGTTTTGATTTCCATGCCTCTTACTCTCTCTTCCATTTCCTCTCTTCCAACAAGCTGCTCATTGCCCTCATCCTGCTTTTGGCTATCCGTGGTCCCAAAGACATTCTATAGCATTTTGCCCTTCCATGACAGCTAGCCACTGCTGCATGCACCTCTCTGCTCTCCTCTCATACGTGGACTGTGATAGTACTGAGGGTGCAGTAACAACAGCAGTGGCAGTAGCAGTCAGAACGATTTACATTTGATGAATACTTTAAGCTTGTACTGTCCTTAAACAATCATGGTCTTATTTAATCAATATGACAAGCCTGTAAGAGAGATATTTACAACCACATTTTGCAAATGAGTAAATTAAAATTCAGAGAAGTTATATCTTGCACTACTAGCAATAAAATCCTATAGGTGTTGAGTGAAGAAATGGAAATGGTTCAAGCTTAGGTTTTCTGACTCTAATTCAAAACAAATGCTCTCATGCTGGACTTTCAAAAACCATGTAAGTTATTATTAGAGGTAGAGAAGACAGTTATTAAAAAGCATAAAGGTCTTCTGGGTTATTAAATTATGCCACAGAGATAAACTGCCTATAAATATCAATAAAACTGTGCATACTCAGGCTATCTATTCAGGTACATTAGGTGAACTAAAATAAATATTTTCCAAGTACACACTTGGATAAAATTTAAAGTCTATATTAGAATCTATACAAGGCTTCTTAATAAATGATGCAATAAGGAGAACAACTTCCTAGGTGGATATTAATGAAGACATAGCCTGCTACATGTAATAAGAGGTGCTGAGAATATTACAGTATAAGTTTTGATGGAGAGAGATATCCAATACCAACGGGATTTCATTTAGGGAAAAAAAAATACCAAAGGGATTTCATTTTACACTAGAAGATTTTAAACCTCTCACCAACATAAAAAATAAATAAATAAAAGGTTTGAAAGCTACAAGGCATGAAAAGAGAAACTCTTAGGAATAAGCTGTGCTATGAGCCAGTTGCCAATTGATTGATGGCTCCCCAGTCATTTCAAGAGCAGCTTCAACAGGACTCTCGGAGAGCTTTTAGGCAGTTAGGGGTTACAAGGGACTTGCATCTGACTTTCATCTGAACATTCAGAAGGGCAACAGCTAGACTGAAAGTGGAGCCAAGATAAAGTGATTATTTGGTCTTCACTTCCTAGTTATTTCCAAGAATCTTGGAGTATTTCCTATACTCTAGACACATTCTTTATGTGGCAGAGAAGCAGGATGAGGCCCCATTAGGTCCTTTTCAATAAGGTAACCTGTAGAGGAAAGCCAAATGAAGCAAAATTCAACTGAGTTAATGCAACTTATTTACAAAGGCTTTGAAAGGATCCAGTCACCATTGGAAAAGAAGATGAATTCAGAGTAGTCCAAAGAACTGCTGGTGAGTACTTTCCAGAGATGGATGGGGTCTCCTAAGAATCCTAAAGAGTATCCATTAAAGGTAACAAACCTTTCCCAGGATTAGCAAAAGCAAAACTGTCTTATGATAGCACCAGTCAGGTAAGATGCTTCTTGTTCTCCTTATCCTTTCTCCCTCCCTAAAGCACCAATCCCAAATAAAAAGGAAAGTAAAAAATACTTACTGACTTACTGAGTGGGATGGAAAGGGAAAATAAGCTGGTACCCCCTTTCCCTGTTTAAAGCAGTCTTTAGATGAGAGAGAAAGCTTTTAAATTGTTCACTTTAAAATTGTTGACTGTCAATAGGGCTTGATAGTTTATTTTTTAATCAAATCTATGTTTTTTACTTAAAATGCTTTGTATTATCTGAGTGACCATCAGGATCTTGGTCAAATCGTTTTTCCCCTAAAAAATACCCCAGTAGATAAATTTTGAAAAGATTCTAAAATAAAAAACAAAGATGATTTATAATGCAACATATAAGTCTTGTCTTTTCACAGTCCAGATAAAGGGTGTGATTGTATGAGGAGTCTACCCAATAGAAAATGACATTCCCACCTCTACCTTCTCTAGTTTTAATTTTTCTTCTCATTATAATTGTCCCAGCTTACTCAAAACATTTTATTTATATATAGGCTTGTGATTTTACATGTGGTCAGAAAAGAAGGTTAGAAAAATGGGACAAAATGTATATGAAAAGCATTGTTATTATTCTGTCTTCCAAAAAATAAAGATGGAAAAGGTGATTGGAAGTCTTACTAGAGCTTCAGCACTGTGAAGGTCATTTTGTTTCAAGTCTTAAATTCCTTCTCTATTGTCATGTTTCCTCTTGTAGAATAATTCACTACTGGGACTTCCCCAGTAAAAGTCCAGCGGCTGGGAATCTGCCTTCCAGTGCGTGGGTGGGTTTGATTCCACATGCCATGGGACAACTAAACCCATACGCCGAAACTAGAGAACACTCTGGGTGCTACAAGTAGAGAAAGCCCGCGCACAGCCATGAATAGCCTGCACGCTGCTATGAAGACCCAGCACAGACCAAGAAAAAAATCACTACTTAGATCCTTTAATTCAGAGTTCTATACCCACCCTCAAAATGGTCATTTTTGTATGTATTGATTTTACAAAGCTATCAGTATAGTTTTCAAGATTCTTCTATTTTCTTAAATAATTTTTCCCTAGGAGAGAACTTACACATTCTTTATGTCTCAAAAGGACATAGAAGGCATGCAATTTGCCAATAATGCATTTGCATGTTGCTGGTTCAACAATTTAAAAATTGAATTTTATCTTCTCCAAGGCAAATGGCTAACATATCACATATCACAAACAATTTCTGAGAAATTCAGTCTACCTTCTTTCTTACCACCAGGTAAGGTCTTTATAGCATTCCATTTCCCTCACCCCCTTTTTTAAAGAAAGCCAGACTGCCATAGGCAGCACTTCATTTGGATGTGTCTGTAGTCTTAGAAGCTTAACCACCCTATGTTGTCCTACAGATAGACCTTGAGAGCTTGTTTGGCAAGTTCTGGCAAGAAAGCGCATATAGGTTTCCATTCCGACTGCAGCACAGGGCGCTGCACATTTGGTACTGAAGCAAGGATAACTACTGAGTTTATTTCCCTCATGGTTGCTACCCTGCTGTATAAAAGACAGCCCAACAGCAGCCTTCCTTCCTTTTCATTAGCTCCCAAACCAAAGAATACAGTGGACAGTTTCCAAACTTTAGAATCCCTCTAAAATGATCAACTTCCTCTGAAATTTAAATACTTGCTTTCTGAAATGACCAAGTCCACCCATAATTCCAAATCATCTGCTCATCAGTGGTATTTGGAGAAATATGAAGTATGCTACAATTGCTACTTTCAAAGATAGAAACTAGAAGGAACAAAGAGAGTAAAGGTCTTGATCTCAACGTTGAGACCAAAATCCTTGATCCCTGAGGCAGGCGGACATGAAGCTGGAGCTATAGAATTGGCTCAGCCTCAAACGAGCTAAGTGCTTTGGGGAACTCTCTTCAATTTCCCAACCCTTAGTTGTACCGAGTTACCTTACAGAATGTGAGTTATCTCATGTCACTCTTCTGTACTAATCGGTGGGTTACTTGCCACCAGCCCGTGCTCTACTCTTTCTCCTCTAGATATACTGGCAACCCTGCCATTCTCAGGCAGCCCAGTCATTTGGGTACCATTGCCATTGCCATTTCTTTTCCCTTGAATGCTCTGCCTCCAGACTTTTGTATGGCTCATTTCCTCTTTTTCTAGGACTGTGCTCTAGTGTAACTGCTCCTTAGAAATGTGTGATTAATTAAGAGTATATTATTTTAAATATCTGCTATCCCTCTAAAAATCCACTATGCTGCTTCAGTTTTCTTCCTAGAATTTATATAAAAATCAGGGGAGGGGAGTTGGTATTGTGAGCTATTTATTGTCCTATCTCACTTCCCTGGTGACTCAGATGGTAAAGAAACTGCCTGCAATGCGGGAGACAGTTTGATCCTTAGGTTGGGAAGATCCCCTGGAGACACAGATTGGCTGCCCACTCCAGTATTATTGCCTGGAGAATTCCATGGACAGAGGAGCCTGGCTCTATGGTCCATGGTGTCCCAAACAGTCAGACACAACTGAGCAACTAACACACATTGTCTTATTTCACTAAAATATAAGTGTTATGAAAGTAGTGACTGCTTCCACACCAGGGTATTCCCTGCATCTAGAATGGACCAGGTGACCAAGGGTGTAGTAGGTACACTCTTTGCGACCCCATAGACTGCAGCCTGCCAGGCTCCTCTGTCCATGGAATTCTCCAAGCAAGAATATTGGAGTGGATTGCCATTCCCTTCTCCAGGGGATATTCCAGACCCAGGGATCAAACCTGGGTCTTCTGCATTGCAGGAAAAATTCTTTACCATTTGAGTCACCAGGGAAGCCCCCAATAGATATCAGTCCCAGGTAAAAATAAACAGCCTCTTTCTTGCTGCCATTCTTTTTCCCACACTAGCATCAGTTATAAAACACTTAAAAGGGAAACTGCATTTGTGTGAGTCTATTGATGGGAGAATGGGAGAGAGGGAGGTTATGAGCTACTCTGGAGTAGTTCTGTTATAGAAAAGAGCTGAAAGGGGTAGAGCTCTTTTAAAGAGGACAGGAAAGCAGTCTTCATCTCCTGGGCTTACAAAAAGGAGGGCAAAGACTGTGAGGGAGCCAGCCTAGGTCCAAGACATGCCCCAGAGGGCTGAACCATAGAAAGTGTCCTGCAGTTCACAGCAGTCCTAGCCCATGCTTTGAAATTCCAAGAGGAGGAAAGGGCATTTGAGGCAATGTCCTCTTCATGTCCTAGGAAACAAGGGATTTTTACAATGCATATGGAATCTACTCTGCAGCCCTGGCAGACATCCTGCCTTGGGAATGACTTTCTTACTTCAGCCAAAGACCTTGAAATGGAGACCTCATGTGTAAATATGTGCAAATGTTGAACTAAATTTATCCCATAAAATTTTTAGGAAACAACCTTGCCATGGATACAAGCTGTTGAATACATTATCTGCTGGGGTTAACAGGGTTTCCTTCTGCAGAAATAAATAAATTAAAAGGAAGCATTGAAGGGTTCACTACTCCAGATTTGTCTTTAATAACATTCCATTAAAAATGACGGAGAGGCACAGCTCTCACAGTAATTCAGGCTCAGAGCGTCACTGTTCTCTTTCAGGCTCATGTCCTTAGATGAAGCTTCTGTGGTTTTAATCACTGCTTTTCCTCGAACTCACCCTCCTTCAACTTTTTTTTCCTTTCATTTTTTTGGTCTATCTTTCCATCTATCTGACCATGGCTCATTTACCTTGATTAGCAGAGGGACTGCTATCACATTTTTCAATAAGGACTAGTAATTTTTAAACTATTTAGACCAAAAGTTACATAAATCATCTCTACCATGCAAAAACAAGAATCTATGATTAAAATATGTGTTTAGCATCAAGCTAGTTTTTATCAGTACAAGAACCTAATGTTGAATATTAATGCCAGAGGCTCTTCCTAGCTCCACATTTCCTACTTTTGTACAATGTCTGTCATCTCCAAAGTTAAAAAACAGAAGGTAAGTAGGGCCTAAAAGCTCTATAAAAAGACACTATCACCACCAGCTCTGACTATTTTATTCCTTTATATCCATGCCCATCTTGATATAAGATGAAACATTCCACTTAAGTCTCTCATTGCTTGCCTCCTAATAGCCACTTATGGTATAACCAGAATTGGTTTAAATTTGTAATGTTTTCTTAAATGTTTATATGGAACTTGTTCTTTTTTTAACTTTTAAAAACTTTTTATTTTATATTAGAGTAGAGCTGATTAACAATGTTGTAAGTTTCAAATAAACAGGGAAGGGACTCAGCCATATATATACATGTATACATTCTCCCCCAAATGCCCCTCCCATCCAGGCTGCCACATTACATTGAGCCGAGTTCCCTGTGCTATACAGTAAGACCTTGTTGGCTATCCATTTTAAATGTAGCAGTGTATACATATTGACTTCAAATTCCCTAAGTTAACTGTTTATGGGTTGGCAATGTGTGTGTGTGTGTGTGTGTGTATGCAGGTGTGCATGCAGAGTGGAGTGGTATCACACACAGAGAACCAAAATTGATCTTTGCACACAGACATTGGTGTGGTACTGTTTGCATCCTGGAGATGAGGTCAGAACTGCTGCGCACTCACCTACAACCCTCACCACCACGTGACCCTGTAATAGGAAAAGAGGCACTCCCAAGCACGAAAGCTTAATTTACAATCCACATGAATCCCTGAGTCAAAGTGGGTTAAGGGCATACTCATCAGACTTTCATCCAGGGCTGTGTGCCTGTGCACACTGGTAAAGAGAGGCTGCCTGGGAAATGTTTATTCCTTCCTGTGTGTGTTACATCTAGCTCCATTGCTTAGTGAGGCTTGGCAGAGTTAACAGTTTCCAAAGACAAAGAGGTGAAGATTTAAAACATTAAGGACTTTGAAAGCAAAACCCATTTTCAATGGAAAAATCAACCCCAAAAATGAATATACGAAAGGGAAGAAATTTTTAAAACATTGCTTCCTTATCAGATGAAAAAGAAACAGAAAACAATGCCATTTATCTAACGTTACTGTTCTCATCACGGGCAAGTCCCAAAGCCGCACCACCAATCTGATTGTTTCAGGCTCCAAACACTAACCTGTGATTCAGATTTTTCCACTTGCTCTTATAGAGCTTTTAGTTGGCCCTCGACCACAAGTATTAACAGGCAGCTTCCCTAAGAACTCTGCACAAGACCTAGACTTTATGTAATTCCAAACCAACTGGCTTAGACTCAGGAAGCATGATATTTCCTCTTCATTTCTAATAACTTTGACCTTGGAAGAGAACAAACAGTGCTGCCTCCTCCAAAGAAAGGCAGGACAAAGTTACATAGATTACTATGACCATATCAAAAAGGGCAGGATATGTTTCTTTATTTTAAAGGAAGGAGGTGGGAGCTTATGATCCTGGTGGTTCTGGGGTTGCTGTTTATCTGAGGTGGAGGGAATGGGGGAAAGAGCAAGACAAAAATGCCTAATGAACACATGTGGGCCAGGTGACACACAGTGCCCTCTTAGGGGCGGATGGAAACTACCATTGAGCTCATCCCTATTGTCTTGCCCTTTTTCACCATCTGCTTTTTCTGTTTTCCTCTCTGTATGGATTCCTTAAAGAAAAGACAGAAGAAAAGAGGCATGTTTAAATGTGGGCAACATGATACAGTTGTTGGTGAAATGACAGAACTATCATTAGCCTAAGCCGTCCTCCCACAATGACCATTACAAGCAGTGAATTAAAATACCGGTTCACTGGCGCACATGGCATTATTCTCATAGTGTTGATGTCCCACTGGCGACTTATAGCTTAAGAGTTCTTGAAATTTCTAACTCATTAAACTTTAAAAAGGCAGGTGAAAACTGCTCTCCACTTTATTTTTCTCTCTTTTACAAAGTCTGAAGTTTTGGGGTCTTTTTGTTTGTTTATTTTTTTGATGAGCCTCTACAAATATTGAGAGTTTCAATTTGCCAACTTCCCCATAATACGAACCAGTTGATTTTTTTTTTTTTTTTTCAATTCATCCCCGTCTCTCGGGTCTTCAGCACAGCACTATTCATTTTCTTGACGTAAAGCAGTGAGAAATTTATTTTGCTCTCAAATTATCTGGTAGAATATTTTTCATAAAGTGACCTCAATAACAACCGGATTCTGGTATTAACCACCCTAGTATTTAAGGCATGCCAAGACCAGGAAAAGACAAACAACAAACTGAAGTCCAATTCATTTAGAATAAATGAAGTAAAGATCAAGTTTCTATAAATGTTTAAGCCATTTCACACATAGTAAAAAAAAATCTGTGCTTTTCCAGTCTTGAATCCCATGGGTTTATTAGACTGGCTTGAGATGATTTACCTTAAAATACAGTGCATGCCTAGAGTTAAAAACTAAACGCATGAAACTCTGAGTTGTTTTTTGCTATTTGTTTATCTGTTTTGTAAAGTTCCATGAAAGAAATGATCAGTAGTACCTACACCAAATAACACAAAAGAGAACACACCAATTTATGAGAGACAGGATCTAATCAAGACTGATATTCCCCTGAGATATAAACATTTTCTCCAAATATAAGGGCAGGGGTTTGCATTGTCAACTACAATGAAAATCACTGCACATTGTACCATTATTTAAAGGTATTCACAATGGACCATAACATAAAAAAAGGTTGAAAAGTCCTACTTTTCCAAAACCTCATTAATTTGGTTAAACTGTTAAATAGCAATTTCTATCTGTATTTAACTTAGAACATACTTTTTTCCCCCCAGGAAAATGGAATACTCACAATCATTTATAGGATGGCCTAGGCTGTGTGTGTGCTAAATTGCTTCAGTTGTTTCTGACTCTTTGCGGCCCTTTGAAATTGTAGCCAGCCAGGCTCCTCTGTATATGGGATTCTCCAGACAAGAATACTGGAGTGGGTTGCCCTGCCCTCCTTCAGGGTAGCTACATCTCCTGCATTGGTAGGTAGGCTCTTTACCACTAGTGCCACCTGGGCTGCCCTAGTTTGTTACAACTCAGGGAAATGATCAGGTCAACAGCTCAATCAGTTGAGCTACTGGAATCTTAGTCCACTATTTCCTTCACAAACCTCAGTAAGTTTTTAATTATCAACTTATGACATAAAAATTAGCTTAGTATACTTATCAGTTAGCTGCAACTGGACACTCAGGCTACTTTAAGAAAAGAGGATCTACTGTAAATACGTGTAGCCTGAAGTGAGACCCGAACAAAAAACTTGTCACACTACAAGGAGGCTGTATGAACTAGTTACTTGTCCCATTTCTCTCCCTTTTCGGATTTCTTCTGACTTCTCTTTCTTTATCTACTGATTCATCCTCTCATATTTCCTAAGACAAATACCTGAGGCAGCTACTTGGATTGATTAGCAAGTCATGAGTTACCCTATTGTGCAGAATTTTTTATATCAATGGATCTCATGCACTCTAAAGATGGCACCTTTGCATTGGGTGTAAACTCCCTCTTTTAGTCAAAAAGGCCTCTGTTCAGGCAGCCTAAAGTGACTTTCATAAGAAGAAACTGAGTTGATACTGCTGCTGCTGCTGCTAAGTTGCTTCAGTTGTGTCCGACTCTGTGAGACCCCATAGATGGCAGCCCACAGGGCTCCGCCATCCCTGGGATTCTCCAGGCAAGAACACTGCAGTGGGTTGCCATTCCCTTCTCCAATGCATGAAAGTGAAAAGTGAAAGTGAAGTCGCTCAGTCGTGTCTGACTCTTCGAGACCCCATGGACTGCAGCCTACCAGGCTCCTCCGCCCATGGGATTTTCCAGGCAAGAGTACTGGAGTGGGGTGCCATTGCCTTCTTCAAGAAACTGAGTTAGTGATATTTTAGTTCACAACAGACAGTATATGTGGCAATTTCCTTAAATGTCATGTCCTTGTACACTGCCCCCTGCTACAATGATGTCAGGAAAATAGTAAATTTCACTGCCTAAGCTATACCACATTCAAAAACAAGTGGACACCAAAAATTGGAATCTGTATATTGAAGAGTTTCCCCCAAGATATATATAAAATAACCTAGACATAAAAATACTTTCCTACTTGGTCTTTATACCTGTAAGTTTTCCCTGATATAGTCAACTCTATTTTCTGCTATTACATTACTCTAAATTAATAATGGGCTTTTCTGGTGGCTCAGTGGTAAAGAATCTGTCTGCAATGCGGGAGCAGAGAAGGCAATGGCACCCCACTCCAGTACTCTTGCCTGGAAAATCCCATGGACTGAGAAGCCTGGTGGGCTGCAGTCCATGGGGTCACTAAGACCCCATCAGACACGACTGAGTGACTTCACTTTCACTTTTCACTTTCATGCATTGGAGAAGGCAATGGCAACCCACTCCAGTGTTCTTGCCTGGAGAATTCCAGGGACGGGGGAGCCTGGTGGGCTTCCATTTATGGGGTCACACAGAGTCGGACATGACTGAGGTGACTTAGCAGCAGCAGCAGCAATGCGGGAGACAGGAGACATGGGTTCCATCCCTGGGTTAGGAAGATCCCCTGGAGAAGGAAATGGCAATCCACTCCAGCACCCTTGCCTGGAGAATCCCTAGGACAGCCCTGGTAGGCTACAGTCCATAGGGTCGCAAAGAGCTGCACACAACCAAAGTGACTTAGCATGCAATCAATGGTTAGGCAAGCCACTGTTTTCTTCAAAAATTTCCAGTTTCTCTCCTTATACTTAGGATTCCACTTAAATTCTGAAATTTCCCTGAAGATTCTCTCTATATTCTAACCCTAAACAATGTCTCTAAATTTATGTGTCCCTTTAGTCTAAAAGGAAGCTGTTAGTCTTCACACTGGTTGCTAAGGACACCAGCCAAATTCTCACATGTAAGTCTTTTCTCAGGTCCCTCTCCCTGCTGGGCATGTTCCTCTCTGCCTCTTTACCCTAATTCAGCCTACTTACTCTTTTGCACATACATGGTCTAAATTATAAGCTTGTGCCTTACTAATGAGGTTGACACATACGGGTAGGTGAATTAGAAACAGAATTTAAAAGGAAACAATGACCAGCTTAGATTTTCTGGAGGCAGAACTAGATCTTTGAGGACTCTGCCATATGGCTTGGCCATATGGACAGACTATATTGAATCTGACCAAAAGCACTGGACTAGTAGTCATGAGATTTGGGCTCTAATCCCAGATATGGTACTAACAAGCTATTTAACCTTGGGCGAGACACTTAACCTCTTTGGGTTTCATTATCTTCATCTGCAAAAGAAGTGTTTTGGCCTAGATGATACTGGAGTGTTTTCAATTACTCATAGTCTATGACGTTGCCCTGATAGATGTTTTTATTCTAATATGAGTTAGCTTCATTGGTTTGCCATAACTAACATTAGATTAGGAAATTACCTAGGGTAAACTGGGAGATGGGGATTCATCCCAAAGCCTCATTTCAGGTATACAATCAAGCTTGAGTGGCTTCTTTCTTTCTTTAAAGCCCAGGTATTTCTCAAGCCCTGCAGCAACTTCCTGCACTCATCATGGCTTTAGAAAGACGTAGGTACTGGAAATTTTGGCAGACTCCCCAGTTGTGAAACAGACACAAACCACTTGCAAACCAGACTTCAGGAGTTGTATTCATCTACAGTTCTTTTGGGGAAAAAAAAAAATAGCCCTTGATTCACACATGAAAGCACCTGGCAGAGCTCCCATTGTTATGGAGCAATCAGGCAGACAACCGTTCTTTGGAGTTTGTTTTTTTTTTTCCTTCTTCTTCTTACTCTCTTGCACAGCCTACAAATTTTCCCAGCTCTAAGGGCACCACTCAGCACTCTTTTTCAAAGTAAGTTGTGTAACAGCAACTCTAGTTTAAAAAAAAAAAATCCTGGAAAGATTCAAATGAGTCACTTTTTTAAACAAACTCTTTATGAGAATACCATCCATATAAAATGATGCCCCTCACACACACACACACACACACACACACACACACACTGAAAAAAAAAAAAAACACAGGAGAAGGTATTTTCTCTTCTGGCCTACAGAGTGGTGAGTTAATTTAAAATTTATCTTTGATAATCTCCCTTACTTCTTTTATTTATTTCATTTCTGCAGTCTAGATGGAATGTATATTTTATAATTAAATCCAAGTAGGAAATAATATCACACTGACAAAGCTCCTAATCTCCCCAAGATATTAATAGTCAGTACATCAGGTCAATCCATCTTTAATCCTGGATCTCAATATGAAAAAGCAGCATAGGAGAATGAAAAGATGAGATCAACCATAACTTCTAAAACCGTGATGACAGAGGACTGTGTGTATATGATAGAAATGAATTGTGGATATGGAAAAATACATCATGTGCCTTATGTGTTGTCTACCTCAAAGGTTAAGTGAGAAAAAATTTTCTACTATGAAAGAAGAAATCAGGTTTCTAATCTCAGCCCCACCACTATTTAACTGCAAGATCCTGGGCAAACGTACCCAGTGCATTCTCAGGGTTTCCTGAGAAATCAATAAGACAAGGCCAACATTTGAGTTTATAATTTGTGGTGTGATTTACAAATGTGAAATGCTGTTCATAGATCTTTTACTTAACCTCAGTGTATCTTGATATAGCCTCCTGACTTCTGATTCATAGTATAAAATTTATAGCAAAAAATGACTGCACAAATGACCGTGTTCCCACCTTTATTTTCCAGAGAAGATAACTGAAGCTTACAAAGTTAAATGGTTTGCTCATACAGTTTTTTTCTGTTGTCCTAAGAGTGTTTGTTTACAAGATAGTGAACTTAAGGGCAAGTGAGGGCAAAGCTCAGAATAATATAAATGTGTAATAATCTAAAGGCTATCACATTAACCTTTCTTAACTCTAGAGCCTATGGGAGGGTTACCTCTTGAACCTTATCCTGTGAACCTTAACACAAAAGACCAAACACAATTTATTTCCCCATTTATTTTCTTTGTCATCAATACCAACCCAGAGGCCTTCATTAGTAACACCCTCACTTTCTTATACCCACCATCATTTTCTTCAAAGAGTGTTCATCTTGAATCTTTTTTGCTTTTTTCCTGTGAGGTTCAAGACACCTCCTCTGAGAGAATGCCCCTTGTTACTGAATGTCCCTCTGAATGACACCTCCACCTTGTCCCTTGCTGCCACCAAGGTGACATCTATACAAATGTTAGGTTGAGGCAAAAATAATTACCGTTTTGCATTGTTGAACTTTGCCATTTATATTTGAATACATTCTTAAATAAATGTGGCAATGTTATACATCATTTTAATGCACATTTCTTGCTTTATGTTTTTTGCTAATGAATTATTACTTGCTATTTATTTTACATGCATTTTAGACTATGGAAATGATGTTAAAAAGCAAATTTGAGCAATTTTCTTATTCAAGTTCAAAAATGGGTCATAAAGCAGCAGATACAACTTGCAACATCAACAAATCAACAATGCATTTGGCCCAGGAACTGCTAATGAACGTACAATGATGGTTCAGAAGTTTTGCAAAGGAGGTGAGAAACTTGAAGATGAGGAATGGTGTGGCTGGCCATCAGAAGTTGACAACGACTGATGATTCAGCAATCACTGAAGCTGATCCTCTTACAACTACACTAGAAGCTACCCAAGAACTCAACATTGACCATTCTACAGCCATTTAGCATTCAAAGCAAATTGGAAAGGTGAAAAAGTTTAATACGTGGGTGCCTCATGAACTGACTATAAGTGAAAAAACTTGTCATTTTGAAGTGTTGTCTTCTCTTATTCTATGCAACAACCAACCATTTCTCAATAGGACTGTGACATGTGATAAAGAGTAGATTTTAGACGGCAACCAGTGATGACCAGCTCAGTGGACAGACTGAGGAAAAGCTCCAAAGCACTTCCCAAAGTCAAACTTGCAACAAAAAAGGGTCATGATCACTGTTTGGTGGTCTGCTGCCTGTCTGATCCACTACAACTTTCTGAATCCTGGCAAAACTATTATACCTGAGATGCATGCTCAGCAAACTGATGAGATGCACTGAAAACTGCAATGCCCGCAGCTGGCATTGGTCAACAGAATGGGCCCAATTCTTCCTCACAACAATGCCTGACCACACGTCATACAACCAATGCTTCAAAATTTGAATGAACTGGGCTACGAATTTTTGTCTCAATTGACATATTCATCTGACCTCTTGCCAACCTACTACCACATCCTCAAGCATCTTGACAACTTTTTGCAGGGAAAATGCTTCCACAACCAGCAGGATGCAGAAAATGCCTCTCTTGAGTGCACTGAATCCCAAAGCACAGATTTTTATGCTACAGGAATAGATAAACTTATTTCTCATTGGCAAAAATGTGTTGATTGTGTTAGGTAGTTAGAATAGGAAAAAGGAGTCCAAAATGGCAGTGGCTAAAAGACAAAAAAAAGCCTGTGAAAATGGCACAAAAGAAAATCCAAGGACCAGAGTGAGAGCCTCAGGTGAAACAAACAGCCCTCCTGGCTAGCGCAATTTGCATAGGGCAAGCCCAGCAAGGAGGACAGAAATGAATAAAAGGAGGGAGCCAAGATGGATTGAGGCCTCTCCTTTGAGGTCTCATGCCTCGAGTATGTACTATCCTTTGCTTGCTGAATAAAACCCTGAGCTGTAACCAAACTGTAACATGGGTCTGCCATTTCATATCTTTGCTGTGGCTAGACAGAACCGAGTATTGGTTCCTATTTTGATTTATAAAGGTATGTTTGAATCTAGTATAACGATTGAAAATTCAAGGTCCAAAACCACAGTTACTTTTTCAACAACCTCAGACAAAGTGAAAGTGAAACTGTTAGTCATTCAGTTGGGTCTGACTCTATGAGATCCCATGGGTTGTAGCCCAACAGGCTCTGCTGTCCATGGGATTTTCCAGACAACAATACTAGAGTGGGTAGCCATTCCCTTCTCCAGGGGGTCTTCCTGACCTAGGAATCAAATCGAAACTGCAGCCAGATACTTTACCTTCTGAGCCACCAGGGAAGTCCCTATTACAAGGTAATAATGCTTCATTTTCTGTTTCCATTAACAGATATTTTTGAGATGAGAAAGAAATTCAAACGTTCTTAATTTAAAAAATAGACGTTAAGAAGTATTATCTATGCTTCATGGAACAAAAAAATGGAGTTTTTAATCTGACTATAAATGGTTCATACAGAAGTGACCAGTAAGAGAAATGAGGATATTTTTATAATCAAACTGAGCTGAGGAAAGTATGGGATGGTTTGAAAAAGTAAAATTGTTATATAACATGAAATCAATAAATAATATCTAAAATTGATAAATCATTAACATGATTATAACATTATAGTGAGGTATATGGAGTTAATCAACATAATTAAAACAAATTATTTTTTTATTTGTTTTAAAAGCAGGATTGGGGAATGGATAAGGCAGGAGAGTATTCTATACTGTTTTTAGCTATGTGCATATATTACTTCGGAGAAGGCAATGGCACCCCACTCCAGTACTCTGGCTTGGAAAATCCCATGGATGGAGGAGCCTGGTAGGCTGCAGTCCATGGGGTCGATAAGAGTCGGAAACGACTGAGCGACTTCACTTTCACTTTTCACTTTCATGCACTGGAGAAGGAAATGGCAACCCACTCCAGTGTTCTTGCCTGGAGAATCCCAGGGATGGCGGAGCCTGGTGGGCGGCCGTCTATGGGGTCGCACAGAGTCGGACAGGACTGAAGCGACTTAGCAGCAGCAACAGCAGCAGCATGTATTACTTTGAAAACATATACACATATGAAAAAACACAACTTTTTCCTCTGCAGGTGATTTACAACATAAAATATATACACAATGAACTCAAAACTTCATTGGTTTTTCCGTTGTCTAGTTTGGGGTTGAATAAATAAATAATTGAATTAACTGAATGCATGATAGAAGGCATCATCATTATCATCATCTTGAACTTATACCTTCTACATATACAACTACTAACTCCACAGTATAAGAATCCAGACGATGGTAGGTACCTGAGGAACAGCCACTTGACATTGAACAATGGTTACAATCAGTTCATCCAATGTATTCTTCACATAAAGATTACCAACTATTGATGTTTGTATTTCAAGAAAGAGGCTGGAAGGACAATGCTTGGGGAACAATATTTCTAGGCAATTTTGAGTTCTGATTTTACTATAGTTACTTCAAATGTTGATTTCTATGTCTTACCACAGTCTACTAAAGCACTTGAATATTCTAGGATTCAGAAATAAGGAGCAAAACAAATAATCACTTCTATTTCAGAAAAGTAATTTTTTACAAAATGAATAAAAGCATGTAGAAATCAATCTGAAATATAAAGAAAACCTTTAACAGACTCATTATAACAAAGAAAGGATTTTCTTTTTTTTTTTGGTTACCATAGTGGCAATGATTTTTAAATACTATTCAGACAGATTCAGCATTATAGTAATCAGTGTTTCCTATTGTGGTTCAAGGTATTAAAAGTAACATACAATGTTAGAAGCTTAGACTGCTGTTACCTTTAAATATTAAGAAATGTTATGAATCAAAGGTTAATTTATATGTTGTCTGGATAATACCTCATGTGGGATATTATAGGCCCAGTCATTTCACCATTAACAGCAAATAACATAAGCAACCTGCACTTAACTTTCAAGCCTGCAGTGATTAGATATGGGAGGCATGTAGTGATGCAGGATGACAAAGCATATAAAAATTTTACTTTTTGCTAATAGTACTCATAGAATTTACACTGACTTCAGGCCTAATCAGATATAGCCATTGCGCAGGTCTTCCTGCAGTCTTTATCCAAAGTTCAATTAAAATTTATTCACAAAGGAACACAATATCAGAAACTAATAGGAATGATTTATCTCCTGGCCTTGGGGGAAGGGGTGGGGGGTAATAAGCATTCCCCTGTATGAATCACAAAAGATTGATAAAATGAAAGTGATAAAAGAGGACATGAAAATTGTATCTTATAGTTGAGCCACATAGAAAAAGTGGCCAGAACTGATATCGCACAACTGTCCTCCTCTTAGGGAGTCATACATCTGGCCAACACTAACTGGATTTTTAATTCTGAATAAAAATAATGCTGAGGAGAGCCTCCTTTCCTTGGTTTCTACCATCCAGCCAGAGGGACTGCCAGTACAGGAATACCCTAGTCTCTGACTCTCCACGACAGAGTTATCTGAATATCAGGTGACATCCATGGATCCATACTTCTTGACTAGATGGAGCCAATTTCCATTTAAAAGTAGGCTATAGAAATTTATTTATTCTTTCTTCATCTTGAAAAGCATTCAGCTATAATTCTAGATGAGTGTGACTGTTCTATAGGGGTAAACTTTCTATTATGTGGTCTGTTCCAAGGTCTAGACACCAGGGACAAAGGAAGTTGGAGGGAAATAGAGGGGACAGAAAGTATTATCACATCCTTTTAGAACAATTTCTAGAGCTTTAGTCTCCAGTTGGCTTTATCAGTAATAAATAAATCATTATTCCATTATATCAGAGGATGTACTTATCTTTTGTATTAACTGGATCAGAACTCAGAAAGGCAACAAAAGGGATACTATAATATTGACACCCCCCCAAAGCTCCAAAAAGGTAGATCCTATAACTATTTTGCTATTAAAATCAATGCATTAATGAGACATTATCTGAGGAAATACACATACTTCTAAACTTTCAGGCCTTAGATTAAAAGAGACTAGAGTGGTTTTGTGCCTTCATAGTAGCATACTAAGAAACCACATACTTGATTACATAAATTTGGATGGGATATTAAAACCTAGCTTAGAATCAGGTACCACTGAGCTTCTAAGGTAAGTGTCTGTGCATGCTAGATGCACTGTGCCATTCTGGCCACATATGCAGTGAGTATGGGTATGTAAAAGTATGGTCATTGCAGACAAAGCATATGTAAACAACTAAATCAATTGATAAAGAACCTGAAATAGACACATATTGTAGCTGTCATCTACACCCTTAGTTAATCACCTATTGAACTTTGAAGACATAGAAGACTTTCTTCTTAGGTTTTGAACAAAACAAAGTTGCTACACTCTATGGATTATTTAAATCCTAAAAGTTTCACTTTACTGTAAAACATATCCTGCAAAAAACCCATACTGAAAGGGATTTGATAAGAATAGCCCAGAACTACATTGTTTGACTACAGCAGGTTTTGCTTTGTCCAAAGGAGGTAGTTTCATGTCCAGAAAGTTCTTTAGATGTTAGTCTTATACCTGAATAAGATTGTTTTTTTAAGAAATCCATAAATATCTACCAAAAATCCACTGCCATAGGTAATACATTAGACCAAGTTTTGTGAGGAGTCCAAAGAAACTGAAAAACGTAGTCCTTGTGCCATGAGGGTCCCTAAAACCCATAACTGAAAGAACTGTGCAAAAACCTGATTTTACTCAAACTCAAATGACAAGAATCCAGAGGACTGAAATGAAAAGCCCCACAGCCAGCAGGGATAGACCTGAACTGAAAGCCCCATGTCCTAAATGCCCTCATCTAATTCATAACTTTTGTCTCTGTAGATGTGAAAAGTAGAACAAGAAAGATGTAAGGACTCTGAATACCATGATTTACATGCTTTCCAGATTTCCTGCAAAACCTACAAATAAAACAGAATGTTATGACTGGATCTCTTGTGGGTCTTAGTGAAGAGACGGAATTCCATATCTAAACTGAAAACAGGTGAAAGAGAGATGAGAAGACACACAGAAAACATGCAAAGAAAACTATAAGACTATGTCCACAGGAGTTTTCAATACTCTTCTAATCAGAGCACTAAAATCTCGAGGAGACCACTGAACCTCCTCAGGATTCAACATCATTGACATGGTCAAAGAAATCTGTCCTGGGTAACACAGGGTAATGACTCCCTCTAGCTGACATCAGAAAGATGAAATACTATTCCATCTGTAAGAAAAAATGCTGCTTGATATTTTTTTTAAATAAAGGCTATTTGATATATTATTGTTGTTCAGTTGCTAAGTTGTGTCCGACTTGTTTCCACTCCATGGACTGTAGCACGCCAGGCCTCCCAGTCCTTCACTATCTCCCAGAGTTTGCTGACTCTGAAAACCCTGAGTTTTCAAACTCAGGTCCATTGAGCTCCTCCTGCCCTCAATTTTTCCCAGGATCTGGGTCTTTTCCAATGAGTTAGCTCTTCTCTTCATGTGGCCAAAGTATTGGAGCTTTAGCTTCAGTGTCAGTCCTTCTAATGAATATTCAGGGTTGATTTTCCCTAGGATTGACTGGTTTGATCTCCTTGCTGTCTAAGGGACTCTAGCCTTTGTGTTATTCACTGGGAGCCAAAACCAATACTTGTTCTTATACAGGTGATGATGTTGTCTATTTTTTTTTTTTTTAATTTACTAAAATCCTGGAAGATGATGTTATGAAAGTGCTGCACTCAATATGCCAGCAAATTTGGAAAACTCAGCAGTGGCCACAGGACTGGAAAAGGTCAGTTTTCATTCCAATCCCAAAGAAAGGCAATGCCAAAGAATGCTCAAACTACTGCACAATTGCACTCGTCTCACACACTAGTAAAGTAATGCTCAAAATTCTCCAAGCCAGGCTTCAGCAATACGTGAACCCATGAACTTCCAGATGTTCAAGCTGGTTTTAGAAAAGGCAGAGGAACCAGAGATCAAATTGCCAACATCAAATTGCCAACATCTGCTGGATCATTGACAAAGCAAGAGAGTTCCAGAAAAACATCTATTTCTGCTTTATTGACTATGCCAAAGCCTTTGACTGTGTGGATCACAATAAACTGTGGAAAATTCTGAAAGAGATGGGAATACCAGACCACCTGACCTGCCTCTTGAGAAACCTATATGCAGGTCAGGAAGCAACAGTTAGAACTGGACATGGAACAACAGACTGGTTTCAAATAGGAAAAGGAGTATGTCAAGGCTGGATATTGTCACCCTGCTTATTTAACTTATATGCAGAATACATCATGAGAAACGCTGGGCTGGAAAGCACAAGCTGGAATCAAGATTGCTGGGAGAAATATCAATAACTTCAGATATGCAGATGACACCACCCTTATGGCAGAAAGTGAAGAGGAACTAAAAAGCTTCTTAATGAAAGTGAAAGAGGAAAGTGAAAAAGTTGGCTTAAAGCTCAACATTCAGAAAACGAAGATCACGGCATCTGGTCCCATCACTTCATAGCAAATAGATGGGGAAACAGTGGAAACAGTGTCAAACTTTATTTTTTGGGGCTCCAAAATCACTGTAGATGGTGACTGCAGCCATGAAATTAAAAGATGCTTACTCCTTGGAAGGAAAGTTATGACCAACCTAGATAGCATATTCAAAAGCAGAGACATTACTTTGCCAACAAAGGTCCGTCTAGTCAAGGCTATGGTTTTTCCAGTGGTCATGTATGGATGTGAGAGTTGGACTGTGAAGAAAGCTGAGCACCGAAGAATTGATGCTTTTGAACTGTGGTGTTGGAGAAGACTCTTGAGAGTCCCTTGGACTGCAAGGAGATCCAACCAGTCCATTCTAAAGGAGATCAGTCCTGGGTGTTCATTGGAAGGACTGATGCTAAAGCTGAAACTCCAATACTTTGGCCACCTCATGCGAAGAGTTGACTCATTGGGAAAAACCCTGATGTTGGGAGTAGTTGCGGGCAGGAGGAGAAGGGGACGACAGAGGATGAGATGGCTGGATGGTATCACCAATTTGATGGACGTGAGTCTGAGTGAACTCCAGGAGTTGGTGGTGGACAGGGAGGCCCGGCGTGCTGTGATTCATGGGATCTCAGAGTCAGACATGACTAAACGACTGAACTGAACTGAACTGAATCGTTCAGTCATGTCTGACTCTTTGAAATCCCATGAATCACAGCACGCCGGGCCTCCCTGTCCACCACCAACTCCCGGAGTTCACTAAGACTCACGTCCATCGAGTCGGTGATACCATCCAGCCATCTCATCCTCTGTCATCCCCTTCTCCTTCTGCCCCCAATCCCTCCCAGCATCAGAGTCTTTTCCAATGAGTCAACTCTTCGCATGAGGTGGCCAAAGTACTGGAGTTTCAGCTTTAGCATCAGTCCTTCCAATGAACACCCAGGACATAGAGAATAGACTTATGGACATGGGGAGGGAGGAGGAGAGGGTGAGATGTATGGAAAGAGTAACATGGAAACTTACATTACCATATGTAAAATAGACAGCCAATGGGAATTTGCTGTATGGCTCAGGAAATCAAACAGTGGCTCTGTATCAATCTAGCGGGGTGGGATTGGGCGGAAGATGGGAGGGAAGTTCAAAAGGGAGGGATACGTGTATACCTATGGCTGATTCCTGTTGATGTTTGACAGAAAACAACAAAAGTCTGTAAAGCAATTATCCTTCAATAAAAAATAAATTAATTAAAAAAAAGTAACTCCCAAATATAAATAAATAAATGCTAAGTTTGCGTCTAATCACTCAGAATGCTACATTTCAATCCCTTTAAATTATTGTTTTCAGCCTTATCCTGAGAAATGTCATTCTGGAAATGTCTTTTACAGGGAAATAATCATGAGATTACTGTTGGACATACTAAGCAAATAGATAAAGTTAACTAAACTTATCCATACAGTGGTTTCTTCATATACAATACGAGAGCCAGAAATTATCTTTTGGGGAAAAGTATGTATCCTTTGAGCTCATACAAGGGTGAAAAAGCATAGTATTTCAGTTTGGCTCATGTTGTCTAATTTTATCTTCATTATTCTTTGGTGATACCCCTACTTCCACCTTTTCTTTTCTTCCAGAATCTACCAACCTGTACTCATAATAGATTTCCAGCTTATTGGCTCTCTCTCTCCTTTATCTTCTTTATGTGTGGCATCTCTGGCAGCCAAAGAATCTTCCGAAGGCATTCTGTGACACAGTTCCTCAATGCACATTCCATTTCTCTTTATCACTCATCTAGGTATCTATCTATAAATCCATCTAGCCATCCATTGTGCTTTTGTTGCAGCCGCAGCTACCTAAAATATAATGCAACAATTGACTTACTATCTCTTGGAAGCTAAAGAAACCTTCTGTCTGATTCTTCTCTTCTGGCTCCAACAGAAATCCCTGCAGAGCCATGGACAGAAGGGAGAGACCCTCCTTCTGTTCTCCTCTCTAATTTTCTGCCCAAAATCATGCCCAGTTTTAGCAAATAAATCATGGGCTTAAAATCAGCAGCTTTATATCTGCTGGCTCCAACATGTCTGATATGTTTGACAGATATGTGTGTGTTCAGAAGTTAAAAAAAAAAAACAAAAAAGGAGATACGAGGCTTTTCTCTGATTTCTGAAGTTTGTGAGAAAGAGAGAGCATTGGAGAAGGGTGCAGAGGCACAAAGAAATCTAGGCAGTATTGTTCACTGGAAAAATGTATTTAAGTGTTTTCTTCTCAATCTCAAAAGATGCAAATCATTAATCTACAGCATTTGGCGGGGGGCGGGGGGGAGAGGAATCTAACTCATAAAATTATTTCCTTATCTATCAATTAAAGTATGTTATATATGTTTTGAGAACTAATTTCAAGGGGGCAGTTTACTTTATTTCCTGTTCTTCATGTTGTGGGAAGAAATGATTTTCCAGTCAGGCTTAATTAAGCACTTGGAATTTCTAAATCTGCAAGAGCCTGCTTAGTGACACTGGTTTATTTCCTGGTATATTTAGAGTTGCCTCTCCTTAGCCACATTCTTGGTAGAAGGAACAGAAATAGATACAACCTATCTTTGTAAGCTTTTCAAAGCTAACTAAGCAGCAACTACCCTTAATCTGGTATATCTGCCAATCACTTAGGGACTTTGGGAAAAACAATGTGGGGGGTAGAGGGAAAATGGAACCAAAACAGAAGGACAGGATAATAAAGCCTTATTCAAATGACAGAGAGCTTACCTAGCAGACTATAGACTGCCTTGTGTTTTGACCATCTAAGTATTCTGCCCTTTTGCATCTCTAGGGAATCACCACTCATAAGCCTTTAACTGGTGGAGTGGGCGAAGTAGAGACACAATGACTAACCTCTTCCAAAACAGGAGCTATGGAGGGGAAAGGATTACTATAAATATACTAAAAGGTCACTGATGTATATAGGCTGTGACAGGTAGAACCTCCAGGAGACAGCATGCCATGTAATGAGAACGGTATAGACGAAGAGCAAATTCTTAGCAAATATTACAAAAACATTATGAGAAGACTGTGAAGAACCACTCAGGACTTGGGCCATTCCTTCAATATCCATTTGATTGATAAAGTGCACAGCGATGAGAAGTTGCTATAAATTCAGAACTAATTTAAATGAACTCAAATTTTACTCACTATAATATGCAGTAGTTGCATCGGGAAACAAAAGCAATACTTATATGAGTTGAGTCTGTTCTTCATTCTACTTACAGATGTTTCTTAGCATGTGTATGTTTTGAGGCTCTGCAAAATTTCTCTGGCTCTCCAGGTATCTGCAACCACTAGACCATTGGAACAGCTCAGAACTGGGCCCAGCTTTAGGGGCAGAGATTCAGAGATCTCCACTGCGGCTAGTTGTATATGACTCAGGAAGTGCTATGAAGCAGCCTACAGCTCAAGAAAGAAAAAAATGGTCTGTGGAAAGATCCAGTCCTGTTGGGAAGGCCTAGAGAGACTGGGCTGTTAGAATATCTCAGGAAACCAAAAGCCAGTGGGGAAGCCGATAGCTTGCTGCAACTACAGCCACAAGTCAAGTAAGCACCGAGCCCGACAGCTCAGGAAAATGACCCACTTCTTGCCGACTCAGACAAAAAGCTTCACTTAGGCCCAAGGAAAGTGTCTTTAATAAGGCCATCCGTTAACCGCGTCGCCTGAGTCCCTTGCAGCAATTCTTCATTCCCTCCCTTCTCACCTCCCACCTGAAGCCAGCCATTAATGCAGCAGGCACTGAGGAAAATGAAGCTGTTGGGCTCAGTAAATATTACTGAGCTCCACAAGGAAACGCAGCTCCATTATTTAGGCGCC
This sequence comes from Bos indicus, assembly GCF_029378745.1. Taxonomy (NCBI): domain Eukaryota; kingdom Metazoa; phylum Chordata; class Mammalia; order Artiodactyla; family Bovidae; genus Bos; species Bos indicus. The sequence continues at coordinate 61,673,561 of NC_091760.1, forward strand.
CGTGTCTAAGGCACACGTTGATCACATCCATTTAGCAGCGAGGTGAAGGGAGGAAGCAGGCTGGCTGTGCAGCAGCCCTCAGTCATCCATCCCCTTGGTCAGCAAAGCCACAAGGCAGCGGAAGAATATGCTCAGCCACAGATCCCAAGGCTTTGAACCCAAAGCGCATATGATACAAGGAGCCACAGAATCACATGGAAGGGGTTCTGGGCAGGTGTTCAGGGGTCTTGTAATTTGTTCTCTTGTTCTCCCACTGATTTGATTTGTATCATGCATAGAGTTGCTTAAATGTGTAGCAATAATCTATCTTTCACATCTATGATGGAGATATTACTCTTTATTCATGACACGCATGATATGCATAAAATAAAATACCAACCTAATATTTAGAGGGCATCCCAGGTGGCGCTAGTGGTAAAGAACCTGCCTGCCAATGCAGGAGACCTAAGAGACATGGGTTTGATCCCTGGGTTGGGAAGATCCCCTGGAGGATGGCTGGCAACCCACTCTACAATTCTTGCCTGGACAGAGAAGGCTGGCAGGCTACAGTCCATAGGGTCTCAAAGAGTCAGATATGATTGAAGCAGTTTAGCAAACACACACACTAACATTTAGAAATAGGATACTCATTTTGGGGAAATGATTTAACTCTTTCAGATAATCTGTGCTGTCTTAATAAAAACAAAAATAAATAAATAAATTTTAATACCTGGTTTCTAACCTAATGTCTCTGAATATTATTTCACTTGAAAATAAGAAAAGTTAATATATTAGACATATTTAAATATGTCTTTAATATTTGAAAATGAAAGAGAAAAAAATTTTGACATCACCATAACTAAAATTATTTTAGTTTAAATATGTCTGCTGAAATGAAAATCTAGGACTAGAAATAGGCAATTAAAATGTCACACCCATATGCTTGAGACTTAATAGTATTTAACAAAAGCTGAAGGATAAGATCATCAAATTACAGGTAGGCTGCAATTGAAAAATGTCCCTCTGATAACCAAATGTTGTTAATGACAACTGACACTGAACAAAAGAGAAAAGTTAACTCAATGTCAACAAACAAATAAAACAAAATAAAATGAAACCAATAATAAAGCCTTCAACAAACAGAAGCAGAGAAGGGAAGATGACAGAAGATTATGTCTATAATATTTTTTAATATTCTTTTATCTTGGAAAGAGGTAAATTGTCTGCTGATATCCAAGATATACCTATTCTCCAAAATGATTTCTTGAGAGAGCTGTCCACCATGAAGGTTGGGGAGCTATTTTCAATAATGGCCTGAGATTTCTGCATTTCATCAGTTGAGTCACTGGAGATATGACTGGGCCTCATTCTTCATACATATATTCATAGTAAAAAGTATTCCTGCCAAACTATGAAATGGAGGCTTTATAAAGTAAGGGGGATAGTTAGAATAAAAGTATAAAGTTATAATTTTAGAAATTATAAAGACAGCAAGTAAAATATTTCCTTGACCCAAAGCCATCATGATACAACTTGCAATTTGATTCTAATTGGTATGTCTCTCTTTCTCAGTGAGGGATCCCCTGGTGGCTCAGTCAGTAAAGAATCTACCTGCAATGCAGGAGACCTGGGTTCAATCCTTGGATTGAGACAATCCCCTAGAGGAAGAAATGGCAACCCACTTTAGTTTTCTTGCCTGGAAAATCCCATGGATAGAGGAGCCTGGTGGGCTGCAGTCCATGGGGTCACAAAGAGTCAGACATGACTGAGAGAATAACACTTTTACTTTTACTTTCCTCCTCAGTGAAGCGTTTCCTAAAGAAAAATGGTTGATTGTAGCTATGTGGACAAGGTGAGAATGTACCCACTTATCCATCACCAAGAGCAGCCCTGCTGGACAAAGACAGGCAAATTCTCCAGCTCAGATCTCTTCTTTGTAACAGACACTGCCCAAGGGCTACAAATATTAATTCTACACTCATTTACTGTAGAGACCATGGCAATCAGTCAAGAAGGAAGAATGTGATTTGAAATTAAGGCACTGATAATTGTGACCCAATAATGGAACAGAAAGGTTCCCTTGTTATGGTAATTGCCAGTGGCATTCTAAATAATGTGTTCAGTTTGTTTATCATGGCACATTTTCAGAAAATGTTCCTTTCCAAATAAACATGCCTAGGCTAGCTCTAGGCAAAATTATATGTGAGTAACTTTTTTCCCCTATAATTCACAACCCCTCTATAAGTATGCTCATTTTACCTGCTCCTTCTTCCATTACCTAGTTCTCAGCCTTCATCTTTCTAAGCTCCTTAAATAATTTTTCCCAACAGTTATTTATAACAGCAATCACTTCTATAAACTCCTCCTTACACAATCCATTTTATATAAAGACCATCTGCATTCTGCTAACTTTCTACAAGCTAGCTTTCTACAAGTTAGCTTTCTACAGCACATCAATGCTAAATGCAGCGCCTGACACATAAGAGGTACTCCATAACTTTTGTGGACTGCTGAATAAAGACCTCTCACTAAAAATATGAACAGTACTTGATTTATAAGTCTGAATGGTTATCAGGTTTTACCATGTGTTTACTTTGATAAAACATAATAGCATTCAAACTTAACAGTTCTGCTTTTTATTTCTTTAAGTGATTTTTCTAAAATGCCTTTTATGCATGGAACACACTAGGAAGTAAATAACTAGTTGTGGGATCAGAAGAATATATAAATGGATGGCTGGTTAGATGGACAGCTGATAACACTATAGGGAGAAAGCTGACCTTCCAGTAGCAGCTAGATTCCATTGTTTCATTATATATTCCATTAGGATATACAAGGGAGAAGGCGATGGCACCCCACTCCAGTACTCTTGCCTGGAAAATCCCGTGGATGGAGGAGCCCAGTAGGCTGCAGTCCATGGGGTTGCTCAGAGCTGGACAGGAGTGAGCTACTTCACTTTCACTTTTCATCTTCATGCACTGGAGAAGGAAATGGCAACCCACTCCAGTATTCTTGCCTGGAGAATCCCAGGGACAGGGGAGCCTGGTGGGCTGCCGTCTATGGGGTCGAACAGAGTCGGACACGACTGAAGCAACTTAGCAGCAGCAGCAGCAGCAACAGGATATACAAGATGGAAAGCACTAGTCTACAAGGTAGTCACACATGTATTTGTGAGTCTATCAAGTAAATACACAAATCTAAATCAGAGAATCCAGAATTTTAAACTATTTTGACATTTGGCTCTCCATAGTCCTGAGTTCTAAATCACACATATCCTGAATTTGGTTTGGGTTTTTAACTTCATTTTTTCATGAACTCTGGAAGTCCATGGCTTCCCTCGTGGCTCAGCTGGCAAAGAATCCACCTGCAGCAAAGGAAACCTGGGTTTGAAGTTCAGTCCCTGGGTTGGGAAGATCCCCTGGAGAAGGGAACAGCACCCACTCCAGTATTCTGGCCTGCAGAATTCCATGGACTGTATAACCCGTGGGGTCACAAACAGTCAGACATGACTGAGCAACTCTCACTTCACATGAACACTGAAAAATGAAACAACTAGATAGCCCTTTTCAATCTCATGCAAATGTCTGGCTTCATTTTGAATGAGCATAAATAGCAACTGAAGTGTCAAGTTGTCTCTGACTTGAATCAAGCAAACTGCAGAAGCCATGCCTCTTGTAGAAGACATTTGGGAGAAATACAGATTCTGAAAACAGTGCCATATGTCATTAAAGTTTAGAAAAATATAAGAGAGGTCTGCATCATTTTGTTTCTTTCAAATCAAAAACATTGAAGAAGTAGATTTTAAAATGAGTGGCTAACCTGGAATCAAAGAATTGGATGCCCATCTAGAAATAGATATATTTTGGCATGCAGGTATAGCATAAGTAATTTATATTGGATCTTTCTTTCTCTCTGATTTGTAATTCAATGTCCATTATGTCTGAGACAGAAACAAATAAAACCAGAAAAATGTGCTGTTTTGATTCTCCTTGAGTTTGAGGAGCACTGCATTATTCCACACTAGTAAACACTATACCAATAGATATCCAGCAGCATCTCGGTGATTCAGGACATCTTCACAATCTGAACAGGACCCAGAGTAAGTGCTTGTGAAGTGTACAGAGAGGTTAATCAAAAATGTTACAGTCACTAACCCTGCAAGCGAATAATCTGTATGTGCAGACTGGCACGAGCATTATCCAGAGCACAACAGATTTAACAACTGGATGCACAGAACAATCTTTTACATGGTGTGTGATATTTGGACTGCTATCTCTTATATCATTGTGAAAAGCAAGTGTGAACTGATGGAAGTGTTAAAACAGTCAAAGGAATTTAAGGGATGGCATCACTTGAAGGTGGGTAAAAGGATCTTAAATGACAGGGCTGGAGTTATACCTCTGAAGGAATGAGATTAGGGGGCAAAGCAGGTTATGAAGCCTGAATAATTATGCTGCTGCTGCTGCTTAAGTCCAACTCTGTGCGACTCCATAGACGGCAGCCCACCAGGCTCCCCAGTCCCTGGGATTCTCAAGGCAAGAACACTGGAGTGGGTTGCCATTTCCTTCTCCAATGTGTGGAAGTAAAAAGTGAAACTGAAGTCGCTCAGTCGTGTCTAACTCTTAGCGACCCCATGGACTGCAGCCTACCAGGCGCCTCTGTCCATGGGATTTTCCAGGCAAGAGTACTGGAGTGGGGTGCCATTGCCTTCTCTGGAATAATCATGAACAGGACACTAATACTTCTTACTCTACTAAACATGGCTTGGTCAACAGCACATATGTTCTCTCATTGGTTGTGCTAACAGAGTGGTCTGCTTTTGTGGTAGGATGTTCTATGCAGTTCCACACATATACTGAGCTACTGTTACCTGCAGTATCCTGGGGACTTGGGGACAACTAAAAGACAACTTTTGCCTCAAAGAGTCAAGAGTTAATTGGAAGGATGAAGACATGTAAAAGTTTCCACCCAATATGTTTATAATCATAGAAAGACTGATGAGATACAGGAGTATACAGACAAAAGGTTAAGTAACTGAGGTGGGGCCTGTGATTAGAAGGGAAGTTCATAATTAGAACAGTCTATCTTAGTAGTTAAAAGCCAACTGGATATCCAGACCTGAAGAAGTTACAGACAGAAAATACTATAGGGACAACACTGTGAAACAACCTGGAGTCCAAGCAAAAACAAGTGAGTCACATTTGTGGAGAGATGAATATTGGCGGGGGGTGGGGTGCTGTGCCGGAGAAGGCAATGGCAACCCACTCCAGCGTTCTTGCCTGGAGAATCCCAGGGACGGCAGAGCCTGGTGGGCTGCCGTCTATGGGGTTCGCACAGAGGTGGACACGACTGAAGCGACTTAGCAGCAGCAGCAGCAAGGGATGGAGGGTGGGGGGCGGTGGAGCTATGGGAGAAGAAATTAAGAAATTGAGCAGGGAGGCATGGGTCTATATGACATGTCTGTAATCATCCACGATGAAGACAAAACAAAGGATATTAAGCAGGTGAATGAGAAGGTCAAACACAGATTCTAGAAAACAGTTCTCTAGCAGCAATTAGGGGAAACAAATTTTGGTGTGAGTATGGGGTATGGAGAACACAAAGAACCCTATTATAACAATCCTGCTAATTGCTGATAAGAACCTAAACTTAGGCAATGGTGTGGAAGGTACCTACAAGAAGGATACCATATGATGCTTAAATAGAATGAACTTAAATCTATGCTGGGATGTTACTGATGGGGAAAGGTGAAAATGGAAAAGAAAGACCATGTCACTTTTCTACTGCTGAATAATTTCCTCATGGATAAGGAGAAGAAAGTCACAAGTTGAATTACAGAATCCAGGATAAAGATCATGGAGAGAACTTAAAGTCATAGACTTAAGGTGTTTTTAAGACTTCAGGATAGTCGTAGGCTGCTGCTGCTGCTGCTAAGTCGCTTTAGTCGTGTCCAACTCTGTGCAACCCCATAGACAGCAGCCCACCAGGCTCCTCCGTCCATGGGATTTTCCAGGCAAGAACACTGGAGTGGGTTGCCATTTCCTTCTCCAATGCATGAAAGTGAAAAGTGAAAGTGAAGTTGCTCAGTCATGTCCGACTCTTCACGACCCCATGGACTGCAGCCTACCAGGCTCCTCCGTCCATGGGATTTTCCAGTCGAGAGTACTGGAGTGGGTTGCCATTGCCTAATTTGATATAACAAGCTTGTCTTTTAAAGAAAGATCAGAAACAAGGCAGCCTTCTTTTGCTTAAACACATTGTTCCAATGTCCTGCCTATTTTTATGGTAGTGCCAAAATATTATCGACATGCATGACGGTATCATAGCTCCCTCATAATATATCCTGATTATAGCTTATAGTGTTTATTGTAATAGCAGAAAGATTTCATTATAGGACTAGCTCTTTTACACAAATAGGTTAATAAAAGTAAACAGGATTACTGGGTTAAAAAAAGAGATGAGAGCAAGAGGACAGCCATAAATTTTCTATGGTTCTATAATCTAGGACCACAGCATTGTAGCATCTGCTGCTGCTGCTGCTAAGTCACTTCAGTCATGTCTGACTCTGTGCAACCCCACAGACAGCTTCCCTGTCCCTGGGATTCTCCAAGCAAGGACACTGGAGTGGGTTGCCATTTCCTTCTCCAATGCATGAAAGTGAAACGTGAAAGTGAAGTCACTCAGTCATGTCCAACTCTTAGCGACCCCATGGACTGCAGCCCACCAGGCTCCTCCGTCCATGGTATTTTCCAGGCAAGAGTACTGGAGTGGGTGCCATTGCCTTCTCCAATTGTAGCATCTGTCCTATCCCAACTCTTTGTATCTTGAATAAAGAAGTCCTAGAAACCCCCAAAGGCTGAATCAAGATGCCCTTAAATCAAGAAGGATCTGACTCAAGCACAATCTATGATCTCTAGTCTCATTTCCTTCTTATTCTTCATCTCCTTCAGGTTAGAATAATGTATGGGACAGCTCACAAGAAAAAAAAAAGAAGGGGTGGAAAAAAAATGCAATACTATTCAGAAAGTATAAATATCAAAGCCCAATGAAAACAAATGCTTCTTAATTTCACAAAAATAAGTATACTATGTATATCCATCACAGTTCTGCAATTATTCTCAAAGTCCCTCATAATACTCATTCTGTAATAGGACACTAAAAAATGAAATGTCCAACCTATTTGAAGTATAACCACATTAAAAAAAAAACAAAAAAACACTTCTCTCATTTCTCAGCTTGAAGGAATCTGAACTTCTGAAGAATATTTTTCCTGTCTCTCACATTTAATCATACATGTATTTTTTCTTGAGTTAATATTTTGAGTTTTTATTCTGTGACCAACACATGCCTAAGCTTCTCTATATTAGACTATTATCTCCCTGGTTGCTCAGAGGGTAAAGAGTCTGCCTGCAATGCAGGAGACCTGAGTTTGATCCCTGGGCTGGGAAGATCCCCTGGGAAAGAAAATGGCAACCTACTCTAGTATTCTCACCTGGAGAATCTCATGGATGGAGAAGCCTGGCGGACTACAGTCCACAGGGTCGCAAAGAGTCGGACATGACTGAGCGACTTCACTTTCACTTTCCTTTGGAGTAATATTTATTTAATTAACAAATATTTATTGTTAGTCTTGATAGACTATCAAGTACCAGAGTTTGTGCTAGACCCTGAAAAAACTATGGTTTGTAAATGAGGTTACACTCTTTAACCTCAAAGGGGAAGGGGGTAAGGAGAAATGAAGGGATTATTCTTCTTACACAGAAGAGGGCATCCCATACCCCCTTCTCCAGGCTCCATTATAACAGGAAATGGAAGGTTGAAGGGATTAGTGGAGGTGTAGTCAAATTAGAATGTTTAAAGTCAAGAAGGGGAGAGTGTTCTGATATGAAAAAATCTACAAGGCAAGATCATTTGTTGAGGGAGCAGGAGAGGGCAGGGTCAGAATCTTTTATTCACGTGTATATTCTTGGCAACACTACCAGGACTCTTAGCACATAACTAGTACTCCTGAAATGGTTATTACATAGAGGTTTTTAAATAGGAATGAAAGAATGAAGAATTGAATGATTTTATTGCACTTGTACTTAAAGTGCCTGATTGGTCAAAAATTAATAAATCTCAGGGCTGCAAAAGTGTCTATCAAAGCAGATATTACTAGGTCTGTAACCTGGGAGTAGGGCTTCCCACGTGGCTCAGTGGTAAAGATCCCACGTGGCTCAGTGGTAAAGAATCCTCCTGTTAATGCAGGAGATACAAGAGACTCAGTTCAATCTCTGGGTCGGGAAGACTCCGTGGAGTGAGAAATGGAAACTCATGCCAATATTCTTGCTTGGAAAATTCCATGGACAAAGGAGCCTGGCGGGCTATAGTCCATAAGATCGCAGAGTCAGACACAACTGAGCACAGGCAGAGAGAGAGAAAGAGAGAGAACCTGGGGGTCATCCCTGGGCTCAGTGGAAGAAACGTCCAGGAGAGTTTACTGTCCAGATTCCATAGCTGCTGGGAAAAGAGATGAGTTGGAGAAGAGAACTATAAAACAAAACTTACAATAAACGATAATAGGATCATTGTTTTCTGCATGTCTCTTGTTCTATTTTCTGAAAGCAGGCACATTTTGAGTGAAAACAGGTTTTATATCCCAGCAATAAAGAGGTATAACTATAAAAATATATGTCATATCAGCAAGCATGTCTCTAAGTAGAATGCTTTACCAAGTTTCCCAAGAGGCATCTGAGGCCCTTTAAATTATAGGGTATATAAGCTTCCCTACAGGGCAGCCTTTGAACTACAACTCATTGTCAGTCTAAAGCAGGGGTGGGAAATGAACCTTTAGGAAATGACGAGTGTGTTCTTCGCTCAGCATTCCTCGGTTTCTCTCTTAAACTGGATGCCATCACCAAGCAAGAAAAGAGATGTAAAATCAGTATGGGTCAAGTAAAGCTTAGTAATTTTAATTGCATTCATTTAGGGGGAAAAAAAAAAACCTCACATCTTAACCTAAACCTTCACATTTCTTTCTGCCAAATTTGACTTAGGGCAAAGCAATAAAAAACTGCCAGCGTTCACTTAAATGGACAGAGCGATGTAATAAGTTATTCAGAAGAGCAGATCACTCAAAGATCACCACTATTTGGGTTTATAATAACAATTTTCAGCTGATTTACTTTCTTAATTATATTTCTCTTAGGTTATTAAATTTGCAACTCTTCAGAATATACTAACTGGGTGGCAGAGGCCTGGAAAAAAATCAGCTCTTCTGAAGGAGCCAACTCAGGTCACATGATACACTGGGGGGAATTTCCAAAGAGAATAACCCAAAACAGAGTGCATCGAGTGTGTGCTCCAGCCTTCTAGAACTGCTTTCCCTTTTGGTGACAGTCTAAGGAAATATCACGGGGCTTTCTCCTTTAGGTTGGGCCTCTAAAGAAAATCCTGATTCACAAAAATTGTCATGCAGTGTTATTCAAAATAGTAAAAAATTGGAGACAACTTAATATCCAACAGTAAAGGACTAGTTAAACAAATTATAATACATCAATAAGATGGGTTCTTGTACTATTAAAATAGCATTTATGGAGAATTTTAATGACTTGAGAAACAGCTTATGATATACCATAAAAGGGAAGAAAAATCAGGTTATAAAATTGCACAGTATCATCACCACTATGTGGTTAAAAGCACAACTGCAGGAATCTGGCTATGAACATCTGATTCCTGATTGTAGCAGTTATTAAATATTTGACCTAGAGTAAATTACTTCACCTTTCTGAGCCTCAGTTTCTTTACAAACACAGAAAATAACAGTACGTATCTCATAGTACTGTTATGAGGATGGAAAGACACTTAATGTATTTATAAAATGCCTGAAACATAGAAAGCACAATTAAGAATACTATTTTTATTTGCTTTAAAACAACATAACTCTGCTCATGCTGTTCATTCTACTTAGAAATACTTCCCCTTAAAAAATTTAACCTATAGCTCTCCCTTTCCATCTTAAGGTCCAGCCACATGTCACTACAGAGAGTATGGAGCTTTCTCTTATGACTAACCCCCTAGTCAGAATTAATCACCCCTTTCTTTTCAACTCCAGACCATTTTGTAATAAACTCTACCCCTCATCTATGCTATAGGATGGTAATTAATGTGTCTCTCTCTTGTCAGAATATGGGCTCTGCCAAGATTAGGGGCATGTCTCATTCTTCCCTGTGGAAGACAGAGGAGCAATACTAGTCTCCAGAGCCTCACCAAGTGCCTGGCATAGGCGAAGTCCTAGGTTCAGCCTGGACTAATGAATGAATGCAACCTAAGTTCCACATGTGAAGCAGGAAGGAAGGAAAGGTGAAACAGCGGTTTCTTTCCCTGTGACTTCCAAAGGCTCAGGGGTACTCTTTTGAAAAAAGAGGAATATTTTCAGTCTATATTTTGTTATTCTAAAGCCTCAACATTTCTGTCCTCTTTCTACTGTTGTCTTTCCTAAATTATAATGAGGAGGGCATGGCAATCCACTCCAGTATCCTTGCCTGGAGAAACCCATGGACAGAGGAGCACTACTACTCCTGGATATCTGGAAACGGGGTGGTAAACAGAATCAAAAGTGAACTTAAGAGCCAAAAGCCTGGGTTCTATTGCTGACACTCAAATCATCTGACCTTGAATAAGTAAGTCAACCTCTTTGAATGTAAAATAGGAATGATAATATATACACCTTGCCCCTAGCTCCTTCACAATGTTATTGCAAATATCAATTAGAGAATGCATGTGAGAATATTTGGAAAAAGGTGATATACAAATATATGATATCATTATTCCTTTGCTGGTAAAGCTTTGGTCATTTAGTTAATATCAAACATTTTATAAATTTACAGTAGTCTATAATTCTTTGACAAGATGAACGATAACCTTTCAGTATTTCTTTTTGCCGCCTTTTACAGAGAAGTTGTTGGAAGTATGATAAGGTTTAAAACTGTTAGAGCTCTATGGAATATACCTAAAATGAGGAATGTGATTCACATTAGTATTTAAATGTACACCACTCTTTGTTCTATTTATAAAGCATCAATTAGCAATTAAAGTGCCCACATAATTCCTACTTTGTTGACACCATCCTTTCCCATTACATGGACAAACTGAAACACATCTGGGTCTAGGAGTGTTACTGTAGATTACCAAGTATGATCTGGCACAAGAATTGAGAATCCCTTTCTAACTCAGAGCTGCCAATAGAATTGTCTGTGATCAAAGAAATGCTTGATAGTCTGCACTATTCAGTAAGTAGCCACTAGCCATATGTGGCTTTTTAGCCCTTGAAATGTGGTTTATATGATGGATGAGCTGAATTTTTAATTTAATTTTGATTAATTTAAAGTTAAATAGCTGTATTTGGCTAGTGGTACTTACTAAATTAAATGGCACAGTTTTAACCAAGTCACTGTATTTAGCATGAGGATTTGCTCATTAGCCAAATGAACACTTAAAAAAGAATGATGATATGTTATTTTATAATGTGAAAGAAAACTCCCTCACAGACTGTCAGCATGGCCAGAGTCTTCCTCATTGGAAGAACATTATGATGAGAGGTTAGTGTAGGGGGCATAGAATCAGAATATGAAGGTTTATTCTGATGATTAGATGATTCAGAATAGTTATAAAAACTGGGGCAATGGAACAAACTGGTTTTACTGCTAGAATACTTGGCCCACCAGCCAAGACTTTCCTTGGATATTGCTTTGGCAGGTATTGCTACCTTTGCTCTGGTGACTCTCCTTGTTAAGCCCCTTTCTGGTTGACAAGTCCTTTCTGCTCTTTTTCTCCAAACTCATACTTCATGTATACTGGCAGAGAGAAAAGTCTGTCTCATCTTTTTGGCTTTGCTCCCCCATAACTCTCAGTCCTAGAAACAGATCTCTCCTTTCATCAGCGAGAGAAATGCTGGGAAGGCACAGAAGGGAAAGAATATTTATTTTAACCCTTCTGATAAGGAAAGAACTCAACCTGTCTGGGAAGCCATTCCTTCTTTTCCTTCAGACATACCGTCAAGAACATCTTAAGGTCAGACTGTAAATCATGTAAAATATCTTTATCTTTTCAAGGCGCAGTTTTTCACCTATATTATAATCAAGGACAAGAAAGGTCGCAGAATTTTGGCAACACAAGTCCTTGCAGTGGCAGGTGGGAGGGAAACTTTTAGTACTGAAACTGCTCTCACATAACGAAGGCAGGTTCTGGGAGGTGCTCCTTCTCAGTCAAGATGAGGTCTTTGGCTTCCCAATTTGGTGTGTAAGAGATTCTGATATTCATTAAAATGACAGGCTGACAGAGTGAGGCAGAGGCAACCTTTACCCACTTGTCAGCTGTCCAGTCCTGAAAACTCTGGGCTATTTCGATCCTCTAGGCTCTGTGTATATATAGCATTTCAGACACAAGCCGCAAATCTGCCTAGCAAGATTCCTAGTTATCCCAGAGCTGACCTTTGAAGTAGTGATTCTATATTTACTGAATTATAAAGAAGTTTCCCAATTTGAACAAAAGAAAACTGTCTCAAGATAATTGAGTACTGATGATTGACAACCCAAGATCTCAATTTCAAGGATTTCCATAACTTAGAGTTTACTTAGTTTACTTACTAATGTCCCCTTTAACATATATGAGGAATTTGGGTCCAGAGAGGTGAAACGAAATATACAAATAGTGTCTAAGCAAAAATGTTAACAGTTACAGCTGAAAATAATGATGTCTGATGATAATATATTTTTACTTCCATAGATATGGTAACTACATTAGGAGAATAAGTAAACTGAAAGGTGAGAAGATCAAATTAAGGTACTGAAGTACATCAGTTTAAGCGTACTTTAAAACATAAGATCGATTCAAGCCGGTGAGGGTTAAAGCCAGTCATTTTTAGAATTAGTGAGTACTAGTGTAAAGCTATTGGAGAAGAAAATGGCAACCCACTCCAGTGTTCTTGCCTGGAGAATCCCAGGGATGGGGGAGCCTGGTGGGCTGCCGTCTATGGGGTCGCACAGAGTCAGACACGACTGAAGCGACTTAGCAGCAGCAGCAGCAGCAGTGTAAAGCTACTGACAACTAATTTTCACAAATCATGTGATTTCTAATACTTAAATATCCTCAGAAATTATAATCAACTAAACAACCTCAAATAGTTTTCCCTAATCTCTACTTCTTTTGGTTGGATCTATGTAAACTCCTTATAATAAGGGGTAACGTATTGCTTTGGCTATCAGCAGTTCTCAAAGTTGTCTGGACGCTGGAATCAATGGAGGTTTTTACATTTTCTTTTTTATTTTTTAAATTATAGATTCCTTGGTCCCAGCCCAAAGTTCCTTGATTGCAGTCTCCAATATGTATTTTTAATAAATTACCCCAAGCAACTCTGATGCACCATTTGAGAATCACTGTTCATTGAATTCAACATTCAATACTATTTACACTGAACTAGAGTTATTTCTGAATCTCTTTTCACCCACTAAATTATAAAATAGTGGACAAGAATTAATTTTATTCCATTTATTTATTGGTCTAGTCGCTAACCTTATTCCTTGCCCAGTGATCTACACAATGGGTTAGAACCAAAAACATCTCAGTTTGAATTCCAGCCCTACCACTACTAATTACATGACCTTAAGTAAATTATAAAATGTCCATGAGCTCCTGTTGCTTGTATATCTATGTACACATCAAAGTAAAATATAAATAAGATGATGTGCCAAGCAGGTCAATGATAACAATATGAGTTTTTGATAAATGATAACTAGAGGTTATGGGTCCCTCGTGGCTCAGTGGTAAAGAATCCATCTACCAATGCAGGAGATGATCCCCAGGTCAGGGGTTCGATCCCTGGGTCAGGAAGATCCCCTGGAGAAGGAAATGCCTCTCCAGTATACTTGCCTGGGAAATCCCACAGACAGAGGAGCCTGGCGGGCTATAGTCCATGGGGTCTCAAAGAATCGGACACTACTTAATGACTAATGACAACAACTAGTGGCTATTGTAGTGAAGGACAGTGGTATTAGCAGTAACAGCAGTTACTAAAGGTAGTATTAGTAGCACTTGCTCAATAATTATCTTTTGATTTAACTAAGGAAAAAATAAAACAATCTATATATCAATAATCTAGAAGAAATAAGACCCACTGACAACTAAGACCTATATAAGAAGTAAATCTAGAGCCAAGCCATTTAATTTTCATCTCTGACAGAGTGGTAAGCCACTTAGAATGGAGAAAACAACAAATGCAACCTGTTAATCAATAATGGTTTTGATTCACTTCCATTTGGCATTCTTGTAAGATGGTAAAAGGTGGTAAAGATCTGTGCAGCTAAAGCTCTTTTATTACATCACTCTAAACCTCCCTCTACATTCTCACTTTTCTTTCTGCATCTCTCTTCGAGAAAAGCAAAAATTTTCAAGGAAAATAGTGAAAGATACATTTATATGGGGGTTGGGCACAGATGACAGAAAAGGAAGTCCTCCTGAGAAATACTGGCTAAGCATCCCTGATGGTCTCTGAACTTCTCTTTGTCCTCTCAAAAGGATATGACAGACCACCTAAGTATTACTCTCCTAAGATCCAGTCTAGGAACCTGCCTCAGTCAGTCCCCATGTAGCACCCAAATGGACAGGTGGTGGCACGTACCCCTCCTAGACCACACTCACTTCCTTCTCTTTCTCTCTTTTCTACTCTGAGCTCTTACTTGCTCTCTCCTTCACTTCCTTGCATCTTTTCATAATCCATTCCACTTCCCCTTCTCCATATTTTCTCCCACTTTCTATGCCTTTTAACCTATACACAATTCTCATATGCATTTCTCAAGTATACCAGAGCACACAGGGCCTAGCAGCTGTCCATATTCCTCACAAGAAGCAGCAGGGTCTCCAGACACACACACACACATACACACATACACACACACACACACACCCCACCCCCCAGAGGATTCCTCTTAGGAACCTGAGGTTATAGCAAGGATAAAGGAAGTCACAATAATACCACAATAGGAGAATAGTAAGGTTATTAAACAAAAGATATATTTTTTAAAACACCAACATGTGTCTTTGCAAGCATGTGTATGTCTTTTGATCTGCAGACACCTAACTGACTCAGAAAACATGCATTTCACTCACGCCATTGCTCCCCAACACAATTTTCTCTAAAATGTGACTTCCCTCTTGATTTTGCAGTGATAGCCTTAGTCAACTGTTAAGGACTTAGTAATATAAACACAGACTCTGAGTTCCTTGAAAGAAAAGTGTATTCTAGTGAGGTGTGCATGAGTGCTCAGTTTCTCAGTGGTGTCTGACTCTTTGTGACCCCATGGACTGCAGCCCACCAGGCTCCTCTGTCCATGGGATTTTCCCAGCGAGAATACTAAAGTGGATTGCCATTTCCTTCCCCAGGGGTTCTTCCCAATCCAGGGATCAAACCTGCATGTCCTACATTGGTGGGAGGATTCTTTACCACGGAGCCATCTGAGGACCCCATAGCTAAAAACAGCTTCGTGGGTATTTTTTTTCTAACAGTCTCAGCTGTACTCCTTAACATCCTGCTTTGCTTAACCCATGGAGGCCTGGCCATGGGGGCAGCCTATTACTCCATGGCTTTCTAACTTGTCCTTCAATTCATCACTGCAGCTTTATAACACCTTGCAGTGCTCTGCTGGAGTCACATGAAACAAAGTGTGCTCTTCTGCCGACAAAACTTTGCTGTCTGTGGCGATATTTCAGCCTTCTGCCTGGATAATTACACGTGTAGCTCACATTAGTAATACAGAGTGATTTGAGGCGAGTGCATGCAGCCTGGCCACACATGGCCCTGCACAGATGTGATGGCCCCTTGGCATCAGGGGTCACTGAAGTGGCAGCTGCAATAACCTCACCCAGCTCTGCCCTCTCAATCATCATCTGGCACTGTCTGTGCTTCCCCTCCTGAAGGGGAGGGCAAGCACCTTCTGGCCGATGGGGGTTGGGCATAGATTGAGACAGGATGTCATGTGCCTTAGCTAAGTCAAGATTGGTTCACAGACCTCTCAGGGCAAAGAAGGGTGAGAAAGCAAGGAGAACCAGCACTTATAAAAACTGCAAAGGGAGCAGGCCTTGTGCTAAGCACTTAGACACACATCATATAACTTAATTCTCACAACAGTCCAGTAAAGAAATGAGGCTCAAAGAAGTGAAGATAATTGCCTAAGGTCACTGAGCTAGTCTGAAGCAGACCCGTGACTAGAGATCAGGTTTCCTAGTTCCCTATCTGATGTTCTTTCTACCAAAATGTACATAGTAGCGTTTGCTCCCTTTATTCACACATTCAATCAGCAAATACTCATTTTTGTATGTTTGATACTTAAGACATAGGTTCTAGAGTTAGACGGAGTTCAAATCCTAGCTCTAACATCTACTCATTACACAACTGGATGATTTCCTTTCCCTCCACATACACCAGTTCCTTATTTGTAAAGGAGGATTAATAATAATATCTACCTCATAGAATTGTTATGGAGGCTAATAAATATCCATGTAAAACCCTTAGCATACTACCTGAGACATGGCAAAGATTTCACAAAACTCTGATAGGGCTCACAGACTCATGGGGAAGACAGGTGTGTAAACAAATAAATTACCCTACAACATGTCAAATACTGAAATAAAGTTTAAAAGAAAATGCTGTGGGATTTTAGAGGAGAATCCCTGCCTAGCACTTCCCATCCTATAAAATCTGAAATGAGCCTACTCTAATAAAAGGAAAACACAACCCACAATGGGTGTCTATGGAAACTGGCTGTGCCAGAAAATAGAGGTTTAACCAGTAAGGTCAGATAAGGTAGTTCCAGGGGCCATTTTTTACTCAGAACTCTCTGGACTGTTTCTGGCAGCCCTCTGGGGTTGCTGTATCAAATAGTTAGCTTGACCTTTAGTACTGCGGTTTTTAGAGCTGTCAATGTTTATAAAAAGCTGAACTCATCTTATTCAAACATGCCATATATAAGACTTAAGAATGAATCATTTTCCCTTAAAAAAGAATCTCACAATTTTCCCAAAATGGAAAGCAATATGAATTGCTAGGTTTCTTTTTTGTTTGTTTCAGCTACTAAATGATGATATTTAAGCAACATAAATCAGATAAAAATATCACTGACCCTTAGACAGAATGATCCTCAAGTATTTCCTTCTAATTTTCCAATTATTCTGCTACACCAGCTAAACTGAATGACTTGTAATTTCCCTGAACAGGTCTTCATGTTTCCTGGCCTACAGACTTTGCTCATTCCATCCCTCCATCTGGATAGATCTTGACCACATCCTAATCTCTAGCTCTCAAACTCTATTTACCAAGCCCCCAAGATTCACCCAGTTGCCTACTGCTACCTAAAGTGGCTTTAAAATGTCAAACATTTCTCCAGATGTAACAGGGGCCCAGTCTCATCTACATTACATTTTTCTAAATCCCCCTGGCTCTGTACTAGTTCTAGACAGCCTCTTAAACCAAGACCCACAGCACATGGCATATATTTTTAAAAAGTAGGGGAAGATGATCTATTGTCTATGTTAGGTCAGGGACAGAGTCAAATGGAAATATATATATATATATATATTTTAATTTATTTATTAAATACCTTAATCAATCTAGTTTCCATTATAGGTCAAGGACCACAGAGAGTTCTTCCATTGGCTACAGAAGAAATAAAAGATAGCATTTCTGCTTTTAAAGAATTTATGCTTAAAGAAAGGGGATGTATACCAAGAGAATAGTTAATTTCAAATGTACATGTGAAACAATAATAGCCTCTAACATTTGGCTGATTGTTTACTTTGAATCAAGAACTGTTTGTTCTAAGTGATAAAGTGACATCTTGCTCCATCTACCTATCCGTCTTTCTAGCTATCATTTATCTACTTGCCTATCCATCTCCTCATTTTATCCTCTCCAATAATTATAGGAGGTTGGTGCAATTACTATCTCCATTTTACTGAGGAGAAAATAGAAACATGTAGCCATCACTCAATTGGTAAATGATAAAAACACTGACTCCAAAATTCATGTCTTTGATGTACTGTCTTTGGTATATGACAAACAGTTACATTTTGGAATTCTGAACACAGGTCAGAAACTGATGGCATTCTGAGGGGGAATAAGTCAATATATTCAAATAAGAATCCACGTGTTCAGAGAGAAGGGCATTAAAACAGAAAATACTCCTTGAACAGTTGGAGAAGATGAAGTGAAGCATTAGGGATAGAGGGAGAAACTTCTACAAAGTCACAGAGATGAGAGCTACTTTGGTTTGTGTGCAGAGAATGAGTGACACATAAGGACCAATAGGTGAAAAAAAAAAAAACCACGATGCAGGGCCCTAACCACAAGTTAAAGAGCTGAGATATGACAACTCAAGTAATATGGAGCCATCACGGGTCCTACTGAAGCAGCATGATGCTAGATTGAACCTACTACTCATTTAAAATTATATGCTTGTAAATAGGATTTCACACTGTATTGCACAATCCTATATTATTTCCAAGATTCTCTCCTTATAATGCTTCTTAGGTTGTTTTAAGAATCATTTATTATTCATCAGTGTACCCTCCATGCCTAGCAAAATCCCTGGCAAGTGGCAGGTGATTATAAATGGTTGTTGAATGAATGTATGAAAAGAAAGTTGGGAGAAAATAGGATAGGACAGTATGGGAAGGCAAGAAAAATAAGTGCATGCTTCAAACATGAGGAGGTAAGTCTAAGAGTTAAAGCCAAAATGAAATAAAGGAGGATGAGAGCTAAGAAGAGGTCATTTAATTTGGTGGAGGGGTATTTGAGTGGTATTCAAGAATACTGTAATGACAGAAAGAGCACAATCAAATCTGCATGTTAAAGGAGAAAATGAAGGCAACAGGACAGTCCATAATTTTTGATGTCAAAGAGTAACTTAAAAAGAGATTTGTTGTAAGTGAGCAATTGGATCAAGCATCCATTTCTTTTAAGAACCCAGATGTCTCTTCATTTAACCTGTTAATGCAAATGCCTTCTGTGAACTCAGTGATTAAACATTCCCTCTCACCTCTGATGGCTACAAAAATGCATCAAACCCTTGAGGTCCCTTGGACAACCTACATGATACTGATAGAAAGTTGTAGCTTTGACAATAAGTTGTATCAACCAGACACTGAGAAACTAAATCATTCATCTAAAGAATTCCTAGTAAGTCACAGACAGATGTAGAACCTCATCTTTATTTAGTCTCCATGTGAGAAGAAAGGGAGTGGGCATGACCATCTCTGAAGCTCTGCCAGTCTGACATTCTCTGTCTACGCAGATTCTGTCTCCTCACTGCCATCCATACCCAGGAAGCCTCCTGCTTCTCCCCAAGCCAACGGCCAAACTGACCTTTGCAAATGATTTTTACTTGTCTAATTAGCTCCAAGTGAGATTTCTATCATCCCATGGTTATAATTTTAACTAACTTGAAATTACAAGAAAAGTTAAATAACAAAAGTAATTAAACATATTGCAGTTAACATTCAATGTACACATACAATTATTGCCAATACCCACATGAAGACAAAATTCATGAAAACAAAACTCAATGCAATATATTTTATTTGGATACTCTAACAAAGGGCTTCTTTAAATATTTTCTCTAGAAGTGGAACATTAGGGGATGATTAAAGATAATTAAATGCTGTAAGAGTAGTGATCCATTTGACAGAGGGAATTAAAGCTATGAATCATTTCTAATAGAAATGTGATCTCCCAACCTGTATTCTACCAGGCTGGCACCCTTTATATGAGAGGAAGAAACAGTGGAGAAAAGGGAAAGCCAAAGGAGTTAAAGGCCAAGTTTAAGGCTCAACATTTATGTCCTAAGATAGTTATAAGCTAGTTCCTTTGCAAGACAAAATAGTGTTGTATAGGACTCGGGGGGGGGGGGGGGGGGGGGGGGGGACTGGGGAATAATGCAAACAGTAATTTGTGAACTGAATTCATGGATTATGCCAATGTGTTTTACAGAAAAGTCACATGCAAATTAGACTAAATTTACTACACTTCTTTTCCATTATAAAAGAGTGAACAGATTAAAGATTGAGGTTTCCCTATAATTTGATTTGAAAGTGTTAGTCGCTCAGTAGTGTCTCACTTGTAGCAACTCCATGGACTATAGCCCACCAGGTTCCTCAGCCATGGAATACTCCAGGCAAGAATACTGGAGTGGGTAGCCATTCCCTTCTCCTGGAGATCTTCCTGATTCAGGGATTGAACCTGGGACTCCTGAATTGCAGGCAGATTCCCAAAAATTTGGGTATCCATATTCCCAGCTGCACAGAGTATGCTGTCGGCCATGTTGATTGTCAGACATCACCCCGACTCCCCATTCAGGAGGCCCACTATGGAGATAGATATGTGATTTCTCTTTCTATTCTGTATTTTAAATTGGTACCATCACCATTCATATTACATATGGCAGTGCAGCCATACAAGCTAGCAAAACACTGGAAAAGACTTGCATGCCTCTAGCTGATTCACGAAACACAAACATTAAGGAACAAAATTTGTTTTTAATCAAATTTTTTTCCATTTAAATAAATATAAAAAGGAGATTAGGTGGAGAGTGTACATGAGAAAGAAAAGGGATATGTGTTCAATTCCTCGTCTCCCTGTGGATTGGCACCCCTCTAAAGGTCAACTCACTAGCCTCAGGTTTAATTCCCTTTCTTGCTGCTACTGTTCAGAGGTAAATGCTTGCTTTTTATTAAAAATCAAAAGCACAGGAGCTTGTAATCCTCTAGACTACGTTTCTCTCTCTCTTTTTTTTTTTTTAATAAAAATGGAAAGTTTAGCTCAAAGCAATAGCAGCTAAAATTAGAGTGAAATCAGCAGCTGCTCCCCAGGGAAAATGAAAAACCAAACAAAGGTTTGTTTTTTCTGACTATACTGTATTTTTTCCTCCTTTAAATTTGGAAGATTTTCCAAAAATTTGCATGCGTCAGCCAAACAATATTTTATGTTTGTAAGCCCTCAATTGTACACCTCCCAAGTAATGTCAGTCACAAGCCTTTCAGGTAAAATGTATTAAAAAACCCACTATTGTGTTTTCAATGTCATGGCCCTTAGAAACAATCGCAGCAATTAATAACATTACCAAGGCATTAATCTGCACCTCCAGCTAAACTTTCCTGCGTTTCCCCCTCAGTACAATTATGTCAATACACATGACAGCTGGCACAAATCTGAAGGACCAGGTTCTCTGAGGATGCTGTGGCATCCAACTGGTTGCACTGCTCAAAAATTGTGGTCAGAATGGGACATGAAACAAAGACAGACACTGAGCTTAAAAGCCATGTATCCTCATTCTCACCTGCCTCTCTCCACCCTGTTCTCTGCATCATTCTTTCCACTGTTCTCTTGACACTGGATGTTAACGAAACTTACAGTGGCAATCATTTTCCAATAAATACATATATCAAGTCATTATGTTGTACACCTAAAACTAACACAGTGTTGCTGTTGTTTAGTTTCTAAGTTGTATTTGACTCTTCTAAGACCCCCTGGACTGTAGCCCACCAGGCTCCTCTGTCCATGTGATTTCCCAGGCAAGAAAACTGGAGTGGGTTGCCATTTCCTTCCCCAGGGGATCTTGTCGACCCAGACACTGAAGCTGTGTTTCCTTCATTGGTAGGCAGATTCTTTACCACTGAGCTACCAGGGAAGCCCAAAACAAATATATATGTCAATTATATCTCAATTTTAAAAAAAGATATATTTTTTCTCCCTCTTACCATTTACCACTCCAAACCCAACACTTATTATAGTGGCAGCCCTAGTACATGCCTGGCATATTGTAAGTAAACAGTGAATAGGATCCCACGCTTGGGTAAACTTGCTCTCAACATTTTTTTCCTTCATCTGCCTTCAGAGTTTTCTCTTCCTGCCTCCAGGATCATGGTAGGGCATTTTTCTTCCAATCTTTTTTATACAAGTTTCCCGGCCCAAACCTGCCTCTTCCTCCTCTTAATCACTTCTCTGTAGGTATGTTTTTCATTCAGTTCAGTTGAGTTCAGTTCAGTCGCTCAGTCGTGTCCGACTCTTTGCGACCCCATGAATCGCAGCACACCAGGCCTCCCTGTCCATCACCAATTCCCGGAATTCACTCAAACTCATGTCCATTGAGTCGATGATGCCATCCAGCCATCTACAGTGAATAGGATCCCACACTTGGGTAAACTTGCTCTCAACAGTTTTTTCCTTCATCTGCCTTCAGAGTTTTCTCTTCCTGCCTCCAGGATCATGGTAGGGCATTTTTCTTCCAATCTTTTTTATACAAGTTTCCCGGCCCAAACCTGCCCCTTCCTCCTCTTAATCACTTCTCTGTAGGTATGTTTTTCATTCAGTTCAGTTGAGTTCAGTTCAGTCGCTCAGTCGTGTCTGACTCTTTGCGACCCCATGAATCGCAGCACACCAGGCCTCCCTGTCCATCACCAATTCCCGGAATTCACTCAAACTCATGTCCATTGAGTCGATGATGCCATCCAGCCATCTCATCCTCTGTTGTCCCCTTCTTTCCACTGTTTCCCCATCTATTTCCCATGAAGTGGTGGGACTGGATGCCATGATCTTAGTTTTCTGAATGTTGAACTTTAAGCCAACTTTTTCACTCTCTTCTTTCACTTTCATCAAGAAGCTCTTTAGTTCCTCTTCACTTTCTGCCATAAGGGTGGTGTCATCTGCATTTCTGAGGTTATTGATATTTCTCCAGGCAACCTTGATTCCACCTTGTGCTTCTTCCAGCCCAGCGTTTCTCATGATATACTCTGCATAGAAGTTAAATAAGCAGGGTGACAATATACACAGCCTTGACGTACTCCTTTTCCTATTTGGAACCAGTCTGTTGTCCCATGCCCAGTTCTAACTGTTGCTTCCTGACCTGCATATAGGTTTTTCAAGAGGCAGGTCAGGTGGTCTGGTATTCCCACCTCTTTCAGAAATTTCCACAGTTTATTGTGATCCACACAGTCAAAGGCTTTGGCATAGTCAATAAAGCAAAAATAGATGTTTTTCTGCAACTCTCTTGCTTTTTCAATGACCCAGCTGATGTTGGCAATTTGATCTCTGGTTCCTCTGCCTTTTCTAAAACCAGCTTGAACATCTGGAAGTTCACGGTTCACGTATTGCTGAAGCCTGGCTTGGAGAATTTGAGCATTACTTTGATAGCTTGTGAGATGAGTGCAATTGTGCGGTAGTTTGAGCATTCTTTGGCATTGCCTTTCTTTGGGATTGGAATGAAAACTGACCTTTTCCAGTCCTGTGGCCACTAGATATTTAAAAAGGAAATCTGTCTACTTATAGGAGCAGGCTTAATCACTGCAACTACAGGAAGAGCCATGGTCGTCCTTACTATTTTACCTTCATTTGTTGTTTTTTAGTCACCAAGTCGTGTCTGACTCTTTACGACCCCATGGACTGTAGCACACCAGGCTTCCGTGTCTTTCATTATCTCCTGGAGTTTGCTCAGACTCATGTCATTGAGTTGGTGATGTGATCCAACCCTCTCATCCTCTGTCACCCCCTTCTCCTTCTGCCCTCAATCTTTTCCACCATCAGGGCCTTTTCTCATGAGTCAGCTCTTCACATCAGGTGGCCAAAGTACTGGAGCTTCAGCATCAATCCTTCCAATGAATATTCAGGATTGATTTGCTTTAGGATTGACTGGTTTGATTTCCTTGCAGTCCGAGGGACTTTCAAGAGTCTTCTCCAACATCACAGTTGCATCACAGAAAGCATCAGTTTACACACACACACACACACACAGACACACAGACACACACACATACACACACACATTCTAAGGGCCTGGAGAAGAAAAAGTAAATTACTTCTCCAAAACCAAATGATTGGGTCAAGGCTGGGGCTGGTGGTGAGAGAGGGTTTGGACTGTGAATTTGGCCCCAGTTACTTTCAACATGTTTCCCTGATCTGACGCCTCAGTCATTTTTAAAAGTTGTTTTCTAAAATCCATTCAGTCTATAGGATTGGTGATGTCCAACTAATATGTGAAATGATGACACTAGAAAATAAATTGAGGAAGACACATGATGAATGCAATACAATTTTAAGGGAAGACATAGTATTTATAGGACAATAAAAGAGATCTGCAGTTA
This sequence comes from Bos indicus, assembly GCF_029378745.1. Lineage (NCBI taxonomy): Eukaryota > Metazoa > Chordata > Mammalia > Artiodactyla > Bovidae > Bos > Bos indicus. The sequence goes on from NC_091760.1 coordinate 61,697,702, forward strand.
CATTATCCACTGAAGCAAAGTTATGCTATAAGGGTCATCAACCCATATGTTTTATAACATAAACTGATCAACCAAAAGGGTTAGGAGAATATTTCCCTCGGGCAATACAGCTTGGGATAATTAGACACATTTGAGGGATTTTAACACCTTTCTCAGTTGCATCCTACACTAGCCATTTTGAAAACTGATAAACTGTCAGCCACTTCTGGTATTTTAATTTTATGATCCAATATAAAAATAAATTTTATTGTGTTATTGAAGTGGCCATAACCATTCTATTGAGTTGTTATATGGAAATATGCCTGCCTCCTTTATACATATTCAACCAGGGATATCTACATATTTTTCTTTAATATATTTTTGGGCTCTCTAAGTAGGCTTATGCTTTTTTAAAAAAGAAAATATTAGTAGTAGATGGACTCTTGGTACAGAAGTCACATGCAAACATCACCCCTGTGTTAACACCATTTGGCTATGTTTATTTTGTGTTATACTTACAGGCATATTGTTTACTCAGAAGATTTAAGCCTTATATATTTGAGCATTCAAAATTTTTGAAATTGACTCTCTTCTTTTGACAGATGGTAATTTTAAAAGACTTATTATAGGTCCACAAACCTTCTCACCTCCAAACTCACATAGGGGAATTTGCTAACTACTTATTGGACCATATTCCTTCTATCCAGATCTTTCCATCTTTATTTCTGTGAGTCTTCTTTCCCTCCTCCTTTTCTCTCTCTGTCCTACCCTTCCTTCTTCTTTGCTTCCCCTACCATCCTTTGTCTGTTCTTCTCTTGCCCCATTCTCTGAAAACTGAATCAGGCCAGCTAAGAGTACAGCACTCATATTTTCAAATCATGAACAGAACCAACTTCACTAGCTGTATGTGAACAATGGGTATTCATCTAGAGTTGAATAATGAATCAAATATTCATCAAACGTCAAGACTGTGCCAAGAAAAACTGGTTGTTCATCATATGGGGTTTAATCTGTTATACTTTGTTCATATAGTAGGTTTACCACAAAGAAAAGAGTTTTACTGTAAAGATATGCTGTCTAGTGAACCAGGAGAGTTGGAAACTCTAAAACTCAGCAAGAGCAGTAGTTATAATAGAACAAGAGTGTAGCAAAAGCAGAAATTGGTTAGTAGGGATCTACCACAAATTTGACTTAGCTACTCTCCATAAATCTTCATCTCTGAATGCCCACCTCTCTTCCCAGTGCCAACTGGACTGTGAGTTCTCTCCTCTTACCTTGGTACACCTTTTTCTCAATTTCACAGCTGGCTGATCACAGGTTGTGTTTTCTCACAACTTGAGCTACTTAGGATAATAAACCTATGGATTCTATTCATGATTCAGTTCAGTCACTTAGTTGTGCTTGACTCGATCCCATGGACTGCAGCATGCCAGGCTTCTTTGTCCATCACCAACTCCCAGAGCTTGCTCAAACTCATGTGCATCCATCTCATCCTCTGTCGTCCCCTTCTTCTCCTGCCTTCAATCTTTCCCAGCATCAGGGTCTTTTCCAATGAGTCAGTTCTTCCCATCAGGTGGCCAAAGTATTGGAGTTTCAGCTTCAGCGTCAGTCCTTCCAATGAATATTCAGGACTGATTTCCTTTAGGATAGACTGGTTAGATCTCCTTACAGGCGAAGGGACTCTCAAGAGTCTTCTCCAACACCAAGGTTCAAAAACATCAGTTCTTCAGTGCTCAGCTTTCTTTATAGTCCAGCTTTCACATCCATACATGATTATTGGAAAAACCATAGCTTTGACTAGATAGACCTTTGTTAGCAAAGTAATGATTAAGTTTTAATTTTCTTTGCTAACTAAGCCATACTGTAGTAACACTCCCAATATGAAGTCCAGAACAAGTCTCTTTAGCCCAGTTTATTATTTTGCATGGGCTATACCTTAGGCCAACTTATATATTCGGATCCCAGTTGGCAGATATCCACTGCAGTCAGTGAATTGTGGCACAGTTGAAATGAGAATAGTTTGGACAAGAGGGCAAAACCTGATAACTTGGTTTCTCAGCAGAGGCAGTAGGTAAAGGGTGGGGCAATTCTCTTCAGATGGGGTTGTATTCACCGCAGACAGCATGATGGAAATGTTTAACTGGAATAATATAAACCAACTATGGAGAAAAAGCAATACTTCCTACCACCTTTTCTTCAGATTACCTGATCTGGATATTTCTGCATCTATGTGAGTTTTCTTCCTTCTTGATAACATTCCTTATTTCTACTGTCATTAAGGGACAGAGCTGTTTGGGTTCTTAGGTTCCTGGAAAAGCAGAGTCTTTTTCCATCTAAGGTCTATTCCACTATCTCTTTGGGTTTAGACAAACTCTTCCAACAAGTATGTAGACTCACCTGTAGACTCTGATCATAGCTCTCAGAAAGTCTTAGAACATACTATCCTGCTTTCTGAGTACAGAGACCACTTAACTGTCTCCATTAGAACACTCTCACAGCTTTGACTTCACCACTTCTTGCTTGCTACTGCTGCTGTTTAGTCACATAGTCATGTCAGACCCTGTGCGACCCAATGGATTGTAGCCCGCCAGGCTCCCTGCCTGTTTGATTTCCCAGGCAAGAACACTGGAGTTGGTTGCCATGTCCTTCTCCAGGGATTTTTCCAACCCAGGGATCAAATTCGTGTCTCCTGCATCTTCTGCTTGGCAAGCAGATTCTTTACCACTTACTGCTTCAGTTCAGTTCAGTTCAGTCGCTCAGTCGTGTTCGACTCTTTGTGACCCCATGAATTGCAGCACGCCAAACCTCCCTTTCCATCACCAACTCCCAGAATTTACTCAAACTCATGTCCATCGAGTCGATGATGCCATCCAGCCATCTCATCCTCCGTCGTCCCCTTCTCCTCCTGCCCCCAATCCCTCCCAGCATCAGTGTCTTTTCCAATGAGTCAACTCTTCGCATGAGGTGGCCAAAGTATTGGAGTTTCAGCTTCAGCATCAGTCCTTCCAATGAACACCCAGGACTCATCTCCTTCAGAATGGACTGGTTGGATCTCCTTGCAGTTCAAGGGACTCTTAAGAGTCTTCTCCAACACCACAGTTCAAAAGCATCAATTTTTCGGCACTCAGCTTTCTTCATAGTCCAACTCTCACATTCATACATGACCACTGGAAAAAACATAGCCTTGACTAGACGGACCTTTGTTGGCAGAGTAATGTCTCTGCTTTTAATATGTTATCTAGGTTGGTCATAACTTTCCTTCCAAGGAGTAAGTGTCTTTTAATTTCATGGCTGCAATCACCATCTGTGGTGATTTTGGAGCCCAAGATGTAAAAACTGAAGATCCAAAACAATCTTCAACCCTTCTTCACAGGGTCAGACTGCAATTGTTCAAAGAACCATTGCATGGTCTTTAGGCTGAGACATTGTTTTTGTCACAGAACACTAACACAGTTCAACTAATAATGACTTATCTGCACTGAGGTCACCTTATTCTTATAAAGACCAGGAGAACTGAACTCCTGCAATTAACATAAAATGAGGTATTTCAGTATTGTTTATTTGATTAATTTTTGGTATGTTTATTTTATGGGAAATTGCTATTGGAAAGTAGACACAATTGATGATAGTTCTTTCTGAAGTTTTTTTTATGAATAAAAGTGACAGTTTTCTTTCTAGGGTGAAAGTGAAAGTCACTCAATCATGTCCGACTCTTTGCAACCCCAGGGACTATACAGAACATGGAATTCTCCAGGCCAGAATACAGGAGTGGGTAGCCTTTCCCTTCTTCAGGAGATCTTCCCAACCCAGGGATTGAACTGGGGTCTCCTGCATTGCAGGCAGATTCTTTACCAACTGAACTATCAGGGAAGCCCTCTTTCTAGAGTAGAGGAACAGTATTCTTCCTAGAGGCAGTAACAGATTTGAAGGTGTCACGGCATTTAATGTGCTCCTGAAATTCTTCAATTTCCTGGTTTGGGAACTGTGAATAGAGAAAGATACAATTCCCATTTCTGACCTCACAGAACTTAATAGCACAGTCTGACTATATTTTTTCTTATTTTTAAATATATCAATAGCCACTCTACAGTTATTTTGCCTAAAATATCACTAATCTCCAAATCTACCTTAAAAGATAATGAAATCTTCATTGTATAGGTGAAAAAAGTGAGGTTCAGCTAACACGCCAATTAGCTTAAGCCCCATAGGACTGGAAAGTTGCAGAGTCAGCATCCAAACCAGTTTGATTTTAAAGACCACACTTTTTCAATTCATTGCACAGACTTCAAGATTAGTGAGGATCTATTATTTGCATATGTGCTAAGAAACAGGGTTCTAAAGAGGTATAAATAATTGCCTCCAATCTTAAGATATTTTATAATCTAATTGGAAAGCATATTCTTTCTTACACTGATATTTACTAAGTGTCATTTGAGTGACTGAAACGAAAGTGTTGCTTTAAGTCAAATCTCATCTTCAAGCCAACACTATGAATCACTACTCAGGATTAATACTCTTATATCTGAATTAGGCAAGTGAATGAAGTTACTTGTGGAATGAATAATAAAGTATTTTGGCATCTTTGAAAAAAACTACTGGTCTATAAGCATATTAAACTCAATTTCATTTTTAACAAACAAGTATATACATTTAGCAACTGCCATCATTAAACAAAATTCCATTCCTTACAGTAGCCATTCTTCGTTAAGTAACCACCATGCACATAGCACTGTATTAAAATTAAAGACAATTCTTTGAACTCTGTTGGGACTGAAACCAGTCTTTAAAGGGCTTCAAAGTCCAGAGATGTTTTTGTTATGCTTAAGAAACACTGCAACTCTAGAAAATAGAGATACGTGACCTTCATGGACTCATAAGGAAAAATTGGCAATTTCTGTTTTTGAGAGAGAAAGAGAGAGAACAAGAGAGAGTCTCTCTTTAAAAATTTCAGGACTTTGCCATGTTAGCAAATTATTTTTTTAATCTCTGATCTGCATACTCTGAAATAAACTAGGTATTCCTCATTTTCTGCTACATGTACGTATGTTGCTGACATAGTATGGCTTCTTCTCATCATAGGTTTCAAATGACACCACAAAGAGGCCTTTCCAGACCACCTCATATAAGCAGTCTATCTTCTTTATCTTACCTAAGCTATGAAATCTCCATAAAGCCATCTTATTTTCTTTCCACATAGGAATTTCGCCATCTGAAATAATCTTGTTTAGCATTTGTTTTTGTTTTTAACGTGTCTTTCTCTACTGGTCTATAAGCTCCATAAGTGCAAGAATGGGGTCTGTGTGGTAACAACCATGTACTTAGTACTCAGAACACTTGCTGGTCATTAACTAGACATTTAACTGTTGTTTATAGAATGAATGAACATACAAATGAATGAATGAATAGACAAAGTAAGTCGATGATAAACAAGGTGGCACCATAGCTCATATTCCAGGGCTTTTCCTATTTTTTTAACAATTGTTATAAATGTGTCAAAGCATAGGCTTCAACTGACAAATTCAGTTTATCTTCTAAACTTGTGACTCACCATACTCTCAGCTCTGAGCTGTAGCAGGCTTTTTGGCTTACTTCTGTCTAGGTGATATTCAGCCTATCCAAGACCTTTCTAAATCTTAAGTTTTGCCTTTGGAATTAAGCAGACATAGTCCACAAAATATCACTCTTAGTTTTTAACTGAAATCAGACTCCAGAAATTTGATCATTTTATATTACATTACCAGATCAATATAGACATCCATATACTATGTAACTAATAAACCCTTCCATGAATAAACTAATGTCATAGTCTACTCATTCTGAGCTCTTAGATACCTGACTACAACAAGACCTTGTTTTCCTCTAGATGTCCTCCTTTTGATTTCCTTGAATTCGTCTTCTTGCTGCACATCACTTTGGATGCCCATAGCCCCTGTGTGAATAGCATTTTCCGTTTCATTGAACTTATTTTCCTCTTCTGCAGCTTGTCTTCTCTGAGCTGGCCCACACCAACCAAGTTACCTCAGCATTACCTATAGCATTTGAGGTTTTACAAGCAATTACATTCTCTCTTAAACACTTCTTCTTTTTCAAAGATATAAACTGTCAATTTATTTTTGACCCTTCCAAGCTTAGATTGGGCCCCTCAGCCTCTCACGCCTTCCACTGCCCTTCTTCATAGCATTTCCTGATAGTAAGGTATTGATCAACACCTATGTTTGCTGATATAGTCCAAGACACGGACTCTTTTTTAAAATGTTTCTTGACTATTTCTAGAAGATCTGACCTCAGATGACTATGTTAGCACATAAACTAGTTAATTTTTTTTTTTTTTTAACAAGGAGTCATTACTTGTCTCTTCCAGCTGCCCTCTGCTCTAATGCAATCTCACCTTAGTCACACATACTCGTTCCCTGTCTTAGTGGTGCTCCCAAGCTTATGAAGTGAATGACAAAGAAAGAAGGGAAAGTCATCTTTCCCTTAAAGGTTAACATTTTTTATTTCAGTGAAGGCATAGATGTCCCTCAAATCTTGAAATAAATCAAAGAGTTGTGTTTTTTTGTTTTCCCAATAGGAGGTAGAATTTCCAAAGCTGGGGGAAAAAAACTAATATATAATAAAAAGAAACCATCATATTTATATTTTCTTAACTTTACCTCTCAAATATTATCCTTTCCCTCTGTGATTTCTGCTTTCTGAATTTATAACAGTTGTACTCTCTTCACATGCATATTAGATGCAGGATTTTAGGGTTCAAGCAACACTATTTGCTTCTGAGCTGAAGGTACCAAAGAACTGAATACAGAACTAATTTGAGCCCTCAATGATCAGAGTATTATTTGGGGACCCCCACGGCAGAGCACTTCTATTTTGATAATATGAAAGCATATATATATATATATGCTTTCTCTCTACCAGCCAAAGAGAGCTTTAGACCCAAAACTCTCAAAGGAAACAGAGTGAAGAGAGCACAAGCAAATAAAAAATACTCATGATTTTTCCCATGGATCTCTTATCCTCGCTTTCAGTTGATGAACACAGGCTGAACAATTGAGGAATGGGAAATTTTACTCTACCTATGTTTGAACATTCAGATACATCTCTGTAGAATCTTTATTTCCAGTTTAACTATATGAGTAATGGCTGATCTCAATTTAATCAATCAAATCATCTTTGAAGACATTTCAATTCAATCATTAAGATGAATTCTAAATCTTAGACTGGCCATAATTCAATGGAGTGGTTTTATTCTAAAGACATGATCTTTTATACTCTTGAACAGTGAAAAAGGAAAGGAAGGCGACTTTCATCAGAATTTGATTCTTGTTCTTAATCAGAATGAATCTAAAATTAATTAAAATTTTTTTCCTGCCTCTGTTCTGCCTCCCTTGGTAACTGCTTAGGGAGTAAAAAGAATGACATTGCTTTAACATTTAACTAAATCCCAACTCCTCTGTGCAGGTGAAAACAACCACCTTCTAACAGACCTCTGCCCTGAGTGTCCCCCAACTCCCATTATTCTTGGATCCTCCATTGCAAAACAATGGTAGAATACAGTGCAGCACCAAGGACCAATCAGGCCAGGGCTCCATGAGCTCACAGGCTAGAAGAGCAGTCTAGAGAAGAGGAAGACTCATTAAACCTCACATTAGAAAACCTGGGTTTAGTCTGCATTTTGCTTCTTCCTCAGCCATGTGACTTTCAACAACTGAAATCACTGTCTCAATTATTCATCTGCAAAGTGAGGAAGCTGATCGTGATCTCACAGGGTTGATGTGAGCAAAATGTATGTGAAATATTGACAACCATGATGCAGTGAAAGAATATTAGCTGTTAACATTAGTCTTCAAGATTTTCCATGGTGTATTTGCCAACTTCCTTTTACCCTCATATACTCAAGATTTTCCTTGCCCAGGTTTTCACTGGTCAGGGTGGAGGATGGGGTAGGTCTCGCTGAAATCAAGCAGCAGAAAGCAAGAGTTCAAGGGCTAAAGTTACTCTAAGGAGTTCATTCTTGGTGATGAAGGAAAAGAAAAGGTAGAGACTGGCTGAGAAAAAGTTCTAGTCCCTAGCTTCCAGTTATGTTTTCCTTAGATCTGTCCACATCTGCTATACCAGTGCTTTTCATGCTTTCCTGTGTAAACAGATCACCTGGGGATCTTGTTAAAACTCCGATTTTGATGTAGTAGGTCTGGCTAGAGTATTTTCAACAAGGTCCAGCCAAAGTCAATACTGAGGGTGATGGATGATAACATTTGGAGTAACAAGGTCCTACATGACCCTCCATGATTTGTTGTCTGCTTCTGCCACCACATGTCTTACCCATCTTCCTGCACTTTACCCCATGGTAAGACCAAACCGTTGTTGCCAGGAACACTAGTGATTCCTTACTCTATACTTTGAAAGTGGAAGTGTTAGTTGCTCAGTCATATCCCACTCTTTGCAACCCCATGGACTGCAGCCACCAGGCTCCTCTGTCCATGGAATGCTCCAGGCAACAACAACGGAGGGGGGTGCCATTTCCTTCTCCAGGGGATCTTCCCAACCCAGGAACTGAACCCAGTTCTTCTGCACTGCAGGCAGATTCTTTACTGTCTGACCCACCAGGGAAGTCCTCTCTATACTTTAGCTCATCCTAATTTCTCTGTTTAGAATATATTTTTAACGTCACTTTTAGACTCTGCCAAAAGATTATCCTCTCCAGGATTTTATCCTATAAACCACCAATCTCAATTGCTGCCTTGTTCTCTATTCTACAGTACCTTCATATCAAGGTTTAAGGTCGTACGGCTATTTCTCCCCAAGTTAAGAACAAGAACTCCATATGAGTTTCTATATCCTAGGCTTGTAATACTCATTGTTGTACACTAGAAAACTATAAATACTTGCTCACTAAGTAGTGTATAAAGAGTACACTGAATTTTAAACCTGTAACTGACTAATCAGATAGTTGATGACCATGAAGAATGTCAGTCCTTAATAACAGCCTACTATGCTGCTTACCAGGAAATAATTTCCAGTCAGCAATGAGTGTGATTGTGACACAAGTCAAAAAAAGAAAAAAACAGAAAGTCCATGTTTAAAAAATTTAAGCGGCGGAGTGGATTAGGTTAGCATTTGCGTGATATGTCTTGAGGACATCAGTGATCTCACACCCATCTTATTTGTGCAGAGACTTTACAAAGGTCAGGATGCTCCAAGTACAGTTGTGCCACCAACCCAATCAGTTACTGAGTTCTGTTCCTTATTTACAGGGCACTGATTCCCTTATCTTCATTCTTCTTGTATTTTTCTTTCCAGTGCTTTCTCTGTGGTCCTCTTGATGCTCATTAGCCAAGAATTGAAGGGTCTAAGCCTGCTTCTCTGCTCTCATCTTTCTTTCTCCAAGCTGGATAGAAGGAAGGGTGGTAAATCATCATATAAAAGAAGTGACCTCCCACAGTCACTGGGGCACAAAAGAGATGCCAGGCCAAGAATATTTCCCTGCATCACATTCTCTCTTTACATTATGAATTCCAGCTACTCTTCTCTGGGCTTAAGAGATCGTTCCTGCAAGCCAGACACTGCTAACAGAAAATCAGATTTAGAATTCTTCACTGACACAGATTAACAGACATAAGATTGAGAGGTGTAGAGGTGTATCTGTGTTCCTACTGTGACCTCTAAATAGCACATTCTATTCCCAATGTACAAAAGAAACTCAAATTAGAGATGAACACTTTAGGTAATATATTTTGGCATTATGTGCCTAATATGCTTCTATAAACATTAATTATTAGGATTGTCATGTAAAATGAGAACCATTTGTTAACATTTAATATACTGAACATGCGGGGAATCAGAAGTAATAAATGAAGGTGGTTAGGAGGTAATGAGAAGAGCTAAAGAGTGATAGGGGCATCATCATTAGTACCTTGTCAACAAAGAAGGCCCATCTGTACACAAACACAGCAAAGCAAAATGGGGAGGGGATGGTGCTTTTATACACGGTTGATGAAAATAAGCTAATTATCTTTTTTCAAAGATTTTAAAATCATTTTTAATCTATTTTTTTAAACTAATGTATATTTTTCTGTATGATTTTAGTGAAAATCATTGTTGTTTTCTAGTCGCTAAGTCTTGTCCAACTCTTTTGTGACCCCATGGACTGCAGCCTGCCAAGCTCTCTGTCCATGGAATTTCCCAGGCAAGAATACTGGAATGGGTTGCCATTTCCTTCTCCAGGGGATCTTCCCGACCCAGGGATCAAACCTGAGTCTCCTGTATGGCAGGAGGATTCTTCAGCACTTCAGCCCCATAGTGAAAACTAAGAGTATATTATTCTTACTATTTACCATTGAAGTAAATCTCCACAATAAAAATAAATAAATCTCTACAATATAGTACGACAGCTTGACATACATAGAAATAAAAGCAAATGAGTTTGAATTTCCAGATCTTTATAATGCAGAATTTCATTGTCAGCAAGATAGTGTCATAATTATGATTATGTAAAGCATTACCCAATTCAGAGTAACTTGGGGTAGAGAACTGTCAGCTTACTAAAATGTATGAACCATAGGGTAGTTTTTAATCAGACTAGACTACTGCATGTAAGTAGAATTTAATATATGTTATAAACTTGTCTGTTTAATTAATAATTGGAAGCATGAATCTAACTTTAATAAGCTCCGTGCTAAGTACTGAATGTATATTTTCTAATTTAGTTTTCACAACAGCCCAATGAACTTGATCCTTTGTTCATTTCTATTTTAGGGTTAAAGAAACTAAGGCACAGTCACCCAAGGCATATCAGCTACAAATGCAGAAATCCATACATAATGTCTTTTAACATTCAGTCAATTTTTTATGAAAATTGTTAAACCAAAGTAATATTAGTCATTTCTGGCTTATGAAATACGTTGAAATTAAAGTAATTTCCTTATTAAGCATAAGAATAAAAATTGTTATCAGGAAAAATATATTTAATAAAATGACTTTTGGATTTTGGCTTCTTTATCTAAAAAGTGTCTTAATCAAATCTAAAACTCTGTGGTACTATATATGCAAATACTTAACTATCAAAAGAAGTCACAAATGTAGTGGTATCTAAATTTTCAAGATTCAATAGTAATTCTGCCAATACCAGGTGTTCAGATATTTTCCAAATATTACGGATTACGATTTTATGATATAATGGTGAAAACTGGACTAGAACAAACGACCATTTAACTTCACTTCACATGTTCAATGGCATTAGATCTAAATCCTTTCCCAATCACTTCCATTTTACTTTCAGTGATCTCTTTTGGGGGAGGATAATTAGTGTCATGCATAATAAATAAGCAATAAGAATCTACTTAACTTATTTATACTGATTTATATATATATAAAAATACCCAAACATATACATATATAAAGCCCACTTGCATTGGATTAAAGAAAATTTGTAATGTCAATAACCTAACACAGTGCTTGGCACATATCAGGTGCTGAATAATTATTACTTTCCTTTTTTTTTTTTTTTCCTATATCACTCTTCGAAGTTCAGTTCAGTTCAGTCACTCAGTCGTATCCAACTCTTTGCGACCCCATGCTGCAGCACTCCAGGCCTCCCTGTCCATCACCAAATTCCAAAGTTTACTCAAACTCATGTCCATTGAGTCGGTGATGCCATCCAACCATCTCATCCTCTGTCATCCCCTTCTCCTCATGCCTTCAATCTTTTCCAACATCAGGGTCTTTTCAAATGAGTCAGTTCTTCGCATCAGGTGGCCAAAGAATCAGTTTCAGCTTCAGGATCAGTCTTTCCAATGAATATTGAGGACTGATTTCCTTTAGGATGGACTGGTTGGATCTCCTTATAGTCTAAGGGATGCTCTACATGCTCTAAGGGGTCTTCTACACCACAGTTTAAAAGCATCAATTCTTTGGCACTCAGCCTTCTTTATATTCCAACTCTCACATCCATACATGACTACTGGAAAAACCATTGCTTTGACTAGACAGAACTTTGTCGGCCAAGTAATGTCTCTCCTTTTTAATATACTATATAGGTTGGTCATAACTTTTCTTCCAAGGAGCAATCATCTTTTAATTTCATGGCTGTGGTTATCATCTGCACTGATTATGGAGGCCCAAAAAATAAAGTCTGATACTGTTTCTACTGTTTTCCCAGCTATTTGCCATGAAGTGGTGGGACTGGATGCCATGATCCTAGTTTTCTGAATGTTGAGTTTTAAGCCAATTTTTTCACTCTCCTCTTTCACTTTCATCAAGAGCCTCTTATTTGCTTTCTGCCGTAATGGTGGTGTCATTTGCCTATACGAAGTTATTGATATTTCTCCCAGCAAGCTTGATTCAAGCTTGTGCTTCATCCAGTCCAGCATTTCTCATGATGTACTCTGCATATAAATTAAATAACAGGGTGACAACATACTCTTGTCATACTCCTTTCCCGATTTAGAACCAGTCTGTTGTTCCATGTCCAATTCCAACTGTTGCTTCTTCACCTGTATACAGATTTCTCAGGAGGCAGGTCAGGTGGTCTGGTGTTCCAATCTCTAGAAGAATTTTCCACAGTTTGTTGTGATCTATACCGTCAAAGGCTTTGGCATTGTCAATAAAACAAAAGTAGATGTTTTTCTGGAACTCTCTCTTTTTTGATGATCTAAAGGATGCTGCCAATTTGATCTCTGGTTTCTCTGCCTTTTCTAAATCCAGCTTGAACATCTGGAAGTTCACAGTTCACATACTGTTGAAGCCTGGCTTGGAGAATTTTGAGCATTACTTTTTGGGGGCTTCCCTGGTGGCTCAGAGGATAAAAGCATCTGTCTACAATGCAGGAGACCTGGGTTCAATCCCTGGGTCGGGAAGATCTCTGGAGAAGGAATTGGCAACCCACTTCAGTACTCTTGCCTGAAAAAATCCCATGGATGGAGAAGCCTGGTAGGCTACAGTCCATGGGGTTGCAAAGAGTCGGACACGACTGAGCGACTTCAGGTTTACTAGCGTGTGAGATGAGTGCAATTGTGCAGTAGTTTCAGCATTCTTTGGTATTGCCTTTCTTTAGGATTGGAATGAAAACTGATGTTTCCAAGTCCTATGGCTACTGCTGAGTTTTCCAAATATGCTGACATTTTGAGTGCAGCACTTTCACACCCATCATATTTTGGGATTTGAAATAGCTCTACTGGAATTCCATCACCTCCACTAGCTTTGTTTGCAGTGATGATTCCTAAGGCCCACTTGACTTCACAGTCCAGGATGTCTGGCTCAAATATACTTTGTGTGCACCAGGACCCAGAGACTCCACAGAGACTAAGACAGAACTGTGTTTGAGTGTCTTCTGAGGAAGTACAGATTAGCAGTGGACTGCTGCAGGGGCAGAGTCTCTGGATGCAGTAGACCTGGGTGTGGCATAAGCCCTCTTGGAGGAGGTCGCCATTAACCCTACCATAGAGCCACCAGAACTTACGCAGGACTGGGAAAACAGATTCTTGGAGGGCACAAACAGAACCTTGTGTGCACCAGGACCCTGGAAAAAAGAACAGCGACCCCACAAGAGACTAACCCAGTCTTGCCCATGAGTATCCAGGAGTCTCTGGCGGAGGCATGGGTCAGTGGTGGCCTGCTGCAGGGTTGGGGCACTGAGTGTAGCAGTGCATGCATGGCACCTTTTGAAAGAGGTTGCCATTATCTTCATTACCTCCACCATAGTTTCACCTCAGGTCAAACAACAGGAAGGGAACAATATAGCCTGGTCCATCAACAGAAAATTGGATTAAAGATTTACTGAGCATGGCCCTACTTATCCTATCAGAACAAGCCCTAGTTTCCCCCTCAGTCTCTCCCATCAGGAAGCTTCCATAAGCCTCTTATCCTTCTCCCTCAGAGGGCAGATGTATGAAAACCACAATCACAGAAAACTAACCATTTTGATCACATGGACCACAGCCTTATCTAACTCAATGAAACTATGAGCCATGCCATGTAGGGCCACCTAAGATGGAAGGGTCATGGTGGAGAGTTCTGACAAAATGTGGTCTACTGGAGAAGGGAATGGCAAACCACTTCAGTATTCTTGCCTTGAGAACCCCATGAGCAGTATGACAAGTTAAAAAGATAGGACACTGAAAGATGAACTCCCTAGGTCAGTAGGTACCCAATATGCTACTGGAGGTCAGTGGAGAAATAACCCCAGAAAGAATGAAGAGATGGAGCCAAAGCAAAACAACACCCAGTTGTGGATGTGACTAGTGGTGGAAGTAAAGTCTGATGCTGTAAAGAGCAATATTGCATAGGAACCTGGAATGTTAGGTCCATGAATCAAGCCAAATTGGAAGTGGTCAAACAGGAGATGCCAAGAGTGAACATCGACATTTTAGGAATCAGCAAACTAAAATGGACTGGAATGGGTGAATTTAACTCAGGTGACCATTATATTTACTACCGTGGGCAAGAATTCCTCAGAAGAAATGGAGTAGCCATCATAGTCAACAAGAGTCCAAAATGCAGTACTTGGATGCAATCTCAAAAACGACACAATGATTTCTGCTCTTTTCCAAGGCAACCCATTCTACATCACAGTAATCCAAGTCTATGCCCCAAACAGTAATGCTGAAGAAGCCAAAGTTGAACGGTTCTATGAAGACCTACAAGACCTTCTAAAATTAACACCCCAAAAAGATGTCCTTTTCATTATAGAGTACTGGAATGCAAAAGTAGGAAGTCAAGAAATACCTGGAGTAACAGGCAAATTTGGCCTTGGAGTACAGAATGAACCAGGGCAAAAGCTAATAGAGTTCTGCCAAGAGAACACTGGTCATAGCAAATGCCCTTTTCCAACAACACAAGACAAGACTCTACACATGGACATCACCAGATGGTCAATACCGAAATCAGATTGATTATATTTTTTGCAGCCAAAGATGGAGAATCTCTACACAGTCAGCAAAAACAAGACCGGGTGCTGACTGTGGCACAGATCATGAACTCCTTATTGCCAAATTCAGACTTAAATTGAAGAAAGTAGGGGAAATCACCAGACCATTCAGGTATGACCTAAATCAAATCCCTAATGATTATACAGTGGAAGTGACAAATAGATTTAAGGGATTAGATATGATTGACAGAGTGCCTGAAGAACTATGGATGGAGGTTCATGACACTGTACAGCAGACAGGGATCAAGACCATCCCCAAGAAAAAGAAATGCAAAAAGGCAAAATGGTTGTCTGAGGAGGCCTTACAAATAGCTATGAAAAGAAGACAAGTGAAAAGCAAAGGAGAAAAGCAAAGATATACCCATTTGAATATAGAGTTCCAAAGAATAGCAAGGAGAGATAAGAAAGCCTTCCTCAGTGATCAATGCAAAGAAACACAGGAAAACAATAGAATGGGAAAGACTAGAGATCTCTTCAAGAAAATTAGAGATACCAAGGGAACATTTCATGCAAAGATGGACACAATCAATGACAGAAATGGTATGGACTTAACAGAAACAGAGAATATTTAGAAGAGGTGGCAGGAATACACAGAACTATACAAAAAAGATTTTCATGACCCAGATAATCACAAAGGTGTGATCACTCTCCTAGAGCCAGACATCCTGGAATGTGAAGTCAAGTGGGCCTTAAGAAGCATCACTATGAACTCTTCCAAGAAATACAGTCAAAAGGACAATTACCTCAACATGATCTCTGTACATTATTTTATTAACCCACCTCACATTGTTTTTATCTGTTGGCTTTTCATATTGATTAGAATGTTATACTACCTCTACTAGTTCTTTCATGGCGGAAGAAATTTAGTAGTTATTTGGACAAGCAACTTTACTGAGTTCAAATACAGAAAATTATATCTAACTCTTATTCAAAACCCAGAGGCATCTTTACTGTATTGTGTACTATAGGTAATTATCCTTTAGAATGTTTGCTGACATAATGACAAATTAATATCAAAGAAGATTCTAACTACTTCATAAAGGTCAACTAGTTAATATCAAGCTTCAAAAAACCTCCTAGTGCCCTTGAGTCCCCTTGAGGGACAAGTACAGAGATAGAGTGTGCTTGTTAATAAAGACCTATAGCAACATGGCTGGCTCTCCCAACATGGCCAGTGACAGGATCTACATTAATACTTCAACTTGAGTATGTTTCGGAATCATTGAGCAACTTGTTACTATTATTAATTCTGATTCCAGGGTCCTACCCCCAGATTTTCTGACCAGTAGATCTAAGGTGGCTTCTAGACATCTTCATTTTTTATAAAATTCCTAAGGGATTCCAATGCAGACTCATCAAGAAATACTTTTTTGAAGATACAGATGGCTGGACCCAGTCTGAAATCACCAGAGAGGAAGGAAAAAAAAACAAAAAACCTATTTGCTTTTTGCCCTCCACAACCTTACCCAACTCCTGAAAAGAATATGACATGGTTTTCATTGGCTTTTGCTTGTTTTATCTACTTCTAAACACTCTCACCTCTACGAAGGATTTGGAGAACATGATTCTAATTGATCACATCTCTTTAGCCTCTGTCAGGTATAGTTATGAAATAGTGGCTGAGATTTATAGATTAGTGGTCCAGTAGGCTTAGCAAGCTGAGTTTGACTTTTCTGCCCCATGGATGAATGCAGCAGGGTTCTCTTCATAGCCTCTCTAATTGAATTGCAGGCCAATCTCCTTAATAACCTGTCTCTTGCTCAAGATAACTACCAGGTGCCTTTCAGACTCAAAGCTACAAAAGCTCTTACTGCAAGCACTCTTTCCTCAAATCCCTTCATCCTCCCCAGCGAGTCTCTTTAGTCTCTTCTCTCTCACTCCATGCATGGATAGTAGATGTGTAAAACTACTGACAATCTGAAGACTGGAAACCAGGCAGATAAAACAGAAGTACCCTTTCTCTTTTATTCTTAATTTGAGCAGTGCTCAAAGTCCCACTGAGGGGACTGATTGCTGATACAGCTATGAGATATTATGTCTAAGGGGAGAAAAAGTTCACAGATTTCATCAGCCGTTCCTCCAGAGGTGTGGACTGCCACCCACTCTCTGGTTCTAAACCACACAAAGAAAAGCTGAAGAATGCTGACAAGGCTCTTTGAAGATGTTTTCATTGGAATGGAGCTGCTGCAGTGGCACCCCGAAGTGGCACTTCTGTGCATATGTCAAGTTATAAATATGCAAATCAAATCACTGGGTGCTACCAGCCCAACCATTCATAGTAGAGTGATTATCAACTGACAGCTTTAAACTGGTACACCTCTTGCCATGATAGCTTCAGCAGAGATTTTGCTTAAAGTCCTGTCCTCTATCCCTGATGAGATGGGATCAGGACTGCTTTTGTAAATCTAGAGGAGGTATTCTGTGAAGCTTCAGGGGCCTCTCCAAGGCAGGGAGAAGAGATGAGAATGACAAACAAGCAGCCGTAATAGCAGAGGCTGAGGAATTTACTAGGTTGGGACAGCCCAATCAATTAGCGGGCCTGGCTGTAGGCTTTTGAAAACATCTTCACCTATAGAGGCAGTGTAAGTAAAATTTAGCCCTTAGATTAGGCCAACTTTCTAAGAATCATGAGAAGCTTGGTAAAACTACAGACTCCCAAGCTCCCCTCCCCTTCAGAATCTTTGGAGTAGAGTTCAGAATTTGATAGGTTTATCAACCAATGTTGATGAATTACAACCATTGTTAAGAATATACTATAACAACCAAAGCCATAAGAAACAGATTTCTTTAAGAACTCACATCAAAACTTGAATTATAAAGGTTTTAAATATGTCTGAAAATGAACACTTTCCCAAGGGGAAGGGAAGTCTACATCCTCTCCCCTTGAACCTGGGCTATCTTAGGAAACAGTTGACCAAAGGAGCACAGAGGAAGTGACACTAAATGATTTCCAAGTGCAGGTCATAAAAGATGATACAGTTTCTGCCTGATTCTCCTAAGACTTGATTTCAGAGCCTTGATCCACCTACCAGGTGAGAAGTATCAGGCTGCTACACTTCACAGAAGTCATCACTGTAGGCATTTTGCTGACTGCCCCAGCTGAGGAGCCAGTCAACAGCAAGCGTCACTGGTTATATATCTAAGTACAGACGCCTCCAGATAGTGAGTCACTCCAAGCCATTGAGTCACCCCCAGCTTTGGATCTTCCCAACTGAAGACCCAGATATCATGAAGCACAAAAACACTGTCCATATTAAGCCCTACTCAAATTCCTGACTCACAGAGTCTTGAATAGGACATGCATCATGGCCAGAAATCATGCAAAGCACTGTGGGTGGAGAAAGGATTACAGAGTCTGATAGTCCTGGCTCTGTCACTCAATTATCTTTGTCATTCAATTAAAACTTGTGTGGTTTTGGGTAATTTGCTCATGCTCTCAGAAGGTCAAATTTATAATATGTAAATTGGAAAGAAAAGTATATCTCAGTACTAAAGAGGCAATGTGTAGGAATGTGCCTATAACATAGTGAGAATTTAGTAATTATTGCTATGATCTTTGTTACTATTATAACTAAATATCAAAGCTACCTAGATATCTCAGGGGAGATCAAAGCCATTACCCTTAATTATTGAGGGAAATCAATAGAATGTATCCAAGTCACAGCAAATAAATCTTATGGTAGAAAAGAGGATTCTAGAATCTGTCATTCCCTACATACTGCTTTCACAGTTGAGATACTGTGTTGAAATGTTTTATTCCAGATCAGTGAAACCAACACTTTCCAACATAAGTATCTTTTTTTAAATGTTTAAAACACACACACACACACACACACACAGGACACTCATGACAGTAGTATTTGTCCTAGGGAAAAAAAAATCATATTTTGTTACTAACCATAACTTCTATGCTTCTTGGGGCTTCCCTTGTGGCTCAGCTGGTAAAGAAATCATCTGCAATGCAAGAGACCTAGGTTCAATCCCTGGGTTGGGAAGATCCCCTGGAGAAGGGAAAGGCTACCCACTCCAGTATTCTGGCCTGGAGAATTCCATGGGGTCGGACACAACTGAGCAACTTTTACTTTCACTTTCTTTTATAACTTCTATATACATGTTTAAAGTAGCAGTGTATATTTGTCATACAACCTACAGATTATACTCTGGAAATACTGATTGAAGGCTCTATCAGAATAATTGTCTTTACCATTCAGTAAACATCAGAATCTAGGGACTCTTATGACAATTCAATGTCCTTTTCCATTTCCCCACTCTCCAAAAGTGATACTACACAAGTACACCCAATTAGGAGCATGCTTTAAAGTTGTCTTTGGCTCTTTCAACTAAATAGAAGGGAAATATTTCTGATAAGCTCTGTATACATCATTAATCCTCCTATAAGAGGAGAAGCTGATGTGATTACTTGTGTGGCATATGGAGGGAAGGGAAGCTAAAGGATCCTTTTAGGAATCCAAATGTCCTCCAAGTAACAGAGATAGTGACATTTAAATATTTTCAACAGTGATTTTTATTTTAACTCCAAATCATGCATAGGTAGAATGTAGTCTCCACAAAAAATACATATGAGCACACTCTCAAGAATCTCCATTAAGAAAATAATCATAATTAATTCACATAATTCAAAAATGGAAAGAAGTAGAAAGAATATTTTTGTTATGTATGAAAATAGTGCCAAACAGTATTTTTTTTGTAGGGGTATGCTTAGCTCAGGTCCTAATAAATCTCTTTTAAAATGACCTGAAAGAAGAGTTATTTTCATTATGTTAATGATCTCCTGGGTAAGGAAAGGGTAGAAATAGCTCATTAATGGAACTTGCAGGTGATAAGTTAAGATGTATGGCAGGCACTACTGAAGTTCCTAAGATGTTATATAAATGGATCCAGAGAGGGTAGGGTTATGACTCAAAAATAACAAAATGAGATTCAGCTGAGAAAAATGAAAACCAATACATCTTGAGCAAAATAATTCAATGGACAGGAGAAACCTGGAGAGAAGTAACACTGATGGAGACCTGGATCTAATAACAGAGGACAAATTAGATATCAGTTTGCAATGTGATATGGCTGCCAAAGGGGTTGATGGTATTCTGAACTGAATACAATGATCCATTATGTTGGGGAAGAAGAAAATACAGAGAAATGACTCCTACCTTCCTTGATTCTGGTTAGGCTAAACTACAGTCTCAGACCTCTTGACACTTGAAATATGGTGAGAAATTGGACTGCGTACAGAGGACAGCAGAAGATGATTAAAGAAATGGAACGATGTACTTACGGGAAAAGATTAAAGGAACTAACTATATATTGTCTGGATAAGTAATAACAAACAGAGCTAGAGTAGCATTAAGTCAACTTTTGAAAGGTATAATTCTCCTCAGGTGAGAGGGTTATATAAATGTAAAATAATAGCAATGCTATTAAAACACTATGAAAAAAGTCTAAGGGGGATGGCATAATCTTAGCATATGGTTAGTGTTTGAGATTATTTTCTTAATGGAGATCCTTGAGAGTTTGCTCAGATATATTTTTTTGTGGAGACTACATTTTACTTACTCATGATTTGGAGTTGTTAAAAATCACTATTCAAAGTGTTTCATTATCGTATCCGGGAGATGGTGAGGGACAGGGAAGCCTGTGTGCCACAGTCCATGGGGTCGCAAAGAGCTGGACTTGGCAACAGAACAACACTGGTGTCAGTAACACAGACAACAATCGTTCCAGCTGCCATGTTGCTACTGGTGATCACCAGACAGAGCCTCCTCTCAATCTCACGGTAGAGAAACTTGAGCAGTTGGGAACTGTTAACCAGGAACAATTAAATTTTGTGTACTGTGGTTTTAGTGCCTTTCTTAACACCGGTCTCCAATACCACACTCTTCAGTCAAAATTTAATCTCCTCATCCTTGCCTTCAGAACCCACATCAAGCCTTGCTTTTAATGACCCATCTCTAGGAACTTTCTCCTTCTAAGTGAAAGAATGGAGGAAAGAAAATGGAGGATCTGAACCAATTTATACCAAGATACTAATCTGTGAGGTAACAATTTTAATATATTTCTCAAATATATGCATATGGGACAATATATCCTTCCTCACAAAGAGGTCTGTGCCCAGTGGATGTGGACCATCTCTGTGTCCTTCAAATCACATTTCTAAGCTTTCACGTGGCAAATGCTCACATTTGGAAGTGCCCTCAGCACCATTTCAAGCTGCTAGAATAGCAGCATAGTCTTAGAGATTGAATGGGCTCAATTTAATAGATGTTTTGGGTTCTGCATTAAAACCCTAAACATCAAGAGCATGTGACATGCTTTATGACATATGAAGCTGCGTGGGGGAAATTTTCATGCAGCTACAACAAGCCAAGACATGCTCTATTGGAAGTACGGATGCAAGAGAAATATAACTTTGCTCCCTTCCAGCTCTAACATTCTATGACTCTATAATTCAGTGACTGGAGGATCATTTTCATGATTCAGGAGTCAATATTGATGAATTTCTTCCAAAGTGAAAATGTGAGAAAGAGAGTGAAGGAGAAATGAAAAGTTGTTCCATTATGTGTTAAGTATTCACAATACCAGGAAGATACAATTTGGGAACAGAGTGAGTGATGAAATATGTAGGATTAGCAAACAAAAGGGGGCAGGGGGGCGTATCTGAAGGAAAAAAAAAGAAACTGCAGTGACCATCCATCACCGATCTCTGGAGTGGAAGGGAAGAAAATGTGAAATTCCTGCACCTACTTGTGATGTATTTGCAAAGACAGAATATCTTGCTCAGGGGAAACTTTAAAGAGTCAGACATCTGCTATAGAGCAAACACAGTGAAACATGGGTCACTAAAGAGCCCCTAAGTTACAGAGAGGACAGGTTTGTGACCCTGAAAGTAGGCAGTGCAGGCAGAGCAAAAGCCTACCCTAGATTTGCCACTGACCGTCCTGAAGGGATCGATGGGGAATGTGAAAGCAATAAAATAATCAGCAGGGTCCACATGTTATTTATATTCTAATAGTAAAGAAAATGGTTTCTTAGGTTTCAGGTAATTTCCTAATACAAGTGCTTTAATGGAAACAAGAGAGTCACCTGAGGCAGCAGTTTAGCTCCACATGGTCAGTAGAATGCAGCATGCCATGTAGAAAGTGACCTGTACTGCTGGCCACAGGCAGTCTTTATGATAGATTCAGGTCACTCGGGGTTTACTGAAGGCATGCGCTCTGTGTTGATTAGTGGCCGAGCATAGGAACTATTTTTGCCATGTCTCATAAATTTCTTCAGCTTCCAAGAGGCACAGCCCAGATCAACACAACAGAAGCTGAAGGCAGAATGCAGGTCACTCTGAACTGCATAGACAGGCAGGACAAGCCAGCCTGCTGAGTCTGTTTTTGCTTCAGCCTCATCCAGGTAGGGATTATTCAGCTACCTGATATCTTCAAATGAACCTGGATAGTTATCAATTATAGCATCACTCTATAGACATTGTGAGAGTGTAAGTCTATTCTTTATGAACAAGAGGGAAGTTACATAATATGTGATGATCTCCTTGCCATGATTTTAAGGCAACAGTTGTGCAAAAAGTAGTATTTCAAGACTTACAAAGATATGGTCTATAGCCTGGTAAGCTCATCATGGAGCTCATGACCAAAAAAAAAGAAACAAAGAAAAATTTAGCAGGAAACTGACCGCATTTGAGTAGTGGTATCACTCAATGCCAGAGGAGTTTTGCCATATGGACTAGCTACAAGTATTAGGTCACAGGGCACTGTGCTCTTGCTTTTAGTCCAACTTAGCTGTGATTTCACAGATACAGACAAGTTCGGTTCAGTTTAGTTCAGTTGCTCAGTTGTGTCCGACTCTTTTCAACCCCATGAACTGCAGCATGCCAGGGCTCCCTGTTCATCACCAGCTGCTGGACAAGAGGCATACATAAAGACTTGAGTGGAGAAAAAACTGTGAAATTCTAAAAGGAAAAGCAAAAAACCCAACATTCCCCTAGTAATTCATGGCTGTGGGACAAGGAAAATCCAAACGTAGAGTGGACTGATATCAGTCAGTCATTTGGCTATCAAGCCAAAGTGGAGTTGAAGGGAGACATTATATTTCAACTCAATGAAAGTTTGCAAAGATATTTGAGAAGTCCTTCACCAGAGATTTTATTTAACCATACCATATTTACTAAAGAAATATCTACCTTCAGCCTCTTCCATTTCACCTCTCTTAATCATCATATCTGAAATGCACTTAATGCCAACATCTAGAAACCCCGTACGAATGACTCCAATTCTAATTTTCATGCAGCTCTATAATATTATGATTGAATAATGACTATTTATCTAGACACAAAATGTGTCAGGGGCCTCAAAAGTATATTTAATCCATACAACAATCCTATGAGATAAGTGTTATTACTCTGATGTTAAAGAAAACTAGGAAGATATATATTTAAACAATCAGTTTAATACTCAAGGTTCAAAGTTAGGTCTGGCTAACTCTAAAGTTTTCAGCAGAGAAACAATGAAAAAGAGATAAATAGGTTTCCTTAAATTCATTTAGATCCCACTCTCTGATTTCTACATCTGCAGGCATTTCTTAAAACTTGCTTTAATTTCTTTTAGGCTAAAAGTAAATAGCTTGTGGTTCCTATGAATGTGCGTCTGTGTGCACACACATGCCTGTACCTATTTTATTTGTTCAATAAATATCTACTGAACACATAATTCTGTGCTAGGCACTGTGCCAAGTACAAAAATGGATAAAACAATTGGCATGGTCTCTGCTCTCACAAATATTACCATCTATCTGTCTGTTCTGCTTGATGAGGTAAAGTTATTTAAAACCAAATAGCAGCTGACTGCATCAAAATATGGAGGAAGTTGATTCCTAGTGACTTATAAAAGGAAATATGAAGCTATGTATGGGATCAACCATATGTGAAAGACTGACCATCTCATACTATTGTTGTCATCACCATCATCATTACCATAGTTATAAACTAATTTTACTATTGTAAAACTGGAGAAATGAGAGTTCTGCAGGGCTGCAAACCCTCAGAGCAAGAGTCACCCAGAGAAACAAGAGCAGCTAGACACCTTCCCCCCAAAGTTCAGGACTTAGAGTATGTCAATCTTCTCTTTTCTGCAAAGGAACAGAAAATTGACTACCTTATATGAATAACAAGCATTAAATTATCTCCAGAGACTTCTAGAAACAGGCAAATGGGGATGGTTGCTTAATTACATTCAGTAATAAAACTGTGATTTAAATTCATTGATTTCCATAATTTCAGTTTTAAAATTTTTAATTTCCCCTGATTTCCTTACTTTTTAGGCCTTATTTTATTTCTTTTCTTTGATTGATCTGAGGAAGAAAATAATGTTTTGTTAATACCTAAAAATTACCCCAGGAAGACCAGCAAGTGTTCCCTAAAATTCAGCATCATTACTAGTCCAGCTACTAAGCCTAGATGAGCTGGTATAACTAGTTGATGAAAAAGCAAAACCAAACAGAGAAGCAGAAAACAGAATTAGGGATATTAATAACTACTGATTGCTTCCCACTAGAGTGTTCCTTTACTATGAATGCCATACTTGGTAAATAAAAAATATGATATGCCATATACATAATCTAAAGGAAGAATGCATTTTGAAATAAGATGAAGGAAGAAACTAAGAAGTATTCTACAAATTAAAAAAGCCAAGTGTAAATTATTAAAATTAACACACACCCTAAAAGAGTTAGACTCTGGAACCTCAGGCAAAACTTATGAAAAAGAAAATTACCTTTTAATTGCAAATAATCATATTGCCCAGATAAGCATTTCTTGGAGATGAGTGCTACTATGCATTGTCAGATGTTCCTGTTAATGAGATTTTTAAATTCTAGGTGCCCCATATATGTCCAGTGAATACCCCCCACCCACAACCAGAACAAATGATTTCTTTTTCTAAGGCTTAGTTGTGTCTTATCAGATAGAGTTCTAACACCTCTCTGTAGTTTGCCTGAGTATCTGTAACCCTTTGGAGCTAATTCCTATTTTTATTTTCATTGTTATTAATTATTATGATCAATTACAGAATCTTAAGAGATGAACCAACCCATTTGGATGATTGTCTGATATCTTGGTTCAGATGGTAAAGAATCCACCTGCAATGTAGGAGACCTGGATTTGATCCCTGGGTTGGGAATGTCCCCTGGAGAAGGGAATGGGTACACACTCCAATATTCTTGCCTCGAGAATCCCATGGACAGAGGAACCTGGTGGGCTACAGTCCATGAGGTTGCAAAGAGTCAGATACGATTGAGCAACTAACACTTCGAATTTTGAATTTTTGAACTTTGAATTTGAATTTTGAACTTTTATTTTACAGAGGAAAATAATGAAAACCATGTATTGCCCCATGTCACACAAGTATTTCAGGCAGGCTTGGAAATTTATTCATTCAACAAAGATTCATTAAGTATCGGCCATGTGTTGGTTTTAGTTCCACACCATTCTCCTACAACAGTGCCTCCTGACATAACCATTATCATATTGTCTCCTCTCTCCCAATATCCTTAAATCTGTATGCTCATTTAGTTACCAAAGTAAGAATAATTTATACAACAAATCCCTCTACCCATAAAATCAGTTCCTGGACTTGGTAAATAAACTAATAAAGATGATTTATATGTGCAGTTTTGGAAAATATCCAAGTGACGCTTTTAATTTATGTTAAAAACAATAACACAAGAAATCAACTTTCCACAAAAACAGAAAAAATCCAAAATATTGCTAGAAGAATATAATCTTGCTTGGAGCTATGCACTTAGCATTGAATTGCTGATCATTTTATCCATATAAGATAGAACAAAGTGACAATAACAACAATCCACCTTCCTCATACTCATTCATCATGAAATGAGTTTTGATAAAGGTCAATCTTTTACTATTGTACACAGAAGTTACCTCTTCTTCCCTAACCTGATCCTTAACTTGAAGTATTTTCACAGTTGGTAGGTCAGTCAAATAATTGCTTCAAAAACAAATAATGGCTCTCTTTACACTTATAGGCAAATTCATAAAGGTCTAGTTTAACATGGTCAGGCAGTAACAATGTATGTGCAGAGAACTGACACTAACTGACACCGTTGAAGGATTTGATCGTTTATATCAGGGTAGCCTTCTCACCCTTTCCTCCTTTGACTCTCTAGCTCAGTCTCTGCCTTTTTCTCTTTCAGTGTCTCTTTTTCTCTCTTTTTATATTCGACTACATTTGTTTTCATGGATTGCAAGAGTTTCCATTTTAAAGATGACCTATACAATGGATTTTAAAAACAGGGATTGTAGGTAATGAGACAGTAGCACCAAAAGGGCAACTATACAGTCAAAACTGACAAGACCATTGCCCCATGGCCCACTGGAACCAGAACCCAAGAGATTCACAGTGAATTTCAGGTGATCTTTTATCCCACTCATAATCTTAACAGTGAGAAATAGATACACCATATTTTGAAGATAAAGGAATATAACAATGTGAAAAAATAGGAAAAAAAAGAGAGTCAGAAAGAGGGACAGATATAAAGAAGTAAAAAGATGGAAAACATTATTGTCCATCACTTATTCCATCCTTTTTTCACAAATGAACTCTAAAGTATGTACATGGGAGAAGTAGAAAATGAAAGTCGAGGATATGCCAAGTGATCATACACCACAGCCAGCTGGTACACCTGTTACCACAGCATCATTACTGGTAGCGCTCCTTCCACTCTCAAAAGTTTCACAGGTCAAACAATAAATTATACAGTCACCCTAAGGATAGAAACTACTCTCAATAGTTTGGATTTTTCTACAAGTGAATAAAATTTATCTCATTTCCCATTTATAGCCCATTGTTTATTATACAAAGAATCATATTCTCTTCATGCCTGAATACAATGAATTTGATCCCAGTCAGAATAAACTCAGTCACAGCTGTGTTCTTGGAAATCTTTGGATGGTGGACTAGGTAAATAGCCTAGCACCAACATACCAACAGCCCTGTGTACTTGGCATTATGACCTCACTGTCATGTGTTCAACTTCCTTTCTTTTTAACAAGGCACCTGACATTCAAGGTTTGGTTCATGGAAAGAAAAGGGTGGTGGTAATTAGAAATAGCATTATTAGGAATAGGCCTTCTCTAATCCCTGTGTCCTTGGTAGTAAATTAAAGGTACGTGACTGTGAAACCAACATTAATTACCCTTCACTCCCACTGCATTGAAAGCAGTAGTTATAGATATTTTCTACTAGTGAAGTAATATAACCACCAGTATTCAATCCCAATCACAGGATTAATCCTCATTAGAAGCTATTTTTGAAAACAGCTTTTCTTTTAACCTATTGTGTCTGTAAAACTTTAAAAATCAATAAAATGAGAAACAAAAACATCAAAACCTTCCTGATGAAGATGGGAGAAACAGACTCTTATTCACTGCTAGAGATGATAACTCTAAAACCTGTTTGGAAATTAACTGGCAAAAATTTTTAGCTTTAAATATGTACTGCTTTTGACAAGCTGATCTCAATTTAGTAATTAGCATAATGGTTAAGAGAGCAAGCTCTGGATGCAGACTGCTGGGGTGTGAACCTGGACTTAGCCTCATAGCACAAGTGTGACTTTGAGCAAATTTCTTAAAGCCCCTGGGTCTCACTTCTATCCGCTATCCCATCTATGGAGATAAAAACTAACCTACAGTATACAACTGCAGGGGATGAATGTAACATGCTTAGAAAAGTTCTGACCTAAGAGCAATCAATAATAGCTATTATTTTTATTATGATTTAGAAATGGCGGAAAGTGAAGAACTGAAGAGCCTCTTGATGAAGGTGAAAAAATAGAGTGAAAAAGTTAGCTTAAAACTCAACATTCAGAAAACCAAGATCATGGCATCCGGTCCTATCACTTCATGGCAAATAGATGGAGAAACAATGGAAACAGTGACAGACTTTGTTTTCTTCGGCTCTAAAATCACTGCAGATGGCAACTGCCATCATGAAATTAAAAGATGCTCCTTGGGAGAAAAGCTATGGAAAACCTAGAAAGCATATTACTTTGCCAATAAAGTTGGTCAAAGGTATGGTTTTTCTAGTAGTCATGTATGAATGTGAGAGCTGGACCATAAAGAAGGCTCAGTGCCAAAGAATTGATGCTTTCAAACTGTGGCGTTGGAGAAAACTCTTGACACTCTCTTGGACTGCAAGGAGATCAAACCAGTCAATCCTAAAGGAAATCAACCCTGAATATTCATTGGAAGAACTGATGCTGAAGCTGAAGCTCCAATACTTTGGCCACCTAAAGCAAAGAGATGACTCATTAGAAAAGACTCTGATGCTGGGACAGATTGAAGGCAGGAGGAGAAGAGGACAATGGAGGATGAGATGGTTGGATGGCATCACCAATTCAATGGACATGAGTTTGAGCAAGCTCCAGAAGATGGTGAAGGACAGGGCAGCCTGGGATCCTGCAGTCCATGGGGTCGAAAAGAGTTGGACACAACTGAGCAACTGAACAACAACAAAGAAATAAAGTACCAACACAAAAGGATAATATTGAAAGTATATTACATTGTTTCCAATGTGGGGAAAAAATGGAAACAACTGGATAACCATCAAGATGAGAATGGTTAAATATATAAGTTATAATGTAGAATATTATATACTTTATTTTTTAAATGAGTTAGAAATACATCTGTTGTTTTTGCTTGGGTTGTTTCATATGAAAAGCAAACTGCAGACTTTTTTGCTCAGTATCCTCTCATTTTTAAAAAACAAAATAACCATTTCCAAAGAAATACTCTATATGTATAATATTCATTATACCAATAATTTTTGAGCACTATCAGACTCTGTTGTAGGACTGAGTTATAGCAGTAATAAAAACAGACACAAAATTTCACCCTAAGAAGCTTATATTCTAGTGGGCAGGGGCCAACAACAAAAAACATATAGTATCTCCTATGGTAATAAATGCTTTAGGGAGAAAATCAAGCAGTGTCGTTGCACATAGGGAGACCCTTAGAAGGCAGTGGTGGTTAGGGAAATCTTAATTTTAAACACAGTGTTAGGACATGTCTCAGGAGGGGAAAAAGATACTTCAGTAAAATTCCAAAAAAGAGGTGAAAAGGTAAAGTATGCTTCTATGTTTGCTGATGAGGTGCATATGTTTACATATTTTATATGAATATGAAGAAACATGAAAGAGTATACCACGGTATTAAATTTAACAACTTCAGGAAAGACACAATAGGGGAGGGGTCAAGACTGAGGAAGGTTATAAGTGTTATTCTTTCTCTATTTTTTATTGGTACAACAATTACTAATAATTAAGTAAATTAAGGAAAGATGTATATGCAGGAATGAAAAACATTAAAAACTCAGATTAATAAATTTCCAGTCATAGCACATAGGAGGTGCTCAGAAAACACAGGGGGAACTGAAATATAAATGTGTCCTCGTATCACTCAAGGACTCTCTAGGGTTTGGCAGAGAAGGCAACTGAGGCCAACAGAGGTTGCATGTTGGTTAAAGACACAAGTTTTAATTGTCTTTATGTACTCTACACCAATCTGTCTTCAAGGAATTTACCCAGAGAAAATCCTCAGTAATTTTTGTAAAGAACTTTCCAAATGCTGCCTTAGAGGCTATTAAACAGGTCCCCCAAGAAGAAAGGAGGGATGTGGAAGTCTGGGGTTGGTGGAGGAGGAGATAAGAAGACTGCACTGCTGACAGCAAAGATAAGGTAGCATACCTGTTGGGTTCCACACACAATATAACTGATTTGTTTGAATTTTGCCTTTGTTTCTTCTCCATATCCTACCTTCCAGTGGAGGTGTCCTGAAACAGGAAAAACGATCAAAAACTAAACATCTGAAGGGAGAAGAAACAGAATAAGGATGCTTCAGTAGCATCAGTCTCTGAATACCGGCCTGAGCAACTGACAGGGGGCCTGCAGACAGGGCTGGCCTTTGCTATGTTAGGAAAGAATCCTGAAGAACTTTCCAGAGTCAGCAGCATATTTTCATATGCACACATCCATCCTTGCTCTCACATTACATGTAATTATGTCCCTTCTCAACTGAATAAAGTCAGAGCTCCTCAGGCTGGACTAAACATGCTCTTTCTATTGATTGGGCTTCCCTTGTAGCTCAGTTAGTAAAGAATCTGCCTGCAGCGCAGGAGACCTGGGTTCGATCCCTGGGTTGGGAAGATCCTCTGGAGATGGCAACCCACTCCAGTATCCTTGCCTGGAAAATCTCATGGACAGAGGAGCCTGGTGGGCTACAGTCCATGGGGTCGCAAAGAGTCAGGCACAACTGAGCAAATACTCCACTGAAAACTAAGAATGAACAGCAGTGATGATCTATTAATCATTAATAAATAAAAGCATAGCCCCATAAGCTGTCGTCCGTTTATCTGGATTGCTGCTGAAAATGTGAAAGACGTTATTGCTCTCTGATACCATTCCCTTCAAACTGTCTGCTCTGGCTCACTCAGGATTTGGGTAAACACATTTCTTGAAATGTTCAAGGACAGTACTAACCAGAAGACAAAGGCATTATCTCATTTCTGATAATGCCAACTATTTCCTTATTTAAACATATCAATATCGGCAATCTGTGAATATTATCTTCTTTCAGTTAACAGAGTGAAAATACAGGTGGTGACTTCAGAGATAACTTTAATCCTTCAGACATTGTGAAGTGATTTTTCCATCAGCTCCTGTAATTTGGTTAAAAGGTTAATCAGGCTTCACTATATGCACAGATAGAGAACAAATACACCTACCCTAGATATTTAAGCAGAAAGCTCCACTTGTCTTAAAAATTCTCCCTGACTTCTCTGACATTTCCATCATTAAGGTTAATTGTCAACAGAGGTTGACAACAGTGGTTTTAACTGTTAAAACCACTTAACAGTGTGGGGTTGGTTATCAAAGTCTCTGGAAAAGAACAAGGTTCTGATAGGTAGTCAAGGAAAGAATTAGGATGGGAAAGGAGAAGATGAGACCATTTCAGAGGGTGAGACTTGCCAGTCAAGGCCAGGTACAAAAGGAGCACTTTCACGGGGAGCCAGGGACCTCAGAGGGAGACTAGTGCAAACAGAAACTGAGGAGCAGCAAGCGAAGGCAGAGATGAAGACAGGAGTAGAAAAGGCAAACCAGCCTTGTTTACAGCGTAGGCTAGAGACGCGCCAAAGGAG
This sequence comes from Bos indicus, assembly GCF_029378745.1. Lineage (NCBI taxonomy): Eukaryota > Metazoa > Chordata > Mammalia > Artiodactyla > Bovidae > Bos > Bos indicus. The sequence continues at coordinate 61,728,830 of NC_091760.1, forward strand.
GGTCCTTAAATAAGTCTCCTTTGAAGTTTTACGCTCTAATATGGAAATATTCTGGTAGATAAAACCATGGTTGTAGTCCTTTATCTCGCCTCTCTAGAGATGTAGTGTGCCTCAAAGTAACATATTCAAATAACTGAAACATTCAAAAAATATTCAAATGACTATTTCTTTAATCTCTAAAACATGCTTTCATTTTAAGTTTTTCTTGTTGTAAAATATATCGATTCATTTTCTTTAATCCACATATATTCCATTCCTGCAAGCATCAATTGTTTTACTGCCTTACATGATACAGTTAAATTGGGCTTCCCAGGTGGCGCTAGCGGTAAAGAATCCCACTGCCAATGCAGGAGCCTCACGTTCAGTCCCTGGGTCAGGAAGATCCTCTGAAGACCAAGTAGCAACCCACTCCAGTATTCTTGCCTGGAAAATTCCATGGACAGAGAAGCCTGGTGGGGTACAGTTCATGTGGCCACAAAAAGTCAAACACAAATGAGCACACATACATATGATGCAGTGAGAGAACTTTCTTGGAGTCTCTTAGTATATGTACATTGGTTATTTGCCCCAATGTGGAATGCTTCAAACACTGTCCTAAGTTTCTTTAGCTTCTTTCCTTTGTCATTAGTTGCCTATACACAGAAATACTTGCACCTTTTTATAGGATTTGGAATAATTTTCACATCCAACCTTAAAATGGTTAGTCCCCCTTCTTCTAAAACTCATTCAGCTGGGCTCTGTTCCCTCAAAATCTTCACTACTTGTTCTTGTGTTCAATATACCTTCTGGAAGATAGTAATTAGTTCTAGTCTGACCTCTGGTTAATCTGCATATGAGACTTAAGTAAAAATGTAAGAATCATGAGACAGAGATGTAGCTGCAGGCAAACCAAGAGGAAATGGGGGTTAATAATGCCACATGCCTAGGAATGTGACTAAGTTAGAAAAAGGGTTGAGTGACCTAACTGGGAAAATTCAGACAAAGATAAATTATATTCCTCTACTCTTCTTGAATTATTCAAAATGATCAATTAACTCAGGCTAGTTTCTGCCCATAAGAGTTAGAGTTTGAACCATATAATTATGGTACTTGATGATATTTAATTCAGCACTTTATAATAAACTATCTTGCTATTGTTATTTAATTGCTTTGTGTTCACACGTTTTATGTCCTGGACCAAGACTACATACACCTTGAAGGCAGGGGTCAAGTCTTACCACCACGTGGGGTTTTTCCATAGCTATTTAGATAATCCAGTGCATGTAGAGAACATGCTACAACTCTGCACTGAATTGAATTGTTATATACGAATCTTTAAAATTAAGGTGAAATTAGGATAACATAACGGAGAAGGCAATGGCACCCCACTCCAGTACTCTTGCCTGGAAAATCCCATGGACGGGGAGCCTGGTAGGCTGCAGTCCATGGAGTCGTTAAGAATCAGACACCACTGAGCAACTTCACTTTCACTTTTCACTTTCATGCATTGGAGAAGAAAATGGCAACTCACTCCAGTGTTCTTGCCTGGAGAATCCCAGGGACAGGGGAGCCTGGTGGGCTGCCGTCTATGGGGTCGCACAGAGTCAGACACGACTAACGCGACTTAGCTGCAGCAGCAGCAGGATAACATAAACCTCTTTCTGCTACTATCCAGCCCAGTGACAATACCAAAATGGGACAAAAGTGTCTAGGTGTGGGTATCTGGATATTATGTCATAAAAGTAATAAAATCCATTTTCTATATCATATTTTAATATAATGGAATGGCTAAATTATGTAAATTATGTTGAAAGTTTACAGACATGTGCATATTCATATAAGCAGTGGATTATACATAATAGACTTTAGGAAATAATAATTTGAGTCTAATAACAGAATGATTCAATTAAGAGAAAGTTCATAAAACTTATTGTAGAAGAGCTTAGTTCTAAGATACCTCAAATATATATCCACTCAATGGTTTATTTTTGTTGATAGCTAGAGTATCACTGATAAGAGTGTGGCTGAAAAGAATATTATCAGGATCTGCTAGCGCCCTTCCCACCCTTTTCTTTTAACCTTTGAAGCTAGAGCCACTAACACCCATGTATGTGCTCAGTCAACCAGTCATGTCCAACACTTTGCAACACCATGGGCTCCTCTCCATGGGATTTTCCCAGCAAGAATACTGGAGTGGGTTACCATTTCCTCCTCCAGGGAATCATCCTAACTCAGGGATCAAAACCACATCTTCTGCTTCTCCTGCATTGCAGGCAGATTCTTTACCACTGAGCTAACCAGGGGAGCCCAATATTTACATTTAACACTGGTCAGGGAACATTTCAAGGCAGCTAAGCTATTAATAACAGAATAGTTAGTCTTGCTTTGCCTTCACATCCAAATTCTGAAATTAACTGATAATCCTATCCCTTCCAGCCATACATCCCTGATCCTTTTTAGACCATCCTTGGATCAAAGCCCAAAGCAGGTATTCCTACAGTCAACTGGAAGTGAAAGTGAAGTCGTTCAGTCGTGTCCGACTCTTTGTGACCCCATGGAGTGTAGCCCACCAGGCTCCTCCCTCCATGGGATTCTCCAGGCAAGAGTACTGGAGTGGGTTGCCATTTCCTTCTCCAGGGGTTCTTCCCAACCCAAGGATCGAACCCAGGTCTCCCGCATTCCAGGCAGACACTTTAACCTCTGAGCCACCAGGGAAGCCCAACTACTTGGATGCAAACTGCATACTTTGCTGATGCTGTCTGCCTCTCTACCCGTATCCTATTTACAATCATCATTTTAGAAACATCTTGACCACCAGGCCTAGGCATTCCAGGTTTGACTGTCTCCACTACAGTCTGAGCCATGGTTCTGCTAATTACCAAATACCTTGCTTTTGTTGCATTAACCTTTGTTGAGTTGAGAGAATCATAGATCCCCTGGCTTTTCCTTGATGGTGAAGGAGCTTAAGTATTTCCTTGTACCTATTTAGAATCACCGAATGATTAAAAAGTTTCAGAGCTCAGAGGGACTGAAGAGATGCTACAAGTTTAAACCTGAATTGGGCAGTTCCTGTAAATGCAAAATTTTATGGCAGGTTTCCTTAGGGTCTGCCAGAGGAAAGATAAAACATCTATCTGGCACCCATGCATTCTCCTAGGAAATAGAATGAGGTAGACACTGGGGGCACCATCAATGATTTTGTAATTCTGTAAGAAACTGGGGGAAAGCCACAGAGTGTAAGGCTGCAGAAAAAAGTGCTGTTTGTGTTGTGTGTCTCTGTCGTGTGTATATGTGTGTGTACAATATTTTCTTCAGGAATAGAGGATTCATAAGACTACATAAATGTACACGACACTTACATCTAAATAGCATGACTAATTCCCCAGCACTCCCCTATGGAAGTTGTTTATTTCTTATATAATAATACACAACTGGCTTTTATATATTAATTCAAATAAGAAGCTGACTCGGTTAGCTACTGATTCTGTAAAATGAAACCCACTGTGTAAAGATAACTTGGGTTCAGCACATATTTGATTTCCATATATATATATATATATATGTGTGTGTGCGTGTGTGTGTGTGTGTGTGTGTGCATAAATTCTGAATTTTAAGATTTGAGTAATATCTGTAATAAGATATTACAGTAATATCTGTAATAAGGAAAACAAACAAATTCATACAGTCTGCTTTGCATTTTCTTTTAAGATTTTTTTTAAATAAGCTTTCCTGCTGATTAGGAATTACTGTATGAAAATATCTTAAAAAAATTTTTTTTCCATAGAAAGTCAGTTTTTTTTAATAATTATAGACCTAATCAAGAATTAGGTCCTTAATTTAACCTTACAGCAAGATCATCAAATTACCAAACACGATCTCTAGGTTTGACTACCCCGATATTACTTTTTTGAGCTAATTTTGAAAACTATAATTTTATAATAAGATAAAAGCAGATTTCACTCATTTAATTAATTTCTATGTAATTAAATGGGAAAATTGGTTATATTTTATTAAAAAAGTAATTATTTTCAACATTTTCCCTGAAAAGTAAAGTACCAGAATTCTCTTTGACAAATATGAATCTTTTGTGAAATAAGTGGAGACTTTATGGAATCAAAGTCTTTTCGAGTTCAAAAAAGTCAATGACTATCCTGTTAAGATTACCCCAAATACTACCAATGGATGACACCTATAGGTTTAATAAGTAGATAATCCAAAACTACGCACAATGGTAACTAAATCATTCACGAAAGCCTGGTCTAGGAGACTTAAAACCATAATTCACCCTGTACATTATGAGACAATAAAACAAAATGTTCATATACAGAGTATAAACCTCAAAGAGATGGCCAAGTATGCAAACTGACTGGTATTTTTAAAGACCAATTTTATGTATATGCTGCATGGATTTTTAGATAAGGTTTACAACCACTGGGCCCAATTATCTTGTTCCAAAGCTAACACAAATAAATAATAAATAAACCCTGAAAACATACATTAAAAAAAAAATGTTTTATCAGTTTGTGCTTTATTGAAAGCAATAGAAAATTTCTACTAAGGTTAACACAAGGGGGGGAAATGGAACTGATTGGCTTTACAAGGTAAGACAGAGAATCAAAACACACACACACACACACACACACACAAAACAGTTGAACACTCAGGTTTTAAGAAAATAAAATACCAGGGAAGCTTCAGAGACTGTGGAGGTAGGAACCCACAGAGCATCTCCTTAGTTTCATTTCCAGTTGTATGAGTTCCAATCACTTCCCATCCTGCTCCATGTTCCAGCACCTTCAAATGCTGAGAAGACTTGCTCAGTCCAATCCCCCTAATCCAGATGGAGAAGGCTTCATGGTTGATAGCCTAAGCAACAGGTGGAATGCAGGAGTAACAGTTTCCCAAAGGAAAAGCTAGCTGCTTTTATAAGAATAGAGAAAAATGGATCCTAGCAGGCCAAACTCCTTCACTCTGCGTGGGCCTTATTCAGGGTAGGCATTTGCTGCCATTTGCTGGAGCTAATGTCTGAGGACATATGAATATAGGAGTTATTGGATGACAACAATCTAGATGCCTTAGGAATAAGGCATTAATTTCAACTGCAAGAAAACACCAGAGGGAATGCCACAGAAGCCTAAAGCCCTCCCCATATTTGGAAGGAAAGTAAGCTTTGCTATGCCAAGTTACATCTGACATGAGAATAAAAAAATGAAGCCCATTAGTTATGCTCAGTGCTAAAATACAATAGTAAATTTACTAGCTGTAATGCTTTTTTTAAACTTTGATATGAGTGATCTATTAAATGAAAGACATTTTGTCTTTATGTAGACCTGTTTCTATAGAAAAATGCTGACTGGAAAAAAACCCTACTACAAAACAAAAATGTGAGATGTTCATGTTATATTTTAATAATAGGTACTGCTGGTTTCAGTATAATTTTTAAAAGAGTACAAACAGAGAAGGCAATGGCACCCCACTCCAGTACTCTTGCCTGGAAAATCCCATGGATGGAGGAGCCTGGTGGGCTGCAGTCCATGGGGTCTCTAAGAGTCGGACACGACTGAGCAACCTCACTTTCCCTTTTCACTTTCATGCATTGGAGAAGGAATGGCAATCCATTCCAGTGTTCTTGCCTGGAGAATCCCAGGGACAGGGGAGCCTGGTGGGCTGCCGTCTATGGGGTCGCACAGAGTCGGACACAACTGAAGTGACTTAGCAGTAGCAGTACATACAAATAAAAAGCTAAGAATTGTTAATAAAACAAACATGGATTTGAAAAATGTATTTGGTAATTATTATTCCCTGTCAAAGAGCACTTCTGGAGTTATTAGAATGTAAAGAAATGAACAGTCTTATTATAAATTTTGGACTATTTTTAAATATCTGCCCATCTTCTATGATATCTTTATCATGTATGAAATCTCTTTTGCAATACTAAAGAAAACCTAGATTCCATGAAAGAAATTTTGATTTATGTGAGCCTTTCAATTGTAGTTATTATAAAATATCATATTCAAATTATATTTTAAACTTATTGAGAATGGAGACTATGAGTTTAGTTCTTTTTTAAGCTAAGGTACATTTATACTATGTATATAATAATATTTTAATTAGTTAATCCATCAATGTGTAATGATTATTTCCCCTTGAATTAATCAGTGCTTAAAAAAATAATTTTTTTTAGTGTGATATAAACACATACACTCAAGATGCTGAAGCCTTTCAAATGGCAAAAATTATAAAGATACATACTTGTCCCATCTTCAATACAACATTATGAAATCACTTTGTATCAGACCAGTCATGCCATCTTGGTAATCTAGAATGGGATCAGAGGTCAACATAGCTTCAGGTATCTACACTGTGCAAACACTGCATAGCCTTTAGCAGCTTTTGGGTGGCACTTGAACATTAGGAAATTAAACACAAGGGAACAGAACTTGAAAGCAGGAACTCAATCAGAGCTGAGTTCATTATCCTTAGGATGATGTGTTCCAAGACAGTATTCTGGAGAACAAACTATAGTTTACCTTAAGGAAACTTTTTGTTGCTGTTGTTCTAGTGAAGTGGGCCAAGAGAGACTTGGATTTCCTTGAAGTCAATATCTTACTTCTATCAAAAGCAACTCTTTTCATGACTCATCAACTTTTCATAAAGGTGAAGACCAGGATTGATAAGCAATAAGAATCAGTGCATTTTTCCAGCAATAGCTTTTGGTATTGACCACTCAATTTATCACTATATCTTTAAATGGCCATTCAAATTTGTCTGCACATAGAATTGCCATTCGGGATCTTCCCACACATACTTTAACATAATTGGATAAAAAGTTTCAAGGAAACATGGAGAAAAGTTCCAAAAGATCAAAGAAGTCCAGGCGCATAATCTCCAAAGAGTTCTGGAGGAAGTGCCTGAGAAGCCATGCATCTGTTCATTTATTACTTTAGAAAACCATGTATTGAGTAGCAACTTGGTGTTTAGGGCTGTTGCTGCTGCTGCTAAGTCACTTCAGTCGTGTCCGACTCTGTGAGATCCCACAGATGGCAGCCCACCAGGCTCCCCCGTCCCTGGGATTCTCCAGGCAAGAACACTGGAGTGGGTTGCCATTTTCTTTTCCAATGCATGAAAGTGAAAAGTGAAAGTGAAGTCGCTCAGTCGTGTCCAACTCTTCGAGACCCCATGGACTGCAGCCTACCAGGCTCCTCCATCCATGGGATTTTCCAGGCAACAGTACTGGAGTGGTTTGCCATTGCCTTCTCCAGGCTTAGGGCTGGAAATGTAGAAATACTAGATCAATTCTGTGTGCTTAAGGTTTACCATTTCTGCCTTGCTTTATTAGTGGTGGCTGGGATTAGGGAATAATTCTAGGTACCAAAATCAAAGACCTATTTATTTTGCCCTATTTTTTAAAAAAAATTTTTTAATTTTTATCAATCACACCCCACCTAGTCTTGAGTCACTTTCTAGCCATTTGTATTGCCTACTACTACTACTACTATGTCGCTTCAGTCGTGTCCGACTCTGTGCAACCCCACAGATGGCAGCCCACCAGGCTCCTCTGTCCATGGGATTTTCCAGGCAAGAGTACTGGAATGGGCTGCCATTGCCTTCTCCATTGTATTGCCTAGCCCATCCCAAAATAGATTGGTAGGAGAGGGGATGAATTGATTTGCCAGACTTTGGGGGAAGGCAGTTAGCATATCTTGTATCTAGAACAATTACTCCTATGCCTTATCTAAACATTTCCAATTGGCACATTAGACACTAACAACCTGTTCAGTAGCAATTGATTAGATTAGTGGTAAGATAATTGGATCCTTTCATTAGAAGAATCCAAGGTATGAACATAGCCCAATAAGATCCTATATTTCTTGATATGTGTATCTAAGAACTTAAACTAGGGAAATCACAAACCCTGGCATCTTCAGTATGTTGATCTATTTGCTAAGTTGGGCATGGAGTATGTGTGTGCTGAATACATCATAAAACCCAAAAAGAGAAATCAGACAGCCATCCATTACAAAGACATGAGGACTTAAATATACCTTATGTTTGTATATCCCTTCTATGGCCTCACTTTCTACCAAGTGTACTTCTTTCTGACTTAAGTCTTTTGATGTCTGAACAGGGTATTTCTTTCCATTTTTTACATGTATTCATTTTCTTACTGTTCCTTTTATGTCAAATGAAACCCACTGCTTATGAGCAACAGTAATTATTTTCACTTGTCCTCTTATCTTTGTTTCCCCACACATTCCTTTTAGGCCTAATGCCTGTGACTATATGCCATCTAAGAACGTACTGGTCTGTAAGCACAAATGAACATTCTTTTAACCTCAGGATGTGAGTGGCAGGTGAGTAAGTGGGAGCACAATTGCTTCTGGTAAATGCAGGTGGGTGGAAAATGTTAGCTGCCTGATATGTTCTTTTAAATGCTGTAATAATATTTCTGATTTAATTAATAGTGTGAGAAGAGCACTGGTAAAGGCTCAGAGGGATGCCTACAGCATTCAGCCATGCACAAAGAAGGAGGAAAACCTCTCCTGACAGGTTAAAACCATGCTAACACACGGAAAACAGGGCTAAAGGCAATCTGATACTCAACTCCAAAAGAAGAGACTGCCAAGCATGGGCAGAAATCATACGAATTCTTCTGTAAGCCCTTCAAAATACTTTCATTACTATACATGTAGCCTACCTGTATCTCAGAAGACATATTTTTAAACACAGAAAAAGATCGAGTAGGAAGTTGCAACTAATCTTTGTAACTGACAGTGATTATTTGTTTATTGTTCAATAAAACATGCTCAAAGTTAGGTGAAAGTAGTTAGCCTGGTTCTGAATGTACTTTATTAGCTCCCTCTAAAAGAGGACTCATTTGGAAAAGCTGGCTCTAGTCAAATGGGCTTCTTAGCACTCAAATCCAAAGGAAAAACAATGCTACAGTCACGTTAAACACTTTTAATAGAATTTCCTATCTGTGAGTATGACATGTTGAAGGAACCATTAGTGACTGAATGCTTCATCAAAACAAGCTATAATAGAGGTCAGTTCTTCTATTAATTGTGGAAAAATAACAAAAGCTTGGGCCATCACACACATAAATCAGAATATAAGAAATGCAATTATTCCTCAACAAAAATTTTGCATTAATATTTCTAAGACCTAGGTAATATTTGTATAATTGTATGTATATATACATACACACAAGCATGTATGCATATTATATGTATATACATATATGTGTACATATATATGATTTAACTGAAAAAAATCATCTAAGGTTGGCTATAAATTTACCCTATATAAAATTTCAAAAACAAGCAGCATTTTAAAAGATGAAACATAAATTCATGGCCAACTAGAATTTTCTCTCCTTAGAAAAAAAAAGCTTATATTTAATAAATCTAAGTAGCTATGAGATTTAACAACAACAACAAAATCTAGAATATAAAGTAATCTGTGCTAATGGAAGTATATAGGTAGTGTTTAAGGGCAAATTCAAGAATGATATTTAATATCCAATGTGTAAAATTTAGCCTAAAATTTTAAAGAAGAAATAATTTTATTATGTAGCACTGAAATTCATAGCTTTTCCACAGGCATAAGAACAAAGTTAGAAAAAAGAAGGCAGATCCTATCATATGAAGGCTTTCACATGGAGGTTGTGAGGAATACAATAATAAAGACAGAACCTTTGCCTACAAAGACCTTACAACCTACAGGCTGAGGCAGATGGATGTAGCAAACAGTTTTAATAAATGTCTGGATGTGATACACAGAGAGCAGTCAGAAGAAAAATATTATTTACAACACTAGCTGCAGTCTGAGCCAAAGGATAGGAGCATTCATTCCCATGAGAGATTTACTCTCATCTTCTGGAAAACCTCTTTCTGGAATTCATTGGTTTTACTCCCTCTCCCCACCTTGGTAGGTCTATCAAAAAAAAGGGACATCAAGAAGTAATGAAGAACTGGGATGTGGGCTTGCCCTCTAGCAGCTCTAGAATGCACAATTGTTTTAGGAAGTGGTACAGGAATCTAGAGAAGATTGAGAGAAAAATGGTCACATGCAGAACATAAAGGTATTCTGGAATCTTAGGGGAAATACATTTTGTTATGGGTTGAATTGTTGTAATTGTCTAGTCAATAAGTCATGTCCAGCTCTTTTGCTGTGACCCCATGGACTGTAGCCCTCCAGGCTCCTCTGTCCACAGGATTCTCCAGGCAAGAATACTGGAGTGGGTTGCCATTTCCTAGTGCCACCCAAAATTCACAGGTTGAAGTCCCAACCCCTTGTATCTCAGACTGGTTTTTGGAAATGCATGCATGTGTGCTAAGTTGCTTCAGTCATGTCCAACTCATTGCAACCCTGCCTGGCTCCTCTGTCCATGGGATTCTCCAGGCAAGAATACTGGAGTGGACCGACATGCCCTCCTTCTTTCATAATTAAAAAAGTATTTTACACACATTTTTAAAGAAAATGAATGCACTAAGTTTAGCAAATTCATAAAACACTAAAAATGAAAATAGTAAATATAAAGACCCCTAGTTCCACCATTTAATGCAGAACACTACTAAACATTTACTATTTTTTCTTGTGTGGATTTTTGCATGTGTGTGTGTGTGCACACAAGTCTGCTTTTGTGTTATACTGTGAATATCAGAATATACATAAAATGTTGCATCTTTCCTTTTTACTCTTCTTTTTTTTCAATAAAAATCACTTTTTGTTATTTATGATAAAACCACTGCTTAAGGGTAGATTTCACGTGAGATGCCTGTAAGTCATTCTATTAACTTTTAGAGTTGAAGAATATTACATCATCCTGAAATTAAGAATTGAGAAGAAACTGAGTAAAATCAACAATTTATTTTGAGAACATTCTAAATTATTACTTTAGTAACTGAACCCTCTAGTGTTTTGAGGATTAAAATCACAACACATTTTCTATACACTAAAGTCTTATTTTTTATAAAAACATTTCAACATGTATACATTCATGTGAACTTTTATCATTTGTGACTACTTTCTTTGTAGGATAACTATTGTATATATTTTTTATTATGTATAAATTTTACATTTTTATAATTTTATCTGATGCAACAATACATTAAGTTCATTAATGTTCAGGGAGTTTTGCTGCCAATATAGCAAGATTTACTCTTCAGAACTTTAGAATAATTAGAACAAAGTTTGCCAACAAACTTTTAAAACATAAGTAGGAGAGGTGTGGTCATTAAATGTTCTGTGTCTTATCAATTCCTTACAAAGAATACTCCAAATTCTACAATCATAAAAAGGTAAAATACCCACTGTGTGGATTAGTTTTAAATATTGATGATAAACTACTCTTGAATTTCATTACCTATTCCTCTAATGTAAAAATCTTGTGTTTCTCATTTTAGATAAAATGTGTGATGAAGAAGAATTCTTCTTTCTTGTTACAATGACAAAATATTTTCTCTTCATAGACCACACCAGAGCTTGACCTGATGTTTCAAAAACAAAAGACAAAAGAAACAGCAACAACAGCACTTCTTACATTAGGAGTCTGTAATGGGATTGGAGTTTTATCCTTGAAACTACATAAACACTTTATGAAAATCATAGTTTAATTTTTGTTATTAATGGTACTTGGGTTCATGCTAGTAAAGAACATTTCTTTACTATCAGTCAATCCATCTTTAAGCATTTATTCTTAACACAGTTCTTAATTTAACCAGAGCAATGCTTTGATTTATACATTCAGATATCTCCAGATTAGGTATTTTTACTGATGCCAAAACAAAACTTTTAGGAAATTAAAGATGGGGAAAACATTACAAAGATGTCCCTGTGAGGTCAATTAGCACCTATTAATATTTATGTAACCCATCACTTAATGCCAAATCAATCTTCCTAAAATACTTTTCATCAATCAGTTCCATAACCTCTCAACAGATATTTTAACATAAAACCCAACTCTTTAGCTCTATATTTTAAGACAGCCATCAACATAATTCATCTTCTTTACTAGAACTATTTCTAAGAAAACAATTTCAAGCATTTCACCTGTATCCATCCTTTCTTCACCCTACCAGTTCAAATACTATTTCCTCTATCACATACAGACTCGCTGTCGAATGTATTGGCCACCGCGATACTTTTTGTTCAAAGTCATAGCCCAACCACCTCTTTTATTTTCACGATTTTCATGACTGCTAGTAAAATTTAACTTCTGAAGAACCCTTTATTCTCTATAAAGAATACATGTACCTGTAACACTTGAACACACATATACATACAATATATATATATATTAGAAAAACAGCATTAGCCTCCTTTAACCAATACAGTAACAGAGAATACAGTTGGCTTGAAAATAACTTGCTAATTGGGGGACCAGAATTAGAGCCAGCAACTCAATTTAGCACATCTCTCTGAGTGTATTATGCTCCAGGTATCAACACTACTTGCTCTTCTACTCCAGACCCTAGAAAGTAGAACCATGACCAGGTTCCTATTCTGAGAGGTGGGGGTGAGGGTTAAACTTTGGAGTGCCTTTCTGAGAATGTTTGTTCTGTCTAGGGCCTAAAACCAACCAGAGCTATCCCTCCCCATCACAGTGCCCAACTAAATGTCCTGAAGGGCACCAAGTCTTATCACTATAGAGTCAACCTGAGGTTCTATGACCAGGCTCAGCTCCAGGTGAGTGGTCTGGTTAGTGAATTGCTCCTGGTGGCTGATATGGTATTTCCTTCAAGAGATATATGTGATTAAACTGCCAGAATGCTGCTGATTCACTAATTTGGGGAACTTTTCATAGTCACATGATAGATAGAGGCCTCTATAAAAATATTTTCTTGTTATCCACTTACCCTCTGGGTGCGTTTTTTTTCCATGGGTTTAAAGAAGAATGAGAAGAGGTTATAATAGTGAAGAGAATAATTTAATTCTGTACATTTGCAGTGGATTTTAAAATTCATAATATTTGATACTCAGAACTTAAGTAATTAATTCCACAAATATTTATTGAGGGTCCTCTGTTTAGGCACTTAATTTGATGCCAAGGATTCTTAGACATACAAGATAGTTGGTATCTTTGATGTCTTGAAACTCGCAGTCTAGCAGTATAGACAAAAATTTAACTATAGAAATAAATAATCATTGTATAAAACTACAATAATGTTGACTTGAGAACTCCCTGAAATCTCTCAATTAGAAAACCATTTCACCTAGTCTGTATGGTAGATATGGCCATAAGATAATTAAATGATTTACATTAACAGCTGATTGAATTGAATTTGACAAAGTTAAATTAACCTTGGTCAAGGTCACATAATATGTAGATGGCAGAATTAAAACACGTAACACAAGTTATGTTTGGCCTGTTCTTTTTCTATTAGTAATTGCATAGAGCAAGAAAAAGTGAGTCCTACCAGATTTAAATGAGTTCATTTTTATTGAAAAGAGCATTTGTGTGTTTGCAGGAATTTCAAATGTTGTTATTATACAAGGTAGACTTTAAAGACGTAAAAGTCACCATCAATGAAAAATTCAATTGTATTACTATAAGTTTAATTTCTATAGTAATTGATCAATGATATATCCTTATATGTTCTCATACACAGAAATAAAACAGTCTGCTGGAGCAGAAAGTGACTGGGTGGCCAAAGCTACCTGAGAAGCTGAGAAAGACAAGGAGAACCCAGACACAGAGATCCAGGGATGGCCATTTCAATAAGTGAGTACAGCTAGTCTGAGTCATGTAAAATAAAGTATATGTTATTGGAAATGACAAAAAGGCCAGATCATGTGTGGCCTTTGTAGGCTGAGGCGGGAATTTAGATTTTATCTTAAAAGCTATGGGAAGACTGTGATGAGTACTAAGAGAAATGGCATGGTATAACAAACTTTCAGATGATTGTTCAGATCAAGTGGGTATGTGGAATAGAAATGAAAGTTCATACAACTGGAAATGATACTTAAGAATCCTCTAAAGAAAGTCATAAGATATTGGAGGGAAAAAAAAAACTGACCATGAGTAGATGCCATAAGAATCAGCACAATCAAAATGATTTATGATACACAGAAGAACCAAGGTGAGAAATATTTTTGACAAGCAAAGAAAAGGGTTATACATAGATAACCTGAAGCAATGTCATAATCTGGGTTAATGTATAGGCAAATATAGGATTAAAAGAGAAAAACCTAATCATCCTCATAAACTCACAAGCCTTCTGTGTTTAGAATTTCTGATTCAGCAATTATATAGTCACTGACTTTCCTATGTGTAAGACTCTATATACTTGGAGCCTTTTTAGGGCACCACCATACACTTTTTATAATAGCAAGACTTAGCTGAGAACAAGGACTTTAGATGAGCAACTGATTCCACCTCATGAATCTTCTTATTGGTAAAATGGGGTCATCAATAGCATCATACTCCTAGGTTGCTCCTAGGGTTACTATGGGTAAAAAAAGATAAGCAATATAAAGTGCTAAGCATAGTACTGCTGCTGCTGCTGCTGCTGCTAAGTCGCTTCAGTCGTGTCCGACTCTGTGCGACCCCAGAGACAGCAGCCCACCAGGCTCCCCCATCCCTGGGATTCTCCAGGCAAGAACACTGGAGTGGGTTGCCATTTCCTTTTCCAATGCATGAAAGTGAAAAGTGAAAGTGAAGTTGCTCAGTGGTGTCTGACTCTTAACGACCCCGTGGACTGCAGCCTACCAGGCTCCTCCGTCCATGGGATTTTCCAGGCAAGAGTGCTGGAGTGGGGGTGCCATTGCCTTCTCCGAGCATAGTACTAGAACCACATGAAATTACAGTTAGCTATTATCATTATCTATATGTCAGATTAAAGTTATAGAATCTATGATTATTAAAATCAATGTTTCTTATACTTTGGTTGGCATATAATTGATGTATACCTCATTAACTGGTATTATTAAGATTAATTATAGATTCATGTAATTATACCTTATATTTCCTTTACCTTTGTGCTTTTGCCTATCTTAATTGTCTTTGCTAAGTTGATGAATAAAGAAAAAATCACAGTCTCTACCCTACTGGACCCTCCTGAAAACCAATTTAAACAGCCATGATGTATGCTATATTCTTCCATGCTCCTATTAACCTGTATATCCATTAAGGGGGTCAAGTTTACAAAGTGGGGATCACAGTATATAAATGACTCTGTGACTCAGCAACACATTGTGGACGTTCTTCTGCATTAATAGATTCAGATCCAACTCATTCCTATCACAGATTGCAAAATATTTCATAATACGAATATACATATCAACTTCAAGCATTCTTCTATTGATTGATTTTTAGATTGCTTATAGCTTTATTTTTTGTTTGCTTTTATCTCTTACAACTATGATTATAGTTGGACTTATATTCTTACAATGGATAGGTTCAATGCATCAAAATCAGAATGCTAAATCAAAGGTTGCTTCCTACTTATATTCTTCGTTGTACAAAGATATAATACAGGTACAATTGATCTGAATTTGGACAAAATGGACTTAGGTTTTTAGTCTTTATTAGCACTCTTATGGAAAAGTATGCTTGCTTTATTTTAAAGGAAATATTTACTCCCATTTTGTTTCCATCACCTTTTTGGTGTCATTAGATTTCAATGTGAAAAGGATATTAAAATGTTGCTGGGTTCTTTCATATAAAGCATTTCCTTTGGTCTCTCCCTACTAAGGGTTCTCTTTGGCAAATGTACAAGTTCTCTGGGTCACTGGGAATACCTGATGAAACAGGTATTAAGTACTTGACATATTCAGCACTGCGTGTTTGTACATGTACACATACGCATGCATGCATTATACATGTATGAAGAACCGTGTATTTTGGTTGCCTCTTGACTAACTTTTCACAGGCAGTATTGTATAGGAGAACAAAGTGAATACAATTGGTCATTACTGAAAATGAAGAAAATATTAGTATTATAAAGGTCATATTCTTCATCATGTCTTACAATAATATATTTTTCCCCCTAAGAAGCCATTGTTGAAGTTAATATGGGAAAAAAAAAGGAGAGAAAAAAAAAAGATTCACTCTGCAATATTCAATTTTAGCACTACTTTTCAGAAACACATCACTTGTATAAACTGGAGATGCCTTGAACAATGAGCTATACTGGGAGGCCAAGAAGCTTTTGACAGAATTTGAAGATCTGCTATTTAAGATTTCACATTGCTTATTGGAAAATATATTCTTTGTAAGAAATGGGTCTTGTTTTTGGTTGACTACCACAGAGATCACCTCTTAGATGCCAATTTAATGAATCTTGATGTCCCTGAATGAGCACCTGAATGTAAGCATCAGTGTTCCCCTTGGCCTAAGTGTCTCAGGACTTAGGACTGTCTCAGTCTCAGGACTACACAATATGCGCAGGACTCTAAGGCGGGGGGTGGTGAACTATGACCCAAGGGCCAAACCTCGCCCATGGTCTGTTTTTTTAAACTCTTCAGGAAAAAATTGTTTTTCATTTGTAAAAGGTTGCAATTAAAGAAAAGAAAGAATATGTGACATGTGGCCTACAGAATCTAAAATACTCACTCTATCCTTTTATAGAACAAGTTTGCTGACATTTGCTCTAAGGTAATGTTTAAATATTTTTTAATTTTTAAAAATATCTCCAAATTTGCTGTTTGTTACAGCTTTTGCCTCTTTAGAGAGTAAAAAGTGCACTCTTTCTCAATTTAACTTGAAGGTGAAAAAGGATATAGTGCCTTACTATGCTGAGTTACATTTGCTGAGAAAGTAAATACACACACACACACACACACACACACACACACACAAGGACAGTCTTGAAGGAAAGATTGCTTTAAAAGGTAAACATGCATTATGCAAGTTCACTTTGACTATAAATGTTATTAATCTCCTTTTGCCTGCTTCCCATCAACAAAGAAGGGATAGTTATTAGCTGCTCCAACTATCTCACAGGGATGTTAAAACTGAGATGAGAAGAGATCTGAGCTCATCACTAGATGCTGTACTGATCCATGGCACTGCTATGATGATACACTGTTTAAGAGATTATTAGTGAAACATTATTCCACAAGAATAACTATCCTAGGAGAAAGTTTGGAGGTGGCAGTGTCACCTTGCTATGTAGTTGGGAGCATGTTTTCACTGAAACACTCCCAAGTATCTGAAAGTTCTATTTTCTCCTTCCTCCGCTAAGTCTCTATAGTAGGTAAACTCCATTTCCTGTGCCATTGATTACTAGTAGATATCTGGCTTACTTACATGTCTCATGGTTCAAAAATGAGTCATCACAGTGAAAAGTTAAAAAAAAAAAAATGATGCCATGGACACACAGAGCAGACATACAAGGGAAATCCAGAATGCTATGATTTTAAAGCTAAAAGGACATTGTCATCATTTACCTAGTTCCTTTATTGTGGCTTATCCGGTTCCTTAATTCCTATAAACAGACACAGAGAAATGAAATGGCTTGCCTTTATGGTAGAACCAGGATTAGATGTTGAGGCTCTTGCATTCTCATCCAGTATTTTTTGCAACAAAAGGAAAAGGAAATAGGAAGAAAAGATGAAACATGGAGCTTGGGAAAGAAGATGATAGAAAAATATAAATACATATTTTAAAGTATAGAGAAAATGTCATGTAGGATCTTTATGTGAGGACAAATATTAACAGAAAGAAAGACTCAAAGTAGGTGATAAAACTGGCAATGTATGTTCTTGTTCACCAATGCCAGGATCATCCCAGTGAATCTGGGCCAAAATGCTATGACAATAATTAACTCCGGTACTTAGACAGATCATTATGAAAACATTATCAGGGCATTAGTGAGAATCACCCATTTTTCACACATTGATTACATGCCACAGTTGGCTCATTAGGGTATTGGTGCCTAATAGCTGCACTCTAACTAGCACTGTCCTCCTTCAACTGAGATCTACATATGCTAAGCTCAAACCAAGTCATGTAAAGGGACTTTGTTAAATAAGTACAAATCCACTTCACTTCTGGTTAATCAAACCAGAGAATTATTTGGCTCATCTCTGCTTAGCAATGCACTGTAATCTTCCACCTTCCTCTTTAAAGTGATGCATCATGTGTTTTGAGGCCAAAACCCAGTAGCACCATCCTCCATACTCTATCTGCTTACTTCCTAGGCTGCTGCTGCTGTCCCAGTCTCAATTCAGGATGAGATTGCCTCTCACTTTATTGTCATTATTCCCAGGTATAGTCCTATATTTCATCCATCTCAGTCATCAGTTGTCTTGACTCATGGAACCACTAAATCAGTTGTCCTCAGCAGCCTGTACATTAGAATCACCTGGAAAGATTTCAAGGAAATACTGACGTATGATCCACATCTCAGCCCAAATGACTCAGAATTTCTGGAAGTAGGACCTCAGCATCTGTGTTTGCTTATTTGTGTTAGGCTCACAAGATGAGTCTGATGCACAGTCAGGGTTGGTAGTGACTGCATTTTCAAATATATATTTAGATTCATTAACCTGGAGGAACAGGTGACATGGGATATACAGAGGGATAAAGTTAACAAATCAGCTGGATGATTTCCAATATTGATGACAGATGGTGCATTGTTCTCAGTACATGTGAACAATATAAAATTCCTAAGCAGAGAAAAGTTAACTTTGAGGGGGCGTTTTGTGATTTTTTTTTCCCCTTTTCTTGCATAGCACCACCTGTCCACCCACACAGAAAACACATTTATTTCTGAGTCATATATTTTAGAAGGTGCAATCCTCTCACACAATTTTAAAGTGATTATCTTTGGCTAATTTGAAGAAGTCCAGCATGCCTACCTAAGGCAAAGCTCCCTCTCCTCTCCCTTTCCTTCCCTTCACTTTCAAAAGCTGTATGTCAAAACAAAATTGACTAGAATACGCAAAATGAATTATTGAGATGCTTGGAGCTAAGCAGTCTCCGAGGCTGGCTGGAGTATAGGACAAGCAGGAATGTGTATAAGTCACTGAGCTGCACTCAGTAACAGGGTCACAACTTGGATCCTGTTATTTCCATGCAAAACTCAAGAAGGAGGAATACTACAAGATAAAATCAAAGAGAAAGAAGATGAGGAGGAAATACTCTGCTTATGTGTGTCTCTCTCTCTCTCACTAAGAGTCTAAAAAGGAAGAGTGAAATTAGGTAAAACTGAAATGAGCTGCACAACTTTGGCCAAGATATTTCCTATCTTATGGATTCAGTTTCCATATCTACTGCACGAGAAAATTGATTAAAATTCTTCTGATCCTCAGGTGTTATGATTCTATGAGAAAACTTCTTAGAGTCCCAAATAGTAGGGGGCACATAGCTGCCTTCAGCAATGTAAGGTAGATCTTTGGCATTGCAGGATTTTTTTTTTTTTAGTCCCAACTACATGAGAGGACTCTTAAAGGTACAAGAAATAAAATAAAATGTGACCTGTTGAGGGTCAAGTTGAATCTCAAGTCCAGAGAGGCTGTGCTGTAGGCAAGCTGTAAGCCAATCCAGCCTGAACATCAAAGTGTGTTTGTATGTGCATTTGCTGTCTGACTCTCTGTGACTCCATGGACTGTAGCCCACGAGGCTCCTCTGTCCATGGAATTCTCCAGACAAGAATAGTAGAGTGGGTTGCCATGCCCTCCTCCAGGGGATCTTCCCAATCCAGGGATCAACCCTTCATAGGGCCAAACTACTCATCTATGCAAACTTAAAGATTCACCAGGATCTCAGGCTCTTCTCTCACCATTATTAAGAGACTCTTGTAAATCTTTTTACAGAAATGCCTTTACTTAATATATTTGACTATTTTAAGATATCTATCCTGTCCAATTATCATGTGAGGCAGAATGGAGTAAGTAAAAGATAATGAATGCCTTGGGAACTGTTTGGGGTATGTATTGGTTTTCTAGTGCTGCTGTAGCAGAGTTTTTAACTTAAACAACACAAGTTTTCTTTCTCACAGTTCTGGAGGCTAAAACTCTGCTATCTAGGTGCTGGCAGCGCTGGCTTCTCTGAGGGCTGTGAGGAAGGATCTGTTCCAGGCCTCTCTCCTTGGCTTGACCATGGCCATCTTCTCCCTGTACTTTCATATCACCCTCCCTATGTATCCAGGTTTCCTTTCTAAGGATAACACTCATATGGATTAGAACCTACCCTAATGACCACATTTTAACTTGATTATCTTGATAACCTATCTCCAAATAAGGTCACATTCTGAAGAACTATTTTGTTTTGTTTTGTTTGGGCGGGGGGTGTGGAACACAATTTAGCCCACAGCAACAAGTGTTTTATATAGGCAAAGAAAGTCTTAGCAGTGGGTGATTTTAGTCAGTGTGTGTACATTGATCTTATTGAAATGTGAAGTACAGAAATCAAGTAAGGAACATTTATTATTATTGATATTAATACTACTATAAATAGATACCAATTACTGAGTACTTACCATAGGATTACCTTACATATATCATTTTATTTAACCCTCAAAAGAATTTTGTGAAATTTTTAATATGATATTTCTCATTTTACAGATAAGGAAACAAACTCTGGGAGAGCCCCAGGATCACATGGTCAAAAAGCAGCAGACGTGGGTGTATAATTCAGATTTGCCTGAGTACGCTAAAGCTCCAGCACACAGGAAGAGCCAATGACACAGTGGTTGGTTAGTGTGGCACAGTGGTAAGATAGTAAAAGGATTATCAGAGAGATTTTTTTCTAGTAAGTCTTTTATTAGCCACAGAATTAATTTCCCTAGTGTTCTGTTCTAATAAAAAATATTATCATGATTTTACATCTCTTACCTCCTAAGTTCTACAGCCTTGAGCAGACACTCAAGGTAACCCACCATCTGGTCTACAACCCACGTTGCCACCCTTCATGCCCACTCACCCGCCACAGGTATTCCAGTACAGTCATATGGCATGCATTCTTTTTCACTTCCTCTAAAATGCCATCTTCCAGCCTGGAGCCTCCAGCTAATGGGATCAGAGAAATATTAGTGGGAGAAGTAATATTTACACTGAATCTTGAAAGCTGACTAGAATATTGACAGGTGGAAGCTGAACCTTTGGAGGAAGGAGGTGGACATCTAAGAAGAATAGGTATGAAAAAGGTGTCATAGCACAACAAATGTTGCAGAAGCATCAAGAAAAGATGTCAGGTCACTTGACTAAGAAATTAAGACGTCATTAGAAAGATGCATACACTGACTCTGTTTTTCAGAGTTTCAAGTAATCTTCTGGTCAATTCACCTGAAGGTAGAGATGGGACAATGTTGACTATTTCTTCATTTAGCTATTGATTCTCAATTACTTTTGCCATTTTATGGCTCTGGACAATTTACACCAACAACCATCTCTATCACCCAAAAGGCATATTATTTTGCAATTGGCTGGATCTAACAAAAGGACTTTTCTACTTTTATAAATCTTTTTAAAGATGAAAATAAGGGCTCTTTTACTAGATGCCAAGGGAGGGCTTAGAGAAGAGAAGGCAG
The DNA here is from genome assembly GCF_029378745.1 of Bos indicus. Lineage (NCBI taxonomy): Eukaryota > Metazoa > Chordata > Mammalia > Artiodactyla > Bovidae > Bos > Bos indicus. Next base: position 61,750,288 of record NC_091760.1, read on the forward strand.
ATAGAATACACACACACACACACACACGCATACATGTGTGTGTGGTGGCCCAGCAATCTGGGAAAGGTTCTAATTTTCAGCTTCACTGTTTTCTTTCTCTGTTCCCAATCTCCAATAATCAAAATAAAGAGACAGATGAATACAAAATTTTCTTTTGAAGATAATGCCAAAATGATTTGGCAAAAGACAACTATAGGTCTTTCACCAGCTTTAATGTTCACCAGAACCAAAGTTCTGAAAGTTCTGAGCGCAAGCATATTTGAAGGTAAATCAAGGTTGTCAGCAGTCATCTTTTCAAAAAGATAAGCCTAGTAGAAAACACAAAGAAGAAATAGGAAGCCAGGCCACAGAAAGAAGAGGTGCTCTTGTGAATTTCCAGGAAGGGTTGCTAGGCAATAGCCAGAGGAGCCAGTCAAGGGACCCAAGTTCTTATTGCAGATGTTACATTCCAGTCTTGCAGAGATGGGGAAGAGAGTTTCAACTGTCAAACAGGATGCTGAGACTTCTCTCCTGACCTCGGGCCAAGACAATCTGCTTTTTAACTGGAGGCAACTGTAATCTATTCTGTGAACAGATGGCATAGGGAAAAAAATGAAAACACAGGCTCTCTCGTTTCTATTCCAAAACCAGCCAACTTCCAGCTGTGGTAAGATAGGCAAGGGATGACAGAGGTCCTGTTGGGTGGGGAAAAGTTGTGTAAAGAGCATAAAACATACTTTCTAACATAAAAGAAGGATGACAGGCAGAGAGGCCTGCTTTGGTTACAGTGATGCTGGATAAATTCACATTGTAGTCACTTTTATATCAATTATACTTCTTACCTCTTCTAGATCATCCATAATTTCTGTCTTTAAAACAGGCCTGTGTCTTGTTCAGAGTCTACATTCTTTGTCCTTCTGAATATAACAAAGCATTGTTCATTATTATTTATTTTTCATTTTCTCTTCACATCAGACTATTGAAAGCCACAAACTGTATTGCTAAAGTTTGGCCATATGATTTACAAACGTATGACAGGGTCACAGAAAAGACTTCAGCAAGAGGATACCCTTCCCTTGACATAATCGGTGAAAACACACAAGCGAGAGTGAATGTTCATGCTCCTGGAATGTGCAGTGATGGGATAAGGTCAACTGTGCATGTGATCTGCATATAGATTTTTGTGTTGATAGTCTCCTGACTTCTCAACCTAGAAAGTGTTGATCATCAAAAGCACTACTAAGTCTATGAAAATTTAGCTTAAAGTTCTAAAAATAGAATTTCAGGACTAATATTAACTCTAATTACTTAGGGAAGAGTGTGGAGGTTTTGACCCCAAGCAGCAAGCATTACCACAGCAGATTATTACTGCTGAACCCTGCCTAAACAAAAAGGTGATAGTTTTAGTTAAAACATTATTCAATATAAAAAAGAACAAATATCCACTGGTGTGAATTCAACAGATAGAGATTTTTACACTAGGTAGGAACTTGGACATGATTACTTCAAAAGAATCCTCCAAGTCAAAAATTCCACGTGTCTCCTAATATTCAATTTTTTTAATATACATGGAGTTCCAATCAGAAACATTTCCTGATGCTGTGTGTTAGTCACTTAGTCCCATGGTCTGTCCATGGAATTCTCTAGGCAATAGTGCTGGAGCGGGTTGCCATTCCCTTCTCCAGGGGATCCTCCTGATCCAGGGATCGAACTAGGGTCTTCGGTATTGCAGGCAGATTTTTTTTTTACCACCTGAGCTACCAGGGAAGCCACTGATACTACCACATACCAAACGTGGATCAGGGTTCTACGTTTTCAAAGATAAATAAAAATGTGGATAACATAACCTAAGTAAGCAGTTATACAAATTAAAAGTTACAATATAGGATATGTCCTGTGCTAGAGACTAAAGGTGCTACAGTTTTATGATGAAATAAGTATCTATTCCTTCAGATTCCGTTAAAGAAGACATCACAAAGAAGGTAAAGCTTTAGTAGGGTTTTCAAGGATGGGGCAAGAATTTGTCAGCCAGCCAAAGAGAGGAGGTGAGTTAAGGGCACTCCAGAGAAGGAAAATCATATACAAAGACAAGGAAACATGAAACAGCATGGTGCTTTTCAGATAATGAGGCAGTTCTCTAAAGTTGGAACAGGGGAGGGAAATGGGGAAAAAAAAGCCAGGAATGTACTAAGAAATAAGGGCGATATCCATATTTTGTAGGCAACAGTGCTATCCTCTCTGAAGTACATTCTATCAGTGCTCTGCCCATATTGCTTCACATCCCCTACCATTTTCATGAATATTGTCTCCAAATGAGGTGCACTTAGAACAGCCAGTACCTGAGGACTTTTGTCAGTGGGTTGTCCTCAGGCTGCTAGAGGTTTTGTTTTGGTTTTGACTAAACATATAGAATTCTTGAAATGCTCAGGAATTTCTGTCCCCATGCCAATAAAGCCATTAACCAATGATTCCAGGGTGCTGGAATATAAATATTCAAGCCTCTTACTACAGTCAGGACAGCTTGGAGGTATGCCTTACCCACTGTGGGATTTGGCATTATACTGCATTCTCACTTGCGATTCTTCCGCTCCAAAACCCAGTCTCCTACTCCACCACTGGTTTATCTGTGAACATTTCCTGGTAAGTCACTTTGACACAATTTCTCATTTCAGGCAATGGCAACCCACTCCAGTACTCTTGCCTGGAAAATCCCATGGACAGAGGAGCCTGGTGGGCTGCAGTCCATGGGGTTGCTAAGAGTCGAACACTACTGAGTGACTTCACTTTCACTTTTCACTTTCATGCATTGGAGAAGGAAATGGCAACCCACTCCAGTGTTCTTGCCTGGAGAATCCCAGGGACGGAGGAGCCTGGTGGGCTGCCGTCTGTGGGGTTGCACAGAGTCAGACACGACTGAAGCACAGCAGCAGCCTAAGATAAACCCACTCCAGTGTTCTTGCCTGGAGAATCCCAAGGACGGGGGAGCCTGGTGGGCTACCATCTATGGGGTTGCACAGAGTCGGACACAACTGAAGCGACTTAGCAGCAGCAGCAGCCTAAGATATCCTTTTAATTTATAACTGTGAGCTATTAAAGTGAATCTGTAGAGAAGCTGTCTCATTGATAAACCATAAAGCCATGGTGGAATGGGAAATCTGTTTCTAATTAGCTTAAGGTGTATTGCCAGGTTGGTGGCATTAAGAATAGATGAGACTATACACTTATATATTCACCTAGAACAGCAAGGAAGTGAGGCTTTAGTTGTTTCATTTGCACTGGAGTGCTGCTTCATGAATGTGTCCTGGGTTGAAAATGATGCTATTATGGCTGGAGGACTGGCGAATTCGGTCCTCTGACTCCAGGTACTGAGGGCTCTATGTATCTTTATGCAAATGTTTCCGGTTCCTTTCTACATTCCTCTCTTTATTCAGAACAGGTCATTTTAATCCCACATATATGAGGTGAGAGGACAGTCATATAAGAGGGAAGCTTATTACAGGGGCAAACATCCAGGGTCTGTGTTTATCAACAACATCTCCCGAGTCTCAACCCACTCTTTCCCTTATAGTTATTTCACTGTAAGTCAGAAAAAGACTCGAATTCCTCAAGAATGAGAGGCAACTAAATGATCATTTGTATTCAACACTGATATATGTACACAACACTATCCTTGATTATAATAGTAACATGGAGAATAACAATCATAGAGTCCATTAATGCAACTAAATCCTGTGTTTCCTTTGCTACTCCTGGCCTAACCCAACACCAATTTTGTCAATACACCTAGAGCTTTGTTCTCCCCTGAAATCTGATACCTTGCCTTCTGCCCCGCTACCACCACTACCACCGCAGATACCAAAGTCTGCCTGTTGTAATTCTGATTTATCAAAGCATGACTCAGACCAGCCCCCTCATTATGATCACTTTCTAATCACCAGGACTGGTCAGTTTTAGACAGAAAACACACACACACACACACACACATAGTGAGATCTCTGATGCTTGATATTGAGTGACTTTTTATTCTGGTCATGACTCTGTCCTTCTTGCTGCTCCTCACCCCATTCCAACATCCTCAGTTTTCTCAACTAGTTTGTGTTTTTCCTCCCAAATCCATAGCAAGGAGACATAATCCCTCAGCAAGATTTAATATGTAAACTCTTTCCCCCTCATTCATCCTTTCCTTCATCATTAGCTGTTCTAAGCCCAGTGGCTGCCAACATACAGTTGCATTTTTATCAACTGACAATGACTTAGCAAAGAGATCTCAAATCCACTTATTTCCAAATGTTACTGAGTGCTAGGTACCAGCTTCCTACCAGGCAGGCCCTCTGTCCTCTGTCCTCATTTCTATAGCTCCTTTCCTCTTCATAATCACTATTTCCCTCTATTTTCTATTCCTTTTGTCATTCTGTTTTCCTTTCTTTTTTTTCTTTTTCCCCTCACTTCTACCCTGCTTCACATGTAGTGACTTGTAGATTCATTTTCTTTCCTGAAAATAAAATAAGAACTTCAAAGAGGTATGAATGATCTTTCCTGTTTTAATAATTAAAGATGAATCCTCCACAAAGCTCGCTCTGCTGTTCCCAATGTTCGCATTAGATCAGAAATGGCATTTTTTAGCCCCAAAAGAAATATATCAGAGTAGTTCCCACCCTGAAATACATGGCACGAAGCCCAGCTTTTCCCTGGAATCAGCATGTTACCAACAGGTCTGTTTCAAGCAAGTGGAGTCGGAATATGGGAAGGAGGACTTGATAGTGTTTGATAATTCACAATTTAACAGCTAAGGAAAGGCGACTTATTATTAAATGCAAATAAAATGAAATGAAGTCCAGCTGTCTGGGTGCAGATAGAAATTACACAAAGCCCATAAGCCACTGTGGAGATCCTAACAACTAGACAGAACAGAGCTTTGGGAGCTGCCAGCAAGTACAAATCCCTTCTTTGAAGGGGCCTGCACCCTGTATTATCTCCAGAGAAAGACTCAGATTATACACTCCGCATGGAAAACTAAGGTGCGACTAGAAACTGCGTAAGTACAGCCACTTCATGGAAGGCAAATGTGTTCTGGGTTTCAAAGTATTTTTTACCTTCTTAGTTCCTGTTGTTACCTTTCCCTCTACAAGATGGTTTTTGCTGGCCAATGGAAAATTGCCTCTTTTCTTACAGGGTGGAAAGACAGCCTGCGTAGAGCAAAAAGATGCATATTGCGCCAGACTATTCAAAATCATAACATTAATGTGACTGCTTCCCCATGGTCCTAAGTAATAGTCTTGAGAACATGATAATTTCACATAAACTGCACTTACATACTTTTGCTAGGTCTATTTATATTTTAAAACAATGGAAATATTTCAAAGGTATAGACTTAGATATACCTTTTTTATTTTTTTTTTTTTATCAGTTAGGCTTTAGGACTCTGATGGATTTTGGAGGAAGTACTAAAGCTGGATTTGCAAAGCTAAATAAATTCAATGTGGCTACATGGTTCATTTACTGAGAACAATCCATTGCATATATTATTCACTAACTCAGAAAATCTCCAGAGATATTTTTCACCAGGTCAAGTCCACATCACTTCTTCAGCAATTCTATATTTTGTGACCTAGTTTGGGATTTCCACACATACAACTTAGATAAATGGGAAGATCTCCCTATGTTTCAAAAGTTTCCTGTTGTTCTTACTTCCTAACTTCTGGGCCTGGAATACCTCTGTCCTCTGAAACCACTAAAAGTCAACAAATGTTGCAAAGCTACTTCAAATCCTGTCTTCCCTCTGGACATTCCCCTCTACCTATATCTCCCTTCTCTCTGAGGAATTATTGTACCTACTTTCACCATGACTCATTTTGCTATCACACTCTGTATAAATAAGCTGTATCTATTGCTTTGCATTTCTTGTTAATTACTTTTATGTATCTATCAAGTTCCAACCAGTAGATTATACATGTCTAGAGAGCAAAGATGGCATTTTAGAGCTACTTTCTATTTCCTGTATTATCTATCATCACATCCATTCTGGACATCAGCCACTGGACTTCAGACTTCTTTACACATCCATCTACTCAACATCTCCACTTGGAAGTCTAATAGGTAATCAAACTTACAATATCTGAAACAGAATGTTCCATCTTTTCCCTTTAAAATCTGCTGCTGCCACTGCTGCTAAGTTGCTTCAGTCGTGTCCGACTCTGTGCGACCCCATAGACAGTAGCCAACCAGGCTCCACCGTCCCTGGGATTCTCCAGGCAAGAACACTGGAGTGGGTTGCCATTTCCTTCTCCAATGCATGAAAGTGAAAAGTGAAAGTGAAGTCGCTCAGTCACGTCCGACTCTTCGTGACCCCATGGACCGCAGCCTACCAGGCTCCTCCACCCATTTTCCAAGCATCTACCCCCACACAATTGTTTTATCTCAATTTTTAGATGCTCCATCCTCTCAGTTTTCATGCAAAAATATCTTGGATATATCCTTCTTTCATACTCCACATCTCATCCATTATGAAATTATATCACTTCTATCATCAGAACAAATCCTAAATATAATCACTTCTTCTACATCGCTTTTGCCAAATCATCAACATCTCTCTCTTATTACAATACTACTATTATATGTGAATTGGTCTTCTTGCTTACATCCTGCATGCTGCAATCCAGTATCAACACAGAAGCCAGGAGGTCCTTTGGAAACAGAAGTCAGATCACATCATTCATCTCCCCCAATCCCTCTAATGGCCTCACATTTCAGAGTTTGCATCAAAGTCTTAACAGAGTAAGTGCAAAAGTCTTAACAGTGACCCATAAAGCATTGTCAGAGAAGGCAATGGCAACCCACTCCAGTACTCTTGCCTGGAAAATCCCATGGATGGAGGGGCCTGGTGGGCTGCAGTCCATGGGGTCGCTGGGAGTCGGACACAACTGAGCGACTTCACTTTCACTTTTCACTTTCATGCATTGGAGAAGGAAATGGCAACCCACTCCAGTGTTCTTGCCTGGAGAATCTCAGGGACAGGGGAGCCTGGTGGGCTGCCATCTATGGGTCGCACAGAGTCGGACAGGACTGAAGCGACTTAGCAGCAGCATAAAGCATTGTAGAGTTAGGTAGCACTCCATTCTCTCTTTGATCTTATCCCCTTCTCTTTATACCACTCCCTCCACTCCAGCATACTGGCCTCCTTGCTATTTCTGGAATACTCCAGGCAAGCTGATGCCTCAGGGCCTTCTCATTTGCTGTTCCTTCAGCCTGGAGTGTTTTCTCTCTTTAAACTATACCCACATACAAACACCTTTAGCAATAAGTATATCTTTGGATACTTCTTTCAACTCAACTGTGGTTCTCCCAGTACTTATGACTATCTAACACAGGAAAATGTTTACTTATTTATTTCTATTATTATCTGTCTCCCTTCACTAGAAAATAAACTTCTTGTGAACAGGTATTTCTATCTGTCTTGTTCACTGCTCTAATGCCCAGTGCTAGAATAATTCCAGACAAGAAGTATATGCTCAAAAATTATTTTGATGAAGACATGAATGAATAAATAAACAGGTAGGAAATAGAGTCTTGCTAACTGAGTAAGTTCTTAATAAATGAGCACAGTACAAAATAAATTTGCTTTGAAAATAAAAATAAAAAATAAAATGGCTCTGAAAAAAATCTCCAAGACAGGCATTACTCAAAGAAAGTCCATTTCATTGGTCAGGGAAGGCTTCTCCAAGGGAGTAAAACCTGGGATACAGACTGAAGAGTTGGAGTTAGACAGAGTAAGGGTTGGAAAAAGAACTGCAAAAGAGAAAATGGCATATTGGAAGATATAGGAGAAGGCCTATATAGAAGAAGATATAGAAGAAGGTGTAGTTGAATTTCAAATGCATTAGAAAGCAAGAGGAAGGCAAAGGGGAAAGAAGGAAGGCCAAAGATAATTTAAAATGAGACTGGGGAAGTGGAAAAGTAGGAACAAGATTACAAAGAATTTGTTTGCCTTTCTAATTTTATTCTAAGAATAATAGAGAACAATTGAAGTGTTATAAGAAAAACAATGATATAATTAAAGTAGAATCTACATTTAGAAAGCTCTGCCTACAGTATGTAGAATAGATTAGCAAGACAATACCGAGCACTGAAGCCAGCTGAAGGCTCTTTCAATGATACAAGCAAAAAATAACAGAGATCTGGGTTTGGGTACAGAAGACAGTGGAGGAAAACAAGGGTGGCAGATTTGAGAGATTTTAAAAAAGTGAAATTGGTGCAACACTGCAGAAAACATCATAAGAAAGAGGAAAAGTAATGAGGCAATGTGTTTAGGATCAGATGGAGAGGAGGGGAACTAGAAATGGGCAATCTGGCAAAATCTCAGATAAGGACTGGTGACAGAACAGAGGCTTTGTGAGCATGGAGAGAAAGAAAAAAAACCCTAGCTAGTTATAAGAAATATGGTGCCTGGGTCTTCCTTTCTGGCTCTGAGAGTTGAAGTCACATATGCTATGGAGTCATGGAGAGAAAGACTTCCTTCTGATTCACAAGTTTGTACCTCACTGAATAAAATCTACTGATCAGTAGCCCCAAGTCAATGTGAGTTACCAACTCTGAGATCCCATCACAGCTCATGTCCAAACTCCATCTTGGACTTATTTCTGTAGAAAGAATTGGCAAGATATGGCAAGAGACTGTGTATTTAGAGTGCTGGGTATTTGTGTTCCCTGCTGGCCAGAAGAGAGGAAAAGAAATAGGAAAGCAAAGAAGAGATGCAAAATTAAACTATTAGAGCAGAATTTGGCTCAAATCATTTTTTCTATGTTTCATTCCTTCTGAATTATTCAGGAAAACCTGCAGACTAAAGACTAACGCTGGGCTAATACTTTCCACAAATTTCAAAAGAGCTCTTCAATTTCTCTGCTTTCCTCATATATTCCAGAAGAAACTAGCTGGTTAATTTATTTTGTTCTTTGCATTGTTGGCCTATAATCTTCTGATGAGAAGACTTTCCTTTCTTCCAATAGCCTTAGTTCACCACTGGGGATGTGTCAACCTTTGGCATTATCTTTAAGTATCTCAAAAGCTGGATGCTCTTTCATACCTGGCTTGTCAGCATCAATACCACTTTCAGCAATGTGTGACCTTGTTGCTTTGAGATACCACTTTTTTCTCGGTGTACTTTTTTCATGTTACATTTCGGACTCCTTCTTTAGTAATTTATTTGCTTTCCTTTAGATCTCTGCAACGGTTGATCTTATTACTATAGTCACCTGTGTATCATGGGATGAACCCACAAGTAAATAATGTCCCATCTCCTCACTCTCACCTTTAGAAAAGAATTCTATAAGTATAGGTCCTCCAAGAGAAGGCTCACCAATGACAGCGCCATAGTTCTGCTCTAACTTTATATTTTTCTTGGCCAACCCTGGCCCCCAGGACATTTCGGACATGAGCAAGGTAAGGACTTAAAGTAGTGATCACCTAATATTCCTCTGTGCTTTGTGTGTGCATGCTAAGTTGCTTCAGTCTTGTCTAACTCTTTGCAACCCCATGGACTGTAGCCTACCAGACTCCTCTGTCCATGGGATTCTCCAGGCAAGAATGCTGGAGTGACTGCCACCCCCTCCTCCAGGGGATCTTCCCAACCTAGAGATCGAACACACATTTCTTATGTCTCCTGCATTGGCAGGTGTAATCTTTACCACCAGCACCACCTGAGAAGCCCTCCTCTGTACTTTACCACATGCTAAATAACTCAAGAGCTTCTATGTAAAATTCAAGAAACACTTGTTAGGTGTACTGGTTGCATTGTACTCTACATCTTTATATCACCTTAACCCGTCCCTTGCTGACTTGATCACCCTTCTAATCCTTCAAGACTCACATCTAATCTTCTCTTGCAAATCATACCTAACCAGGTTCTCCTGATTCTTTTTGTGTACAGGATTAGGTTTTTCTTCCTCTGAATAGTTCAGAATAAAGCAGCTCATACTAATACTTAATTCACTACTCAAGGACAAGAGACCACATAAAGGTTATGTATGTTATCCCGTATATCATATGGGCTTCCCTAGTGCCTCAGATGGTAAAGCGTCTGCCTGCAATGCAGGAGACCTGGGTTCAGTCCCTGGGTCGGGAAGATACCCTGGAGAAGGAAATGGCAACCCACTCCAGTACTCTTGCCTGAAAAATTTCATGGACTGAGGAGCCTGGTAGGCTACAGTCCACAGGGTGACAAAGAGTCAGACATGACTGAGCGAATTCACTTCACTTCACTTCATATCATATATGTATACATATATATGGGCTTCCCTGGTGGCTCAGATGGTAAAGAATCTGCCTGCAATGTGGGAGACCTGGGTTCAATTCCTAGGTCAAGAAGATCCTCTGGAGAAGGGAATGGCAACCCACTTCAGTATTCTTGCCTGGAGAATCCTCATGGACAGAGGAGCTTGGCAGGCTACAGTCAATGGAGTTGCAAAATGTCAGACAAGACTGAGCGACTAAGCACTGCACATACATACATATATATATATACAGACACACACAAATCTGTTCATTCGGTAGACTGTGATCCTGAGATCACAGGTTTGATATTATTTCTGTGTTAATATTTTTATGAAAAGAATTAAACTACTTGCCACTCCATGAAGAATCTTATTTCATGCTTCCATTGCCCAATATAGAAAACCAAAATAGCAAATTCAACCACTGTCATTTTTCAATAATACACTTCACTCTGTCATTGCAGAAAACATTTGGTGACTCATAACCTAAATATATTATAAAAACAGCTGATATTATGCTATTTTAAAGTAAGAATTATATATTTTATTTGTGATTGTGCACATTAGAGCTAAAAAATCAAATTTAGGCTAATATCTATAAATAGTAGATAGACATTAGCGTATCTACTCATTAAGGTACTGTCTGCATTTCTATCATGATGAATAATCATTTTCATTTAAGAAAGATCTTGACTCTTTCTTAAAACTGTTATCCCATGGAACAGCTGACAGAGGACAGGCTTGGGTAGTAAATGCAAAATGTGTATATATTACTTATACCACTCTAAATTAAGAGTAACTTATCTTAAAACCTCAATGACTAAAAGGAGAAAAAGTTTAAATATAAACAAATAATGCCTAAGATACTTGTTTAGGCAAAAAAGTCATTTTATTTGCTTACATTAATAGAAATATAAATATAACCATGATCCTAAATAAGCTTTTAAATAATTAATTATTTATGACATCAAATCAAGGATATATGTGTGTGTGTGTATATGTATATATACAACAGATGGAGTTGATTTATTTATAGTATGTACTATGATTATCTTCAGTTCTAAAAGATAAATTGATTATATGATATACTACATGCTACAAAACCTTGTGTAACTGTGCTTACTGTGCCTCTGTTCAGCATTCCTTGTATAGGCCTCGCACTCCGTCCTGACTTAGTAGACATAATGTGTGTGTCCCCTGTGTATTAAGTACATCTTTATGCTTTTCATCTGCTTTTTGCCTTTAGGGACTGTTTCTTTCTCATCCACCTGTGTGGAAGATGCCAAACACATTTCTCTCAGTCTCTGGCCTCAGTTGTTAGCATAGGATTCAGATATGGCTAATCACTGTATCTCATTCTTCTAATCCCAGTGATTTCTCCAGAGAGGGCATAAACCTAAACTTTATCAGTCTGCTCCAAGATAGGGTGACAAGTTATTGCCCAAACTGGGCTTATGAGAGTGAAAGACAGTGTTATTAATAGCTATGGGACAAGAGGCTTGCAGACAGTTTCTTGGGCCGCAAACAGAGACTAACAGTACCTTTCTTCCCAGGGTTTTCCAGGATGGTGTTGGCACGGCAAGTTGTCTCTTCTTTATGGTCATAACTCTGTAAGTATGGGTGTAAGTGCAGCACTGCCAGCAATTCTATGGTCCTCTGATACAGAGAAAATGTCAGTGAGCAACCCAGAAGAAAAAAGCCAAAAATGAGAAAAGGTGAAGATCGGAGGTAGAGAGAAAGGAAATAAGAGACAGTGCACACAAGTTAGAAAATTAGATCCCACTGCATCCTGAAGCCATTCTCATTCATATCCCTGGAGACAATTATTCTTCCTTAAGCTGAAAGGGGTTGGGTTTTGTTACCTGCCAAACTCTAAATAAAAGAGGTATTGTAGGCCATAGAGCTCAGGCCCTTTATTTTATATATAAGGAGACTAATAAGGCCCACATAGGTTAATTATATAAGAGTCTTCAAATGTATACAAGTAGGCATATAACTCAGGTCTTTATCTTTTTGTCTATTTTTTTATATATGGAACATTTCTTCTAGATCAGACTTATGATTTTATTATTTTATGTTGTGCATATAGTCATTATTCCAAGAGAAGATTGTGGTTCCTTTTTTTAATCTTTCTTTTTTTGAATTAATTTTTATTGGAGTATAGCTGATTTACAATGTTGTGTTAGTTTCTGCTGCACAGAAAAGTGAATCAACTATACATATCCATATATCCACTCTTTTTTAGAGTCTTTTCCCATATAGGTTACTACAAAGTGTAACTGCTTTAAAGAAAACGCCTTGACACAGTTCCTACGTCCCTAATACAGTGAAAATTTAATAAATACTTCTAGAATTAATAAGTGATAAATGAATAAAATTCAGCACTTCATGGTCTGCCTCTGAGTTTCCTTTATAGGGACAAAAATGGACCAAAATAATAATTTTATACCATACACCAAAGAGTAAATTTTTCATTTCAAAGTTCGAATGCCTCCAGAAACATACCTCTCTGTAAGTATTAAGTATGTGCATATGTGAATGATTATGAAATTATAATAACAAGAACAACCAGTCTCCAAGAGATATTGGTGCTCAGTTGGGAGATGAAAGATATTTCATCTAAGGGATAGCAATGTAGAGTTTAAAGAATAAAACATGTAACAGAATGAAATCTCCATGAGTATAGATATCATTTTCATCTCAATCACTGCTGTCAGTGATTGAGAACTACATTTGCTTGAATGGTAAAAAGAGGAGTAGCCAGGTGAGTTAACACGGAAAGTTGAAAGTGAAAAAAAAAAGGAAGTCTAAACTTGAAGAGTCAGGGCAGCCATAGGACAGTTCGACAATGGGTGGGGGATTGATAAAGACTTGCAAACAATGAACAGTGGATTTTCACTTCCACAAAAACCACTACAAACGCATTTAGACATCTAGATATGCACCCTAGAGTTTGTTTTTACAATTCATGTTTATTGAACCCTTATGTATCAACCACTGATGCTAGATTAATCTGAAAAAGTCTGTGCATTTTCAAAAACTATTAAAAAAATCCCTTGGTCCAAATATAATCAATCCATAGCTTGGAAAGCATGCATTAAACAAGTTCACATTAATAAAATTTAGCTAAAACTCTGATTGAAATGATTATATGTGCTCTCAAAAAAATCTGTCTTGAATACACATGGGTTTACTATTTTATATATTTTTTCAAGCTTGATGCTGTGAATGTCTCTCATGCATGACTGATTAAACATTTGAACTGATTAAACATTTGAACATGAAAAAGTTCAAAATTTAAGTTTGGCTTAGAAACATTTACCTGTTAAAATAAGAGATTTAATATGAAAGTATTTTTCTTCAAAAATTTTAATTCACAGTGGAAAAAATAAAGAAATAGATGGTAAAAGCTTACCAATGAAAATGTTCTTGTAGATATTTAATAGCAAGAATGGTATAGGTAGTCTATCCATAGTTATATTGATAGCAAGTTTTAGATTCAGAGCGCACAAAATCAAATTTAAGTGTCTAGTTCTTATAACCTAATGGTGAAAGCTGAAATTCCCTCAATTTCTCTTATGTCAGACAATATTAACTTCTGCCTGTGCTGTTGTAATTTCTAATAATGTAAAAATAAGTGAATTATTAATGGACCCAACTGGCTTGAATAGACAGTCAATATAGACTTCTTCACAGCAGCTCCAGACTCCTTACACTGTGCCTCATACAAAGTGTATGCACAGAAAACACGTGAGAAACTAATGGGTGGAGGGATAATAGGTTGATGAATACAAATTGTACAAAGGAAAATATTCTGTCAATGGTGATGAGTAGGAGGAGGAGGAAAAGGACAAGGAAGAGGAGGAGGAGGAAGAGGACCACTCATTATCCCTATAGGTCATAAAAGAAGTACTGTAATTTAGTTGAATAAAGTACACTTTTTTCTTATCAGCTGACCTCAGATCACATGATTCGAAGGAAGGAGACAAACGTGTTTGTTGGATTAACTAGCAAAAGCCATGCTCAGAATTCACAAGAGAAATATAGATCATACTTTCTGTAGACATTTTCTTCTTGTATGTCATATTTATGCTAAGTCACTTCAGTCGTGTCTGACTCTGTGCAACCCCATAGACGGCAGCCCACCAGGCTCCCCCGTCCCTGGGATTCTCCAGGCAAGAATACTGGAGTGGGTTGCCATTTCCTTCTCCAATGCATGAAAGAGAAAAGTGAAAGTGAAGTCGCTCAGTCGTGTCCGACTCTTAGTGACCCCATGGACTGCAGCCTACCAGGCTCCTCTGTCCATGGATTTCCCAGGCAAGAGTACTGGAGTGGGGTGCCATTGCCGTATGGCAATTCCAGTTTTCTCTCTCTTACTCTCTCATTCTCTAGTATCTAGAGGTTGCTGTAACAATGCATCTCAGGACTTTAGATACATTAACAATGTACAAAACAGGGATTTGTTGAAAAGAGATGAATCAGTGGAAGATAGTAATAAAAATAGCCCCAAACCATTGAACTAAGGGGCCAAGAGTTCTTACTCAAATTAGACTATCCATGAAATACGTATTTTAAAAAGCAACATATTTACTACTTAGAGGTAGGCAGCTCAAAAGACTCAAAAAGCAAGCAAAGCTGAGTAGTGCTGACCATGATTCTTCTGTGAGTAGGAGACCAGATCACTTTACCATTTTTAACAACAGGGCTGTCTGGGTTGAAGTGTGGGGGTGTCTTATTTCCTATTACATTACACTATCAAAATTGCAGGAATGGCAGATGCTATGTCATTACCTTCTAGATAGACAAGCTACTAAATTATTTGTGTGGGGAAGATGAGCCATTTACTTATCTTCCTGATATGGGCAGAAAGATAGGTGGGGACTGTCTAGGAGACAGACAGTGGTGGGGACTCCTCTGTCTGGGTTTTGAAAATGCCACTCTTTGAGATGTTCTATCTGACACTGATAGTAACAAACATATCAGCAATCTGAAATGTTTCCTATATGATAAATCGTTAGAGGTGACACTGCTTCTTCTTGACTGTAAAAGAACAAGTAAAGAACATACAAAACTCCATTCAAAGGAGCACTTCTTGTGATCACGGAGAGTGCTGAGTATAAAATAAGAGGAGAACATTTTTAATGATTCTCAAATATTTAGATCTATAAGGCTCATTAGAGGTGATATAGAAGAATCCTTTTTCCCCTTCAAGTGAAGAGACTAAATCCACAGATGTGGAATCTGCAGGAGCTCACACAGTTCATTAAAAACTGAGATGGAGTAGAATCCACCTTCTGATCTGTCAGAAAATACACAAGTGTGAATCATGGTGGAGAGGACAGAAAGAACTATATAAAGTTGGACAAACTAAAAACAAGTGACATTTGAGTTTCTTATTGTTATAAGAGCCTAAAACATTATCTGGACTCCTGGGCACCAGATAATTTATGAGGTTTCTGGGTTGTCGCTATGTTCACTTGGCTGCAAGTTCAAATGGTATAATTTTCTCATGGCAGTTACATTTCTATCTTTTTATATTCTTTTTTTAGTTCTGGTTAAAATCTGAAAGTGTATATCTGCAAAAGAAATCAAAGGTCAACAAACAATATGGTACCCAAAATCCTTTCCTACTTGGAACATTTATTTGAGATTAGGGGACCCGCTGGATGTACTTCATGAACCAGGACAGGCCACAGATATCAGTGGTGAATAAATTAACATACAGAGAGATGCATGCAAACACCCCACCCTTTCCATACCTTGGAAATCACATTATAGATATATAGGTTAAAGTTTACAATATAGAGTCTGGTACCAGTAAGTGACATCGAAATAGTTATTAGCTTTAAATTCTTGAAGCCATGACTTGCTTTAAGGAGAAATAATATACATATCATGAATCCTTCTTTGGCTCTTCCTTCTTGATTAAGCCTTACTGAACCCCATCTATTACTCTGCTGGCATACATTGGTTCCCTGCCTTTTCTATGTATTGAAAGTGAAAGAGAAAGCCGCTCAGTCCTACTGGATTAGGTAGCCTTTCCCTTCTCCAGGGGATCTTCCCAACCAGTTTAAATCAAATAACTCCACTTGAACTTCCCATTTCTCTGCATCTTCTTCTCCTTCTTTGATTAGGAGTTAGGTAGAAAATGCTTTTTATTGCAAGAGAGAGGAAAAATGGGAAATTTAGAAAGCACTCATATTTCTTCTCTAAAGGCCTACCTCCCTCTGTTTTCCATTCTGCAGTTCCATGATAAAAAGCAAAAACTAAAATAAATGTCTTTTTGACAGACATTAGGAGGCAAAAAACTGAGAGAAATGGGGAGACTGCAAATAAAGATTAGCAAATAGGGGAGCAGAATACACAAATGTAAAGAAAAGCAAGATACAGGTTAGAAAGAAGTAAATAAAAGGGGGAGCACAGTTAAGACAAATTATGAAAAGTAAAGAATATAAGGAAAGAAAAAGACAAGTGATAGCTCTTTTTAGTAATTCTTAAGCCACCTGCCTTTGATTCTCAAAGCATCTGCTGTGAGAACATGAAGAAAATTTAACTTTCTGCCTTCACTAATTGAATATTTTAAATTAAAATTTCAAGTTCTTCAAGAAGACTGATTAACACAATAGCCAAGCAGATCTGTCAGTGAAGGGAACACATAGTACATTCCCACCAGTTCATCATCCGTTCATGTATCCCTCTCTCTATTCATCTTCCATCTGCTTGTCTACCAGTATATTATTTATGTATGTGTCTTTTCAACCATGCATCCATCAAACACCTACGTGAATCAGATACAGAGGTGAGGCTATTCTGAACAAGGCAGAAAGAGCTTTGTTATTAGACTCAGAAATGTGAAGGTAATTAAAATTAAAGTCAAATTCAAAAGACCTTAGTCAATAGAAACTGATGACCCTTTGTTGAGTCTCAAGACCGATTATTTGATATCTTAAATAATAATTCACAATGGTAGCAAGCCTTTGAATCATCCCTATGCCAGTTTTGTTTAGTTTTGCTTTTGTTTTTTTCCAGTGAGGAGAAACCAAGTTATATTCCCTATCTTCAGTACAGCTTGAGGATTTGCACAAAAGCAAATGGTACTGCATGGAGGCAAGCCTGGGCTTGTTCAGTCTTAGGATATTGCTGTTTATTGTTCATGTATCATTCTTCCTGACTGTGGTGCAGATTTACATGCCTGATCTGCCCTGTCATGTAAAATGATGAATTTACAGGCTAGGCCCTGTAAATTGAGCATGACAGGGGCAATCCAGAGGCTGGTGCCTACTTAAGCCCAACTTTCCAGGTGGCCAACAAAGGTATTTACTCTTAATTCCGGTCCAAATATCATTCAGCAAGGAGACCCATTCTAGTGACACTCTGCCAAGCATAAGCTTCTAGGAACTCAGACTCTAAGTTTTATTATATTTACATAATACCAAAATATAATATACTAATACCTGCACTATGGTGGATAAGAAGTTAACATTAGAGCCTGATGTGAATTTATTGGGGAATAACCATTGAGGTAACCATCACATAAACTTCTTATCACAGTATTTATTAAGGACAAAACATGGACTCTTTAAGAAGTATGTTCATGGAAACTATCTTGAAAGAAAAAATACCAAATACTATTAATGTTTTCCTTCTTTATACAAATCTCTGTCATTTAGATTTGATATAATGAGTATATATTGTTTATAATTAGAAATGTGATTTCTATAAAAAGTTACAATGGAAAATAGTAAATGTTACTCTAAATAAGTAAATGGATGGATAGACCATGCGTTTGTTCTACAAGTGCAGGAAAAAAAAATCTGTTTCTTCCTTATGAGAAATTCACTAGAGAATTTATTTGACATGGGCAAACTCACAGTGTGTAACTTCAGAAAATGAAATCTGAATAAGGAATGATATTTAGCATCCTTCCATATTAGCCATCTTACACTGATAAGCCATGAAATTAAAAGATGCTCACTCCTTGGAAGGAAAGTTATGACCAACCTAGACACCATATTAAAAAGCAGAGACATTACTTTGTCAACAACGGTCCGACATTACTTTGTCAACAAAGGTCCGTCTAGTCAAGGCTATGGTTTTTCCAGTGGTCATGTATGGATGTAAGAGTTGGACTATAAAGAAAGCTGAGTGCCGAAGAACTGATGCTTTTGAACTGTGGTGTTGGAGAAGACTCTTGAGAGTCCCTTGGACTTCAAGGAGATCCAACCAGTCCATCCTAAAGGAGATCAGTCCTATATGTTCATTGGAAGGACTGATGTTGAAGCTGAAACTCCAATACTTTGGCCACCTGATGAGAAGAGCTGACTCATTTGAAAAGACCCTGATCCTGGGAAAGATTGAGGGCAGGAAGAAAAGGGGACGACAGAGGATGAGATGGTTGGATGGCATCAACGACTCAGTGGACATGGGTTTGGGTGGACTCCGGGAGTTGGTGATGGACAGGGAGGCCTGGCGTGCTGCGGTTGATGGGGTTGTAAAGAGTTGGATACAACTGAGCAACTGAACTGAACTGATACTGATAAGAAGCAGTGGGCATTGAGTTTTCCTGCCTAGGAATTTAATCACACCTGGATGACCAGAACAAACTTTACATTTATGGTCAACACGTTGAGAAACATCCAGTCCTGACTATGGCCATAGCAAAATAGGCATGTAATCCTTGTAGCCACCATGCATGATAGATAGTATCTCCCCCATTTTACTGGCTCAGACAGGTTGGAGAGATTGCACAACATCTCACAGCTAGTTAAAAGTACCTAAGTCTATCTGACTCCAAAGTCAATTGTCTTTCTATTATAGCAGAAACATAATAACGACAAAAAAAAAAAAGCATTACAACTGGCAGGATGAAAATGAGTTAGCTTACTGACACTCAGATATACAACAATTACGAAAGCACAAATACTTCTTTACTTTAGTTGTAAACAGATTCTTTCTCACAGAAAATTCCTCATTAAGTATGTGGTCCTATGCAGACTATAATCAGGAGACGTATGTTCTATTCCCAGGGCCACTGCTCAGTTATAATGCAGAAACGAAATAAGCATTTTTGCCCATCTTCTACATCAGTTTCCGCATTTGTACACCAGAAATTGTAGTTGCTCCCTAGTTCCTTCACAGGACTGTTGGGAGCTCTAATGAATTATCGTACCTAGAGCTTTCTAAGTTTCTTAGATGAGAGATGCCTTCAAGTACAAAGCTTTAGTTTATCATTGACATTACTACCAGACACAGTAAAAGCTTAACTACCAGCTGTTTGCTCAGTATTTTCCCTCTGGACCCCTCAAGCACACTGTAAGACAGGTATGGACAATGCATAATTTTTCAGGCCAAATTTGGCACAAAGGCACTTCACAGTGACCTCAGTCATCTTCCTCTTTACTGATGAGGGAGATCTCAATGAGATGAAACATCTCTTTATGCAGTCTTTTTTTTTTTTTTTTGATTAGCACTAGGAAGTTGTTTTGCATGATGGGGTCTATAGTTTTTACTTCCCTTTTAAAGATAAAAGGCAAAGTCATCTGTTCTAAATTATACATATGGGAAACCGTCCTGGTCACATGGAAAAATAAAGGCCACAGGTGAAATCAACTCTCTCCATTCTACCCTTTAGCTGTTGCTGCTGTTTTAGTGGTTTCAGTCATGTCCAACTGTGTGACCCTATGAACTGTATAGAGCGCCAGGCTCCTCTGTCCATGGAATTCTCCAGGTAAGAGTACTGGAGTGGGTTGCCAGGCCCTCCTCCAGGGGATCTTCCCAACCCAAAGATCCAAAGGTCTCCTGCGCTGCAGGCAGATTCTTGACCACTGAGCCACCAGGGAAGCCGACCCTTTAGAAATAGCACTAATGAAGGCTGGAAGGGTGAGCAATAAATCCATTGTTGTGCCGATACCATTGGTTAGCTCAGAGGCACTTTTCCTGCCGTTGTTTAATTACCACATATTAATGTATAAATGCAGGCAGACAACCAAAGAAGAGGTAGGTAGAGAAGGAGCTATGCTTATTTAGTTAATTATTAATTACTAGGAATTTTCAACAGTGGGACATTAAGCACTTACTCTTTTAAATGGTAATAAATAGCAGACATATGTCTAATTAAGGAGCTGTAAATGCTCTGGAGAAGCTGAATGGAAGGAGAAGGACACTTATTTACAGACCTATACTGAATAATTTCCTTCTCCAATACTGAATAAAAAAGAGAATTATTGTTGCACTTAAAGGCAGCTCTCACATAGTAGCTGCTCAGATTCCTAACTCTCTCTGCCTTCTCTGCCAGGACATTTCTTGCTGAGGCTGGTGTCAAGGTAAAGAAGACTCAGGGTTCTTTAAATGGTGTCTTTCAAGAACAATCTCTCAGTGAGCCTCACATCTCAATTCTTCCTTAAGTTTTCATTAGTAGGATATGATTTTCATCACATGAAGTCAATTTCTTCTGCATCTATCATAATTCTAAGTAATAGGATTCTTAGCGCTCTTCATAGATTGTTATACAAAATCTATGGAAGGGCAGATTTTTTTTTTTTTATCAGACCCTTGATTCTTAGCCCGCATTCACTGAGATTGAGTTAAACACTGAAGTGCCTGGATGAGATCATAAAAGGGAGTTTCACACACAGACTTCCAGTGTCAGGTTAGTCCAATGGACTCTGGCAAAGCTGAAGGACAGAGCAGAGCTGAAGGATTAGTGTTAGAGGAAAATCTCTGAACCTTCCTTCGTCACCTGCTGGAATTCACCTCTAAAAGTAACTGCTGATTTGTAAAAATCTATGTAGGATTACCGAATTAGTCAGTTTTTTCTTACTTTGGCACAAATTTCCTTTGCTTTCTTCTATTCCTACTTTCTGTTTTGAAATACCCTCCCTAACTGCTTTTTATACCAAAACTTTTCAAAGCAAATTTCAGGTCACAGCAAAATGACACGTGGTCAGAGAAGTGCACGATGGTTGCCCTTTGGTCCACCCAGGGATCTCTGAGCCAACAGCCCTGTCCACATCTGCTCTCTGCTCTTCACTACCCAGCCCCCAAGCTTGGGAACCCTGCCAGAAGAGATGGGGTTTTGGCCAGGCTTTCTTTCTCTGGTCTGACTGGTATTTCCAAGGCATGAGCAGCAAATGCTATATAATGACTTATAGTAAATGCTATAAATGACTCAATTTATCACAGGGCCTTCCTCCATGCAGTGACCCCCCTCACATAATAGCTGCTATATCCCTTCAAGCCATAGGTGGTTGGCCATCTGTAAGGATATATTACTGAGACTATTATTACCACTGATCTGCTCCCCTAGAGCTCTTCCTGTACATGGACACAGCTGGAAGTCCTAATTGTTCATATATGATCATACTACCCCAAGCCAGAATGGAGAAGAAAACACAAAATGAGCGGGGAGCCTAGGTGATAGAGTATATTAAGTTTAAAATATACACTCTCTAGGAAAAGTCACAGAGGATTTTCTTGGCTCTGCTTGCCTGGAACTCCCTTAGGACATACAGTACTAATACTGCAGGCTCCCACATCAAGGGCACTGCAAATACTTGCTTTACGGATGGCTACATCTCTGGCAACTCAGTTGAACTCTCTTCCTCCTTTATAGGAAATGTTCTGAGAAACCAAGGACCTGCCTCAAACAAGTTTTTAATGGGAACATAACCTACTGTCAAGCAAGAAATAAGCACTGACTGCAAGTTCCTAGTTCAGTAGCGTCTTTAGTAGAAATCACTAGTTATAATTCAGCTTGGATCAAAAGAAGCAGTCACACCACTGAGAACCTAAGGGGTAAATACCCAAACGATAACAAAAAAAAGGAAATTTTATTGTTTGACATTATTTTTTGCCCAATTTCACTGAAATAATTGACATACAGCTAACTTTATTATTTAACATCATTATGAGTTGGTAACTTTCTAAACATTACAGAAAATGAGATAAACCTAAATATCAGGGGAAATGAAAGTCTTTTATTATTCTCAACATGAAGGAACAAACCTGAATATAAATCTGCAGTGCAGACATTTAATAAACTGTTGGTAAGGAAGTAGAAATTCACTCTTTGAAGTTAATACTAAAATCGTTTCCATGTACCAGGTAGGAAAAATTAAAGTGACTGAATATCAGGGAGTGTTGACCATCAGCAGTGACTAGAAGTGATTCTCAAAATGTGGTTCCCTGGATTGCCCCTTCAGCTTCACCTGGGAACTTGTGAGAAAGGCAAATTACTGGGCTCCACCCAGAGTTACTTAATAAGAAACACAGCTGGTGTGGCTCAGCGATCTGAGTTTTAACACATCCTCCAGGTGATTCTGATGCAAGCTAAAATTTGAAAATCACTATAGTAGTTTCAGTGACCTTAGGACTATCCCATTATAAATACTCATTACTAACAAAAGAACAAATGATCTCAAATTAATAAGCCTTTGGCAGCAAATGCATAATTTTGATATATATATAATAACATATTATAAATATACAGAGATGCATAAAATCACATTTCTTTATTTCATTTACGATAAATTAGCTTCTTCTAAAAAATAAACAATTTACTTGGAAAACCTGAAAACTATTTTAATGCTTTAAAAAATTTCATTTTTAAACAAACACTTCCTTGTTTATTGAGCACATACTTTACACTCGGCACTATCCTAGTCTTTACAGATATTCTATATCATCCTTAAAATATTTATACAAGATATTCAAGTGCTCTTTCCACTTGCTTACATGCCCTCTTACCTGCTTGCCATGAAGGATGGAGAGGTTTAATCTGATTGTTCATAGATTAGACATTCACTGAACCAAATAATTCTGTCACCAATAGCAAGGTCACTATACTTTAAATTGGATCAGCACAGTTGCCCTGCACTTTCTCCTCCCCTGCTTCCTGTTTCCATGCTGCAGGCAGGAAGAGATTACTCTGCACCAAAGAGTGTTGGGACACACAATCCACAGAAAGTCTCAGCCATGAATCATGGTTCCAGATATCATAGGTAAGTAAACACAGGAAAAATCAAGAGGAAAAAAATGTCCAACGAAAGAGGCAAAGGCTTCTCTAGCAAACTGGGAGCTCTGGTCAGGCTATAGAAAGGACAGAAAAGCTTTTTGGAAATAGTCACTTAGTAACCTCACAGAAAAGAAAAAAAAATATGAAAATGGTTTTGGAAATTACTCCTTTTTATTTCTTTATACTGCATTCATGTCTCTAATATTTCATCAAATATAAGGAGGTTGAAAAAGGCAAGAGGTAGGGAAGTGGAATGGAGTAAAAAAAATGTCCAATAAAAAGAATATACATTATTCTTTTTAAAGAGAACTTTCTTCATTTTAAACTGACTGTTGTACACTGTCAGATCATCATACCAATTTCCATTTTGGGGAATTTATATTTTTGGAAGGTGAATTTTATAGCTCATCTGGAGACTGTTATTACTGTTTGATATGACACAGTGAAAGCAGAAGTGGCAGAAGTATTCACAATAGAAAAAAAGTCAGTGGAATCTTTATCTTTCCCTAAAATATCTCCTACTCCCTTGGTAGCAGGTTCCTCAAAATGTTCCACCTTGCAGTACAGTGGATTTCAGTACTGCATGCATCCTCTGTGGTTTACTACACAATTCCTTCAGCCCTTCATAATGCTGTCTGGCCTATGCCTTCCAAGTTAAGTGGTTCATTCATTTGTTCACTCATTTATTCACTCATTGATTCTTCATTCATTCATCAGACATGTATTAAAAATATAGGTCTTACCTCAAAACCTTACATCTCAACTATTTGGAACAACCAGAGCAATCATCCAGCTCTGAGGCCTTCTCAAATCATTGGGAATTATATTTCAGCAAAACCTAATCTAGTTCACAAGAAAGCCTGACTAGACTCTACAGTATGCTGTGAGGTGCTATTAGGCATTGGAGTCACTGAGGAATCAGACTAGAATCAGACTAGATCCTATTTCTACTGACTTGTAGAGCTTCAATGAGGTCTGTGAGTTCTACTCTGTGAAAGTGTTAGTCACTCAGTCGTGTCCAACTCTCTGTGACCCCATGTGGACTGTATCCCACCAGGCTCCTCTGTCCACAGAATTCTCCAGACAAGCATACTGGAGGGGGTTGCCATTTCCTACTCCAGGGAATCTTCCCAACCCATGGATCAAACTCAGGTCTCCTGCATTGCGGGCAGATTCTTTACCATCTAAGCCACCAGGAAGCCCTACTCTGTAGGCTTGGCTGCAAAACTCTCCTCTGTGGTTGGCTGCAATCACCCTGCTTACAAGGCCATTCAGTTCCCCTGACGGTCCTCAGCAGAGGTGAGCAAGTGTCCACAACTGCCCATTTCTTGTCCTTCAATTTTGTCTGTTTCTGACCCATCTTTAGTCAAGTTTCTATTCTTCCCACAGGTCTGAGATCTGCTTACCCCCAAACCTGAGCAGCACTTAAAAAGCAGAACTTGAGCCCTCATCAGTTTTTCCTGGGAACTGGCTTGCCACAGAGGGGTATTTTCCTACCAGACCACAGTGGTCATTTCCCCTGGCTTGTCCAGCATCCCCTCAAAGATTTGGCTTCTCTCTGCTTGCCCTCTTTTACCCTATAAAAGAAAACCTTTTCCTGTTTGACTTTTGAGACACCTGCAGATTTTCAAGACCAGTGTTCTCCCTACTGTGACAGTCCTGTTTTTTAACTAAAGTTTCTCCCTATCTAAATCCAGATAGATTTTTATTTGGCTACTGTTGTTATTACCATGTCCACTTTACAGATGAAGAACGTGAAGCTCTCAAAGGTCATAAAATGGTCATCTGAGGTCATAAATAATAAAGTAAGGAAATATAGAGAGATGTGTCCAAAAAATAGTTGTTGAAGAAGGTAATGACAAATATTTCCTGCTTCACGATATTACTGAGTGAGAGCTATAGCTGTATCGGCCCAATCTGACAAAGGTTAGAGGACAAAGTTAAATTTTCTATAATATATACGGTTTGGTCAATGAGCTTGAGACCAAGAAACAGGTTCCTTGGTGCTCTTCAGTATGTATAACTAAATGACCAAGAAGTGTTGTGTTTTTTTTTTTTTTTTTGGAACTGTGGCAGGAAGAGTTACCCAGATTGTCTTAGTTTTCTTCTTCTATCTTAGAGAGAGAGCTGACGTGCCCTCAAATTCTGTGTACAGATGATTACTGCAGACTGGCACAATGCAGGCATTTGAAACTTCCCACAGGTAAAGTATAAACTCAAAGCATCATAATAAATAATAATAGTGCTTTACCCTTCATGCTGCACTGTAATGTTGCTGATGTCAAATTAACATAGGCCCTTGCAGAGAATGCAAATGAAAGACTTTGAAATATGTCAACAGGGCTTTGGGCAAAGGATGAAGTGAAAAAGCAGCCAGAGGAGGAAAACAGGTGGTCTAGTGGGGGATGGGGGTGAAAGGAACAGGGCTGGGGGAAATGCACTCACTATATTTTGTAAATTTTAAAACAAGATGTTTATTCCAATTCATACACTTTCCATAAACTTATGACATTCACAAAGGCTTCACTGTATATTCTTGGAATTCTAAGCATAGAAGTCATACATAAATTCAAAGAGGCAGAGTTATAATTCACAAGGGCTTTATTTCCATAGATTATAAGTTTACTTTATTCTGTAAAACTGAGGTAGTGTGGGAAATGATTCTCAGCCATTTGCCTTCAGTCAGCATTATTGAAATAAATGATTCAACAAGCACAAATTGAGCGCTTCGACATGCCAGAAATTGTGCCGAGGCTGTACAAGACAAGATCTCAAGCAACTCACATTTGTAGTTTAATCTATTTGTCTTTCCTGTTCCTATGCATGGCAACTCCCTCCAGTATTCTTGCCTGGAGAATCCCAAGGACAGAGGAGCCTGTTGGGCTACGGTCCATGGGTTCGCAGAGTTAGACAGAACTGAAGCAACTTAGCACGCATGCACATCTTTCCTGCTCCTAGCCCTCTCTACAAACCCCAGCATATAGCTGGCTTCATTTCCTTCTTAAGATCCATCCTGGACAAGCCTTCCTAGACTTTTCCATAGTCATGTTCCTCTTTTCTTTCAGGACCCAACCCCTCTAACTACTTGCTTTCCAAACTGCTCACAGTTCCTCCCTAGTGGATACCTACACGTGCTTTGTCCCAGGACTGGAAAAGGAGTGAGGCATTTTTACTTACAGTTGTGGTCACCTGTAACTGCTAAACAGAGGGTGCTGAGGGAGCACCAGGACTAGAGTGGAGTAAATAGAACACTGGATCACTAGTGAGATACTACATTTGGAAAGATGTATAGAAGAAAAATATCAGTAACCTCAGATATGCAGATGACACCACCCTTATGGCAGAAAGTGAAGAGGAACTAAAGAGCCTCTTGATGAAAGTGAAAGAGGAGAGTGAAAAAGTTGGCTTAAAGCTCAACATTCAGAAAACTAAGATCATGGCATCCAGTCCCATCACTTCATGGCAAATAGATGGGGAAACAGTGGCTGACTTTATTTTGGGGGGCTCCAAAATCACTGCAGATGATGACTGCAGCCATGAAATTAAAAGATGCTTACTCATTGGAAGGAAGGTTATGACCAACCTAGACAGCATATTAAAAAGAAGAGACATTATTTTGTCAACAAAGGTCCATCTAGTCAAGGCTGTGGTTTTTCCAGTGGTCATGTATAGATATGAGAGTTGGAATATAAAGAGGGCTGAGCGCAGAAGAATTGATGCTTTTGAACTATGGTGCTGGAGAAGACTCTTGAGAGTCCCTTGGACTGCAAGGAGATCCAACCAGTCCATCCTAAAGGAGATCAGTCCTGGGTGTTCATTGGAAGGACTGATGTTAAAGCTGAAATTCCAGTATTTTGGCCACCTGATGCAAAGAGCTGACTCATTTGAAAAGACCCTGATATTGGGAAAGACTGAGGGCAGGAGAAGAGGACAACAGAGGATGAGATGGTTAGATGGCATCACCGATGCAATGGACATGAGTCTGGGTAAACTCCAGGAGTTGGTGATGGACAAGGAGGCCTGGTGTGCTGCAGTTCATGGGGTTGCAAAGAGTCGGACATGACTGAGCGACTGAACTGAACTGATAGAAGAAAAATGGCAATCAAAAAACAGTGGAGTTAAGTGACTGAATGTTAGCAAGGCAGGTGATGGTGACTCTGCTGCAATTGTCAAGGTGGAACACATGCTGACTTTGACCTGGTTATTTAGTGGGGCTGGAATTTAGCTAACACACTACCTCAAGTACACCATGCTCCTGCACATGCTGACTTCTCTTTAGAATGCTCCTTTCCCTGCCCTGGTGAACACTTTCAAGGCCTAGGACATGGCTGCTTTCATACACGAAGCCCCCCATCACACCAGTTTCCTTTTGTTCTCATGGCAAACATTACTTTGTTCTAGACTTCTCACATTGCTGTTGTGTGATTTATCTACCTCCTGGGTCCCCTGCTAAGTTAATAGTATGCCCATGATACAGACTTTTCTTGGTCTCCTTGGCATTTAGAGAGTATCTTAATAACAGATAATAAGTATTGTTAAACAGAATCAAGAAGGAGATTAGAAGGAATGAAGAAGAAGCAGGCAGGAAGGAAAGATGAAAGTAGGCAAGGAAAAGGCAAAGGAAGAAAGGGAGAGAAGCCGAGAAGAAAAAGGAGGGAAGGAAGGAATCTCTTTTCCCCTCCTTCATATTTGGGAGCAGTCTTATAATTATATGCTTTTCTATTTTCACTTTTTAAAATCCTATCTTCTCTATTGCCTATGTTTTTTCTACTACAAAAACGTCCATGCCTCTATTCTTGAAATTCAAGAGGGAAAGGTCCCCCTCTTTTCTCTTTTTCGGTTCAACTAAAAACTCATAAAAGAGACATCTCTATGCCTTTAGTCTGAGTGCCATAAAGTAAGCCTAGAATCTGGCCTTCTGCTACAGTGGATTTCAAATCAGAGGGAGGCAAGCTGGGGTTTAATTTTTTTCTTCTCAGAAGGAAGAGATTCTATTGCGTTTTTAACAGCATTGTTCCTCTGTGCCAGCCCCAGTCACATGGAAACCTATTTGGGATGCAGCCAAGGGGCTATGCTGTCCATGATGGAGGATGGCTACACCAGAGAGCAAGCAAAGATTAATCAATCCAAGACAACATCTGTCAGGATATTGAGTCTGGCTCTTGTTATCAGCTGCCTGCACTTCAGGCGCTGTGTAATATTCAATTTGATTGTCTCTCACCTGCAAAGAGAAGGATTCTCTCTTTGCTTAAAAATCCCTGGCACAAGATGAAGAGGAATCGATCCGTTGGAGAAAATGATGACAAGAAAATCAAATCAGAAATAGGACAAAGGGATGAGAAAAGAAGGGAAAGAGAGTTTGGCCTACATCCTGGCCTGTTTTTTTTGTTTGTTTTGTTTTGATTTTAATCAACTGGTTTGTTTCCTGTTGCTCTAAGGGAATAAGTCTCTGTTTCACTTGTCAGTCCTGATTATGATAAATAAATGATGCCAAGAGGGTAACACGACTCTTTTGTATTTCTTTTGAGGTTCCATTAGTAAAATAGGTGTGCCCCTTGTCTTTGAGTACCAGGACCCTTTAGGTCCTGTGGATTTCCTGCTACAGGGATCACAGCAAGAACCCAAGGCACTTTTGTACAGTGGGGAAGAAAATATTAGATCCTAGAGATGTGAGTGACCTATTTGAGACTAATCACAGTGCTTCTAATAACTCAACTCCCCTGAGATAATACTGATGCAATCTTGAAAAGCTGTACCATCTCTAGAGTATCTGTTTCATAAATATGTGTCTATTCTCTCTCTCTCCCTCTCTGGTACCTGGATTTTCACTTGGTCACTTTCCTGTACAACCACAGAGAAGTCAATGTTTTTGTTTGTTTGTTTGTTTGTTTGTTTTTATGCCATTTATATTTATTTTAAGTTAGGACTTCCCTGGTGGCTCAGATGGTAAAGCATCTGTCTACATTGTGGGAGACCTGGGTTCGAGCCCTGGGTTGGGAAGATCCCCTGGAGAAGGAAATGGCAATCCACTCCAGTACTATTACCTGGAAAATCCCATGGACAGAGGAGCCTGGTAGGCTACAGTCTATGTGGTCGCAAAGAGTCGGACATAACTGAGCGACTTCACTTTAACCACAGAGAAGTCAATGCTTTTTTAAATGCCATTTATGTTTATTTTAAAGTACTACTCCTTCTTCCTGCATGTAAAATTTTCCAATCTAATATTTATCACTGGTCTCGCTCATGAGAGTTAGTCATTTATCTTAGTTCACCAGTTGAAAAGCTTCACAGATATTTTAATGTCATCTCAAACTCAGCAGGTCTGAAAATCAAATTTATCACCTTTCTCTCACCAAAAATACTCCCTTTTCTTAATATTCCAATTTAAGCAAGCTTGAAATTTCAATGACATCTTTGATTCCTCATTAATAAATCAACAAGCCACAATGCTTTTGATCATTTCTTCAAGATATTTCCGATGTATTATTATTTATGCCAGTGTCACACTCACTAATTTATCCCTTCATCATTAAACCTCTACCACCCTTCCAGATGTTGCCCCTGTTGCCAGGTTTTCCCACCTTCAAGCTATCCCATGAGCCACAACTATAGCAGTGTGTGTTACCAAATCACTTCCCCTAGCCTGAAAAAATTAAAATTAAATTCAGACTCCTAAATCTAGTATTCATAGTGATTCACAATGGATGTATTCTACATTTCCAAATATATCTATCTATCTACTTCCTTCTCTTTGTAATCTTATTTGCCCAGAGTCACCATTTCCTAAAAGCACTTGTACCCCATTGCTCATGTTAACACTCATACTACGCTTCATCCATACCAATGCACTTTCAATTCCCTGAATTTTTTGTATATCTTTAAGTGTCTCCACCTGTGCACATGTTATGTCCTCATCCTGAAACATCTGTCCTTCTTCCTTCTAACCACAATGGGTTAACTTTTACTTAAATATTAAATATTCTATAATGATGTCATCTTTCCAGCAATGTTTCCCCTTGTCTCCCATTCTGTGTAGATAACTCACAAGGATTCTCCAAAAGCACTCTGTTTTCGTTTTCTCTAGCATTTTGCCTGGTAATAAATGAATGGATGAATGATAAATAAATGAAACTATATTATCTGGAATTATGTACTTTTCTATTCTTCCCATATCTGTACAAAGTGTTAATCTTACCATCCTCTGAGTATCTTCATTTGCCACATATCTTTGAAGCCTTTCTTGACCATCCCAGATACAAGTGATTCCTCTCTTTTTAAATCCCCTGAACACTTATTCAACAAACCATTTACTGCTTTTGTCTTGAAGTTATACTAACTAAATTATTTCCTATGTTTCTGAGAGGTTTAGAGAGTAGGTTAACGAGATTTTGAGTTAACATAATAATTATTTTAAAATTTTTTGCTAAAAAAGCAATACTCTAGGAGTCAGGTCTAGACAATGGTACTAGTAAAATACTGCTACTGCTAAGTCACTTCAGTCGTGTCCAACTCTGTGTGACCCCACAGGAGAGGAAAAAACTGAGGCAGATTGGGTCGAGATTCAGAGCACAAAGGCAAGTAGGATCTCAAAGACACTTAATTGGGAAAAAATACTACTACTCTTTAAACAATCCAAAACAGGCAACAACAGGCAAAAGGTAGACTACAAGAAACCCAGATTTGTAAATTAACAGGGCACAAACAAACAACATCAAGGTAAAATGAACCATTTTGGGCCACAGACAGTAGGGTACGTTGCTTATTGTCCAATATGTAGATGGACAGAACTCTCAGTATTCATCTACTTGTAATGGCCATTTAAAAATTAGAGGAAAATATTTTGGATACACAATTGAACAACCATTAACATATTTATCAAAGTGAATTTTATTAAAATAACTTCCATATATCAGCTTCTTTTGACTTATAATTCTAACTTTTCTTCATTTCGCTCTTTATAACATCTGAAAGTAATACTGTACCTACTTTTGTTGATATGCAGGTAAATTCATATATATAACTCCCACATTAAAAACTTTTGAAAACAAAAAGGGCCTCATATCTCTTTGTACATAATATAGTACCTAATCAATGAATGAATTCCATCTTGCACAACTCTTAGAAAACCAAGCAGTAACAGGCATGGAATACCAGGTGTCAGGCATGCTATGGCAATGGCTGAGCTAGGTACAAACTAACAGGTTTCAGCTTCATATGCTCCTATTCCTTCCTGACATAGAGCAATTGAAAAATAGATTGGCAAAGGTACAAAATCAATTGTATAGGGATAGGAAAGTCTTTTCAATTCTATAGGGATAGGATAATCTTTTCTGAACCAAGCAGATATATTCATATTGAAAAAAAATGAATTTAGAACCTACTTCATACCATATATATAAATGAATGAAAAGTGAATCACAGACCTGAATATAAGAGTTAAAACTATACACATTTTAGAAAAACAACTTAGAATAAATTCTTGTAACTTTGGGCTAGGTGAAAAGGTTTTAGATCTGATACCAAAAGCACAATCCATAAGAGAAAAAAAAGTTAATAAACTAGACTTAGCAAAATTTTTTTAAAAATGTATACTTCAAAATAAAAAAGATGAGCCACACATTATAAGAAAATATTTTTAAGTTCATATACCTGATAAAGGACTTGTATCCAAAATATATTAAAATTTCTTACAATTCAATATAAGATGGACATACCAATTAAAAAGGGGACAAAATATATGATTAACATATTACCAAAAAATATATACAAATGTATATTAAGCACTTGAAAAGATCAGTGTTAGACTTCAGGTTAGTACAAACTACAATCACAATAAGGTACAACTATATACCCAAGCAAATGGCTATATCAAAAATATAAACATCAATACAGATGGCAAAATGTTTTGAAACTGGAACTGGGTACACTGCTGGTATAAATGTAAAAAATTATAGCTATATTAAAAAACTGTGTGATAATTTCCTAAAAGTTAAGTATAAATTTTCCATACAATCGAGCAATTCCAATTTTGGTATGTATAGAAGACAAGTGAAAATATATGTTAGCACTCAGAATGGTTAATAAATGTTCACAGCAACATTGTTCTTAATAGCTGCAAAGCGTCCATCAACTAGAGAATGATTAAATAAAATATGGTATATCCATATAATGGATCATCATTCTGTCATAAAAAAAGAGGAAACCAGTGAAGCATGCTACAATATGAATGATCCTCAAAAGCATGCTAAATGAGAAAAGGCAGGTGTAAAAAATTTCATATTGTATATTTCCATTTATATGAAATGTACAGGCTGCTGCTGCTAAGTCGCTTCAGTTGTGTCCAACTCTGTGCGACCCCATAGACGGCAGCCCACCAGGCTCCCCCATCCCTGGGATTCTCCAGGCAAGAACACTGGAGTGGGTTGTCATTTCCTTCTCCAATGCATGAAAGGGAAAAGTGAAAATGAAGTTGCTCAGTCGTGTCCAACTCTTAGTGACCCCATGGACTGCAGCCTACGAGTCTCCTCTGTCCATGGGATTTTCCAGGCAAGAGTATTGGAGTGGGGTGCCATTGCCTTCTCTGGAAATGTACAGAGAAAGCAATTAAATAGAGACAAAAAGTAGACCAGAGTCTGGAGTGGGAAGGGGGATTGACTAAAATGGGAATGAGGGATTGTCTGGGGATGAGGGAAATGTTCTAAAACTACATTGTGGTGATGGCTGCAAAACTCTGTACATTTACTAATAGTCACTGAATTTCATAATACATGTTATACCTCATTAAAACTGCTAAATATAAATAGTGCTGATAAGCTTGTAGAAGCAGCTTTTATGTCTCAGTCTCAATATTACTCCTTCAAAGGGGCCTTATCTAGAAACATTATCCAAAGTACCCCTCTTCATGACTTCCGTTATTATATCCTGTTGATTTTCAATCATTGCACTAACACAAACTATAACTCTTATTTATATATTGAAATATTTATTTATTATCTTTTCCTTGGTTAAAATGTAAGCTCCATGAGGGCAGGTACTTTTTTTAATCTCATTTACCATTTTACTCTCACAACTTAGGACAGTATCTGGCACAAAGGCAAGCTTAACAGCCATCTGTCAAATACAGGAATAAACAAACAGATGGACAAATAGATAAATGGCTAAGTAAATGGGTGATCAACATTTTCTAAGCAAATTAGTTTTCTGTAATTTTAGAAGACACAATAAATAACCTCCCATTTCCAGAAGGAAAAAAATATGCAACAGAAAGGAAGTGATATTTCCTGATGATCAGGAAAGTAGAATCCCTTCCACAGATCAGGCATCTGAGACTTTTATTCCCAAGAAGTTTAAGTTGCCAGAACTCCAGAACTGAGCACAGCCAACTTCCACCTCTCTTTTTTCTTTAATCATCCCATTAACAAAGTGATTTTCTCCAGAGTCTAGATCCAATTAAGAGCAAGGGCAGCAGAGAGGAGAACACTGAGTGAAGCAATGTTAAAGACTTTTACGCACATTCCTCTGGGGGATACAGGAAGCTTTATTGGTATTCCTCCTCCTCCTGCTTCGTTTCACCCTCCATCCCCCACCTCTTAAAACTCCTTTGCAGAAGGCATCGGGACAAAGAAGCACCCAGCATTCAGCTCAGGAACAGAAAATAAATACACTGGGAATACTCCATGGTCCCTGGCTGAATACAGAGCAGTGATTCAGCAAAGAAGCTGTAGCCTCAGTGAGAACAGAGAGCCTGCACTGAACACAGCACCAGGAATAGAGAAAAAAGATAGAGAGGCAGGGAGGGACAGAGAGAGGGAGAGGAAGAGGGGAAGAGAGACAGAACAGCAGAGACAACATCTAATGGCTTTACCATCTTTCCTTCTTGCAATATCCCCCTCAATAACACATTTAAATGCAATCATAAGTTAAAGAAGAAAGTGAATAGGAAATGGAGTGAAAACAACATTGCACAAATGAAGGAAGAATATACTGAGATTTTTTTAAAAAATCAGCTTTCTCTAAAATGTAAGATGAGAATGAACTAGGATCTAAAACAGGTGGCAAAAAATAGATGATTTAAAAAGGGAAAACAGAGAAAAATAAGTAATATCACTTATTGGTTAGATCAGAATGAATCAGGAAGTTGTGTTCCATTCATGTTATGTGACCATTGACTTTAGTTATCTGGCTTAAAGAGTCTGAGCTTTATTTAAATGTGTGTGGTGGGGATAATGTGCATGTCCCCTCTTCCTTCTTCACCAGGGTCTGGTGAGTACTGATGACAGAAAGGACATGACAGGTCTTTAGAACTTTAGAGTGCTAGGTAAACAGAATGCTCTTTTGAAGTGGCTGTACATTGTTGGTGCTGAATAAACATTAAATCACACTCCAGTTTTGAGGCCGAGCAAGAGAGAGCAGTTTATAGTTCATTGGGGAAAGATTTAAATTTCATTCCAGCATTTCTAAGCTAGTGACAAAACACTACTAATTTTCCACAGTCCTACTTCTCCAAGGGGCAATTATCTGTTGCGGGGGTGGGGGGGCAGGAATCAAGGAAAGCTCTTACTCATGAAAGCAGAGTTTTATAATCCAGTGCGGGTCACAGGAAGATGCAGAGGACAGCAGTATATGGGTAAAAAGTGGAACTCAGAGGAGTACAGGGCAGAAATTATAAGGACTATATCTAGACTTTCTATAGATTCAGTCTTACACAGGGAAACAGAAGAAATATTGTGGATTAAATATTATGTTATTTACCCAATAAAATCTACAGAACCTAGTTAAGTCCAATGCCCTAATAAGAGTCTTAGAAATCTAGGCTTTCCATTCTTCTGATTGATGGAGCTCTGTATGCAGCAAATAAGGCTGGGTGCCAGGTTAATACTCTACATATTAAGAAAACTTTCGGGAGTGTGCCATTTTATTATAATTTCATTTCTCCTGTATGCAGACTTCCATTTTTCTTGCCTTTCAACTAGATTAAATACTGTAAATCACAACTTTATTGATAGGAAAGGAGGTATTTGCATTACTCTTGAGAATGCCTTGCCTAAGAGGCCAACTTCACTAATGAAAAGAAAGAGAGTGAAGTTTGCCCAGCCAAATAAATTACTTCCTATGAGAGGGCTGGGCACTGAGATCCGGTGGTATCTAAGTCAAAAAGTTTTTGCCAGGTCATCAACTCTAGAAATGCAATTATCACCCATAATAAACATGAAAGTAATTTCAAAACCATTGCTAACCTTTGGTATTTTCACTGGCCCTACAGGTCAATTGGAGAAGGGAATGGCAAACCACTTCAGCATTCTTGCCTTGAGAACCCCATGAACAGTATAAAAAAGCAAAAAGATATTACACTGAAAGATCAAACCCCCAGGTCGGTAGGTATCGAATATGCTACCGAAGAGCAGAGAAATAGCTCCAGAAGGAAAAAAGAGGCTGAGCCAAAGCAGGAAACAATGCACAGTCATGGATGTGTCTGGTGGTGAAACTAAAGACTGATGTTGTAAAGGACAATATTGCATAGGAACGTGGAATGTCAGGTCCAGGACTGAAGGTAAATTTGAACTGATCAAACAGAAGACGGCAAGAGTGAACTTTGATGTGGTAGGAATCAGTGAACTAAAATGGATGGCAATGGGTGAATTTAATTCAGATGACCATTATACCTACTACTTCGGATAAGAATCCCTTAGAAGAAATGGAATAGCCCTCAGAGTCAACAAAAGATTCCAAAATCTTGAATCTCTTTGTCATTACTTGGATGCAATCTCAAAAATCAACAGAATGATCTCAGTTCATTTCCAAGGTAACCCATTCAATATCACAGTAATCCAAGTCTATGCACCACTGATGCCACTAATGTCAACCACTAATGCCAAAGAAGCTGAAGTTGAATGGTTCTATGAAGACCTACAAGAAAGACCTAGTAGAACTAACATCAAAAATTAAGCTGTCCTTTTCATTAGAGGGGACTGGAATGCAAAAGTAGGAAGTCAAGAGATACATAGAGTAACAGGCAAGTTTGGCCTTGGAGTACAAAATGAAGCAGGGCAAAGGCCAACACAGTTTTGCCAAGAGAACAACTAGTCATAGCAAACACCCTCTTCCAACAACACAAGAGACGACTCTACAAACGGACATTACCAGAAGGCCAATACCAAAATCAGACTGATTATACTCTTTGCAGCCAAAAATGGAGAAACTCTACACAGTCAGCAAAAACAAGACTGGGAGCTGACGACTGTCGCTCAGATCATGAAATCCTTATTGAAGAATTCAGACTTAAATTGAAGAAAGTAGGAAAAACCACTAGGCCATACAGGTATGACCTAAATAAAATTCCTTATGATTATACAGTGGAAATGACAAAGAGATTCAAGGGATTAGATCTGATAGAGTGCCTGAAGAACTATGGACTGAAGTTCATAACAATGTACAAGAGGTGGTGATCGAAACTATCCCAAAGATAAAGAAATGCAAAAAGGCAGAACGGTTGTCTGGGGAGGCCTTACAAATAGCTGAGAAAAGAAGAGATGCAAAAGGCAAAGGAGAAAAGGAAAAATATATCCATCTGAACACAGAGTTCCAAAGAATAGAAAGGAGCGATAAGAAAGCCATCCTAAGTGAATAATGCAAAGAGAGAGGAAAACAATAGAATGGGAAAGATTTGAGATCTCTTCAGGAAAATTAGGGTTACTGAGAGAGCTTTTCATGCCAAGATGGGCACAATAAAGGACAGAAAACGGTATGGACCTAATAGAAGCAGAAGATATTAAGAAGAAATTATAAGAATATATAAAAGAACTATAAAAAAGAGATCGTAATGACCCAGATAACCACGATGGTGTGGTCACTCACCTAGAGCCAGACATCCTGGAATGCAAAGTCAAGTGGGCCTTAGGAAGCATCATTACGAACAAAGTGAGCAGAGCTGATGGAATTCCAGCTGAGCTATTTCCAATCCTAAATGATGATGCTCTGAAAGTGCTGCACTTCATATGCCAGCAAATTTGGAAAACTCAGCTGTGGTCACAGGACTGGAAAAGGTCAGTTTTCATTCTAATCTCAAAGAAGGGCAATGCCAAAGAATGTTCTAACTACCACACAATTGCACTTATTTCACATGCTAGCAAGGTAATGCTCAAAATCCTTCAAGCTAGGCTTCAGCAGAATGTGAACCCAGAACTTCCACATGTAAAAGCTGGATTTAGAAAAGGCAGAGGAACCAGAGATCAAATTGCCAATATCCATTGGATCACAGAAAAAGCAAGAGAATTCCAGGGGAAAAAATCTACTTCTGTTTCATTGACTACACTAAAGTTTTTGACTGTGTGGATCATAACAAACTGTGGAAAATTCTGAAAGAGATGGGGCTACCAGACCACCTTACCTGTCCCTGGAGAAACCTGGATACAGGTCAGGAAGCAACAGTTACAGCTGGACATGGGACAACAGACTGGTTCAAACTGAAGGCTGATTGAAAGATTGAAGGTAGGAGAAGGGGACAACAGAGGACAAAACAGTTGGATGGTATCACCGACTTGATGGAAATGAGTTTGAGCAAACTCCATGAGATGGTGACAGACAGGGAAGCCTGGCATGCTGCAGTCCATGGTGTCACAAAGAGTGAGACACAGCTAAGCAACTGAATAACAACAACAACAGGTTTTACCACCTCATGTTTACTTACGACAGAGAAAAATGTCCCAGAGATGTCCTGTGGTCACTCCATAGCTTTAGCCATATTAAGATCCCACAGAATGCAGCACAGAGACAAACACACTCCACTCTGTACCTACCATTAAAATTAATTACTGAGCACTTTCTACTTGTTCAGCTCTGTTCCAGGCAATATATGGGGCAAAGAAAAAAAGGCTTTATGGAAACAGCAGCGATCTAAACTGGGATCTGTTAATAACTAGCTGTTTGACCATAGGAGACTCCATTATTCTCCCCAGAGTTTTATATCATCTCCTTTAAAATGCAGACAATGTGATATACTTGAGTAAGTACATCAATACGAGTACTGATGGAGAGATTACCCAGACCAAGGTACTTGTATGGTCTCTAACCTTCCTTGATTCTATGATTTAGGGAGTTTTCATTCTAGTTGAGGATACAAGCTAAAATGCAGAAAACCATTAGCAAATCCTTAAGCATGGAACTGTTGGATTTACTGAGAGGTTCCAAAACATACAGACAAATAAATAAACAAGGAAAAATAATAAATTAAGGATGGGATAATTAATAATTGCTTAAAGGAAGAAGGGCTTAGGGTGAGTAGAGTTTATGTAGGTGGAGGGGATAAACTAAACCACTTACCCTGAAGGAAAATCAAATTTAATATAAAAAAGGAAGGGCACACGTATCAGGAAACATTCTGACAAAAAGAGGATGAGTATTACAGACAGAAGCACTAAGGCCTGATGGTTAGATACCCTGAGGGCTTTAAAATTGAGGCCAAGGGGACAAACACTGGAAGCTGATCACAGTTTATTGAGAAAAGTAAGGGACTGATGAAAACCTGTGTTTGCAGAAGAATCCAAACAGAGGTGAAAATCTAGAATGTTAGACCACAGGCTCTACATTATTTACTTTTCATTGCTGGGACTCAATCCAGGGCCTAGCATGAAGTAAGAACTCAATATATGAACAAACAAAGTCAGTTATGCACTGACAAAGCTGTGGAATCGAGTGACAGCAGTAACAAGAAGTCCCTTTACTAAGAGACAGCTTAGGAAATTTACCAAAAAGAAAAATAAAAGAAAGCATAATAATAACTGTAACAGCACTGCAGCCCAATTGGGAGACCACATGTGAAACATAAACATATCTTCTGTGACCGCCCTGTGTCTTCTTTATTCACCCTGAACCCCAGAGTCATCATCACCATCTTTCCTAAATTTGAAGCAACATAACAGCTGTCAACATCTATAGTAAGGCTGTATCTTGTAATGAAGAATGATGAGTCCAAGGAGTCTACAGTACGGTGGGCCATGATTATAATTACTCATCTTCCTAGAAGCAAAAAAGTGTGTCAAAAGTTTGAAAACAAAGATCCCCTGGGGTTTTCCTTCTAGCACACAATCTGAGATTGGCTTACCCTATTTAGCTTGCCCTCAGTCCCTTACTGAAGTGCCTGCCTTTCTATTTTTTCTCTCTGCCCCCATTTCAGTTTCACCACAACACTTAAGACTCAGTTCTTTCATTAAAAATGTCCATAGTAACACATCAGCCCACAGCAATTTTTGAAAAGCCACTGAGCCACCATTAGGAATGTATTCCTTTCATTGTTACTTAACTTCTCCTATGTACAAGTTTCTTGATGGATTAAAATAATATGGATACATATTTTTGTGGAGCTTAAAATTTATACAGTATGAAGTCTTTCTTTAAAAAAATAAAATTAAAAATTAAACACAAAGTTTCTGAGTAACTGGACACCATAAGGGAAGAATCCTAAAACTTAATATTCACTACAAATTTACTTTTTTTTGACATTTGTTTAATCCCCATAGAATATATAACACAGGGTTATGCATACTATAGTAACTACCCATATTACACTCTTTCCCTTATCAATTCCATCTACAGTTTAAACTATTCCTAACAGGAAAATAGTTGGTTATCCTCAGTAACTCAGATCTTTTTTGAACATTATGTTCTCATATTTACTTGCCAATGGGCAACTCTGCCTGAATAACAGTAGACCTATCCTTACCTAGTGTAGAATGGTTTGCAACCTTTCTAAATAAGAGGATCCTTTTGTTATGAAATACATTTTCTTACCTCTTTTTAATTTAGGAAATGTCTAGCAAAAAAAAAATTCAAAACTCTCATATATTCACAAAATCTTTAATACATTTTTCATTATAATAGTCTACAATTGATATGAAAGAATCTGTTTATTTACATGTGAGATATAGGATGTTTACACATAATGCTTAAGGTATATATGGGAAGTTTGGACACTTTGCAATGATTTTGTAGCTTCCTAAGAGACTAGGGCTTGGGAATTGGATTGCATAAATCTTTCCTCTTAGGACTAAGATTGAATTTAACTGCGACTTTATCCACAAGGAATTAACTCTGACATATTTAGGACTTTGTTAGATAATTCTTAGGATCTCTTGTCATTATCTTTTAACGAGCTCCATTTTTATTTTGGCATCCACAGACTTTCCATCGGGAAACTGTGACATTCTTGGAAATATTTTCAGCTTTACACACAGATAACCCACTTTGAAATGGGGCTAACTGTGTTCTACTGAAATCCTGACACCTGATCCTTCCCTAATCTGCTTGCCCCGACCTGTCCCTGTTTTTTTCCTTTCTCCCTTGAAATCTCCACTTTTGTTTGCTTGGACTTTCAGAACTCTTTCCAAACTATTACCCAAAATGCCACACTCTGTATTTAAAAGTCATCTGGTTCCACAGACAGAGCCGAGCATCAATGCTTCTTTTACCGTGAACACTGCTAAGGTGATGACAAGGCAATTGGCTAAGTACCTGTCGGCTCAGAAGGAAAGAGACTGGTTTCATACCCTGATAATTGCCGTTTCTAAATTTTAACAGCTGAGCTTTTGGGTAAATTAAAGTCATTTTACAAAAAAAAAAGGATAAAATAAGGAAACATGCCTATGAAAAATAAGAAAACAAAAATGCTGAAGTTGGAGAGAGATTGGGTTTAGCAGGAGGTAGAAGTATGGTTTATCTGGATACACTGAAGGACACAATTTGTTGGGTGACCTCATATTTAGTGAGAGCAGAGGTTATCTAAATAGTAAGAAGAGAAAATAAGACCTTCAAGTTCTGTTACTTCATTTTTTATGGAGAAGGCACTTGATATGAAAAATAAGGGAAAGGAGTACAACAAGGTTGTATATTGTAACCCTGCTTATTTAACTTATGCAGAGTACATCATGCAAAATGTCAAGATGAATGAAGCACAAGCTGGAATCAGTATTGGTGGGAGAAATATAAATAACCTCAGATATGCAGATGACACCACCCTTACAGCAGAAAGCAAAGAGGAATTGAAGAGCCTCTTGAGGAAAGTGAAAGAGGAGAGTGAAAAAGTTGGCTTAAAACTCAACATTCAAAAAATGAAGATCATGGCATCCAGTTCCATCACTTCATGGCAAATAGATGGGGAAACAATGGAAACCATGACATACTTTATTTTCTTGGGCTCCAAAATCAACACAGATGGTGACTGCAATCATGAAATTAAAGGCACTTGCTTCTAGGAAGAAAAGCTATGACAAACCTGGACAGTGCATTAAAAAGCAGAGACATTACTTTGCCTACAAAGTTCCATATAGTCAAAGCTATGGTTTTTCCAGTAGTCATATATGGATGTGAGAGTTGGACTATATAAAACTGACCAAAGAATTGATGCTTTCAAACTGGAGTGTTGGAGAAGACTCTTGAGAGTCCCTCGGACTACAAGAGGATCAAATCAGTCAATCCTAAAGGAAATCAACCCTGAACATTCACTGGAAGGACTATGCTGAAGCTGAAGCTCCAATACTTTGGCCACCTGATATGAAGAGCCAACTTATTGGAAAAGACCCTGATGCTGGGAAAGACTGAAGGCAGGAGAAGGGAATGACAGAGGATGAGATGGTTGGATGGTATCACCGACTCAATGGACATGAGTTTGAGTAAACTCCAGGAGCGGGTGAAGGACAGAGAAACCTGCGTACCATAGTCCATGGGGTTGCAAAGAGTCAGACACAACTGAATGACTGAACAACAATAATAAACCACTCCTCAGTGTAAGAATAACAGATTTACCCCCTGACTAATAAAAATAAAGTCCATGGCCACTGCTGCCCCACTTCCATTCTACTGGAGAACATCCCTGATAATACTTCAGGGTCAGCAGAGGGGAGGTTCTTACATCAAACTGTAGGGAGGTGACTGAGTCCTTTCAGGTCTCAGGCAAATTTGAGAAGTTCAAGGCTTAGGGCATCTAAGGCCTCTGTATAGAAAGAGAGTCAACAGGAAGCGTAGACTTGGAGGTAGCATCATGTTTTACTCTTTGTAAACTAGGTAACAATTTCAGCCATGTTGAATAAGAGTTTGAGATAGGGTAGAGATTTGAAAGTTAACGTAAAAAGTCTTGCTTTCAAAATTTATTTTTTATACTAAGTCCTTGTTGGTTATCTATTTCAAATATAGCAGAGTGCACATGTCAATTCCAAACTCCCAATCTATCCCTCCTCCCATCATCCTTCCTCCATGATAACCATAAGTTCATTCTCTGTTAGTCTGTTTGTGTTTTGTAAATAAGTTCCTTTGATTTCATAATTTTAAATTCAGATGGCAGCAAGATGGCCATAGATTGGATTTCAGGCAAAATTACGTTAACATGAATGCTGAAGTAATAGAGGGAGTCAGAAGATGTAAGTGATGAGCTCACCATTTGACCTGATCAAACTCTATGAAGCTGCATAAATATAAAAGTATCTTTCTAATATCAAATTTTATTTTGATATTTTTCTACATAGGACAATACAACACCTAAACAGATCTTCTGTTTTAATTCTACACAGCCCCTCTCTTGACATGGTTGCAAATTCTCCGGTGGAAAGAAAGTATTAATAGCTAAAAGTATGAATTTTAAAACTTACTAAAAAAATGAGAAGATCCAATTCTGAATGGAATTGTTTATAAGCAGTCAAAGTTACAAAGGGATATGAGCAAGAACATACATAAATGAGAGTAGAAATTCAGAGTATCACAGAATAGTAGTAGTAGAGACATTGAGAAATCAACCTTCTACTACATAAAGGTTTTTTTTTTTTTCCTAAATAACATTTCTCAGTAGTGGTTACCTGGGCTCTACTTAAACATGAAATGACTAACAGCTTACGTCTTCACAAGGAGATCTATTACACTTAGCAGAATAGCAAATGACATTTATAAAATAAATACACACATACCTGCAGATAAGTATATACAGTGGACTCTTGAAAAACGTGGAGAAGGCAATGGCAACCCACTCCAGTACTCTTGC
The DNA here is from genome assembly GCF_029378745.1 of Bos indicus. NCBI lineage: Eukaryota > Metazoa > Chordata > Mammalia > Artiodactyla > Bovidae > Bos > Bos indicus. The sequence goes on from NC_091760.1 coordinate 61,793,564, forward strand.
CTAGAAAATCCCATGGACAGAGGAGCCCGGTAGGCTTCAGTCCCTGGGCTCGCTATGAGTCGGACACAACTGAAGCGACTTAGCAGCAGCAGCAGCTTGAAAAACATGCATTTGAACTGCACGGGTCCACTTATACTTGGATGTTTTCAATAGTTTATACAGTACCACATGATCCTTGGTTGTGTGAATCTGAGTTGTAATTACAGAGATATCTAGGATACAAAGAAACCAAGCACACAAGAGGAAGATTTTCAAACTGCGCTGAGGTTCAGGGCCCCCAACCCCTACACTGTTCAAGAGTCAGCTGTACATAGTCATCCCTAAGTATCCACAGAGGATTGGTTTCAGGACTTCCATCCCATGAATACCAAAATCCACAGATGCTCAAAACCCTTATATTATAAAATGGTGTCATACTTGCATATAACCTATGCACATATTCCCATAGACTTTAAATCATCTCTGGATTACTTAGAATACCAAATACTACACAAATGCTTTGTCAATAGCTGTAAACACAATGTAAATGCTATGTACATAGTTGCCATCACTCTAGTAAATTCAAGTTTTGCATTTTAGAACTTTTGAGGGATTTTTTAAAAAAGTATTTTCAACCCACAGTTGGTTGAATCCATGGATGCAGAACCCACAGATATGGAGAGACAACTGGAATTGTAGATCCTTCTTATTTTATTCTTATAATAACCTACTGGAATAAGAAGGTAAATAATATTATTGCCATTTTCATTTTATAAATAAAGGCCTTGAGGCTCGTAGGGGTAAGTGATTTGTCCATGTTTGCAAAGCTGATAATTGACAGACATGATACTTGGAGCTAGGCCTCCTGGTGAGAAGCTGTGCTATTTCCACTACGTCATTAAAAAATGTTCATCTTTTAAAAATTACTCAAGTTGATTTGCTTATTTAAACGATGCTTTGTTTAAATTATAAACTACCCTAAGTTCTTTGCCTCTCTTTTCTCTTTTTTTTTGAAATGAGATAGGACATAAACACACACAAACATACGAATAATGTTCTTTTTTATGTATGTTAGTTGCTCAGTCGTGTCCAACCCCGTGGACTGCAGCCTACCAGACTCCTCTGTCCTCCTAGAGAATTCCTCTGGAATTGTCTAGGCAAGAATACTGGAGTGGTTGCCATTCCCTTCTCCAGTTCTCTTTATATAGGGCTACATTTGCCCCCCTACAGCTAGCGCCAATTTTCATCTCATAAACTTGTCGACAAAGAGAATCCTTTTATTTTTGTGTCATACACATGGTAGAAGTTTTGCCTCCTGCTTTCTTTTTATCCAAATATTGAACATGGCCAAGGACAGACAGAGAATCCTCAACCACCATCAATCAGTTTCTCTGGCTTGATTGTTCAAGCCAAAACAAAAATCTAGCTCATTACAGATCCATAATCTGTTCATAAATACAGATTCTGAGAGTGAATGGCATTTCCCTAATTTACTGGAATTTTGTTTGCTTTAAAGAAATTTATTTCCCTTATTATAGTTTGTTTCTAGGGAACCTACGTTGGCATCTAGTGATTGCTGCTTCCTTTTCAAAATATTCTAGCATTTATATTTTTGCTGTTGTTGCTGATTTAATATTATTTGCCCCTTTTATTTATAACAGGACAATATTGTATGCCACCAATAGAATGAAAAATTTCTATTTTCTACAGGTTTTTAAATGTTAGCAATAATATTTCTACAATCATGCTGTTAAGTTATTTTAGTGACCTAGGTGTAATACATATGAGACTTATAGCTGAACTTATTTATACTACTCAAATCATTTCTTCACATGCCTTGAGTGTTTAAGATTGAAAAGGGTATAAAAGCATAAATATGATCATTTGACTTGATAAATTGAAATTTAACTTAAATTCTTATTCTTCTCTTTTAGTGGCCAGTTTCTCATCTTCAGGAAGATAACTAGACATTTTGGTGACTGAGATGAAAGAAAATAGAAATTTAGTCTAGCATTGGAATCATATATTAAAAAATTGCCTATTTTTTAAACTATTTTTCATTTAGCTAAGATAGTATTAATTTCTACTCCATAATATACATAGAAAAAATATTATAAGATTTCACTTTCCTTTCTTGGAACTCTATGATAACCAACATGTAATAGAAACAAGAAATATTAAGTATGACTTCTTTTTCAAAATAATTCTAGAACTTGCATAATTACTAATTACAAATAAAACATATTAACCAAAACAAATTAAGAAAGCCAGCATGTGATGCTTCTTATATACTGTATATATTCACATCCTTGATAACCTGGAAAACTTGGTTGTTTGCCATAAATTTCCCCAATCATTAGTGCACCAAATTAATTAAGTTCCTATTAGAGTTTGCTATGATCCATGTTCACAATAATATTCACATTTACACTTTGTGTATGCAAATTTTGTGTACATATAAAAGGTACATGTATGCTTTTTCTTTTTATATATAATTATAAATATATGTTGAAATTAAAAATAAAAATGTGTTCAAACACATCTATACAGTACAGATTAATAAGTATATCTGTGACACAAATTGCTTAAACATAACAGATTCTGTATAAACACTTATTATTTTCTGAATATCTATATTTTGAGCTGTTTCATTTTTATATAAGAATTAAGGCAGTAAGATGTGAAAATATTTTTATGTCCTACACTATAACATTTATGGCTTCCCTAGTGGCTCAGTTGGTAAAGAATCCACCTGCAATGCGGGAAATGTAGGTTCAATCCCGAGGTTGGGAAGATCCCTGGAGAAGGCAATGGCAACTCACGCCTTGTATTCTTATGTATATGCCAACACTCCTTGTTGGCAACCCAACTCCAGTATTCTTGCCAGGAGAATCCCATGGGCAGAGGAGCCAGGCATGCTACATGGGATTGCAAAGAGTCAGACACAACTGTGAGACTAACTTTCTGTTTCATGACATTTATAATACAGGAGTTTATTATTCTTTTTAATTTGAGCATATCATCATACGATTTATAACATCATGCATTTCATCTGATGTACTCAACCATATTCAAAAATATAATGTCACTTTACCAGACTGACATCTTTGTTTAATAGGCAAGTAGGAATTATACCAGTTTTGGAGGTGAAACTATGGAAACTAATTTCCAACTTTCTACAGACAATACTTTTTGTCGGACTAAAGTCTAAATCTCTTGATTTTCAATCTAGAATTTCTCTAATCTAGTAATATCCTATAGACTTTAGGCAGTTCCTTGTCATGGTGATAATATTAGATATTAATTCATCAGATTAGACACCAAGATACACGGAAGAATAGAGGTCAAAAGAGAGTCAAATAAAAATCCATTCATATGCTCAGCTCACGATTCAGCAATAGAAAATGCTGATCTTAAGATATGCTCATAAAATTGCATCATGAACATACACAAGATGACAACAAGCTTTGGTTATCTCAGGATGAAAGTCAGCCACAAACTGGCAGCCATATGTGATTCAAACTCCATAAAATAAACAGCCCTGATGCAGTATGTTAGAATGAGATGAAGAAGCACAAAAATCAGGAACAAGAAAACCAATTATTTTTCACAATCAGTGTTTTCACATGTATTTTGGTTACTTATGACTTAGTACTGAACTGCATCACTTTCATTGTTATCTTTTGTTTCTAGAAGGATAGTGTGACAAACAGTAACATGTCTAAAGCACAGCTTCAGAAAGGATGTTATTAACTTTCAAAAACTTCAAGATACAGACATTCAATATAGAAACACATCGTCAAAGATTACAACAGGATAAATATTAATGCATTATTGTATGAGAATCTGGGTTGCATTTCCCCTCTGACCTAATACAAACAATGCCCTTGTGCATTATGGCAAGATGTACAAAAGGGAATTTGGGATTATTACAAAGCCCACTGTACAGTCAAGCTGGAATTTCTCCAGGAGTGAGTAATGAACCCTACACTGCAAAACTCAGGTAGGCATTGTTCAGTGTGAATAATTACTTTGAGTCAAATGAGTATGAGTGTTCTGCCCCTTGCCTCATTTCACACCAAAGGAGAACAGATGAGGTGCACAACAATCCTGCTCCCAAATCCCCAACTTAGTCCCTGAAAGTTCATGGCCACCACTAGAGGGAGAAAGTCTCAGCGGTTTCCAGAAAGTATATCCTTTAACAGGCAGCTGCTGCGAGGCTGAGCTCTTCAGACTGTGGATATGCCTCACTTCAGGAGCACTGAAGGTCTCTTGGCTCGGTCACAAGCTGCTCATCTCTCAGAGGAAACTGCATAATTGTCTGGGCCATGTGACTTCAGTATTGCGATTCTCCTAAAATACCCTATTTGACCTTCTCTAGAGAGCTGTCCTTGAAAATAGCTGCAATGAGAAATGTTCAAAGTATTGATATTTCTAGCAAAACCCCCTAATCCACCTCACTAATGATCAGAAAACAATCAATTTCTTATTTTACTACATCTTCTTTACCACACATCCATGATCACTCTAGGGCTGGATGATTCCACCACTAACATAACTTGCTTCACCCATGTCTCCTTCTAATTTGTTTCTTCTTTCATAAACCAATATCTGCTCAGCTTGATTTACAGTATGACTATCCCTCTCTGCTCAATTCAGTGAGCAAATATTTATCTGAGCACCTATGGGTTATAGGCTAAAAATACTGGAATGAAAAGGTAACATAGATGAGACACGTGACTTTGAAAAGCTAATAGGACACTGGAAGCAAGATACAAGTGAGTATAACTTTTAAGTGTAGTAAATGCTACACTGAGATATGCATATACTGAAGTGATCCCACTTCTGGGTATATATCTGAAGGCAACAGAATTACTATCTCAAAGAGATCTCCACACTCCTGTATTCTTTGCAGTATTATTCAAAATAGCTAAGTCATGGCAACAAACTAAGCATTCACAGATGTAAGAATGGATAAAGAAAGCAGGAGACCTTTATCTACATACACACAGTGGAATATTATTCAGCTATTAAAAAAATAAGAAAATTTTGCCCTCTGCAACAATGTGAATAAACCTGGAGGACATTATGCTAAATGAAATAAGCTAGACAGATAAAGATAAATTCTGTATTGTCTTACCTACATGCAGAATCTAAGAAAGTCAAAGTCATAGAGGCAGAAAGCAGCATGGTGATTGTGAGGGGCTTGAGGGGTGGCAGAAATGGGGAGATACTAGTCAAAGAGTACAGATTTTCAGTCATGAGATGAATAAGTTTTGGGAATATAAAGCACAGCATGGTGACTATGGTTTTTATATTGTATATATGAAGTTTTCTAGGTAAATCAATCTTCAGTGTTCTCTCTCTCTCTCTCACACACTCACACACACAAAGATAACCATATGAGGTGATGAATGTGTCAACTGATTTTAGCCATCTTTTCACAGTTGATACATATATCACATCATCCCTTTGTATACCTTAACTATATGCAATTTTGTCAACTACATTTCAGTTAAGCTGGAGGGCAGTGTACAGAGTGGCTGTTGGTGATAATAAATAAGATATTGAGGAAAATTAGGGAAGATTACCTGAAACAGACAAAACCAGAACTAACCTGGAGCCTACAAAGAGCAGCATAGAGGCAACCCAACAAAGAAGTGTAAAGGGAGGGGTGGAGAGGGGAAAGAAGAGGTTCCAGGCAGGGAGAGCATCATGAAGAAAGGAAAGAACCAGCACTGTGTGTGCACACACACCAGCGTGCTCAAGGGCACCAACTGTAAGTGGTTCTGAATTAGTGGACACAGTGAAGTAGCAGGTCATGGAGCATCATACAGGCCAAGGAGCTCTGATGTTACGTTGTGAATGATGAGAAGCCTTTGAAGGATCTGGGGACATTTCTAGATTAACACTGAAAGACAGTAGGCTTGGGCTAGTCAGGTGAGCTCAGATCCATGGTTCTGCCAACTATCTGGAGTCTGGAAAGTCTAAGTAGACTAAAGAGGTAATCCAGTAAGGTTACCTATGGCAAGGAGAAGCAAGTAGTGTCATTCCTACTTCATTGCAGACCTTTGTCTTCATCTTTACCCCACAAAGCTGGACTGGGTTTACGATCCTGAACTTATATAGTGAAAGTATAAAAAGATGGGTTTCAGCATTCTGAGATGAATCTCTGTGTCACCCCTTGTTACAACAGCTTTGACAGAACTTCAGTTCTAGAGACTACATCCTTCTCTTTTACTCCTTGAACAAGTTACTTATCTTGGCAATATGTCTGGAGAATATCCCTTATTACTGAGGACTCTGTCCTGTTCAAGCCAGTGTTTAAGCCAAGGACTCTTGTTGCTTTTCTGAGCCTCAGTCTAGAGACTAAGTCTCTGCTAGGAGCTGAGACCTCCCTGTAACACTGCCTGCTACCTGGGGGGGGTCTCAGTGAAAGCTGCTGACCTGCTATTTTCCCCTTACTGCGTGCTCTGCCCTTTTCTTGGTGTTCCGTGTTGTACCTCCCGTGGCTCTGCCACTTACTAGGTAAGAAAGCTTCATGAGACCTTGTCCTCATGCCACACCAGAAACTCCCTAGGCACCTGCAGCAGGGCATAAGTGCCTGCAGTGCCTCCACCATCCCCAGAGACAGGTCTAGATCTATTTCTAGTTCCCCCAGTTTACCACCATCAGTCCCAACTATTAGCCCAAAGTAACTTTTGTACAAATTAGAAAAAAATAAAATAAAAAATCTATCTTCACTGAAAGAATCTGATACAAGTAACAGTGTCTTCAAAGACTGAGTACCCTTTGAGACTGTGCAAAGGAGAGCCTGCCAACTGACGCCACAACCTTACTGCAGCCATCCTAGTCGAGTCTCCAAGAAGGACAAATCGTAGGAGACTTAAACCAAGCAGAAGGTCACAAGTGGTCATTAGAAGGTAGTAGAGCTTAGGAACCCAAGAGAAGTACTGGGCCAAAGAATTTTCGGATAAGAAAGAAACCAGGTAAGAATTCAAATAAGAATTCTGAGTAACAGGTAGGGGTATCAGAAACAGGAAGGAAAGGCTTAAAAACAAAAGGAAACAAAAGTTGTTGAAGGCAGGAGATCTCTGCAGAGTTTCCACCAAATATAAGAATAGCTTTGAGAATATGATACAATGGAGGCTACACAAAAAGAAAATCCATCTGGCTCAGATAGACAGCAAACATGGGAAAGATGCATTTCCTGAAAAGTCCCTCCTTGATCAGCACTACCTGGATGATCCTCTGCAGGTAAGTTCAGTTTTGATATGCAGGGCTGAGAAAGTGAAGAGAGGAGAGTAAGGAGGAGAGAGAGAAAGGGCGGTGAGAAGAGAGAAGGGCGGGGCAACAATAGAGAAGAAAGGAGGCAAGGGGAGGGGAAGGGAAGGACAGGGAGAGGAGGAAAGAGAGGGCAGAATCAGGGAAGGAAGGGAAAGAGGAAGAGATGTTTTAACAATTTTTAGAGGGGCAACAATGGCATATCATGGTATAACAAGAAAACAATTTCAGGGGTACTGTGGAATAAAGAACTCTGAAATGAGAAATAGGAGACATCTATTCTAGTTCTCAAATAGTCACTCAAATCTTTGGACAACCAATTAAATTTTTCTCTTCTCAGTTATATCACTTTAAAAGAAAATGGTAGACTGCCTAATCTCCAAGGCCTTTCCTAGTCTAAATTTCTACAAATTTACCCAGAGTAATTAACAAACTCTGAAGCAATGTGTTTTCTTCTGAAAGGTTAATCACTCATTAACTTGAGATTATGTTTTGATTACAGGTGACTACAAAAATGTGTTCATTCATCCTGCACTCCTGATACCAAGCTCAATCTATACCCTAAGATACACATTACTTTAAAGGGCTTGAAAAGGCCAGTCCTGGTGTCTGAGTGATTCCCTGGGCCCAGCAAAGGGACCAAGTTTCCAGAGCCTTGAAGACAAGGGTTAACACCCCAAAATACGGACTCATTTTCCACTCTACCTTCATTGGCCGAGCAGCTGCCAAGAACAAAGGTCGCATCTCCCGATACCTGGCAAACAAATGCAGTATTGCCTCACGAATCGATTGCTTCTCTGAGGTGCCCACCAGTGTTTTTGGGGAGAAGCTTCGAGAACAAGTTGAGGAGCGGCTGTCCTTCTATGAGACTGGAGAGATTCCCCAAAAGAATCTGGATGTCATGAAGGAGGCAATGGTTCAGGCAGAGGAAGCGGCTGCTGAGATTACTAGGAAGCTCGAGAAACAGGAGAAGAAACGCTTGAAGAAGGAAAAGAAAAGGCTGGCTGCGACTGCCCTGGCTTCTTCAGAAAATAGCAGTGCCCTGGAGGAGTGTGAGGAGACAAGTGAAAGACCCAAAAAGAAGAAAAAGCAAAAGCCCCAGGAGGTTCTTCAGGAGAATGGAATGGAAGACCCTTCTGTGTCTTTTTCCAAACCCAAGAAAAAGAAATCTTTTTCCAAGGAAGAGCTAGTTAGTAGTGATCTTGAAGAGACAGCTGGTACTGGAAGTCTTCCCAAGAGGAAGAAATCTTTTCCCAAAGAGGAACCAGTTACTGACCCTGATGAGTCAGAAAACAAGAGGGTCCCCAAGAAAAAGCGGAAATTGTCTCCCAAGGAGGAGCCACTCAGCAGTGGACCTGAAGAGGCTGCTGCCAGCAAGAGCAGCGGCTCCAAGAAAAAGAAAAAGCTCTGAAAGCTATCCCAGGAAAGTTAGAATGAACCCCAGTGGGGCATAACTTAACACAGGTATTCCCCATCCCATTCCCTAGAGCCCAATAAAAATAAAAACAAATTCAAATAAATAAATAAATAAATAAAGGGCTTGAAAAGAATTGATACAAACATCTTAGAGCAAATGGCCAACTTTCTATTTTTATAGGAATACAAATAAAACGCTTAGTTTACAGTTTTCTAATTTTATAAAAGTTATTTCCTACTGTGAATATAATGATAAAAATTTTACTAAGAGATTACATTTTATGCCATTTTACAGTTTACAAAACAGTTGGATACATAGTATCTCATTTGATCATAGGCATAGCTTGCGTAGTAGGTCAAGTAAGTGTCACTTACACACATTTAATAGATCTGACTCTTTCAGGATGTTTAGATCTTGGTCTTCTGACTACAGTTGGCCCTCTGTATCCACAGATTCTGCATCCATGAATTCAACCAACTGAAGATTGAAAATATTTGGAAGAAAAATTCCAGAAAGTTCCAAAAAAGCAAAGCTTGAATTTGCCAGGGCACTGGCAACTATTTACATAGCATTTACATTTTATTTACAACTATTAACATAGCATTTACATTATATTAGGTATTATAAGTAATCCAGAGATGACTTAAAGTATACTGAGGCATGTGCGTATGTTACATGCAAATACAATTCTGTTATATATAAGAGACTTGAACACCTGCAGATTTAGGTATAGAAGGTGTTCTTGGAATGAATCCTCACAGATATCATGAGACAACTCTACTTTCTGAACATTCTAAACTTATACCCTTGATAAAAAAAATTCTTTATCTTTGACATAAACATTTGCCTATTAGTTTCAGGTCGACTGATCACCATGTAAAGTTGAGATGAATTCTGCAAACATCTAGCTATTATTTTGTAGATCATATTTGTGGCAAACACGACAACAGAAGTACACAGAAGTAAGCCTATTTGAATAAGACCAAAGACATTTTCCTTGACTAAAGTCTCTTTTCCACCATTAAAAAAAAAAATCTAAAACCGTTTTGTATCTTTTGTGTCTTGGCTAACATAAATGAAAGAGAGAACACAAGACAACAGGACATGAAATATCAAGCTTTAATGCTGTTTCAGGAGATATTATATAAATTGGATCCATATTAAAATAAAATCACTCTATTTTCCATGACACTGTAGGGATGAGATTGTGTGGTGAAGAAATGGATCTATGATGATCTCCTTCCTCTCTCTCAATTGAATTTGTACATCTATGCTGTTGAAATATTTCCCAAACTGCACACATGACTATACTTTTTCCTACATATCTAGAAAATGCTGCCCTGAACATGGTTTGTAAAAAATTTTTCAACCAGTAAAGCAGTAGTTCTCAACTCTGTACACATCAGATCATTTTTTTAAATACCTACACCCAAGCCCCATCTCAAACTAATTCAATCAGGATTTCAGAGAGTAGGGAATATGTGGCTTCATTCTTTTTAAAAAGGCTTCCAGTAGAATATAATGTTCAGCCACGGTTATGAACTCTCTGCAGCACCATTTCTCCAACTCTAATGTGCTTATGAATCACTTGGGATCTTGTTAAATGCAGATTCTGATTCAGTAGGCCTGGGACAGGCTCTGAGATTTTGGAATTTAGCAAGTGACTATCAGATACTGAAGATGCTCATCTACAGAAGACACATGTAGCAGCCAGAGTGGGTGGTTCTCAAAGTGTGGCCCAGTCCCGCAGCATCAGCACTATCTGAGTACTTGCTAGGAATGCAGACTTCAGCCCCCTGAAATTTACTGAAATCAGAAACTCTGAAGATGGGGTCCAGGTAGTCTGTGTTTTTAATGAGCACTCCAGGTAATTTGGGCTTCCCTGGAGGCTCAGCTGGTAAAGAATCTACCTGCAATGCAGGAGACCTGGGTTCAATCCCTAGGTTGGGAAGATCCCCTGGAGAAGGGAACAGCAGCCCACTCCAGTATTTTGGCCTGGAGAATTTCATGGACTATATAGTCCATGGGGTCACAAAGAATCAGACACAACTGAGTGACTTTCACTTTTTCACTTTTCAATTTGGATACACCTTCAAGTTTGAGAAACATTGGTCAAAAAAAGAGGTCCCTAGAGTCTAAACAATTGGCTACATGTAGTTAGAGAACAACTGACACTTTCTGCTTTATGTAGCAGTTTATGATTTACCAAACTGAACTACTTTATCTCTTATGGGGTGTTTAAAACAACCCTATATCTGATCTGATCTGATGATAGAATAACTAAAGCAGGTAATTTCATCATTTTATAAATGAAACCAGCAACTCAAAATATTTAAGAGATGTTTTCAAAGCCATGTAGCATACAAGGACAGATCCAAAGTTATAGTCCAACACTCCTGAGTTATACAAAGTAACAGGCAGGATATTCACAGAAGAGCAAGACCAATGGTCATAAGGGTACCTGAAAGGGTAGGCTTCTGGGGCTCCGGTGATAACAGCAAGGGGTGCCTTGCTGCAGGAAACCTCCTACCAGCTGAGTCACAGACATTGGTACTTGGAGCTCTAAGAGACCACATTAACGCACTAATTTTTTTTTTTTTTTTTTGCCTGAATTTGCTATTATGCCCACATAATGCTCACCGGCTTCAAGAAACACAAATGTTTAACCCTCACCAACTGATTTAGTAGATGAGTCAGTCATCTTTGGTTGTTCACACCACAGTTCTAAAAATAATTCATTCAAAGTCAAAGTGCACAGGACAATTAGCTTAACATGTGTTGTATGTATGTGTTTCATACTTACAGAAACACAAATTACCACAGTTTGCGTTTGTTACATGAGATTTGCTGCTGTGTTCCTCAGGACATAAATGAACAGTAAGTGATATAAATGCATAAACATCTTTAATGATGTATATGGGATCTCTTTGGAAGGAATGATGCTAAAGCTGAAACTCCAGTACTCTGGCCACCTCATGCAAAGAGTTGACTCATTGGAAAAGACTCTGATGCTGAGAGGAATTGGGGGCAGGAGGAGAAGGGGACGACAGAGGATGAGATGGCTGGATGGCATCACTGACTCGATGGACGTGAGTCTCAGTGAACTCCGGGAGTTGGTGATGGACAGGGAGGCCTGGTGTGCTGCAATTCATGGGGTCGCAAAGAGTCGGACACGACTGAGCGACTGAACTGAACTGAACTGAACTGATGATATGCTATATTCTTAGACAACAAATATTCACTCCACTATTTACTAAATATATTTGAGACAGGACTTAATGGGCAAAATGATCAGTCCTTAAAGTATCAGTAATAACCCATATATTTTGATTACCTTTAGTGAGTTAGCTACAGAAAAAGAAAACTTTCTCAAACTCTCCCTGTATAAATATAAAGTTTGTTTTCAAATAATAAATAATTATAAGTGGTAGAAAAATCACATATTGTGTCAGGAGTTTGTTTGATTGTTGACAGTTTCTTTGTGAATGTAGGCGTGCCAGATGCTTTATAGAAGAGAAGCCATTTTTTCCCTTGAAATTTGCACAAAATTTTTACATTTTGCTGTCAAATAATCACATCTTTTTAATGTTTCTTCTTTTTCTTTTACTGTAGAAACAAACAAGGAAATAAAGACCAAGAATTTTGAAAAACTAAACATTTAACTATTTTAAACATAGATACTTAGTTTCTTATACCTAACACTTACTAGGTACATTTACATTTAAATGGGAAAAATCTGATCACCATAGAAAGTATTATAATATCCTGAAAGCATCAAATAGGGTCAGACTAGTGAAATAAATGCAATTTCAATACCCCCAATTTTAAATATTTAAAGTCACAACACAAATGTGTACTCTCTGCATCTCATCATACATGTACTTAGGGAATATGTCCAGATATGCAGATATGTCATTCTACAAAGTTACCGTATGAGCAGATATATTGGAATTAACTATTTTATAATTATCTTTCCAGACATATGCTGCTAATATTGAAAATACTGTTTGTGGGACTGTTAAAAATGAAATGTTAAAGGCCAGATTGGAACATTATTTCCACTCTTCCTTTAATTTATCAAAATGTCTGCATGGTTTCAACCTGCCAAGATTCATCAGGAAGTGAATCCCTATGGGAACCTGAGTACAAGGAGGAGGGTTAGAAGGACCAGGGCTAGAAACTCATCCAATCATTGATGAACACTTCCACTTGTGGGTAGTGGTCGTGAGGTGGCTTCAGAAAAGCAACCGAGACTTCCCCTCAAATGGACATGAGTCTGAGCAAACTCTGGGGGATGGTGAAGGACAGGGAAGCCTGGGGCGCTGCAGTCCATGGGGTTGCCAAAAGTCGGACACGACTGAGTGACTTAACAACAAAAAGGTCAGGTGGATAAATGTGCCTCATACTTTACTGCGCAAACCAATGTCAACGCAGATTCTGGTCCAGTAGGATTTAGGAAGGCAACCCAGGTGCTGCTGCTTCTGCCTCTGGTCTCTGACACACACTCTGATCCTTTGCCTTTGAGATGGAAGTTGGTGCTGTGGTTTCCTTTCATTCTCACAGGCTCTTATAGAGGTGCTCAGAAAGATCTAGAATTCCTTCTGGGAAACAACAGGGTTAGGCAGGTATACATGAATTCTTTCTCTTTCCAACTAGTTTTGTCACCTTCATTCTATAGTCTTTTATTTTTTACAAAAGATAGAAATTAGAGAACAAGACACCAAGACTTGTATATGCTCTCCTATCAAGACACACATTTATATCAAAGACCATAATTATACAAAAATATGCATCAATTACGCCCAAAAAAACACTTGCTCATGGAAGTAAGGCAGTGAAGGTAGATGTTTTGGGGACAGTCAGCCAAGCTCCCGTCACTGGACCACCAGAATTACAAACCTCCCTTGTCTCTTGTTGCCATTTCAGATCATTCAGGGCCACAGACTCACTGAGAGAGGACGTTTTTTCCCTTTGCCATTTCACTTTCTCCGTGCCAAACATCTACTGTGGCTTCCAATGAATCAAGTTCTCCTTCCTCTCCTCCCCTGGAAGCTCATGCTCCCAGTAAAATGTCACAAATAAAGTGGAAGCAAGCCTTTCCCAGGCTAGACTTGTAAACAGAAAGCAAGAGTGCCATTCTTCAGCAGGAAACTGACCCACAAAGCTTACTGGACTCAGTTAAAGAGATTGAGAAGAAGGTCAGCTAAGAAAACAAAGGGAACTCTCTCCATAGTTACTTCTGATAGAGCTCCACGAACCCAAAAATAAAGCCTTGTCCAAAGCAAAGGAAATAAAAAGGGGGGCACATTAGGTGAGGTCTGGGAAAGCAATGGACTCTCTCAGGTGACTTCTTTACATGCACTATTTGTCTACCTTCTCTCTCCCAGAGAATAACTGCTTCTATATTTATTCTCTATTCTCACAATCTACCATTTCCATATTGCAATGTCTACTAAAGTGTAGTGCTTAAAGAAAACTCAATTTCTTTTGAGACACAGAAGTATGTACATATCATATAGATATTTATGTAGTGAGACTGCCTCTCATAGACATAGATTTCTATGCATACAGTGCACAAAAATATAAACATTCCTTTTTTCCTTCTAAATTAGCATTGACATGCTTACCTAACTCTTGGATAACTGTAGCTTAAGACATAGGTGATGCTGAATTACAAAGACGTTACAAAGTTCATGGACACATAAATAAAAACTTATACACCCAGAGTATTCACTTTTCCCATATTCATTTTTAAAATCAGTGAAAACAAATCTTTCTAAGAATAGCATAAATTTACAGAGAATGCTTCCCTTGTAAAGGGTTAATGATGTTAGGGAATATGAATGCTAGCAGTTAAGGTGACATGCTTGCAAAACATTTTCTGCATTATGTCCATATCCCTTTGCAAACAGATAAATTACTCTATAAATCTTATTACTCCGTGTGGATAAATCACACTTGCAGGTTTTACAGGGCTGGAGAGCTGGAAGGGAAAATATGCTTTGGATAGTAGGATCTTTGGGATTCATAATCTAGTGCTCAGGAAATGAAGAAAGGGATACTTACACATTAGGATTTTCTTAGTTTTTATACTCCACAGCAACACACACACACACAACACAACATGCACAATATATACATTCCTCTCTAACAAGGCAAGCGATCCCAAAGCAGGACACCATGACAGCCAACCAAATTTATTTCTGAGGAAAGGAAGGAAAACTTTGCTGCTGTAGGCAGCTCTGCTACAGAACTGCTCCCTGATGCCCCAGGGTTTATGCACTATCAGCTCCTTGCACACAGATTAGAGGCTTCTTTTCTATAGGATGCTGCTTTTTATTGCCACAACAAGCAATATTAGCTAGCCAGACAGACTGACACTAGGTCATTTCATTTGGATGAAATAAGATTTTAAAGGATCTCCAAGGAGAACATTTTCTTTCATTCTTTTTTTTTTTTTTTTTTATGTTTTTAGTATCTGATAGAAATTCAAGGAAAGCTATAAAAAGAGACAAGGGATATATGCAGTGGATAGAGAAGGGAAAGAGAGAAAAGAAATGCAGAAAAACAGGCTAGGAGCTTTTTAGAAACAGAATTATGGCTAGGTTCCATCCGAGTTTCTCCAGCTCACTGTCCCTTATAGGGGTCAAACTCCAAGGACTTGGGACTCTTCCTTTACAAATTTCAATCCCAAATTATATTTCAGAGTTTGGCAGAACTGCATAGAGATGAGATGGTGAGGTCAATAATCAATTTGAAATATCCATTTTATGCCAGGTTAATTATTTCCTAACCTCTGTGCTTAAGACTACTATTCTTAAATAACAGCAATTTGGCAAGTTCCTTTTTTTCTCCTCTTCATTCTTGTGTTGAAGGCTACATACCAGAAAAGGCTCAGTAACTAACCAAAGTTCTAAAGATTGATTTACTGTCCTCCATGTCAATTAGAAGATCCTTAGGAAAAGTCTCCTAACCAAACTACTGTTGGGGCAGAGTGAGAGCCTTTATGTACATATCCACACGCACATAAACACGGACACCACGGAGAATGCAATCCTGTGTACACTCTCTAAAAGCCAGAACCAACAACTCTTCTTTCTCAATTAAGGAACCCTAACAAAACTCCAGCATCTCCAGTCACAGAAGCAATACCGCCCTAATGTCACTAACACCGTAGATGAAGTTATGCTTTCTCAGTAAGAGAAACAAGATATGAAGAACCAAACAACATTTAATCAACCCTGCTGGTCCTGGACAGGGACCAGAATCCCCTTGAGATTGGTTGGCAGATATTCCGACCCGACCGTAAAAGGCGCACGAAAGCGCGCGCGCGGACACACACACACACACACACACACACACACACGCACACCCTCCACAAGCCTGCAACATCAGGAACTGGAGTTCAAGGAGAACACACATCCACACACACTTAAGCGCCTCAGAAAAGTTGCCCGAAAGCCCTACCTGAGGATGGCCGTGTCCCCCTGTCTCACGGTGATGTTGTCGGTGCCTCGGTTAAAATCCACGCTGCGGACGGGCAATCCTGTGGGAAGAAGGCAGAGCAATCTCAGTAGGACCAGAGGCAACTGTTTCCGATCAGGCTGAACTCTGGCGACCATGGTGGCCACGCCGAGGTGCGGGGTCGGGGCTACTCTGGAGGGCGTGTGTGTGCGCGCTGCTCGCCGAGCGGGCTTTACCAACGGAGGGCTTTCATCCACAGCAGAGGCGGAACGCTCTCTGCCAATCTGAGGTCCTTTCCACTTTGCCTCTCTCTTTCCCTCGCTCAGTCTCTTCTCCCTCTAAGACTTCACAAAGCCCTCATAAAACCCGAGCTGAGGTGGGAAAAAGTCAAAGGAACACAATTTTAAAGGTGAGAGTACAAATATAAAACCCTCCAGGAAAGATGGAGAGAAGGCGGCAAAAAGGAAGGTGGTCTCTGGTCTCTCTGGCTGGATGCTCCTTGGCCAGCGTCGGAGAGGAGCTTCTTCCCTCCGTAACCCACTTTCCCGGGCGGGTAGGCGAGGGAGCCGGCACTCAGCCTGCCAGCGAGTGTAAAGAAACCCACACAACAGCGGCAGAAGCCGGGAGTCTCCCTCCTCCCCCTCCTCCCCTTCCTGTTTCTCCTTCCAGTCCCTCCCTCCCTGCCTCGCTCGGCACCTCCCCCGCCCCCCGCGGATTTCAACAGCCCCTCCACCCTCCCCTCAGCGTGGCCCCTCGCTTTGCACAACTGCCCGCTTCAGCAGCAGCCAGCCTCAATGAAAGCCTGATGCGCCTTTAGGTTGTCAGGACAACAGCTCCATCTGAGGCCTGGCTGATTTCCTTAAGAAGAGGGGATGGAGCTTGGAGGTACTGTGCAAGAAAGGGGAGAAGGAGAGGGACTCGAGCTATACAAGACTAGAAGAAAGAGTCCAGGGAAGGAGAGGCGAAGAGTGGGGAAAGAAGGAAAACGGACTGGGGAAGGAGAGAGCACCAGGAGAAGGCAAGCCTTGACAGATGGAGGGAGGGAAGCAGAGAAGGGCAGGAAAGACTGAGGGGTGGAGGGGGACCTCTGCTGAAAGATGGGATGAGGAATGCAAAACAGAAGAAACTTGACAGTGGAGTCTGAAGATTAACAGCCAAAGTGGATTTCAAAACTAAATATTCCTGGCAACTGGCTTTTCATGCTCACATCTGTTCATTCTTTCCTCTCTCCTGCACTGTCTTTCACAGGATTAATAAGGTTTATTTTCCCTCCTTCCTTTATCCCCTCCCCCTCTTGGAGCCCCCTTATGAAAGATGGATTGGACACAATGCTGGTATTGAGTTTTCTGGAGTGTGAATGCTTGGTTTGTCTTTTCCAAGTGCCAGCCTCAGCAGCTGATCCCTGATCCTTCACTCTCCAGGAAACCCTTACTCAGTCCCACACGTGAGGAATGGTACTAAGGACTATTGTTTCAGGGTCACGTTGCTGTGGCTTCCCAAGTTTTTACTGGTGCTTGCTTCTCAAAACGTCCTTAGGCAAGGAAGGAGATTTGTGTTTCAGAAAGCTTGTCACTTACAGGGTGACACTGGGGCCGCATCCAGCACTGCAGTGAATGGAAGATAGCTTACCGTCATTTGTCATTCCTCCTACTCCAGGAGGCAATCCAAGTGATAAGGGCCAGAAAGAGCCTACAGTGTTAGTCACAGTGATAGCCCCAAACTATTAGCATCTCCCTAGGTACCGATGCTGAGCATAAAAGGTGGAAATGCACCTACCAAAACTTGTTTCCTTTTAGTTTTATTTATTCAAATAGTTAAGGCATTCACATGGTGCCAAAATCAAGTGGTACAGAATGCTGTAGAGTGAGATGCAGTTATCTTTCCTATCCCTGTCTTTAGACAATCCATTTCTCCTATTTGGAGGCAACAAAAATTTCCAGGTCCTTATATAACTTTCTCTAAATAGTCCATGTACATACAAGTAAATGCACAAATATACACATACACACTCATATATTATGCTTACTCCTCTTATTTACACAAATGGTTAGCCAAGGATATTTGAAACAAGACGTATGTTTAGGAATCCTTACCAAACTCTGCTAAAATACAAGTCTATGGAGGTGATTACTGTGCTGCCACCTGCCTTGTCCCCCCAGACCATTCAAAGAATTTATCTGCTATGTTTTATCAACTGCAAAGTAGATTCATGCTTATGGATTATGTGAGGAAAGGAAGGAAGACCTTTTGCTTTTATAAGAAAAGAACTTGGGAAGGATTGGAATCTAAATGGTCACAAATTCAAGATTGATGGAATTCAATTAGTTTTGTTTCTATCATACATTAAATTTACGTAAATCAAGTTTTCCTATATTAAGGATAATAAAGAGTCCCAGATAATAAACCAATGATGCTTTACCACTAATTTGGAACTGAGCTATTTAAAACTTGAAACCCATTTTGCCAAGGCAAAAAAAAAAAGGTTAAACCAAGTGGAGGTTGAACAACAAAACCCATAATCCTGTGGTTCCCAATATCAATGGGAAATGAGCTTCAAGTGCCAAATGCAGATGGAAGGATTACTTAACTCTATGCCAAGAGTGCAAGGAAAAGAGTACCAACCCCCATCCTCTGCTGCCAACAAGCTGCATGATCCCTGGCAGGATGCTTCTGAGTTTTCAGAGATGAAGTGTTGGCTGACACAAGTGTTTAGATATAACCTTTCTTTGAGTGGGTGGTGTTTGTCCCATGTTAGGAAGAAGAAAGACACAGAGGACTGGAGCTTCTAGAACATCTCTTTCCGTTAATGGTGATAGGTGAACGATGTGACCCCTGCAAGGAGAACTATCAATAGATACTGAGGGGAAGGATCAGATATATCAAGGGTATGAAAATTCTCTTGCATCAGTGGACTACATTTTGAATAAAGAAAGAAGGAGTTTTTTCCAGAGTAGGCGAAAGTATGGTGGGGTGGTAGCATATCACTTGCAGAAGATGCCTAGACATGAGTGTTGACTTGTCTATATCAGTAATCTCAAGTTATTTATAAGACTTGTCAAGACCTAGGACAACGAATAAAGATGAACATATTGGGGTACAAAATAATTCACACCAAAGTTATTGGAATGTGGACTCTGTAACAGATCAATCAGATCTGGAGTTCATCTCTCTAATCACTTTGAGAAAAGGATGTATATGTTGATCAGGATTATAATCAGAATCACAATAGACCTATGCCTAAGCACCCAAGAAAATAAAATCCTAAGTACATATTTATATGAAGAAAAATCATATAATGCAATTATTAAATACTTTCCATATATTTTCAATATTTTAATATTTTCAATAGATAAAGTTCATTTCTTGGCAACTTTTATTGAATTAAATTGACTTACCGTGTGCACTGGAAGTAAAATACAAAAAGAGGACAATATATTTTTTTAAATAGATTTTTTTGATATGGACCATTTTTAAAGTCTTCGTTAAATTTGTTACAATACTGCTTCTGTTTTGTCTTTTAGTCTTTTGGCCATGAGGCATGTGGGATCTTGGAGCCCTGACCAAGGATCAAACCCACACGGTTTGCATTGGAAGGTGAAGTCTTAACCACAAGGCCTCCAGGGAAGTCACAACATTTTAAAAATTCTCTAATTTAGGTAATTTGATAATTTTGATATTTGATAATTCAGATTGAATTTCTGAACAATTTCAAAATCATGAAGTTTATTGTGTAAGTTTTTTAATATTTATCATTTATGTCCAGGTGGCACTTCAAATACAGTTTTCTAACCCAACCCATGGCCTTAGCAGGAACATTCTATAATTAATGAATATAAGAGAAAAGAATGATTGAGTGTCCAAGCCCACTCAGGTGGTTAATCTCATCATTTACACAATAATAAATCTATTTGTGGGTATACTATAAACTTGTTTCAACCTTATATTCTCTCAGAGTCCTTCCCCTTTGCAGTCCCTCATGAGCGCCTTCTGATTTTCTATCCTCTGTGATCTCTCACTGAGATCTAATAGATTCTAACAAATCTGATGGTCTGTATATAGTGATCTCATCCTAATGGTCACTCCTCCACATCTACTTCAATATGAATTCCTCTGCTCGCTTTCCTTAGAAACGCCTAGTAGGAAACACATAGATGAGTTACTGAAATTTATGCAAGCTACTTTTCTTCAAAGTACTATATACATTCTTCCAAGAGGGCTGGCAAAAATGAACATTCTTTCAGGTTATTTGTGAGGCAAGTATGGTGTTAGCCATGTGAAACAGCCATCATCACCCAAGTAAGATGATCTCTACTACTACTTTTAAATAACATAGAGCCTTTCTTAAAAAAAAAAAAAAAAGGCTTTAGAAGATTCTGGCACTCTCTAGGGACAAATGCTGCAGCAAAAACCAAAACTGGCTAATGTCTGAGAACCCTAAGAAGCATGAAAGGTTTATTCTTCTGTTCAGCTTTGTAAGGTAATAGGCTCACAAGAAATCCAGATGCAGCCTGGAATGTACAACTAACTTAGTTACATCAGTTGCATTTTATGCTAAACATGTCTATAATATTATTAATACACCACTCTACATTTCTACAGTTGTGAAGTCTTAATCATAATAACAGCATGCCTGTGCTTTACTTACATAAGTGGAATTAGCATTTCCATATGAACTGGAAATGCAGAATTGTTAATACTTCTCCTTAGGATTCCTGCTCTGACATCCTCAATGATTTCATCATAATTTAGCCATATTCAAGTATCTTGGTTTATGCTCATAAGCATGGCACTATCTCGTGTGAATTCCCTTCAGAACATAGCTCCTTTGAATACAATAGCTTCATTTGCATGTATCTCTGTGCCTAACAAAATCAATCAGCTTCGAGTCAGTTAAATATTTTTCAAATCTTTACTATAGAACCCTCAGTAGTTAGAGCATTCAAGCCATATTCTGCACAATTAAAAATCGTTCTTTCATGGTTTGCTTTTAGCTCATGCCTTTGTGGTTCATTTGTCTTCTGCTTCTTTTTGCACTCATTTTCTTTTGGTAGGTTAGTGCTTAGATTTGTCCAAGTTTGCACAAGGTCTTTGAGATTCTTGAGCAGCTGTTTGGGTCCTTCCCCACCAGAAAACTAACTTTCATAGATAAGCAATTACTTCATAGACACATACTCACTAGCCCTTGGACCTTCCTCTTTTTGAGACTACCCACTCTGCCACCATACACAAGGAGGTGGCAGTTGCCAAGTAAAGCTGCATCTACTCTTTTTGATCTACCCCTCACATGGGAAGAGCACTGCAACATCTGGAAAGACAGTGGTAGCAGCACCATCAATACAGCAAGATGATGTTAGTAGGAGCAGGTAACCAGGCAATCGTATCCTCTATTTGTGGTTGTGGCAATGACTAGATTCCTACAACCAGAGAATAGGTCAAGGAGAAATGAGGAAGAGTGGAGGCAGGTGTGTAATCCCATATACTGATATGTCCAGTAAGTTTATGATCCATTCATTCACTCAGTACACTTTTATTGACATGGTAGCGAATCAAGAGAGACCAAGACTCTGTTTCCACAAAACTTTCACAGAACTTACATCCTTGATGCAGAGACAGACACTAAACAAGTAAATATATATTAATGTTATTTTGGAGAGTAAATGCCATGGACAAAAATATTTGTGATAGAGAGAAAATGGCATGAAGGTGTGGTGAGGGGAACATACATCCTGAAATGTAAGGAGGCAGCCATGCACAATCAGCAAAAAGACCTTTCTCAATAAAAGAAATGACATGTGCAAAGGCCCTGAGGCAAGAATGGGTACCTCATACACCAGGAACCAAAACAAGAATAGGAAACTGGCCCGCACTTGGTGTGTATGTATGGGAGGTAGCTGGAAAAGCAGATGAGGTTAGAAATTGAGGACAGAGCATCCTGAAGAGATTCCGAGGTGAGAAATTTAGGTTTTTGTTCCAGTGACTTGATTGATCAGTAAAAAGATTTTAAGCAAGGGATCATCATGATCTGATTTACATTTTAGAAAGATTTCTCTGAATACCACATGGACAAAGGACTGTAGAAGGACAATAATGGAAGCAAGGAGACAGACAGAAGGAAATCTTAGTCATCTAGTGTCAATTGGCTTGGGTGAAGAGAGAGATAAGAATGGAGAGAAGGCTGAGTTAACCAGGATTGCTCATGATGGTAAGACTCCCCCCAGCAGGCCACGTTCTATCACAAGTAATCAACAGTTTCCACATATCAGCCTCCTCTGTTACTATACTAGAGCAGTTACGGTGTTCCCTTGCAGGAAGCTGCCACTCATCCAATAAGAACTGACAATACCAAGCATATTGTCATTTATACCAAATAGAGAAAAAAATAAAATAAACAAAAACCGTGTCCCAGTTGGTGCTTTTCTTCAGATATAAACTTTACTTCCCCTTTATATGGTTATTAGATGTTAATTGTCAGTGTAAGAAAATATTTTTTTACAGATTAAGAAGTGCCTAACAAGATAAGCAGACGCTATTAAATTACTAAACTTTGCTAAATATTCTCTTCCATACCTAATATCTCTATTTGGCAGGCAATAGCTATCCTGCTAAATCTAAATGGAATGCCTAGTTAAATATCTCAAGGCTGTAAATCATGTAAATAACACTAATATGTTTTCTCAAGAGTTTACTGACAATATTGAGCTGCAGGGCAAGTCTAGTGTTAGGGCATTACATTATTCAAAGGGTCCCAGAAGTTTGCCTACTTAAAGGTATCTTTCTTTACTGTCTGTAAATCACATTCTCAGCCCTCTTTGTTTTCAGTAGTGAAGGTAGGAGCACTGCTTCTATAAAAAGAGAATTCACAAGATGTTTCTCATCAGTCATGTTATCATGTACAAAACAATTCATTAAAATAATCAATATTTTTTAGGTCTGCCATATGACAGGCACTGTGCTAAGCTCCAGGGAAATAATAATGTCCAAAATTGACTCACTGCCCTAATGCAATCTGATGAAGGGTATGCCACTGAAGGGCTTCCCTGGTGGCTCAGCGGTAAAGAACCCACTTGCCAATTCAGGTTTGATCCCTGGGTCAGGAAGAATTTCTGGAGAAGGAAATGGAAACCCACTCTAGTATGCTTGCCTGGAAAAATCCCATAGACAGAGGAGCCTGGTAAGCTACAGTCTATGGGGTTGCAAAGAGTCAGACATGACTTAGCGACTAAACAGCAACAATGCCACTGAAAGCCCCTCCTAGAGCAGGGCCAAGCGTGATCACTGTACAATGATAAGGCAGGCCTTCCAAATCTGTTTTCCACTATAAAAAAGGACCAAAATTAGCCACCACCTATGCCCAGTACTCTCTGGGGTTGAGAAATAAAGCAAAATAGTAAAATTCGGGGTTCTTATCTTCACAAACCCAGGAACTCACACCCAAGATGGAGAAGGAAAGTGAGTGCACATTGAACAGAGAATAATATGGATCAGTGAGTAATTGAGAACTGCATTATAAGACAGCAGAATCTCAACACAATGGTGGTTCAGAACAGGTGATCAAGAAGGAGGCTTCCCGGAGTAAAATTGGCATTTTAAGTAATCTTTGGCACACGTGTAACAGGAGGGTGGAGGAAGGCCACATCTATGCATGGCCATGAGAACATACGTAAAACAAAGAATGGAGGTGGAGGAAGACTTGCCTGACTAGCAAGGATGAGGAGAGAGAGAAGGTTGGAGAGAGACACTGAATCAGGAAGAATTCTGAATGCCTGAGTGAAGAGTCACACCTCAACTTATCATCTACTACTTAGAAGCCTACTTTAGACTGTAGAGGAGGGAGATGAGATGCTGATATTTTGGGGAGGTAATTTTCCCAATGGGAAATTAGAGGTCAGAAGGAAGATGAAGTCGAGAAACTAGACAGGAGACTAATAAAGTTGCTAGTGTCAAGATGAGAAAGGGATTATTGATTATATAGACTATTGCTCTCTAATAATGAGGGATGAACTCCTTTACTTAGAGACTTTACATTAGTGGGAAAGGTAAGTTGTAGGAAAGTATGTGGGGGTAAAGATAGAAAAAAGAACGAAAAATGACTGATTTTTTTGTAATCTGGGGTCAGTAAGGGTCTTGACAGACATGATAATGAGTGTGGCTTTATTCTATATGCAAAGAAGAACCATTAAAAGCTTTGAGTAAGCGAGTGACATAATCAGACCTGTGATTTAAAAAGATGACTAACTGGCAATGGAGTCAAAGATGGATTGGGACAAGTCAAAGTCAGGAAGACCAGTTATAAAGTTTCTGAAATAAGACAGGCAAGAGAGGATAAAAGCAGGCCACAGAACAACAGCAGTAGAGAAAGGGAAAAGGGTGACGATTTTCAGAGAAAGTTCACAGGGGACTGATGGGATTTGCCAACCGTTTGTTTATGGAGGTTGAAAAAGGACAGGCAAAATATTCTTCTACTTTTTGTTGTTGTTGGAAATCCATGCTGATAACATGGGAAAGTTGAGTTAAGAAGCTAGTTTGGGAGAAAATTTAGAAATTCTACTTTTAGACTTCTGGATTGGTTCCTAAACTGGTACTCAAATAGCCTATACCTCCAGATGGACATGCTTAGGAAATTGTCGCATGAATGACATTCTTCACAAGGAGAGGTCTCTCTGAGTTCTGTAATAAACTAAGCCCCCAAATCAAGATCCTCCCCGTATATTTTTCCTTGTGTTTTCTTTCTTTTTCTCCTAACTGAAATATGCAAATGTAGCACTGAGTAAGTAACATTTTCTAATAATATGAATCTCATTTCGATTTTTGAAAACATGTACACATAGTAGCTAACTGGTTCTGTTTCAAGAAGAAATATAATCTGAACTTGTCTCCCTCTGCTGGTGGCACATTGAGGTATCATGGGTCTTTTTAAACCAGAGTAATACTAGAAAGAAAAATGTCTAATAATAATTTGAAATGCACAAATCTGGGACTTTGCGGTCCACAATGCATAGTGACACACATAATTTCACACTTTATTTTCACTGCAACCCTGTGAGATATATAGTACAAGTATTATTACACCACTTGTCAGAGAATGCTTTGAGACTGCAAGCCATTAAGCTCTCATATGAAATTAGAGATATTAAAGGAAAATCAGGAAGTATATGTAATTAAAATAATTGCATAATGTTATAGCTGCAAAAGACCCAGAAGATCTTCTTGCACAGTCCCCCCATTTTGCAGCTGAAACACAGAAACTTATTAGAGTTTACACGGTTATTTAGGATCACTGAGATTAGTATTCAGACAGCACAGCTCTCAAAAAGTGCTCTATCTATTGTACCATGCTGCCTGACTAATAATGTCAGGATGTTAATCCTTTACATCATAGCTGAAACATGTACACAAATAGATGAGATTAGAAATGCCTATTTCTCTAAGGCCAGCTGCACATTGTATCCAAGCAATCCACAGCTATGCTAAACTTATAAGCAAGTAAGAAACAAAAACAAAATTAATGTCCATCAATTGGATAAACAGATAATAAGGCAAAGACCAATCCTCAATTAGCTATTTCAATAGATTTCTGCTCAGTCCAGTCTGGGGCTCTAGAACCATAGGCAAAGCTTGAGATGAATTTTTAGGGATGCCAGAATATGATAGATTGTCAGCAGAAGAATTGGAGGGGAGGTCCTTACCCAATAACTTCCTGGGGCATTCTTTTCTTCTTTGTATGTCCTCAATAAACACTCTACCACAGTTCTCTGGCTATTCACCTGACAGCATACTTTCCTAACTTATCTCCATTCTTAATGGATATTCCCATTCTCTCTTGGCAGAAAAGACAAAAGCTAATTAAGATAATTTATACCTGTATGTAAGTGACTGGTAAATTCCAAACTCCAAAGGAATATTGTACAAGAGTAGCTTCCCAAACCCAATTAATCTCTAATAGGTGAAATATGTAGAAAAGATATTTTTGAATGGGAGAGTACTTTCATAACTCTTATTTCTTACTGGCAAGAGATAATGACCTTTGGGCCAAAACTGTGAAAGTACCTTAAAAGATCTAAAATTAAAATTAAAAACATAATCCACATGATCTTTATCCATTAAATCATAATATTTCTCCATACAGGGGGAAAAAAAAGCTTAGACCACTGTGCCTATTATGTATCTGGTCCCATCACTTCATGGCAAAGAGATGGGGAAACAGTGGAAACAGTGACAGACTTTACTTTTAGGGCTTCCCTGATGGCTCAGAGGTTAGAGCATCTGCCTGCAATGTGGGAGACCTGGGTTTGATTCCTGGGTCAGGAAGATCCCCTGCAGAAGGAAATGGCAACCCACTCCAGTATTCTTGCCTGAAGAATCCCATGGATGGAGGAGCCTGGCAGGCTACAGTCCATGGGGTCCATGGAGTTGCAAAGACTTTACTTTTGGGGGCTCCAAAATCACTGCAGATGGTGACTGCAAGCCATGAAATTAAAAGATGCTTGCTCTTTGGAAGAAAAGTTATGACCAACCTAGATAGTATATTAAAAAGCAGAGACATTACTTTACCAACAAAGGTCTGCCTAGTCAAAGCTATGGTTTTTCCAGTAGTCATGTATGGATGTGAGAGTTGGAGTATAAAGAAAGCTGAGCAGTGAAGAACTGACGCTTTTGTACTGTGGTGTAGGACAGGACACCTCGAGTCCCTTGGACTGCAAGGAGATCCAACCAGTTCATCCTAAAAGCAATCAGTCCTAACTATTCATTGGAAGGACTGATGCTGAAACTCGAATACTGTGGCCACCTGATGGGAAGAACTGATTCATTGGAGAGGACCCTGATGCTGGGAAAGATTGAAGGCAGGAGGAGAAGGGGATGACAGAAGATGAGATGGTTGGATGGCATCACTGACTTGATGGACATGCATTTGAGCAAGCTCCGAGAGTTGGTGACAGACAGGGAAGCCTGGCATGCTGCAGTCAATGGGTCGCAAAGAGTCAGACATAACTGAGTGACTGAACTGAACTGATTGTGCCTATTAAAACATTTTATGCAAGTAATAGATATTGGTTGAAAACAGAAAAATGATAATACAGCAAAATTGTATATTGCCGGGGACCAGCCCCGGCTGATCCAGGGTATTCGAAGGAGAGACGGCGTAGGCGAAGATCAGGAGACAATTGCTTAATTAAATGTTAATTAAGGATATAAAGAGTAATAGAATGAGGATAGCTCAGTGAGGAAATTTAGTGGAGAAAAGCAGCTGAAATAAGGATAGCTCAGTAGGAAAATTCAGTGAAGAAAAGAGGCTGAATAAAATTCCAAAGCAGGGAATTAATGTCACCTACGAAGGCCGCAGGCGTCCTCCCGTTCTCCCGAAGGAGAGGAGACACTAAGGCCTCCCCGGTCGGATCTTAGAAGCCCAGGCAAAATTAGTAGGCTTGACAAGCTTCCCGCCTCAGAGGAAAAATTCAGCCAGAAGGTGAAAGAAAGAACGACATGGGGAGACCAAATTCCGGTGAACAAGGCCCGCACTTTATTTTCCAAAGTAGTTTTTATACCTTAAGTTATGCATAGAGGATAATGGGGGAAAGGGTAGAGTCTTGCAGCAAACCAGGCTTTCTTCCTGCAAACTTATCATATGCAAAAGCTTAGGTGATTTGCATCATCTTCTGGCCCGGAGGCCTGTTAACATTTTAAGACCCTTTCTTCAGAAAACTTATTTTTCTCTAAAGGTGATTGGTCAGGAGCCACCCTCCATAAGCATTAGATAAAGTTGCATTCCTACAGAGCAAAGGTGTGGTGGGCTACAACAAGAAAAAGAATTAACTCAAGGGTCCCAGGTTACAAACATTAAAGCTACTACTTACACCAATTATATTAATCAATACACTGCCAGGGACACAGCAGGTAAGGGATATGGAGACTTAGCAGCAAACATTGGCCCAACAAGTGAAAATCCCTTCACCAATACAATTTCTAATCAATCTTTTAACTACTCAAAAGAATCTGTGTTTAGACAGTTTAGAACATCTCCTGCCTCTCACAGTTGGGAGGCTCTGAACAATCACATGTGGCCGGAAAAACCTATTCAGGTAGGCTAGAGGATTTCCAAAGGAGTTTGTAGGTTAAACACTGTCACACCCAGGAAATATTAACTGGAGCTGTAAGCTAACTCTTTTTTCAGAGAGGTAGTGGGGGACAGCCCCCCGTAAAGTCAGAGGTGTAGGTGAAAGCACAAAGCAGAAAGTAGGCAGACTCTGGTTTTGGGTGTAAATGCTCGAGAATTTCCAGGGGGACTCCTGAGGCTCGATCCCGCCTTTGCGTGTGCCGAGCCTCCTTCCTCATGACCTTTGTCACGGGCGGAGTTCCTCACTGGCTCCCAGCAGTGATAGAATTCCAGTTGAGCTATTCCAGATCCTGAAAGATAATGCTGTGGAAAGTGCTGCACTCAATATGCAATATGCACTATGCACTCAATATGCAATATGCCGGCTCCCGGCATCGTATATAATATACATACACAAATATAAACAATATAGAGAATTCCAAATATACACAATTTCCAATATACTTGGTAAATATTCCCATTACCCATATCCAACAACTTATCAGATAGAATTTTCATATAACATTTTTCTTCAGTAACAAAATCAAAATGAGAGCCTTTTTGTCTTCAGTGGTGTTGTCCTTTTCTACTGCAAGAAAGCATGACAGAGTATTGATCTTAGGATAGAGTCAGGTTGGTTAAGTGGCTAAAGGAGCATTTTATGATGTTTGGAAGCACTGAGAATGAGCTGATACCAGTAATATTGTCTGTTTCAGGAAAAACAGATTATAGTTAGAGCTGCGATAGAGGAAATATCTAGCTTGGATATAAGGGCCAGGTGGTTTTGGTAGGAAGGATGATAGAGAAAATGATACGCAGGTATGAAGACTTGGATTGTGATAGCCCTAAGTGAAAAAGAGGGAGTGTGAGCCAACATTGACAATGAGAGAAGAAAATGTATAAGGAAGTAAAGGGAATCTTGCAAGGTGACCTATTATCTCTTAAATAGGATTTTTATTCACCAGTGGATATGATACAGTTTACTACATATAGCAATTGAGTAAAATTATGTTTCTTGGGGGAAAAAATGATCACTTTTAAGGAGTAATGCTGCTGCTAAGTCACGTCAGTCGTGTCCAACTCTGTGCAACCCCATAGATAGCAGCCGACCAGGCTCCCGTCCCTGGGATTCTCCAGGCAAGAACACTGGAGTGGGTTGCCATTTCCTTCTCCAATGCATGAAAGTGAAAAGTGAAAGCAAAGCCACTCAGTCGTTTCCGACTCTTTGCGACCCCGTGGACTGTAACCCACCAGGCTCCTCCATCTATGGGATTTCCGAAGCAAGAGTACTGGAGTGGGTTGCCATTGCCTTCTCCATAAGGAGAAATACTACATGATAATTCACTTCTTTACACCCTTAACAACCTGGGTTACATTAGTTTTGGTTTGTAATATTATTAGCAATGACTTTTTATTATTGAATTAAATATAAATTTATTGATCACCTACTAAGTAATTGGGCATTCTGAAAGATCTAAGAGAACCATTCAGTATGGTCTCTATAATAAGATGCTTTGTAATAAGAAATTTCAACCTTGTTGGGAAAAGATCATCAAATGGACTGTTGAATGATTCAAAAATTGTATATAATTAAGCCTGCAATTTTGAGTACAGTGTCCTAAATACAAAGACATTCAAACATAAGAAGATCACTTTAACCTTCTATGCATCAATCAGGATGTTATGCAGTGAGGTCATAAAGAAGCCCAGGGAAAGATTCTGCTCTCAAAGAGTGAACAGCTGGGAAAGAAATACAAATAACTAAGCAATGACAATAATTATAAACTATACAAGCACCTCCATTTTACTGTGTCCACACAAAAGATACCATCTAAACCAGACTGGCAAGAAGGTTTTCTGAAAGAGATGGCACCTGAGTTTGTCCTAAAAGAGAAGGTAAGACTTGGGGACGGGTCCTTAGGGATATTTTGGATGTATACAGTTAGAAATGAGTGTAGGGTAAAATTCAGGAGGGCTATCAAAAGGATAAATGACAAATTAGGAGCCAACATCTGGGAACAAAGCAGTTGGGCAGGGAAGAATGTGTCCCCAAGCAGAGAGGAACCATGCTGGGAGTAGTAGGAAACTCAGTGATTCAAAGGTTTTAAAAGAAAAGAAGGGGGAAATCTAAACTTAAGGCATTTTATTTGGGAGGGAGCAAGTTCTTGAAAGTGGCATTTGGTATAGCAGTTGTAAAAAATAGAGGGCCCAGATAGATATTATTAATATCTCAGCAATTCAGGTTTGAAAGGTTACGACCTTCCATTGGAGTGGAAAAGAAGGATAAATGTGAGAGACATAAAGAAAGAGTCAAAAGAAATTGTTGAATAAGTGGATATATGAAATGGATAAGAAGAAGATATTCAAAACGAGACCTGTGAATCCCCCTGCGTTACTAGAGGATGGGATCATCACTGTTAGAGAGCACAGAGTTGAAACAGCGAAATGGTGTGTGCTGGGGACAGGAGTAGGTGAGGGGACTAATTCCTCCTAATCACCCGGTCTGCCATTTGGTTAGCTGTCCCGGGTGGCTCAGTTGACAAAGAATCTGCCTGCAATGAGGGAGAAGATTGAGGGTTGGGAAGAGTCCCTGGAGAATGAAATGGCCACCCACTCCACTATTATTGCCTGGAAAATCCCATGGACAGAGGAGCCTTGCAGGCTAAGTCCATAGGGTCACAAAGAGTTGGACACAACTGAGCAACTAAGCCCAGTACAGCACTGGAGGGAATGTGCTCCTTAATGGATTTGGCTGCATCAGCGCAATCGGTATGAGTTTCCCAGATATGCATAGTTAAGAAGGAAAAATTCCGGAAGGAAACCATATGATCCTTTTAATATTAATGCTTATATTTAAAATTACTCATAAAAACACCATTAATTGTTCTCTAATGTCCACTCTAAAAATGTGATTTGCACTTTGGAACATATCTAAAATACACATAACACCTGGGCTAAAGTGGACTTTACTAAAGTTTGTCCTAAATTTCTGTTTAATATAACCCTATTTTTTTTTAACTAGTTCTCACTAGATCTCATTTTCAAAGTCTTAGAGAGTCCAAAATATTCCAGCCTATTCTATACTCACTAAATTTGATTGTTCATCATGACCCTTTGCCCTTGATTTTCTTATACCTTTATTCTAATCTATTTCTAGCTCAGATCAGACCATTAAAAAAAAATCTGCACTTTCAAAATGCATTCTGAATATCAAATAAAGTGATAGAATAGTTTTTCTAATGATAAATAAATAATGAGCTTTATGTTGGGAATGCTAGATTTGTTTAAATATTAAAGAAGAAATTTACAAAAGATAGTTATAAATATGGAGCAGGGATTTAATAAAGGATCCAGTAGTGAAACACAGATTGGGGGCATAATCAGGATATAGGTGAGAGTTGAAATGCATGTGCCTGTGTGTGGGGGGAAAAAAAAGAAGAGAAGGGTCTAAGAGCTGCACTTTGGGTAAGGTTTGCCATGTTGGAGCAAGCAAACAAGGAAGAAGCAAGGAAAGTTGTTCCTGGAAAAGAGCAGGTCCAGAATGCATCTCCTTTCATCTGTAGAGCACAAAGTGCTTTCATGTTCATTTGTCTTCACTTGACACCCTATTGCACTCCAGAGAGCTCTTTGGGAGAAAGTTATTATAAATGGCAGGTATTAAGATAATAAACATAAAAATAATAACAGATATTTAAGACCTTTAAATAGAAGGAGAGTGCTGCTTGTATTCGTCACTAAGTGGTTTGGATCGATATCAAAGGATAATGAGAACTCAGGGTAGAGAAAGCTTAGGACATTTCTGTGTATGCAATGAGGTGATAAACACCCTGAAGGAGAGGGGTGGTCTCCTCTCCAAATGTTCCCTCTGCCTTATCCAGAGCTCCATTAGGCCTGACACTAATTCAACAGATGATTAGAGAGATTCATCAGCAGATGAATAGAGAGATGATTGCTACATGCATAATGGGACTTCCATGTTCCCAAGAGAAATTCTAACATCACAGGTCCTAACTTCATCATTAGCAGATGATGGACCTTTATGAAAGGAATGGTTTAAATACATGTTTGATGTTTTATGGTAAACAAGTGAAATGAAATCTATTCCCTAAAATGCCATTTTATAATAGTTACTCCAGTGTGCAAATATAGTTTGAGATTCTGCTGTTACTCGAGCATTTCACAAATGAAAAAAATTACCTTTGGTAACTAGCACTAAATCATTTTCCCCAAGAAACATTTAAAACATAATTTGAAAAGCTATGGAACATTAGACACCCCCCCGCCACACACACACACACATACAGACACACATGCAAAAATACTTCCACCACAAAACTGGACAGTTGGTGACTTATTAACCAGATACCTTTTAGTCCAATAACTCAGTACTAATGCAACTATGTAATTGGCAGAATTTAAATTTCAGGTTTGCTTCTCAGTCATGCTCAGGTGCCTCCAGGTGAGGCAAATGAAGTACTAGGGAACTGAAGATTGAAACCTTGAACTCCAAGTCTTGGAGCGATGTTTACAGAAGGAAGGCTAACATATCTGGTGCTATCTCTGGAATTACACGTGGTTTCTGAGCTCAAGTTTTCATATTTGACAAATGCAAATCCTACAGATAATCAGATATGAGCATGAGATTTAGTACATCCTTACTGTATTTTTAGCCATTTCATTCTGTTACCTGGAACTCGGGGCTCTGTGCAGCACTGATCCTTTATCATCTTTTGCCTAGGCAAAGCCAGACAGAGTATTATAATGTACTATATGTCAATGTCCCAACTCTTATCCATGCCTTTCCTTGCCTGAATTTTAAGGGGGAAAAAGTGTCTTTAATTTTTAGAGAAAAAATTCAAATTTACAATCCAAGATTTCTGTGTTACCAAGTAGTAAACCAATTCAAAGCAAAGAGATGTTTAACTTGCTATTATTTTTCCTATTGATGAGACTCTAAAATGTTTCCTTTTTATGAAACAAAAAACAGGCTAGCTTAGATCGCTTCAATAAGCTATTCTTATATGCCCTAAGTCATGATTTTAGATCACACAGGTTTAGCTGTAGCTCCCATTTTCATTAGATGGGGCCATAGACAGCATGAATCCAGTCCTTTCCATCTTACAAATGGAATAACTGGGATCCAGATATTTTAAAAGTCTTGTGCAAGGTCACACAATAGATCCTAGGAAATCCAGGATGAGAACACAATTTCTTATTCTCACTTCAAAACTCTGATTGACATATGCTGAGAGTACAAAAGGGAACATATATGAGTGCATAAGTGAATGTTCGTATGTGTGCATGGCTTTGTTTAGTCTGTTTCCTTGGGTAGAATATCCCTGCCCCCTGCCCTCACTCCCTGCCTCTGATTTTTCTTCATACTGCAAAGCCTTACTCCTTAATCAAAACCTAGTTCAAACACCATCTCTTTCCACCTTCCTGATTCATCTCAGGAAGTGCCCACTGCTTTACCTTCCCAGAAAGCAGTTGAGTCATTTGGGTAGTACAACTTCAAACACAACGTCCGTCAGTTCAGTTCAGTTCAGTCGCTCAGTCATGTCCGACTCTTTGCGACCCCATGAATCGAAGCACGCCAGGCCTCCCTGTCCATCACCAACTCCTGGAGTTCACCCAGACTCACGTCCATCAAGTCAGTGATGCCATCCAGCCATCTCATTCTCTGTCGTTCCCTTCTCTTCCTGCCCCCAATCCCTCCCAGCATCAGAGTCTTTTCCAATAAGTCAACTCTTCACATGAGGTGGCCAAAGTACTGGAGTTTCAGCTTCAGCATCATTCCTTCCAAAGAAATCCCAGGGCTGATCTCCTTCAGAATGGACTGGTTGGATCTCCTTGCAGTCCAAGGGACTCTCAAGAGTCTTCTCCAACACCACAGTTCAAAAGCATCAATTCTTTGGCGCTCAGCCTTCTTCACAGTCCAACTCTCACATCCATACATGACCACTGGAAAAACCATAGCCTTGACCAGATGAACCTTTGTTGGCAAAGTAATGTCTCTGCTTTGCAATATGCTATCTAGGTTGGTCATAACTTTCCTTCCAAGGAGTAAGCGTCTTTTAATTTCATGGCTGCAGTCACCATCTGCAGTGATTTTGGAGTCCAGGAAAATAAAGTCTGAGACTGTTTCCACTGTTTCCCCATCTATTTGCCATGAAGTGATGGGACCAGATGCCATGATCTTCGTTTTATGAAAGTTGAGCTTTAAGCCAACTTTTTCACTCTCCACTAGTTTGCTACAAATACGTCAACCTATTCACTGGAGTATATTATGAACTATTATCATTACATCATGAATTACTTAAGGATAGGAATCATAACCTCCTTGCCTTGGAATGCATGGTGCCTACAGCTAGTACTTAATGATGATAAGTGCTTCATAGGTGGTTGTATTGATAGAAATGGCTTGATTTAATTTAGACCAATGGAGCAAAAACCTTAGTTTTCAGAGTAAATTCTCTAACTAAGAGTTGTACTGTTACTGTAGGCATCAAACTACACTTTACCCACGTATAACGACCTAATTTTAATAAGTACTTTGTGGGATGTTGGGGGTAGACCAGGTACTGTGGTTTCAGAAGCTACACTGGTCTATGCCCACAACTTTGATAACCTAGATGAAATGGACCACATCCTTTAAAAAAAGAAAACAATGGCATGTCCATTTCCCACCATGTCTTATTTCTGAAGAAACAGCAACTTCTCATAAGCTATTGAAACCTTCTTGTGTGAAGATATTTCTCAGCCATTTATAGCTATTCTGCTAAAGCCATCAGAGATAAACTGAAATTTCGGGCCTCATCATAAGTGTGTGATGCTTCAGTAATGATCTGTTCACTAGCCTAAAGAGATGCTACTGCTGCTGCTGCTGCTGCTAAGTCACTTCAGTTGTGTCGACCCCATGGACTGCGGCCCACCAGGCTCCTCCGTCCATGTGATTTTCCAGGCAAGAGTGCTGGAGCGGGGTGCCATTGCCTTCTCCAAGAGCCACTGCTGCTGAGTCACTTAAGTCATGTCCGACTCTGTGTGACCCCATAGATGGCAGCCCACCAGGCTCCCCCGTCCCTAGGATTCTCCAGGCAAGAACACTGGAATGGGTTTCCATTTCCTTCTCCAATGCATGAAAGTGAAAAGTGAAAGTGAAGTCACTCAGTCGTGTCCGACTCTTAGCGACCTCATGGACTGCAGCCTACCAGGCTCCTCCATCCATGGGATTTTCCAGGCAAAGTACTGGAGTGAGGTGCCACTGCCTTCTCTGATATCTATTTCTATGAGACCATAAATAGATTATTTAGAGAAGGCTACAATTGTGGAATATATGAACAAGACCTCTGAGGACAAGACAAAAAAGAGCTAGCTATCTAGTTCAGCTATGTCTCCAGAGACTGACTGTGGCAGTTCATTCATGCTAAGCTCTATGTCCAGACCTCCTCAGACTGAAATATGACAGATATTGACCAGAGGAAATTAGAGGATCACTCACAGTTTTCCCTGTTTTAACAAGTAACATCATGTCTGTCTTGTTTACTGTCTGTTTCCACCTTTTCTCTCACCTTCCCTACACTTTCAATTCATATTCAGTGTAGTTCCTAAAATGTCCCTTCTTTGCATCCCTTTATCTGTTTAAAAACTATACCATTTTCCCCCTTACCTTTACCTCATATCCTCCAATGGACCATAAAAAATGGAACTTCGAAGTTAAGCATCCAGTATATGTACTAAAAACCTTTTCTATTTTTATGTTGTTGTTGTTCTTAATTTCCCATTTCAAAGGTTCCCAAGCACTCTTATTGGGATTGTTCAAATATGAAAAGAGTAAACTAATCCTAAATATTTACTTTTGAAAAATGGAACAAAAAAGGAGCCAGGTACTATGCTAAATGCTGGGGCAATTTTTGAAAAAAGACAAAGCCCCTGTCCTCAAGAATACCATATTGTAGTCAGTAAGATGCACAAATTACTTTTTTGCTTACACGTGATCTTAGACTGAATTTCAAATTTTGTTCTGTAAGTCCCTGGCTCATGGAAATTCAAAGATTCCCACTCTGCATTTTGAAATATTAAATGAGACAAAGAATGGAATATTAAATAGGAATACTAAATTGGGAACATAAGGTAATCCTTCTAGACCTTTATTAAAATTGGCATAGACTCTGAAGACTTGAGACAGTAGTGAGAAGGAGGAGATTTGGAGAGGTTCTAAAACAGAGCCCCCAAAATGATTAAAGCAATTAGAAAAATTAGCAGATGTCCATGAGTTTGGAGCCAAGCAGATATTGTTGGATCAAATCAGGGTCTGCCCAAAGGCCTTAGGAAAACAATTCTGTAATGTTTTTAAACCATGAATACTACCACAACTTCATTTTATTGACATTGCCTTAATCAACCCCAGGTTAGCTCAGTTCTCTTCTGAGCACCCTTCTGTAAGGTTGGGTTTGCCTCGTTCCTAAGACATCTCAACAGAGAAAGGATGTGATCATTGGTTTCTTTACTGCCATTCCTTCACCCTCTAGACTCGGTGGCCCACCCATGAGTTCCGTCCTTCCATTAGATCTTCTCTCTTCTCCCTGCTTTATACTCTCAAGAGTAACTTCACAGCCAGCCCGTCCTGAAATCCAGCGTATCACATGCAGAACCCAATTAATCTGCCACTAACTATATGCTTTGAGCCTTCTGCAAGATGGAAATTTCTCATAATATTGTGTATTTATGTATATATATTCTAATAGTACTATAATATTTTAAATAGCACTGTGTATATATACATATATTTTATTTATATATAAAACCAGGTGCCAGATGCTAGAGATACGAGAAAGAATTAGATATAACTCTACTCTCATAGTTTAGTAGAACAGGATATATTACTCAAACTAACACATTAGCACACTAGAAATCTGGATGCTGCAATAGTCATCTGCAGGAGGAAGAGTGAAGACACAAAGGTGGGACTGATTAAGTGTTCTCAAGGTTGCTGAACAGGGCAAATAATTTCAAGAAAAACCTTCTGGTTAAAGGGATTGAAGTGAAAGTGTTAGCCACACAGTCGTGTCTGGCTCTGTGTGACACCATGGACTGTAGCTTGCCAAGCTCCTTTGTCCATGGAATTCTCCAGGCAAGAATACTGGAATGGACAGCCATTCCCTTTTCCAGCGGATCTTCCTGAACCAGGGTTCGAACCTGGGTCTCCCCCACTGCAGGCAGATTCTTTACTGTCTGAGTTACCAGGGAAGCCCAAAAGGGATGCTGGAACTAAATATTTTAAAAAATTAAGAAGAGGAAGGAGAAGAAATACATACATTGTTCTACTCGGTTGGTACCACAAGCTGTTTACTATGTCCAGAAGGAAGTTTATCTATAGAAAATCTAGAGGAATACACAGGAGTCAAACACAACTGACTCTTATCAGCAACCAAACATGAACAGAGTGATGATGTTAGGAAACTACATACCCAATCATATAGGCCGCACTTCTGCAGACTCACCATACACATTCCACATATACCATACACTTCATTTTCTTCCTAGATTGTTGTTATTCAGTTTCTAAGTTGTGTCTGACTCTTTGTGATCCCTTGGATGGTAGCCTGCCAAGCTCCTCTGTCCATGGGATTTCCCAGCCAAAAATACTGGAGTGGGTTGCCATTTTCTTCTCTGGAGGATCTTCCCGACTCAGGGACCAAACTCAGGTCTCCTGCATTGCAGGTGGATTCTTTACCACTGAGCCACCGAGTAAGCCCCTTTCTAGATTACAGAGGTGTAATGTCACTTATTTGTCCAAAATAAATACTCATTTTAGGGTCTGGCTCAGTTCTGGCCAAAGAACCTGAAATAATAAAAAGTAGAATTGAAATGCTTCCTTCTATTTTCTCCCCAAATCTCTAACCTTAGTATCTATTCTTTTCTTCTTTTGCACCTCTTCATAACACACACACACACACACACACACACACACACACACACACTAAGAAAAGTCAAAGGGAGGCTAGAAAAGACAGAAGGACAGAAAAAAAATGGGAAGAGACAAGCCATGAGACCTTCAACTGTTTAGATAAGAAGGAGCTGAAAAGAATTAGAATTCCAGTTCCTCTTACTCGTTATTTGTTCCTTCAGATATTAGCCATAAAATAAGCTGACTCTCTAAGATTATCAAACACACTAAGTGAGATTTCAGCTAAATGTCTAATTTACAGCCCTGAGCCAGGGCATCTCATCTGAGAACCAAGAGAAACTTTTCAAGATTAAAAAATTATTTGAACAATAAGTTGCATGGGCTTGTTACTGTATCAACAATATACAGATGACAGCTGTCAGAAGACTACCATATAAATGTGTTTTCCCACCCAAACAAGCATTTCTCCATTTGTTGTCTCAACTCTGTAGCCCATCTAGCCGTGCATTTATAGACCTCTGGGATAATTCAAACTTGGAAATTTAAATTTCAGCCTTAAATAAAATTGAAGTATTCAGGATTTTCCCAAAACTTTTAAATGTCCAACAGTAGCAATCCTACTCTGAAACTCAAGAAAGAGTTGTGTGAATATTTTTGGAAAAGTACTGTTTTTGTTTTTAATTTTTATTGGAATATAATTGATTTACAATGTTGTATTAGTGTTAGGTATACAGCAAGGTGAATCAGTTATATGCATACATATATCCACTCTTTTCTAGATTCTTTTCCCATATAGGTCATCCCAGAGTTAGAGTTTCTTCTGTTATACAGTAGTTACTTATCAGACTGGGATTGATAATAAATTCATAGGAAAGGAAGGGGACTCCCTCAGTACCTAGCCCTCAAACCCACCCTTTACCTGCTGTTGCAAAAGGTTGAATGAACCTGGTCAGATGTCTGTCAAGGTATCTCTTGTTAGGAGTGGGTCACTGAATTCAATATTTCCCACTACAAACTTCACTGAATCATTGAGGAAAGGGAGATAGAATGAAACAAAGTTAGAGTGAAAAAAACAGCAGAAATTAAATCCCTCACAACATGTTGCTGGGGTATGTTGGGGTGTATTGCCCCTCTAGGTTGTAAACTTGCTCAGACTGCATTGGCTATCAAGGAATATATATAGTTCTGTCTTCTGATCCAAGTTATTTCCATGCAGTATTGTCACAGTTCCTCTTCCTACTCTATTTATATAACTGTTTTTTAAAATAGTATTGATTTGGGGGACATTAATTCCCCATGAACTAATCTTTCTTTTACAGTGAATATTGTTTCTAGATGTTTGTTTTCAAACCAGTCAGTCAACAATAAGCTTAGTTGACAATCACCTACCTTTTCCATCAGAGTAAATCTTTAACATCCAATTTAATTCTCTTCTCAAGGGAATTCAAACTTCTCTAGGAGTGTCTGAATCTCAAACACAAAAATGATACCATTAGAAAGACCATAAGATGCCATCTACTTCCCTGGTTTTCAAACTAGGATTCTCCAAATTCTTGGATTTTTAAACAGGTGACCCAGGGCCACATGTGGAGTGGGAGTAAAGATAATGTCAAGAAAGGTTTCAACAAAAGAAACAAGACTCTAAGCTGCTTTCATACACTGAGGTTCCTCTTTCAATTTTATCTGATAAAAATCTTTCTGTTAGTGGATGAGAAGTTCCAGTCTAAGAGAGATTCAGTAGCTTGTTGCAGATCACTCAGCTGGTGACAGAGCCAGGATCTGAACCACGTCTCCAGAGGAGCCCTCATCTATTCATCAGTCATTCTACACCCAACTCTTGTAATTCCTCTTTCCATCCCGTTGGCATCTACTTATTCTCTTTTAAAAATTATCCCATTCTCCTATCTTTGTTTAAGGACTTTATAGTTGTGTTTAGAGTAGTCAATTTCTCTTTATATTTTACTCAATATTGTTTTCTCCTCACTTCTGAGAGTCATAGTCTACCACCAGAAGACAAAAGGGGCCATTAATATCCCTAGTAATACTACATCTTCCACACTAATAATATTTTATTTAGAGATTTTCAACTTTAATAGATTCACACACTAACAATATTGGTATAAACTCAAATATCTTTATGAAGCACACAAAGAGGGTATAAAAACTCAGACCCAGAAACAAGCAACATCATGTCAAATGGTGGAGTCCTATTTCCCAGTCTCCTCTCTTTCCACTTGACCATGCCAAATAAAGAGGATTGGGTGAGGGGTGTAAATTCCCACCTGCATGGGAGATTAGTCTGCTTTTCCTTGACATTTCAAATGACTTGGTTTCTTATTAAGTCAGTCATGCATAAACTTACAAATTACTCCCTCACCTTGCCAACCTCACCACCAACCCACTGAAGCAAAGCCAAAGGGCCTTAAGTTCCTTCATAAACTTTTCTCCACAATTCACATGGATGACTGCCCTTTTGTCTAGGCATTTCTGCAGTGTTTAAATTTTGACAATGTTTTCAACACAGTTGATCTTTGGGGACCTCTCATCAGTCCTACATATTCTTTTCCATTGAATTATTACTCACATAGTCATTCTGCTCTTGCCAGACCAGAATACAGCAAAAAGCAAAAAAAAAAATTTAAAATGGACAGAAGATCTGATTTTTCCAAAGAAGACATACAGATGGCCAACATGTACAAGAAAAGATGCTGTACACTAGTAATCATCAAGGAAATTAAAACTAAATCCACAATAAGGTATCATTTCATACCTGTAATGGCTGTTACCAAGGAGACTAGAAATAATATGTGCTGGTAAGAATGTGGAAGGAGAAGGCAATGGCACCCCACTCCAGTACTCTGGCCTGGAAAATTCCATGGACGGAGGAGCCTGGTAGGCTGCAGTCCATGGGGTCACTAAGAGTCGGACACGACTGAGCAACTAACACATACATACATACAGCCTCTGAACCCTTACTTCTCTATACTATAATGGATGTAGAGACCAAAAAAATGGCCCAAGCTAGAGGGAGTAACATATTCCCACCACTGCCATGATTTTCATCATAATCTAAAGAGTTACCAAGCGATTCCTCCATTTCCTCCATCCTCCAGACGAGGAAAGGCACTTAAATTGTAGCAATACTAATAAATCTTGATCTAAAGCTCATATTCTTTGCCCTACACCAGGCAGTTGAGAGGTTAAAGGTATCAATTCAAACACCTGCTGAAGGGTGAGAAACTTCTTTATGGTATCAGTAATTCAGCTATCTATTGAAAACTAGCATCTCACAGAAGTTATAGAAAAAGGCATTTCTGGGTCAGTCACGGCAAATGATTACAATCATATTTCTCTATAGCTTGATTGGGCCACTGTTCACTAATGCCCTGTAATGATCAGCTTCTTTGAGCTGTCATCTCATACCTGATACAAACTGTGATGAACTTCCCTAGACCCAGTTTGGAAAGCCAGTTAAAAACAGAAGGTGGTTTTCTTTTTCTACTCTAGAGTTTTGAGTCATGGGTGGTTGCCTTCCCACTGTGCTTTTAAAAGAAAGAAAATGCCTTCAGTTTGCTGGGAGCCATTTCTTGCATTTCACTAAATATTATTAAGCATCCCACAAGTAATTTATCATCTATTTGCACCAGCACACTGAATCTATTAAGAGAACCTATTCAGAGTGGTAGAGCCGAGCAGCCCAGGAAGCTTTGGGGAATAAAATATCTGACAGCAGGTGGCCGGCGAAGACCAGCTGTATGGCTGGACATAGGCACTGTCACTTAACAAGTTAGGGCAGCTTGTTTCTGTAGCTTGTAAGAAGTTGGGCACAATTCTATGCCCTTTAGACACTTTGAGCCACCACGGGAAAAGCAGGGATTTCATCATGTCCTGTGCCTCCTTGTTCACGTGATTTTAGTTTGTACTTGAACAGAACAGCTTCATGTGCAGGAGTATAAACATCAGTCCCAGGAGATAGTGGACTATTGACCCAGAGTCCATATGTCAGTAGCCTCCTTCCCTTTTGGGACTGGTCAGTTACCATGGTAACTGGCAGCTAAGGCTTATTAGCGCTTGTTAGTATTTAAAAGATGATTTATAAGCATATAAATAATTGGCAGCTCATTACCAGGTGGGGCTCCTGAACTCAGCTGCCTTTGGCAATTATCTACGGGATTGGAGAGTTGTGCTACTTCCTGTCCTCTATGGCTGCCTGCTATCTGCCTCAGAGAGTATCAACCTTGAAAATAAGGCAATGAGGAAACAATCCATCGGTGGCACGGATGGACCCGACTGTGTGACCAATGGTGTTGCTCACCTAGCGGAGGGCACACGAACAGATGGGAGGAGGACAGGCTGCCCGCTTTCAATTTTTCCTTCAGAAAATATACAAACTGTATCCTGCAGAAAGCCTTTGTCTCTTGGCAAATTCATTAGGAATGGAGCCAGGCTTACACATAAGTTGTTGTTTATTTTGGAAGAGCCCCTAGCCCTGCTAGCTCTCCCTGAACTAGCAGTCACAAACCTGACAGTGCATAGAATAGGCATATTGCATTACTCTCAGCGTGTGTGATGCAGTGGAATTGAGGGGTGGCTAGAGAGGGAGGAGAGGGCGATGGCACCCGACTCCAGTACTCTTGCCTGGAAAATCCTATGGACAGAGGAGTCTGGTAGGCTACAGTCCATGGAGTTGTGAAGAGTTGGACACGACTGAGTGACTTCACTTTCACTTTTCACTTTCATGCATTGGAGAAGGAAATGGCAACCCACTCCAGTGTTCTTGCCTGGAGAATCCCAGGGATGGGGGAGCCTGGTGGGCTGCCATCTATGGGGTCGCACAGAGTCGGACAGGCTGGGAGATAAACGAAGTACTTCAATACTTGAAATAGGAATAAACACAATAATCTTGCAGCTGATCACATTTTGAATAATTGTAGAGACCCAGGACAGCCTGAGAAGATCTAAGAAAACATAGCCCTGAATGTCAAAAATTGCAAGTTTTTGTTGATCAGAGCCACAGTTTTTTCAAATTACAATTCTGACAGGTTAGACCTGACTTAGATAATTCTAAGGTTTGGGAGTTTTGTTTTTAATTTTTAAGGACTTCTT
This sequence comes from Bos indicus, assembly GCF_029378745.1. Lineage (NCBI taxonomy): Eukaryota > Metazoa > Chordata > Mammalia > Artiodactyla > Bovidae > Bos > Bos indicus. Next base: position 61,836,812 of record NC_091760.1, read on the forward strand.
TCAATATGTAATATGTTCAATGGTTTTGGAGTCCTGAATAATCAAGAAAATATACTCATGGAAGAACATAATGCATTCATCTGAGAAACAATATATTATTATTGTTGTTGTTTTGGCTTGAAATATAAGAAAGGAGGAAATGGGAAGGTAACTGGAAAATACTACAACGGTAATAAGAAATAGAGAAATTTTGAAAGAAGGAAAGACTTTAGAGAAGAGACTAAGAAGAGGAAAAAACTGGATGCTAAAAAGATGTTCCATTTGAAGCTTTCTTTCTTTCATTTATAGGGGATCTCAGGAACCTTGATCTAAGCATAGCCAGGCATTGCTGCTTGAGGGATGACACAAGAAAAGGTGAGTATCAGCCGTGAATTGCTCTACAAGGCATTCCACAAACTCCAGGAGTAACATAGACCAGCAATGATGATATGTTTCTCAAAGCCAGAGACACTGATTAACCCTTCAATTATTTTAATTTCTATAATAGCATATTTTCTCCCCCACTCAACTAAGTACCTAATTCCACTGATGAAGCACCTAACTTACCAGCAACTAGAAAGTGTTATTCAGGTTGATTAAATACTATTTATGGAAATACCCTTTGTTTTAATAATTGGTAGTGGTACCCTCTACAAAGTGGGGGTTAATTTTCTTGATCCTCTCTCCATCTTGCTGAGATTTTTTTAACACATCATAATGCTTTCTGAACAAAAGCAAGAAGTAAATGAGAAATAGACCTTTGCTCTATTCCAAATAAAAATAGAAATAACAAGCACTTATATAATTTTAACTATATTTTAGATATCATCATAACTCATTTAATCCTCTCAAAACATTTATAAATTAGGCATTCTTTATCTTCCTCTTTTTACATTTGAGAAAACAGATATGTTAAAAAAATTATTTAAGAGTTCAACAAGGAGTAGTAAATCAGAAATGGATCTGGAACTTGAAAACTTAACACATGAGATACTGTCCTCCTCTTTCCCTCCAATCCATCAATAAATGTATCAAGAAATGTTTCCATGCCCAGTTATGAAGCAGAATGCTATAAGAAAGCATAACTCACCCCATAATAAACAAACCAAACCAACTAAGGTACAAAATCTGTTTTCCTGAATCCCTCAGAAAAGTGACATTTCAAAGAATCTCTAAATAAATTCAATTCCAGGGATGAACACTTCATAGGAGAGAAAACACACAAAGTTGCTCCCTCCCTGGATGACTAGGATGAAAAGAAAAATTTCCCCATAGACAGGAAATCAGCAGAATTTTAAACAAAGTGTTAAGGCCTGCTGGGATAGATTTGAATTCTGAGCTCCCAGTGGTAGAGTAAATCTGGATTTGCTCACCAACTCTATTGCTTAAGTGCTTACTGAGCGTTCAGGGGCAGTTTACCAAAAGCTTGAAAGCAGGAGAGGAGAACCAAGAGAGATCGATTTCAACTCAGAATTTCAGCTTCTAGGAGTTGGAGACAGACAAGAGAGTGCTGAGAGGCATTCTGGGCAAAAAGATGGCCCTAAGTATAGTGGGACCAAAGGAGAACGCAGAAAATTTCCCAAAAACACAAAGAGCTGGGACCCAGGCTGTGAGAGCTGAGAGATCTTCATGTTTCAGAAAACTAGTAGTAGGACAGAGAGGCAAGAGGATCTACGAATCTCACTAGTGCTCAGATCCTAAGCCTTGTTATTGTTGTTGTGTCCGACTCTGTGTGATCCCGTAGACGGCAGCCCACCAGGCTCCCCCGTCCCTGGGATTCTCCAGGCAAGAACACCGGAGTGAGTTGCCATTTCCTTCTCCAATGCATGAAAGTGAAAAGTGAAAGTGAAGTCGCTCAGTCAGGTCCGACTCTTCGTGACCCCATGGACTGCAGCCTACCAGGCTCCGCCGTCCATGGGATTTTCCAGGCAAGCGTACTGGAGTGGGGTGCCACTGCCTTCTCCAAAGCCTACCATAGGTAAATTCTAATTCCAGTTTCAAGACACTTAAAGCCTGTGGTCAAACTAAAATTGCAACAAAATTCAAATATCTCAATGAAAGATCAGATTTATTTAGTTCTTCACTCTAGATTTTTTCTAAAAATAAATAATATTTATATCATTTCTGTTGTGTTTACATGTCTAGTACCATAAAATTTACAACACACAAAGAAGAAAATGTAAATCATGGTTATGAAGGAATATACAAAGAGGGAAGACCCAGACATGACCCAGAGAGTGGGGTTATCAGTCAGAGACTTTAAATAAAGATAAAATAAAATAAAAAATAAAAGGCTAAGGGCTCTAGTAGAAGTAGGCAACATGAGGAAGAGATGGGGATTCTGACAGAGATATGAATACTATATTAAACAAAAGGCTACTAATGCTTTCAGAAAAAAGTCAATATCATAAACACACAGCTCATTAAGTGAATTTAACAGCAGACTGGAGTCAGAAAAGTATCCTTGAAGAAAGATAAATAGAACACCTCATTAGGTAAGGACCTGGTACCCGTTTCATGAAACAGCAACTGAAAAGGATTCAGCACTCACCAGGGCCTGAAGAAAAGCCTAAGGAAGGAGTTAAGATTGAGAATAATGATATGGTAACTTGAAGCTGGCTGGACTGGATGGTTCTTTGGTGCATTTCAAGATTAAGAGGCATACAGCACTTAGCAAACTAACAAAGCCTGTTGTGAATGACATGGTTTGTCAGTGAGGCAAACTAGATTCCAGACTGCTAGGTAACCAATCGATGAAACAGATGTACCTGCTCATGTACCAGCTGGAAATGAAAGATGAAGGTGCAATTGATGTGTTCTGGCAGCAGACAGGAGATGCCTACTTAAAGGGGACTATCCTGCTGTTGCTGCTGCTAAGTCGCTTCAGTAGTGTCTGACTCTGTGCGACCCCATAGACGGCAGCCCACCAGGCTCCCAGGTCCCTGGGATTCTCCAGGCAAGAATACTGGAGTGGGTTGCCATTTCCTTCTCCAATGCATGAAAGTGAAAAGTGAAAGTGAAGTCGCTCAGTCGTGTCCTACTCTTTGCGACCCCATGGACTGCAGCCTACCAGGCTCCTCCGTCCATGGGATTTTCCAGGCAAGAGTACTGGAGTGGTGTGCCATTGTACTCTAGACAACATTGTTCACAATTAGAAAACCCAAGTTGGTCCTACCACATCCTAACTACTGCAGAATATTTTTCTCTATGCTTTCATTTTCCTCTTCCCCATTCTTTTATTGTACATAGTTACTAGTGTATATACTTAAGCATACTGCACTAAAAAAAAAAAAAAAAAAGTAAATGGCCAGTGTTATGCTTTGATCAACACCAAATGGGGATGGGATGGGGGAAATACTAGTTCTGTGAAAATACCCACATTTCTCCATTAGTGGCATGTTCATTCAGCTCTTATCTTTATATTCCAGTAAGTTATTTCATACTCACTGTTCAACCAAAAAGGAATAACATAAAAATCCTTATACATTTGGCTCAGTTGGGGAATTTTAATGCTCTTCCTTTATCATTGTAAAATCAAGAATAATATTATACATTTTTTGTATATAGAGCAATCTGCCTTTAAACAGAAGTAAATTAGCCTGAAATAAAAGAATCATAGTTTTCCCTTCATGTTAAGCATCTTGTATTCCCCAACTAGGAATTGAATCCAGGCCCCCCAGCAATGAGAACACAAAGTCCTAACCACTGGACCACCAGGGTATACCTAAGCATCTTGCTGTTTAAATACACTTCTTGCTTAAGATGGAAAAAAAAAAAAATGTCAATAGAAAGTATTCAAACTAAGGCAAAAATAGTGAAAAAAGAGAGAAATGCTTGAGATCTGTGGGACAACATCAAGCCTACCATGAGTGTAGAAAGAGAAGACAGAGAGTAGGGTAGGAAAAAAAAATATTTAAAGAAACACGGCAGAGAATGATTGAAAATGACTGAAAGACATTAATTTACATATCTAAGACACTCAGTGGACTCCAGACAGAGTACTATAAAGCAAAATACACTTAAGTTCTTCATAGTCAAATTACTGAAAATTAAAAAAAAAAAAGCAGCCAGTAACAATAGATACATTACTTGCAATGAAACAACAATATGCATGATGGCTGATTTCCAATTAAAAATAATTGTATAATACATTACTGGACAAAGCAATATTACAAATTCTTAAAAAGTCAACCCAAGAGTTTTATATATAGATCTATCTCTCCTCTACAAAAAAAAAGAGGGAGCAAATAAAATCATTTCAAAGAACAAAACTTGGGGAATTTGCCTCCAGCAACCCTGTACTATAGGAAATGGTAAAAGTAGTTGTTCAAGCTGAAGAGAAATGATACCAATGGAACCCCAGATCTGTAGGAATGAATAAAGGGTCTGAAAGAGAGTAAACATCTGGGAAAATATAAAACAATTCTCAATCTGTATCTATATTATATATATCTATGTGTATCTTTAAAAGAATATAGAGCATTTCAGAGAAAAATAATAACATTTAGAATGCATCCAGGGGTTTTAGCATATGTGGAACTAAAGTACAAGAAATAAAGTGGTTAAAGGGCAGGAAGAAGGCAAAAAGAAAAACAAAACTATACAGTTCAGAGGCATAGCATATTATTTGAAGGTGGGCCACAATGAATCAAGATTCATATTGTAATCTCTAAATATATACGTTCAATAGTCAGTAGCTACATGTCCATATTTAAATTTAGGTAGAAAATAATAACAATATATAAAATTTAAAACTTACATTCTAAATTGCACTAGCCACATTTCAATTATTAAATAGCTACATACGTCTAGAGTCTACCATATTGGGTTGAACAAGTAGAAATTATTTCCATCATTGAAGAAACATATTTTAGACAGTACTGCTGTAGATAAGCCATTAACATACAACACAAACACAGGTATTTGAATATTAAAAATAGGAGTAAAAAATATGAAGAAATCATGAGATTTAAACTTAACTATATAACTAATTATACTAAATGTCAATAAATTAAAAAGTCCATATAAAAGCCAAAGATAAGATTCTAAAAAGAAAGAAAAACATAATCCTATAGATTTTGCATAAAGACAGAGAAGTTGAAAGTAAATGTGTAAAATTTTATAGCATTCAAACACTAAGATTAAGAAATATTTTTAAGGTTAAAATTTGCTGTGTTAAATACGCCATCTAAACACTAAGATTAAGAAAATGGTGACACAGAGCATGGACTTGTGGACACAGCAGGGGAAGGAGAGGGTGGGATGGACTGAGAGCATTGACATATACAGACCACCATGTGTGAAACAGCCAGTGGGCAGTTGCTCTATAGCACAGGAAATTCACCCTGTGCTCTGTGATGACCTAGAAGGAAGCCTGGTGTGCTGCAGTCCATGGGGTCACAAAGAGTCGGACACAACTGAGCGACTGAACAACCCCAGAGGGGTGGGATGGGGGTGGGTGGGAGGGAGGCTCAAGAGGGAGGCGGTGTATGTATACCTGTGGCTGTCTCATGTTGCTGTATGGCAGAAACCAACACAACATTGTAAAACAATCATCCTCCAATTAAAAATAAATTAAACAAAAGAAAACAGTAAATGAAAGAAAATTTCATAATTTTAAGGAATTGATTTGTCAGGAAATTGTAACAATTCTAAATGTGTATGCAACCAATAACAGAATTTCAAAATAAATGAAACAAAACCTGACATTAAATGGAGACATAAACCAATCCACATTTGTAGTCAGATATTTCATATACCCATTATCTCATACCTCTATGTATATAATTCTACCCCTAAAACTATACACAGTCTTACATGTGCACATGAATCATTCACCAAAAACAGACTATGTAGAAAATCCTAAAATGTTTGGAATTTAACGACTGATTTGTAAGTAACCCATGGATCAAAGAAGAAATCACAAAGGAAATTATAAAATATTACAAAATGAATTATATTAGAAACATAGTATTTACGTTTCTGTTTGATTCAGCTAGAGCTGCACTAGAAGGACATTTATAGTAGAAAACATGAATGATTTAAATGATCAAAAACTCTACTTTAGAAGCTAGACAAAAAAATTAAGCTCAAAGTAAACAGAAGAAATAATAAAGACAAAAGCAGAAATCAATCAAATATGAAACAACAGATGATCAAAATATCAAAAGTAAAATCATTAAAAAGATTAATAAACAACAAATTTCTAGCAATATTTATGAAGAAAAAAGATGGAAAATTAAAATTACCAACACTAAAAAGGGGGATTTCATTAGAGATTCCACAGAAAATAAAAGAGTAAACAATATCATGTCATTGAATTGTATAAGTTAGATGAGATTTTATCAAGTATTTAAGGAATAATGCCAATTCTACATAAATTATCTCATGAAATGAAAGAGGAAGTTACATTATTTAATCAATATAATTTGATACTAAAACTTGGCAAAGATGATATAAAAAATATAAACCAATATCAATTATGATCACAGATACAAAATTCTTAAAGAAAATAGAAACAAATTGAGTATACATACAGATACAGTGATACAGAGTGATGCATCATGAACAGATGTATTTTATCTCAAGTCTGCAAAGGTTGTTCAATATTTTTTCAAAAACCAATTAATATATAATTCACTGTACTAACACAGTAAAGAACAAAAAACATGTATGTAATCATTTAAACTGATGCAGAAAACTATAACTGACAAAATTGAATATACATTCTGAATAAAAACTCAGCGAATTAAGAATAGAAGGAAACCTCAACTTAATAATCTATATCTAAAATAATCCTACAGCTAACATGATCCCTAATTGCAAAATTTTATATGCTTTGTCCATATTCTCCCAAAGAAGATAAGAACATATTCTCATTATTTCTATTTAATATTTCCTGGACTTTCCCTCCTTTGCAATAAAATAGGAAAAATAAATAAAAGCTTGATGATCTAAAAAAAGAAGAATTAAAACTGTTATGTACCTAAAAATAATTACATATGTGGCAATCCTCTCAACTACGAAAAGGGAGTAGAGCTACTAATTTCGTGAAATTGCAGGAATCAAAGTCAATAACACAGATCAAAAGTATTTGTATCTACAGCAATGAAAAATTACAAAAGCTAATTTTCAATATCATCAAAAATATTAAATATATAGGGGGAAATCTATTGAAAAATATACAAGATCTTGACAAGGAAACTACAAAACATTGGTGAAAAATTTAAAAGGCCCAGATCAATGGGGAGTCATTCCTATGCACATTGACAGAACTTGGTATCTTAAGGATTTTGTTTCTACCTTAATTGATCTATAGATTTATTATAATATGTGTCAAGTTCCCAACAGGCCATTTTGAAAATAATGGCAAGCTGATTCTAAAAGTTGAGCAAAGAATAAGGATCTAGTGTAGCTAAAACAATCTTTTAAAGAAAGTGAGAGAACCTAACACTTTACTTCAAGATTTAATATAAAGCTACAGTTAACAACACAGAGCAAACATGGACTTAAATATGTAATATATAGATAGATCAATGGAAAAGAACAGAGTCCAGAAATAGACCCATAAAGTCAGCTGATCTTCAGATAAAGCATTCAATGGGGAGGGGGGCGGGATTAACAAATTTAACAAAATTAACAAATGATGCTGAGACAACTCAACTTTTATACTCCACAAACAAAATATTACTTAGAGATAAATCTTAGACTTAAGCTCAAAAAGCACAGAAGAAAAATAAAGAGTAGTTTGTAACCTTGGAAGTAAGCAAAGATGTTTTCAAAAGGGCAACAAATCAGTAACTCTAAAAGAAAAATGTATAAATAGAAATTCATCAAGGTTAAAATTTACATCTCATTAAAAGAAACATTATTAAGAGACTTAATAAGCAAAAAACAGATTGGGAAAACATTTCCATATATTTGACAAAGATACATACATCCAGAATACATAGAAAACTCCTATAAAACAATAATAAAAAGGCAACAAACAGTTACAAAATGGGTAATGATTTGAACAGATACTACATAATGAAGAAATACAAACAACTAATAATTATATGAAAATGTGTTCAAAATGCTCCTCCACCAAATTGTAAAAGACTGTTCATAGGGACTTTTGTACTCATAATTAAACAAACATCCTTCTATAGGAGAATGAATAAACAAAATGTTATTACCATGAAATATAATTGTTCTACATAATATAAAAGGGGAAACTACTGATAAACACAATATCATGAATAAATTTCAAGAACATTGTGAGAAGTCAAAGCAACCAGACACAGAAATATATTGACTTATTTAATTTGTATAATTTCTATGAAAATATAAATATATTGAGGTATGTTCCTTCTATTCCTGCTTTCTGGAGAGTTTTTATCATAAATGGATGTTGAATTTTGTCAAAGGCTTTCTCTGCATCTATTGAGATAATCATATGGTTTTTATTTTTCAATTTGTTAATGTGGTGTATTACATTGATTGATTTGTGGATATTGAAGAATCCTTGCATCCCTGGGATAAAGCCCACTTGGTCATGGTGTATGATCTTTTTAATGTGTTGTTGGATTCTGATTGCTAGACTTTTGTTAAGGATTTTTGCATCTATGTTCATCAGTGATATTGGCCTGTAGTTTTCTTTTTTTGTGGCATCTTTGTCAGGTTTTGGTATTAGGGTGATGGTGGCCTCATAGAATGAGTTTGGAAGTTTACCTTCCTCTGCAATTTTCTGGAAGAGGAACATACCTCAACATAATCAAAGCTATATATGACAAACCCACAGCAAACATTATCCTCAATGGTGAAAAATTGAAAGCATTTCCTCTAAAGTCAGGAACAAGACAAGGGTGCCCACTTTCACCATTACTATTCAACATAGTTTTGGAAGTTTTGGCCACAGCAATCAGAGCAGAAAAAGAAATAAAAGGAATCCAGATTGGAAAAGAAGAAGTAAAACTCTCACTATTTGCAGATGACATGATCCTCTACATAGAAAACCCTAAAGACTCCACCAGAAAATTACTAGACCTAATCAATGACTATAGTAAAGTTGCAGGATATAAAATCAACACACAGAAATCCCTTGCATTCCTATACACTAATAATGAGAAAACAGAAAGAGAAATTAAGGAAACAATTCCATTCACCATTGCAACGAAAAGAATAAAATACTTAGGAATATATCTACCTAAAGAAACTAAAGACCTATATATAGAAAACTATAAAACACTGGTGAAAGAATCAAAGAGGACACTAATAGATGGAGAAATATACGATGTTCATGGATTGGAAGAATCAATATAGTGAAAATGAGTATACTACCCAAAGCAATTTATAGATTCAATGCAATCCCTATCAAGCTACCAACAGTATTCTTCACAGAGCTAGAACAAATAATTTCACAATTTGTATGGAAATACAAAAAACCTCGAATAGCCAAAGCAATCTTGAGAAAGAAGAATGGAACTGGAGGAATCAACCTGCCTGACTTCAGGCTTTACTACAAAGCCACAGTCATCAAGACAGTATGGTACTGGCACAAAGACAGAAATATAGATCAATGGAACAAAATAGAAAGCCCAGAGATAAATCCACGCACATATGGACACCTTATCTTTGACAAAGGAGGCAAGAATATACAATGGATTAAAGACAATCTCTTTAACAAGTGGTGCTGGGAAATCTGGTCAACCACTTGTAAAAGAATGAAACTAGAACACTTTCTAACACCATACACAAAAATAAACTCAAAATGGATTAAAGATCTCAATGTAAGACCAGAAACTATGAAACTCCTAGAGGAGAACATAGGCAAAACACTCTCTGACATACATCACAGCAGGATCCTCTATGACCCACCTCCCAGAATATTGGAAATAAAAGCAAAAATAAACAAATGGGACCTAATTAACCTTAAAAGCTTCTGCACATCAAAGGAAACTATTAGCAAGGTGAAAAGACAGCCTTCAGAATGGGAGAAAATAATAGCAAATGAAGCAACTGACAAACAACTAATCTCAAAAATATACAAGCAACTCCTTCAGCTCAACTCCAGAAAAATAAATGACCCAATCAAAAAATGGGCCAAAGAACTAAATAGACATTTCTCCAAAGAAGACATACAGATGGCTAACAAACACATGAAAAGATGCTCAACATCACTCATTATCAGAGAAGTGCAAATCAAAACCACTATGAGGTACCATTTCACACCAGTCAGAATGGCTGCGATCCAAAAGTCTACAAATAATAAATGCTAGAGAGGGTGTGGAGAAAAGGGAACCCTCTTACATTGTTGGTGGGAATGCAAACTAGTACAGCCACTATGGAGAACAGTGTGGAGATTCCTTAAAAAACTGGAAATAGACCTGCCTTATGATCCAGCAATCCCAGTGCTGGGCATACACACTGAGGAAACCAGAAGGGAAAGAGACACGTGTACCCCAATGTTCATTGCAGCACTGTTTATAATAGCCAGGACATGGAAGCAACCTAGATGTCCATCAGCAGATGAATGGATAAGAAAGCAGTGGTACATATACACAATGGAGTATTACTCAGCCATTAAAAAGAATACATTTGAATCAGTTCTAATGAGGTGGATGAAACTGGAGCCTATTATACAGAGTGAAGTAAGCCAGAAGGAAAAACACCAGTATAGCATACTAACGCATATATATGGAATTTAGAAAGATGGTAACAATAACCCTGTGTACGAGACAGCAAAAGAGACACTGATGTATAGAACAGTCTTATGGACTCTGTGGGAGAGGGAGAGGGTGGGAAGATTTGGGAGAATGGCATTGAAACATGTAAAATATCATGTATGAAACGAGATGCCAGTCCAGGTTCGATGCACGATACTGGATGCTTGGGGCTAGAGCACTGGGACGACCCAGAGGGATGGTATGGGGAGGGAGGAGGGAGGAGGGTTCAGGATGGGGAACGCGGGTATACCTGTGGTGGATTCATTTTGATATTTGGCAAAACTAATACAATTATGTAAAGTTTAAAAATAAAATTAAAAAAATTTGAAAAAAAAAGAAAATATAAATATAGTCTATGGAAACAGACATTAGAAAGTAGTCACTTGTGTGGGTGTGTAGAATGAATGGGAGGTTGGCCATCAAATAGCATGAGGAAATTTTCTAGGATAGTGTAAATGAAATGATAAAGAGAAAGAATAAGTGAGCCACAGACTAGGAAAAAGTTTTCATAATATGCATTACTGACAAAGCACTCATATATAAAATAGTGTCCATCTGGTCCATTCAGAATAGATGCTCACAGTGTAGTCTGTTCACGGTTATATTGGAGAAGGAAATGGCAACCCACTCCAGTATTCTTGCTTGGAGAATCCCAGGGATAGGGGAGCCTGGTGGGCTGCCGTCTGTGGGGTCACACACAGTTGGACACGACTGATGCGACTTAGCAGCAGCAGCAGCAGCACAGTTATGCATATATAAAATTGCTAAGATTCATCAAACTGAATGCTTAAGTTCATATTACTGTATGTAAATTACATGTCAAAATATATATATTGACCACCTACCAAGTGCCAGATTCTGAGCAACTCACTGGAGACATAGTAATGAATAAGATTCTGCTCTTATAAAACTAGAATATACAATAAGTAGCCTTTTTTAGGTTATTCAAGGACTTAGAACTCAACTACATCCTTCTCTTTATTGTCAACATAAGCAACTATTTTTTTTCTCAATACATAATATACTGAAAATGTGCTACATAAAGAAATCAGGAGTTCAGAGTTTTACTCACATTTCTATCACTGGCTAGCTTTATGACTCTGGGCTGCCTTTTTATCACTAAATATCCTGATCTGCAAAGCAAGTGTTAAGAGTCCAATATCCTTTTAAGTCCTAGATCCTTACTGACTCTTATTTTTGTTCAGTTCAGTTCAGTTCAGTTCAGTCGGTCAGTCGTGTCCAACTCTTTGTGACCCCATGAATCGCAGCACGCCAGGCCTCCCTGTCCATCACCAACTCCAGGAGTTCACTCAAACTCATGTCCATTGAGTCAGTGATGCCATCCAGCCATCTCATCCTCTGTCATCCCCTTCTCCTCCTACCCCCAATCCCTCCCAGCATCAGAGTCTTTTCCAATGAGTCAACTCTTTGCATGAGGTGGCCAAGTATTGGAGTTTCAGCTTCAGCATCAGTCCTTTCAATGAACACCCAGGACTGATCTCCTTCACAATGGACTTGTTGGATCTCCTTGCGGTGCAAGGGACTCTCAAGAGTCTTCTCCAACACCACAGTTCAAAAGCATCAATTCTTTGGCACTCAGCTTTCTTCACAGTCCAACTCTCATATTGATACATGACCACTGGAAAAACCATAGCCTTGACTAGACGGACCGTTGTTGCCAAAGTAATGTCTCTGCTTTTCAATGTGCTATCTAGGTTGGTCATAACTTTCCTTCCAAGGAGTAATGATAATATCATCTATTTACCACGAAGCTACAAATGTGAAGGGGAAACTGTTCATTCTGGAGGGAGACAGTCCCAATTTGTTGACCACAATATGGTAACTCTTATTACTTGCTATTCTATGGCACTCCCACTGAGCCAGTTCTTGTGAGTTAAATCAAGGAGTCTGGAATTACTGAGATCTTGGAGAAACTGAGTTCTGATTAGTCCTGACTTTATTCAAACTCTAATTGCCTTTTTTAAAAATCAGATTTTTCAATTATGTTAATTTTGAAAAAGAGGGACCAACCCAGAACTCAAATCTTCAAATAAAATACCCCAGTTGTAGAAAATCTTTTCAGTTTGCCAGGGCTTGAAAGTTGTTTTGTTTTGTTTTCCTAAGTGAATTAGTTAAGACTCAGAGATGGGAGGGAATCTAAAATCCATATGTTCATAAAACATTCTCTCTTGTACACATTTAGAGAACGTTCAAGAATAAATTGCTCTTTTATGAGGTCTGCAGAGAAACATAATATATAACTTGCTTTTGCTGTGATTTTTTGAATTTAACCTTTCTCTAAAACTGCTTAAACACTTTTTGATTAGAGAAAATAAACCTCAATATTGCCAAAACTTTACACAAAGATCACTTTCCACATCCAGTGCTGCTCACTTCCTCCTGGAATCTGTAACCTCTTCTTCCACGTCCACCCAATGTCTTTTCTTTCTTCCTGTGTGCAGTCTCAGCTTACTCCTATCAATCCTTTTCTCCATCCTCTTACACAAATAACCCCTTAACCTTCTACATCATTCTTAACACCTCTTTCCAATAATCTTAAGTCATTCATTTAACTTATTCCACAAAAAGTGACTGAAGAACAAATAATGTATGCAAGGTGCCACCTGGGTCCAAGGATACATGGGTGAAGAAAGTCCCACCATCCTGGAGCTTATAATCTAAGAGATACTAACAAAGAATTGTACGTGTGGTTGTTCTTCTTTATTAAGTCCTCTTGCAACCATTTAATTTGGTCTGTGAGTGTGTGCTTAGATTTACTTCTCAGTGGCCCCTGAGTCAAGGTGTCAAAGCACAAGTTTCTGCCTAAACTGCCAACTGTCACTACAAACCTCCAATTGACACATTTCTTGCTTAAGAAATAATTTCTCAACATTCTAAAAATATGTCTTCCCAAGATCTCTCTAAGTAGCCAAAAGAAAAACACTGGTGACAAAGGAAAGACAAGTATAGTCGCTATTTCATTCCTTCTGAGACTCTCTGCTTCTAACATTTTGCCTTTTGCCTTTCACTCTGCCACTTATATATTCACTTACTGATTCATTGATTTACTTAAAAATATGTATTTAGTGCTTACTATGAGCCAGGGACTGTGGTGGATAAGTAATCCTTAATCTATGTCAGGGAGGAGCTCAGAATCAAAATTACTATGTCAACTTATCTTGGTACAACAAATGATAACTGCCTTTGCCAATCAAAGAAGTGGAGTTTTCTCACTCTGTTCAAACACGTGTTATAAAAAGAAAGAATGTTTAAAGCTGAAAGTGCTGCACTCAATATGCCAGCAAATTTGGAAAACTCAGCAGTGGCCACAGGACTGGAAATGGACAGTTTTCATTTCAATCCCAAAGAAAGGCAATGCCAAAGAATACTCAAACTACTGCACAACTGCACTCATCTTACATGCTAGTAAAGTAATGCTCAAAATTCTCCAAGTCAGGCTTCAGCAATACGTGAACCATGAGCTTCCAGATGTTTAGCTAGCTTTAGAAAAGGCAGAGGAACCAGAGATCAAATTGTCAACATTTGCTAGATCATTGAAAAAGTAAGAAAGTTCAGAAAAACATCTATTTCTGCTTGATTGACTATGCCAAAGCCTTTGACTGTGTGGATCACAATAAACTGTGGGAAAATTCTGAAAGAGATGGGAATACCAGACCACCTGATCTGCCTCTTGAGAAATGTGTATGCAGGTCAGGAAGCAACAGTTAGAACTGGACATGGAACAACAGATTGGTTCCAGTTAGGAAAAGGAGTATGTCAAGGCTGTATATTGTCACCCTGCTTATTTAACTTATATGCAGAGTGCATCATGAGAAAGGCTGGGCTGGAAGAAACACAAGCTGGAATAAATATTGCTGGGAGAAATATCAGTAACCTCAGATATGCAGATGACACCACCCTTATGGCATAAAGTGAAGAGGAACTAAAAAGCCTGTTGATGAAAGTGAAAGAGGATTGTGAAAAAGTTGGCTTAAAGCTCAGCATTCATAAAACGAAGATCACGGTATCTGGTCCCATCACTTCATGGCAAATAGATGGGGAAACAGTGGAAACAGTGTCAGACTTTATTTTTGGGGGCTCCAAAATCACTGCAGATGGTGACTGCAGCCATGAAATCAAAAGACACTTACTCCTTGGAAGGAAAGTTACGACCAACCTAGATAGCATATTCAAAAGCAGAGACATTACTTTGCCAACAAAGGTCCATCTAGTCGAGGCTATAGTTTTTCCAGTGGTCATGTATGGATGTAAGAGTTGGACTGTGAAGAAAGCTGAGAGCTGAAGAATTGATGCTTTTGAACTGTGGTGTTGGAGAAGACTCTTGAGAGTCCCTTGGACTGCAAAGGAGATCCAACCAGTCCATCCTAAAGGAGACCAGTCCTGGGCATTCATTGAAAGGACTGATGCTGAGGCTGAAACTCCAATACTTTGGCCACCTCATGCGAAGAGCTGACTCATTGGAAAAGACCCTGATGCTGGGAGGGATTGGGGGCAGGAGGAGAAGGGGACGACAGAGGATGAGATGGTTGGATGGCATCACCAACTTGATGCACATGAGTTTGGGTGAACTTCAGGAGTTGGTGACAGACAGGAGGGCTGGTGTGCTGCGATCCTTGGGGTTGCAAAGAGTTGGACATGAGTGAGCGACTGAAGTGAACTGAACTGAACTGAAAGGTAAAAAAGACACTTTCTGTGGTTATATATTCTATGAAATAGTATTTGATGTCTGAGTGTCTATGATTGTGTGTGTATTTATATGTATACACGGAGAAAGCAATGGCACCCCACTCTAGTACACTTGCCTGGAAAATCCCATGGATGGAGGAGGCTGGTAGGCTGCAGTCCATGGGGTCGCTAAGAGTCGGACACGACTGAGTGACTTCACTTTCACTTTTCACTTTCATGCATTGGAGAAGGAAATGGCAACCCACTCCAGTATTCTTGCCTGGAAAATCCCAGGGACGGGGGAGCCTGGTGGGCTGCCGTCTAGGTGGTCGCACAGAGTCGGACATGACTGAAGCGACTTAGCAGCAGCATATATAAATATGTTTACCTTACATTTTTCTTAGTATCATATTCCTACAGAAGTCTTTCAAATTACCATTGATGCAAAAGTATTTTAAAACAGCCTTTAAAATACACACAAAAAAATGAGGTTAGAAGGATAATTTTTAGATGATATACTGCATGAAAATTGTAATGCATAGATTTAAAATATCTTTAGTACATCTTCCAAAAAGCCAAAATATAAATGATGACAACATACATACACACAAACATTCATTCAGTTTAGAAGAGAGTGGCAGTAATTTTGATTTCCCTAATTTATATAACACACAATTACTGTTATAAATAGTAAGGGCTATTCCTATTTCTCAGCAAGTATTTGTTATGTTTGAAGTTCTTTTAGGATAACAATTCATTCAATCAACACTACTCTAAGAGCCTCTCTACTTTATAGGTAAGAAATCTTAAGGAAATAGAGGTGAAAACCTTGGTTAAATACTGAGTATAAAATATCATACAAGACAATAAACTCTGTTAGAAAACACAAAAAATCTGCCCCAAAGGATCTTTAATAATAGATAACAATTATTTTAAAATAACAAATTATAGTACAAAGTTATGGAATGCTGGTTTAAGGACACTACTTTTTCTCCTGATTGAAACATGCCCTTGGGAAAATTTTATCTCCATGCCTTCATCTTCTTTTTGGCATTTCATCAAGTCTGAGTTTCTCTTTGCTTTCTTCCTTTTCTTCTGCAACTGAAAAGTTTTAAATGACTGCTGAAGAGCCCAAATGCATTCTGTATACCAGAAGGGTTCAAATATAGCATTTTAAGCTTTAAAAAACCTCTGTGTCTCTGGGAGAAATATAGCGTGCTGGAAACATTTGGAAGCATAAAAGGAACTCCTTTTTTTAAAACTTTTCTGTAATTATAAACAGTTCTCAAATGTTTTCATTATTAACTGAATGTATAAAATTTTTAATATCATAGCAAGCTCAGCTATTTTTCCATAAAGCCCCACAAGTATCTTATTTTGCCTTCCCTGAGATTTCTGTCTTGTGTTATCTGTGAAGATTCCTTCTGCCTTTTGTCATTTTTCCATGGTGTCCTTATCTACTTATGCTACACGTTCCTTTCTCCTAATCCTCTTCTTATACCCATTATTTTTCAATATTATTAGCCAGGATCCTTTTGACATAAAGGCTTAAACGCCACTGCCTATTTCTGTCTGTGTTGCCAACTTTTCATGTCCCTGTCATAGTGACACCTTAAATCTCTGACAGCAAATGTCAGAATCTCCCAAACTGCACTGTAGACCAGCTTCAGCTAAATTTCATAAAGTATTGGGTAATTCTGATTAAAACAATTGGTACCTCTGGGAATAAATTACATTGGAGTCCAAATCCAAGATACTGGCTATCTCAAGATATAGCCAGATTTTGCAAACTATGTTCAAAATCAGTTAGTTAAACCTTAGTATTCTGATCCACAATTTCAGGGGCTATCTCCAGGTGAATTGGGGACAGGCTTGAGTAAACTCTCCTAAAAGTTTTAAGTGTTTTCCCATAGCTTTATAGTAAATAATAGAGCTGTGATACAAAGGTTAGAAAAGGTTAGAATTTAAAAAGTAGATAAAAGGCTTAGTCCTCATATTCCACCAGTTACCTACAAACTTTTGACTTTTAATTTCTGATTTGATAAACATACCTTGGAAGAAATGCTCTCATCACTCTTGTTTTTCACCCTCATGGCATTTAAAAATGTTCTTCTTTTTAACACTTTAACTGTTTATTTATTTATTTTTGGCTGTGCTGGGTCTCTGCTGCTTCACTGGCTTTTCTCTAGATGTGGTGAGCGGGGCCTACTCTCTAGTTGCAGTGCATGCGCTTCTCATTGCGGTAGCTTCTTCTGTTGTGGAGCACAGGCTCTAGGGCGCCCAGGCCTCAGTAGCTGCTGCACGTGGGCTCAGTAGTTGCGGCTCCCAGGCTCTAGAGCACAGGCTCAGTGGTTGTGGCACACGAGCCTTGTAGCCCCGTGGCATGTGGGATGTTCCCAGAACCTGTGTCTCCTGTACTGGCAGCTAGATTCTTTACCACTGAGTCCACAAGGGAAGCCCTCTCTCTTTGTTTTTAATTACTAGTAAATATTTAATGAATTTTCTTTTGGACTAGGGATCACAGCAGATTTGTACAATTTAACCACAAAAGCTCAAAACAATCTTCTGAAATGTTTTCTGAACCTTGGTTCAAAAATAGATTTTTCCCTCCCTAACCTTTAAAAATGGTTTGAAATGTAAAAGGACAAAGCGATTCTTGAACACAGTCACAATGACATTCGGCAAAAGCTAAAAATACCTCATTGGTTTCACAGGACAAATTTGTGGCCACTATGAAGTCCTAATGTTATTGTAAATGCCCTATGATGGGCTACACAGGCAGAGTAATGTGTTAGTAGAATTATATGGCAACCCAAAGAGACACTGATAAGCTATATTTTACACTTTTGTTCCAGAGGCAGGAAGGAAACATTCAGTCCATCTGATTTGATCTAGAAAACTCTCCTAATGACATTTGCAGGGACTTAATGACATTTTCCCTGGTTCCAGCCCTACTATTCAGTCTTACTCCATCTTATAATATTAGGATTTGTCTTTGCAGACAGTCATGGGCTCTCCTGATAGCTCAGTTGGTAAAGAATCTGCCTGCAATACAGGAGACACCAGTTCAATCCCTGGGTTGGGAAGATCCCCTGGAAATCAGAAGGGCTACCCACTCCAGTATTCTGTCCTGGAGAATTCCATGGTCTATATGGGGTTTCAAAAAGTCAGACACAACTGAGTGACTTTCACTTTCACTTGCAGACAGTCGTAGTGCCTAATCCACCAAGTTCATGATTAGAACACACAGAAAAGTTCAATTTTGCAAAACACTCCTTTCCAAATAATCATGACTAGAAATTCTCTCTCTGTTCCCTGCTGGGCCCTGATCTGTGAACAGTTGCTTAGACGGGGGCCATCTCAGACATGACCACCCTAGGATCTGTGCTAACTGCTCTCATCTTCCAGAATCCTACTATGATTCAGAGTTTAAAAGATGTTGCATAAAGTAACAGAAGTATAAGAATGCAGGACTCAGTGGTTGCAAAGTAAAAATAGGAGGCCATAACTAGAGCACTGGATTAAAAACAGGCGGTGCTATGTGTAGGAATGTGTCCCCTCAAAATTCGTATGTTGAACTCCTACCTCTCAGTACCTCAGATGTGACCATATTTATGAATACAGCCATTTCAGATGTGGGTTAGATGAGATCATTACTGGGGAGGAGCCCTAATGCAATAGGACAGGTGTCCTTGTAAGAAGGGAGGATTTGAAATAGACATATACACAGGGAGAACATCATGTGACGATGAATGCGCTGATCGAGGCAAAGCTTCTAAAAGTCAATGAATGACAAAGATTTCCAGAAAAACATCAGTGGCTAGGGGCAATGCACAGAAGCTCCCTCACAGCCATAGGAACTGATCCTGCTGATCACAGACCTTGACCTTCCAGAACTGTAAAACAGTATATTTCTGTTGTTTAAGCCACTCAGTTTGTGGTACCTTGTTATAACACCCCTAGCAAACTCAAACTTGGGAAAATGGCTTGTAGACAACTGGTGTAGGTACAGAGGAGAAGGAAGGATAGCCTGGTATAAAAGCAGAGACCAGCCATGCTAACTGGCCTTTCTGATCTGTGGCAGGGAAAAGACTGAATCCCAATTACCTAGAAATCAAGGATCTCACAAGGTGAGTGCAAAGGCTCAGACACTGGCAAGTTGATGTCATGTGGAGACATAGCAAGAGAAGATGGCAAAAGCAGCTGGTTCCTGTGACAGAGTGGAGGCCAGTGAGGCAGCAGAGCAGAACTTTGACTCCAAGGTCTCAAATCCATCACATAGTTATTCAGCCTGTTGCGGGGGTGGGGGGCAGGGGTGGGGGTAGTCATTGGAAAGAGTCAGTAAGGAGTTAAACACTGATCAAAGCACTATGTAAGAAGGTTTCTCTGGCAACTGAGTGCAAAACCTATATTTTGAAAAGATGAGATGCAGAAATGATTTGAGTTTGAGCTTGTTACTTATCTCTAGCTATTTTGTCTGAAAAATAAAACCAAGCATACACTCACTGGATTTTGGCAAGAATTAAGTGAGATATCCCCCACACAATGCCTGCTACAGTAGCCCGTTGATAAACGTCAGAAGCTGAGTCAGATGTGTACACAGGTATAATTCATATATTTCTTCAAATTAAATGTGGACATTAACATTTCTCCTTGTTCCTTCCTGTCACTTTCTTGAAAACACTACCTGTAACTCATGCTTGATTCTATCTCAGGTAACACCCAATTATTACCCGAAATGAAGAAATAGACATTTAAGGTATGGATGGATTATAAACGATGGAGAAGGGAGAGGGTGTCTGCTGAGTTCCCGCCATCACTCCCCAACCTCTACCATCTTCTCAACATAAATCTGAGTTCCAGGCTGATTCCATCACAAGAGAGTCAAAACTGCTTGTAAATTCAGACCTCATTTGCTCTAATGAGATTTCACTCTTCCTCCATTTTGGGGGAATATAGAGCACTAAATGGCTCAATTCGGAAAGAAAACACCTTTTTAATATCTCTCCACATGCTGACCTATTTCAATACTGTATACTTCTCAGAGATGAGCAGTTATGCAAAGTCTAGAAGAAAAAGACGCGAAATGCATTCCCACCTCCTCCTGGGAATGTTTCAGCTTTTCAAGATTCTAGGTCATCCCTCTCCCTGATATTTGGAGTTCATTCCCACTGGGAGAGCAATCTGTTCATATAGGTTTTTTTTTTTTTTTCTTTAAAAAAAAATTATTGTTTATCCACAGTCTAATAGAAACCACTTAAAAAAAAAAAAAAGCCTTATAGTCTTTCCTTTTAAATTTCATCAGGTAAAATGAGTAAGATGCATTAAGGCAATTTGATTAACTGTGAGTTAAATTAATTGAGCCACCTGAGAAAAGAAGCATTTAACTGTTTACAAATAGCCAAACAGAGAAACTGATGTGATTGATGACATACGTCAGGGATGGGTACATTTATTTAGGGACTGAATGGTGTACTGTGGTGATAGGGTGACTGACTAGGAAGCATTCCTAGCCTCTGGTGGGCTAGTAACTTCCTGCTGCAGAGAAAGATGCTCCCTGAAATGACTAGATATGAATTTCATCATGACCTGCCTTCAAATGTCAAGGAACCTCCTCTTCATAAGTGTACCAGGGAAAAATATAGGAAAATATGAATTTGAGACTTGTTAAGATCAGATGCATATTCATTTTGATGTGTTGTCTTTTATGTGAGATAAGTGATCAACCACGGGTAGGATTTCTGGAGACAGGAAACTCTCTTCCTAGATTAGCTTGTTTTATAGGCATTTCAGTTATAATCCTAAACAGTCTTTATGGTTCTCAATCTTGCCACACTCTTGCAGCAAATATGCAAGTTTCCTAGAATGAGAGATTATGTTCTCTAGGCAGTGGCCTCAATAAAACTACTTTTCAAAGTTTTTCAAAGTTACCCAATTTTCAAAGTTTGGAAGAATGAAGCAGCTTCAACATATGGTCTCCAGTCTGCCCATGAAGCAGAGAAGGCAATGGCACCCCACTCCAGTACTCTTGCCTGGAAAATCCCATGGACGGAGGAGCCTGGTGGGCTGCAGTCCATGGGGTCGAGATGAGTCATACACGACTGAGTGACTTCACTTTGACTTTTCACTTTCATGCATTGGAGAAGGCAATGGCAACCCACTCCAGTGTTCTTGCCTGGAGAATCCCAGGGATGGGGGAGCCTGGTGGGCTGCCGTCTATGGGATCACACAGAGTCAGACACGACTGAAGCGACTTAGCTGCAGCAGCAGCTGCCCATGAAGTCCTCTTCTCCCACTTAGTTTTCTTTCCCAATTTCTTTTCTAATTGGAGTGTTACGTGTGGTGTGTCTTTGTAGGCGAGTATCTTTGTATGCAGGTGTGTAAGTGGTGGGATTGTATACTTGGTGTGTATGTGTATGTACATGCCTGTGTTCATGAACAGTATCACTGGCTGTTTCCAGACAGAATTTCCTAGGAGGGTATTACTTTTTTCTAAACCACCATATGACAAGATGGTTCCTGATGGCTATCTGCACTTGCCATTTAACTTTCTTAATTTTAATAACTACCTCCTCACCCCTTGATGTTCCATTTCAGACCATATCAAATGGGATTAATTTAGAAATTGAGATTAGTTATGACACCACTTGCCTCATTTTAACTTCCAACAGTTAGCATTCTCGCCATTTGGTTTTCTGGAGGGTCTATACTTTTAAAATAAGGGAGAGCTGACCTCAGTGCAGTTTGCAAAACATGTACCAATCAGCATATACAAATGCACACAAAACTGCAAAAGCTAGTTTTTGCAACTGGATAGCAACTGCTGTGATGGTCCAGGTATTCCCACTGCTGTGTACTGCTGCTGGTGCTGCTGCTGCTAAGTCGCTTCAGTCGTGTCTGACTCTGTGCAACCCCATAGACGGAAGCCCACCAGGCTCCCCCATCCCTGGGATTCTCCAGGCAAGAACACTGGAGTGCGTTGCCATTTCCTTCTCCAATGCATGAAAGGGAAAAGTGAAAGTGAAGTCACTCAGTCGTGTCCGACTCTTTTCGACCCCATGGACTGCAGCCTACCAGGCTCCTCCGTCCATGGGATTTTCCAGGCAAGAGTACTGGAGTGGGGTGCCATTGCACAAATAGTAGGGGTACAGTCACTGTTCATCTGAAGACAGAGCTTCGCAGAAA
The DNA here is from genome assembly GCF_029378745.1 of Bos indicus. NCBI lineage: Eukaryota > Metazoa > Chordata > Mammalia > Artiodactyla > Bovidae > Bos > Bos indicus. Next base: position 61,859,368 of record NC_091760.1, read on the forward strand.
GACTGGCAGAATTTTCCATTAGAACACAAAGGCTAACTTCCTCCAAGATCAAACAGTTCATGAAAGACGAGATATGGTAGGTTGACTAAACTGGAAAACCTGCAGCTTCCCAAAATCCTACATTTCTTACCTCCACAAAGAGATCATGGAGAAAGAAACTGCTTCAAGGTGGATGAATGTTAAAACACCCCCAATGTAGCAGGGTTCTCAAGAGGTAAAAGGGGTCTGGTAAAACAAATTTATGTATCTAAGGGATAACAAGGGGCCTGGGATATGAAATAGCCTGCAAAAAAAGAGTGATGAAGAATATTTTAAAGTAGGAAAAAATGACAACAGAACCTCAGTTACTGTTTCCTCAGAAGGCACGTGCAGTTCAATGGCATCTACTACACAAAGGAGCCAAGCCCCGCTACCTGTGCACTGTGAAGTACTTGACAATCCAGCTGCCCGCAGAGGCCTGGATGATCCTGGAGTTCCCCAGCTTCCCATCTTCATTGGGAAACTGTTCAAGTGGCTGAACCTATGCCTAAGTATGGACTTAGGGCATGGAACTGGGCCACTTCACGAGTTGTTTTTTCTGGGACCTCTCTGTCTCCTTGGGAGTGCGCATCTGACTTTATGTGCAGTGGCTTTGATTCCTGGATGCATTTCATGTAAGGCTAATATACTTTTATAAGAGCATAGCTAATAATAAGCGATTAATGAAAGAAAAAAACAAATGTTTCCTAGTGGTAAAAACAGAGTATGGAAGATTTATCTAGGGCATAAGTCTTAAGTCCCTGGGTCTCAGGTTGAAGTCTTTCTTGGTCAGTGGCCTACTTAAAGGAGAACAAAAGCTGTATTTAGAAACCAGAGGCCACATCTTGCTAAATCTAAGGTTTTTCACAATCATCCAGGCTTTTAAAAATGTCTGTCTATTCTTGGTGACTTTGCAAATCATTTTAAGAAGATAGAGGAAGAGAAGGAAAACAAGTCTGAATATTGTTTTTTAAAAACCTTGCAGCTTGGGAAGGTAGAAGTTATACTTATTTTAAAGTATTTTCGTTGTGTTTGTTTAAATTGTGTTTGCCATATTACACGTCTCAAATGATGTAGGTTATTGTTGATTACAGTATTTCAGGGTCATAGTTCACTTTTAGCCTTTTTATTTATGTTTTATTGGTTTATATGTGTGTGCTTAGTCGCTCAGTTGTGTCCAACTCTTTGTGACCCCATGGACTGTAGTCCTCTATGCTCCTCTGTCCATGGAATTCTTCAGGCAAGAATACTACAGAGAGTTGCTATGCCCTTCTCCAGGGGATCTTCCTGACTCAGGGATCAAACCTGAGTCTTTTATGTGTCCTGCAGTGGCAGGTGGCTTCGCTACCACTCGTGACAGCTGGGAAGCCTGCAGGTATCTATAGCTCCTCTCAGAAGCAGCCCGAGGTCACCTCCCTTCCCCTATTGAGGTCATCCCAGGTCTAGCACAAGGCTGTGATGTGGAGTGGTGGGGCCAGATCGTTCACTAGGTTGGTATTGGGGGGCAGGGTGTTACAACTATAGAAATGAAGCAGATGCCCTGCCATCAGAGATCTGGGTTGCTTTTGGAATCCTGATATAACTAACAACACTATTCACTGTTCTACCTGGACCACACCCCAGGCCCCCAGGATATCTCTGTAACTAGATGAGCCTATTCCCTTGGCTTTGTTGGCCCAGATCCTGGGTGGTGTGGTGGGGTGGGTTTGGGGAGTGGTGGTGAGAGTGGGGCCAGGTATTTGCCACACTTGTGTTCAGGAGCTCAGCAAGGGAGCAGCCACCAGTACAGAACTCTCTCCACCCTGTTTGTTAGCAAGCCAGCACCCCCTTATTCTTTGAATGGAGCCTAGGCCTCTCCAGCCCTTTTGTCTGTTCCGGTGGTTCTTCCAGAATCCAAGGGGGCTTGTCTCCCTCATATAAGACTCGAGGACTGGGATGGTCAGTTTGCGGCTTGACCTGCTTGCTCCCCAGCTTTAGAGTCTTCCCGTGTGAACCTTTTCTTCATTTCAGATTGCTCCTTGAGGCAGAAGTTTTGACCCTTTGACTTTTCTTCATTGTACTTGGTTACATGTAAGTCTTTCGTGCAACTTTGGTTGTACAGCTGTTCTTTTTTCCAGTTTCCAGTTTTCCATGAGAATTTTTCTACACATAGAAGTATTTTTGATGTGTTTGTGGGGGAAGGTAAGCTCCACATCTTCTTATTTTGCCATCTTGATCCAACCCCTCCAGAATTCTTTATTATGTCTCAGCTTTTCCCACTGTTAGCTGTGTGATTCTGAGCAAGTCCTAACCTCAATTTATTTAGTCATAAAGTTGTACATGTGTGTTTGTGTGTATATATCTCTTTCTCAAAAAGATGGGAGAGGGTCAGGAAGATAACAAAACTTTTAATTGGTGCCTCCAGTCAAGCAGTTCACCAACAGAACATTAATTTTTATTTTAATAATGTGATTGAATTGAATACTTTGCTAGTGCTGCACTAAATTGGGCCTGTTATTTAAAATTAAGAAAGATCATCCCCCTTCTACAACTAACACCACCCCACCCACACTCCCAAATAACATGTTATCTATTTGGGAACAGGCAGAATTTAAATCACTATTCCTTGAGGGATTTTTTTTTTTAAGCAAAAGTGGAGTAGGTGTCAATAGACTAAAAAGTTATTGTTTTAGAGTAAACAAAAATGCAATTGAAGTACAGATTTTTTTTAAAAAAACACTGTGGCAATGATCTCTCACTGTCCATTGAATTTCTATTGTTTTCTCCTCCAGTAATACAGCTGTAACTAGGAACCTCCCCTTATAGCTAGGTGTATCTGTATGACTATGTCTTGCCAATAGATATGAGAAAATGTTATGTGGGTCACCGTCAGACCAAGACTCTTATAAAATGTGGTGTGTCTCCTTCATGATTGCTTTTTTTATTTCTTTGCCTGGATATTTATTATGACATGGCTCTATGAGATGGTGAAACAAGATAGAAGGAATCTAGTCCCTTAATGAATACTTGGGGTAGTTTTTCTGCTCACCTGAATATTTACCCAGGCATGTCTATTGTGTTACTATTAAAATTTAGGTGTGTACTATTTACAATCTAACATGCCCTATCTATTACATGTCTCTCTTTAGTTTGGTTATATTTCTTAATAAGTGTAAGAAGCAGGAAATATTCATTAGTGGGTTATCTGTTTCTTTTGACATTTTCAAGGAGAGCCGGCATTTAATAGGGAGCTTGTATTAGCAGCCTAACATTCTGTTAGTGATCATTATGTCCAAGATTTTGAATATCAGAATTTTTTCATGCTCATAACCATTTTTTGAAGACTATGTATTTTAATCAAAGGAAAAATAAGATGAAGACAAAGGAATGTAATATAGGTTTATAAACAGCAAATTAACTTAAAAAATGAGTGAGCAAGTAGCATGGATAGATGAAAGAGGGAAGTTCAGCATGTAGGTGAGGATGCAAGAGGACCAGCTCCTTTCTCAGCTTAGAAGTGCACATGTTGCCATAACGGTGCATCCTCCCAAGAGGGAGCACAAAGAGCGTAGAATTTATAACCGCACAGATGAAAAATGGCATTTGTTGAACAAGCACAATATGTCATGCACTGTTCTACGTATTTTCACATACAGTTTGGGCTTTCACATGCATGGTTTCATAGAAACCCTGCAAGGGAAAAACTATGCTATACACGTTTCACAGGGAGAGACACTGAGGCTCAGTTTTACCATCCCTGAGTTATACTGCAGGTATGTGGATGGGCCAGAATTAGAGTTAAGTATTTCTAGTTTTAGGGCTTGTGTTATTCATATTTTACTATGTATGGGGACTTGGTAGGTAATTAACATTGACATAATAGTGTATACACACTTAACGGTATTATTAACATTCAAAGTGATTATTGTTATCAGTACATTGAGTGAATTTTATTGTATCTTAGAAACATCAAGTCTTCTGTGTTTCATAAGAAAGTATTTTAGATTAGGCAATAATATATCAATTTTAAGAGAAGTAGAGGGAATAGAAAATAGGAAAGGAAATAAGTCTGTACTCCAACACCTTCGCCTTGCTGACTTTCCAGAACTCAGTAACTACACTGCCCGCAAGTTCTATTCTCTTCCATCTTCCATTTCTGTTCTTGACTTTCTATATCCTTCAGCCTCATCTTTTTTCTCTGCTTTTTGTCATTATTTTGTGTCCATGTGCAAAAGTGAAGTAAAATCAGCTATTCTAATGAATTAAATCACATTAGTTGGGTGATACTGTGTTACTATTCACTGATTTTCTTTTTTACATGTGCTGTGTTAAGCCTAAGAGTTATATATAGAAAATATTTGAAGTACTAAAGAAGGCTCTGAGAAACTTGTTTTGGGACTAGGATGTTGGGTATAAATAATAAGTACTCTTATGGCAGCTGCTGCTGCTGCTAAGTCGCTTCAGTTGTGTCTGACTCTGTGTGACCCCATAGACAGCAGCCCACCAGGCTCCTCTGTCCCTGAGATTCTCCAGGCAAGAATCCTGGAGTGGGTTGCCATTTCCTTCTCCAATGCATGCATGCATGCTAAGTTGCTTCAGTTGTGTCCAACTCTGTGGGACCACATGGAGCACCTCTTTAAGAATTTCCCACAGTTTGTTGTGATCCACATAGTCAAAGGCTTTGGCATAGTCAATAGAATGAAACAGATGTTTTTCTGGAACTCTCTTGCTTTTTCAATGATCCAAAAGATGTTGGCAATTTGATCTCTGGTTCCTCTGCCTTTTCTAAATCCAGCTTGAACATCTGGAAGTTCTTAGTTCACGTACTGTTGAAGCCTGGCTTGGAGAATTTAGAGCATTGCCAGCATATGAGATGAGTGCAATTGTGCAGTAGTTTGAACATTCTTTGGCATTACCTTTCTTTGGGATTGGAATGAAAACTGACCTTTTCCAGTCCTGAAGCCACTGCTGAGTTATCCAAATTTGCTGGCATATTGAATGCAACACTTTAACAGAATCATCTTTTAGGATTTAAAATAGCTCCACTGGAATTCCATCACCTCCACTAGCTTTGTTCGTAGTGATGCTTCCTAAGGCCCACGTGACTTTACATTCCAGGATGTCTGACTCTAGGTGAGTGATCACACCACTATGGTTATCTGGGTCATGAAGATCTTTTTTGTATAGTTCTTCTGTGTATTGTTGCCACCTCTTCTTCTTATCTTTTGCTTCTGTTAGGTCCATACTATTTCTTCCCTTTACTGTGCCCATCTTTGCATGAAATGTTCCCTTGGTATCTCTAATTTTCTTGAAGAGATCTCTAGTCTTTCAACCTTACCTGCCTCCTGTGAAACCTGTATCCTGGTCAAAAAGCAACAGTTAGAACTGGACATGGAACAACAGACTGGTTGCAAATTGGGAAAGGAGTACGTCAAGGCTGTATATTGTCACCCTGCTTATTTAACTTATATACAGAGTATACTGTGCGATATGCTGGGCTGGATGAAGTACAAGCTGGAATCAAGACTGCCGGGAGAAATATCAATAACCTCAGATATGCAGATGACACCACCCTTAAGGCAAAAAGTGAAGAGGAACTAAAGAGCCTCTTGATGAAAGTGAAAGAGGTGAGAGAAAAAGTTGGCTTAAAACTCAGCATTCAGAAAACTAAGATCATGGCATCTGATCCCATCACTTCGTGGCAAATAGATGGGGAAACAATGGAAACAGTGAAAGACTTTATTTTGGGGGGCTCCAAAATCACTGCAGATGGTGACTGCAGCCATGAAATTAAAAGATGCTTGCCCCTTGGAAGAAAAGCTATGACCAACCTAGACAGCATATTAAAAAGCAGAGACATTTGCCAAAAAAAGTCTGTTTAGTCAAAGCTATGGTTTTTCCAGTAGTCATGTATAGATGTGAGAGTTGGACTATAAAGAAAGCTGACCATCAAAGAACTGATGCTTTTCAACTGTGGTGTTGGAGAAGACTCTTCAGAGTCCCTTGGACTGCAAGGAGGTCCAACCAGTCAATTCTAAGGGAAATCAGTCCTGAATATTCATTGGAAGGACTGATGTTGAAGCTGAAACTCCAATACTTCGGCCACCTGATGTGAAGAACTGACTCACTGGAAAAGACCCTGATGCTGGGAAAAATTGAAGGTGGGAAGAGAAGGGGACGAGATAGTGGATGACATCATCAACTCGATGGGCATGAGTTTGAGTAAGCTCTGGGAGCTGGTGATGGACAGGGAAGCTTGGGTTGCTGCAGTCTATGGGGTCACAAAGAGTCGGACACAACTGAGCGACTAAATTGAACTGTTGGAGAACCTAACATGTATCAGGCTCTATACTATTTTACAAGTATTATCTCATTTAATGGAGAAGACAATGGCACTCCACTCCAGTACTCTTGCCTGGAAAATCCCACAGACAGAGGAGCCTGGTGGGCTGCCGTCCATGGGGTCACATAGAGTCGGACATGACTGAAGCAACTTAGCAGCAGCAGCATCTCATTTAATGTAAATAATAAACATGGGAAACAGTACTATTGAGGAAGAAATTGGAAGTCAAGTATCTTGCTCAAAGTAACATATTTTGTAGAGAACAGTGGTGAATTATGTGGGTAAACTAGTCAAGGATTATTTTCTATGTAGTGGGATTAAAAATAGGCCTCTCAAATACTTTGAGTGTAAAGAAACAGTATTTTAGGTGGGAAAGGGGTAGGAGATTTGGCTACTGAATCTTAAATCCAGTGAATGAACCCTAAATAGCAGTAAAGTATCTGCATACTAAGAACTTCTGTGACATTCAATAAGGTATCCAAAGGGACAGTAATAAAAAATGGCTGGTTTGTTAATGAGACTTAAATGAAACCAAATGAAACTTAATGAAACCAAATCTTCAAATGTAGGAGCAGTACTATATTCTGAGGGAACCCTACCTTGTGCTTACTTATAATTAAGATAAACACGGTCTCTGCCTTCTAAAGGAACAAAGATGACCACTGAATTTGTGTGCCAAGATCAGAGAGCTGTACTTTTTAAACATCTACATGTGGAATATTCGCAGCAGGTAGTACTTGTGTCAACTTCTGAAAGTAAAAACAAACCAAATATCCTGTACATTTTTGCTTTTTTTTTTTAATTGAAATATAGTTCTGCACAACAAAGGAAACTATAAGCAAGGTGAAAAGAGCCTTCAGAATGGGAGAAAATAATAGCAAATGAAGCAACTGACAAACAACTAATCTCAAAAATATACAAGCAACTCCTACAGCTCAACTCCAGAAAAATAAATGACCCAATCAAAAAATGGGCCAAAGAACTAAATAGACATTTCTCCAAAGAAGACATACAGATGGCTAACAAACACATGAAAAGATGCTCAACATCACTCATTATCAGAGAAATGCAAATCAAAACCACTATGAGGTACCATTTCACCCCAGTCAGAATGGCTGCGATCCAAAAGTCTACAAGCAATAAATGCTGGAGAGGGTGTGGAGGAAAGGGAACCCTCTTACACTGTTGGTGGGAATGCAAACTAGTACAGCCACTATGGAGAACAGTGTGGAGATTCCTTAAAAAACTGGAAATAGAACTGCCTTATGACCCAGCAATCCCACTGCTGGGCATACACACTGAGGAAAACAGAAGGGAAAGAGACACGTGTACCCCAGTGTTCATCACAGCACTGTTTATAATAGCCAGGACATGGAAGCAACCTAGATGTCCATCAGCAGATGAATGGATAAGAAAGCAGTGGTACATATACACAATGGAGTATTACTCAGCCATTAAAAAAGAATACATTTGAATCAGTTCTAATGAGGTGGATGAAACTGGAGCCTATTATACAGAGTGAAGTAAGCCAGAAAGAAAAACACCAGTATAGTATACTAACGCATATATATGGAATTTAGAAAGATGGTAACAATAACCCTGTGTACAAGACAGCAAAAGAGACACTGATGTATAGAACAGTCTTTTGGACTCTGTGGGAGAGGGAGAGGGTGGGATGATCTGGGAGCATGGCACTGAAACATGTATAATATCATATATGAAACGAGTCACCAGTCCAGGTTTGATGCACAATACTGGATGCTTGGGGCTGGTGCACTGGGACGACCCAGAGGGATGGTATAGGGAGGGAGGAGGGAGGAGGGTCCGGATGGGGAACACATGTATACCTGTGGCAGATTCATGTTGATACATGGCAAAACCAATACAACATTGTAAAGTTAAAAAAAAAAAAGAAATATAGTTGATATGCAATATTATGTTTTAGGTGTACAACAAAATGATTCTCAATTTTTAAAGTTCATTTTCTAATTTTAGTCATAAAATGTTAGACATTTTCCTTATGCTATACAATATATCCTTGTGCCTTATTTATTTTACACATAATAGTTTGTACCTCTTACTCCTCTACCCCTATCTTGCCCTTTCCCTCTACCCACTGGTAACCACTAGTCTGTTCTCCATATGTGAGTCTCTTTCTTTTTTGTTACATTCCCTAGTTATTCATTGGAGAAGGAAATGGCAACCCACTCCAGTATTCTTGCCTGGAAAAATCCCACGGATTGTGGAACCTGGTAGGCTTCAGTCCATGGGGTAGCAAAGAGTCAGACACGACTGAATGACTTCACTTCTAGTTATTCATAGTCTATTTTTGATTCCACATATAAATGATATCACACAGTCTTTCTCTCTCTGACTTATTTTACTTAGCTTTATACTTTCCAGGTCCATCCATGTTGCTGCAGAAGGGGAAATTTCTTTCTTTTTTGTGGCTGAGTAGTTTTGTATTATGTATATATACCACATTTCTTTATCCATTCATCTGTCAGTGGACAGTTAGTTTGCTTACATATCTTGGCAATGGTGAATGATGCTGTTGTGAGCTTTGGGGCACACATGTCTTTTCAGTGTTTTCTTTTTTTGTGTGTTTTCAGACAAATACCCAGAAGTGGAATAGCTGGGTCATATGGTAGGTCTATTTTTAGATTCTTCAATAGACTTGCATACTGTGTTCCACAGTGGCCACACTAATTTTCATTTCCACCAGCGGTGAACGAGGGTTCCCTTTTCTGCACATCCTACCCAGTATTTATCATGTGTGGTCTTTTTGATGATACCCATTCTGACAGGGGTGGGGTGATATCTCATTATGGCATTAATTACTATTTCTCTGATGATTAAGTTTGTTAAACATCTTTTCATGTGCCTGTTGGCCATCTTTATGTCTTTTTTGGAAAAATTTCTATTCAGTTCTTCTGCCCATTTTTAATCAGGTTGTTTTTTGATGCTGTTGTATGTACTATTTATATATTTGGAATAGAAAGTGAAAGTGAAGTTGCTCAGTCATGTCTGACTCTTTGCAACCCCATGGACTGTAGCCTATCGGGCTCCTCCGTCCATGGGATTTTCCAGGCAAGAGTGCTAGAGTGGATTGCCATTTCCTTCTCCAGGGGATCTTCCCAACCCAGGAATCGAACCTGGGTCTCCTGCATTGCAGGCAGACGCTTTACCATCTGAGCCACCAGGGAATATTAACCCCTTATTAGTCATTTCATTTGCAAACATTTTCTCCCATTCAAAATGTTGTCTTTTTGTTTTGTCAGTGGTTTCATGTATTCTGCAAAAGTTTTTAATTTTAATTAGGTTTCATTTGCTTACTTTTCTTTTGCCTTAGGAAACAGATCCCCAAAAATTGTGCTACAGTTAATGTCAAAGAGTGGTCCACGTATTTTGTTTTTCTGGGTGTATTTATGGTTTCCAGTTTTATGTTTAGGTCTTTAAGCCAGTTTGAGTTATTTTTGTGCATGGTGTTAGACTATGTTATAGTTTCTTTACATGCAGCTGTCCAGTTTTCCCCACACCATTTATTGAAGAAACCCTCTTTCCTCCATTCTATATTCTGACCTTTCGGTTATAGATTAATTGCTCATAAAGGAATAGGTTTATTTCTAGGCTGCTTATTCCATTAATCTGTGTGTCTGTTTCTGTGCTAGTACTATGTTGTTCTGACTACTGTAGCTTTGTACTGTAGCCCGAAGTCAGGGAGCATGATTCCTCTGGCGCGGTTCTTTCTCAGGATTGTTTTTTGCTGTTTGGAGCCTTTTGTTTTCCATGTAAATTTGAAAATTATTTGTTCTTTTTACTTGAAAAATACTCTTGGTATTTTGATAGGGATTGCATTGAATCTGTAGATTGCTTTGGATAATATGGTCCTTTTAACAATATTCTTCCAATGCATGAACACAGTTTATCTTTTGACCTGTTGTGTCATCTTCAATTTTTTTTCACCACTGTTGTACAATTTTTCAAGTACAGGTCTTTTACCTTACTAGGTAGGTTTATTCCTAGGTATTATTTTTGATGTGATGATAAATGGGATTGTTTCCAAAGTTTCACTTTCTGATAGTTCATTATTAGTTTATAGAAAGGCAACAGATTTCTGTACTAATTTTGTATCCAATACCAAATTCATTAATGAGTCCTAGCAGTGTTTTTGGTGGCACCATTAGGATTTTCTCTCACATCATCTGTGAATAGTGACAGTTTAATTTTTCCTTTCAAATTTGGATGCTTTTTTTTTTTCTTTTTAATGATTGCTGTGGCTAGGACTTCCAGTACTATGTTGAATAAAAGTGGTAAGGATAGGTATCCTTGTTCTGATCCTAATCATAGATGAAATGCTTTCAGCTTTTCACCATTTACTGTGATGTTAGTTGTGACCTTGTCATATACTGCCTTTATTATGTTGAAGCATGTTCTATGCCCATATTGTCTCTATGTCCACTTTCTGGAGAGTTTATCATAAATGGGTGTTGAATATTGTCAAAAGTTTTTTTTTGCATATATTTAGATGATTGTGTGTTTTTTTATTATTCAGTTTGCTAACATAGTATATCATACTGACCAATTTGCAGATTTGGGAAAATTTTTACATTTGTGGGATAAATCTTGCTTGATTAGGGTATATGATCCTTTAGATATATCATTGGGTTGGTTTTGCTGGTATTTTATTGAAGATTTTTGAATCTGGGTTCATCAGTGATATTGGCCTGTGTTTTTCTTCTAATATCCTTTATTTGTTTTGGTACAGAATAAGTTTGGGAGCATTCCTTCCTCTGCCATTTCCTGGAAGAGCTTGAGGAAGATAGGTGAACTCTCCTCTAAATGTTTGGTAGAATTCATCTCTGAAGTCATGTTCTCCTGGACTTCTGTTTGTTGGTAGTTGTTAAGTTACTGATTCAATTTCACTACTGGTAATTAGTCTATTCATAATTTCTATTTCTTCCTGGCTCAGTCTTGTGAGATGGTACCTTTCTAAAAATTTGTCCATTTCTTTTAGATTGTCCATGCTTTTAGCAAATAGTTCTTTGTAGTTGTCTTTTATGAGCCTTTGTATTTCTGTGGTGTCAGTTTTAACTTCTTTTCCATTTTTAAATTTTATTTATTTGGGTCTTTGCCTTTTTTTCCTTAATGAGTCTGGCTAAAGGTTTGTCAGTTTTGTTTATCTTTTTAAAGAACCAGATGTTAATTTCATTGAACTTTTCTAGCTGTTTTTAGTCTCTGTTTCGTTTCTCTTCTGATATTTATAATTTTTTTTCTTCTATTGACTTTGGATTTTGCTTTTTCTTTTTTCTCTAATTCCTTCAGGTGTAAGGTTAGGTTGTCTATTTGAGATTTTTTCCTATTTCCTGAGGTAAATTTGTTTGACTATAAACTTCCCTCTGAAAAAAACTTTTGCTGCATTCCATAGGTTTTGGATTGTCGTGTTTCCAGTTTTCACTTCTTTCTAGGTATTTTTAAATTTTTTCTTGATTTGTTCAGGGATCCATTGATTGATTGGTAAAATATTGTTAAGTTCCCATGTCTTTGCGGTTTTTGTAATTTCTTCTTATAATTGATTTCTAGTTTCATAGCACTGTGGTTATAAATGATGCTTGATGTGATTTTAGTTTTCTTAAGTTTACCAAGGCTTATTTTGAAAGAATGTGTATTCTGCTTTTGGATGAATGTCCTATAAATACCTCCCAAGTATATCTGGTCTAATATGTCATTTAAAACCAGTGGTTTTTGGTTCTGTTTTCAAATTTTATTGAAATATAGTTTATTTAAAATGTGTTCATATCTGCTGTACCAGAGTGATTCAGTTATATGTGTGTGTGTGTATATGTGTAGTTCTATTTTTTCCATTATGAATTATCACAGGATATTGAATATACTTCCTTGATCTGTATAGTTTTTGTTCAGTCACAGTTGTGTCTGACTCTTTGTGACCCCTTACTATATCCCAGAGTTTACTCAAACTCATGTCCGTTGAATCAGTGATGCCATCTAACCATCTCATCCTATGTCATCCCCTTCTGCTTCTGCCTTCAATCTTTCCCAGAATAAGGGTCTTTTCAAGTGAGTCAGTTCTTTGCATCAGGTGGCCAAATTATTGGGGCTTCAGCTTCAGCATCAGGGTTGATTTCCTTTAGGATGGACTGGTTGGATCTCCTTGCTGTCCAAGGAACTCTCAAGAGTCTTCTCCAGCACTACAGTTTGAAAGCATCAATTCTTCAGTGCTCAGCCTTCTTTGTAATCCAACTCTTATATCCATACATGGCTACTGGAAAAACCATAGCTTTGACTAGATGAACCTTTAAGGGAAAAGTGATGTCTTTGTTTTTAAGATGCATCTCGCTTTGTCATAGCTTTTCTTCCAAGGAGCAAGCATCTTTTAATTTCATGGCTGCAATCACCATCCACAGTGATTTTGGAGCCCAAGAAAGTAAAGTCTGTCACTGTTTCCATTTTTTCCCCATCTATTTGTCATGAAATGATGAAACCAGATGCCATGATCTTTGTTTTTGAGTTGAATTTTAAGCCAACTTTTTCACCTCTTTCACTTTCATCAGAAGGCTCTTTAGTTCCAATTCACTTTTTGCCATAAGGGTGGTGTCATCTGCATATCTGAGGTTATTGATATCTCTCCCGGCAATCTTGATTCCAGCTTGAGTTTCATCCAAACAGGCATTTCACATGATGTACTCTGCATATGAGTTAAATAAGCAAGGTGACAATATACAGCCTTGACGTACTCATTTCCCAATTTGGAACCAGCCCGCTGTTCCATGTCTAGTTCTGCTGCTTCTTGACCTGCATACATTTTTTTTTTTTTTTTTCAGGAGGCAGGCAAGTTGGTCCGGTAGTCCAGTCTGTTTCAGAATCTTCCACAGTTTGTTGTGATTCACACAGTCAAAGGCTTTAGTGTAGTCAATGAAGCAGATGTTTTTCTGGAATTCCCTTGCTTTTTCTATGATCCAAAGGATGTTGGTAATTTGATCTCTGGTTCCTCTGCCTTTTCTAAATCCAGCTTGTACATTTGGAAGTTCTTGGTTCATGTACTGTTGAAGACTAGCTTGAAGGATTTTGAGCATTACCTTGCTAGCATGTGAAGTGAGGGCAATTGTGCAGTAGTTTGAACATTCTTTGGCATTGCCCTTCTTTGCGATTGGAATGAAAACTGACCTTTTCCAGTCCTTTGGCTGCTACTGAGTTTTCTGGACTTGCTGACATATTGAGTACATCACTTTAACAGCATTATATTTCAGGATTTGAGAGTGCGGGGCTGAGATTCCATCACCTTCATGCGCTTTGTTCATAGTAATATTTCCTAAGGCCCCCTTGACTTCACATTCCAGGATGTCTGGCTCTTGGTGAGCCATCACACCATCCTGGTGATCCAGATCATTAATAACTTTTTTGTAAAGTTCTTCTGTGTATTGTTGCTACCTTTTCTTAACACCTTCTGCTTCCTTTAGGTCCATAATGTTTCTGTCCTTTATTATGCCCATCTTTGCATGAAAGTTTCCCTTGGTGTGTCTGATTTTCCTGAAGAGATCTCTAGTGTTTTCCATTCTAGTGTTTTCTTCTATTTCTTTGCACTGTTCACTTAAGCCTTTCTTATCTCTCCTTGATATTCTTTGGAACTCTGCATTCAGATGGGTGCCTCTTTCCTTTTCTACTTTGCTTTTTGTTTCTCTTCTTTTCTCAGGGATTGTAACATCTCCTCAGACAACCATTTGCCTTTTTGCATTTGTTTTTCTTGGGGATGGTTTTAATTGCTGCCTCCTATATAATGTTACCAAATGTTACTTAGCCTTTGAGGACTCCTGAAAGTAAGCCCTGTTGGCCTTCAAAGAAAAATGCTCTGGGGGCTTGTCTTCTTGGTGCAGATCCCCAGGCTAGGGAGCCTGATCCAGGGCTCAGATCTCTCACTCCTTTGAGAGAGCCTATGCAGTTGCAGTTATTCTCCTGTTTGTGAATCGCCCTCCTTGGGGTATGGAATTTGACTGTTAAGCAATTCCACCCCTCCTAGTACTTGCTTCTTTATTTCTTTAGTTGTAGGAGATCTTTTTTCATGGTTTTCTGACTTTTACATCAATGGTTTCTCTGCAAATAGTTGTGATTTTGGTGTGCCTATGAGAGAGGGTGAGCTCAGGGTCTTTCTACTCTGCTATTTTGTACACTAATTCAGGGATAAATATTTCTGATAGTGTGCTGTGTGTCTTTAAAAAGACTTCACATTTGCCTGTGGAAGTAGACATTGGAAGGGTCAGAGCTCTACGTCCTTTTGGAGTCCACCCTGTACATTTTTGTTTGATTTGTATAAAAGGTATTGCTGTATTATGGGCACTCAGAATATGTACTGAATGAAAATACAGTATTTAGAATAAAATAGAAGATAAAAGCAATCCTGGAAGGGTTGGGACAAAGGTTAGAAATGACAAATCAAAAATAAATCTTTCATTTTTTTAAGACTGCTTACATGGGTAATAAAGAAAGGGAACAGTATTTAAAAACTATTAGGTTTTCTTTGGGTATATGCACAATAATGGGGTTGCTGGGTCATGTGGTAGTTCTGTTTTTAGTTTTCTAAGAAACCTCTAGGCTTCCCTCATAACTCAGTCAGTAAAGAGTCTGCCTGCAATGCAGAAGACTGGGACTTGATTCCTGGGTTAGGAAGATCCCATCGAGAAGGAAATGGCAACCCACTCCAGTATTCTTGCCTGGAGAATCCCAGGGACAGAAGAGCCTGGCAGATTACAGTACATGGGGTCACAAGAGTTGGACATGACTTAGCAATTAAACCACCACAATACTGTTATCTATAGTGGCTGTATTTGTTTATATTCCAACCAGTAGTATGTGAGGGTTACTTTTGCTTCACACTCTTTCCAGCATTTATTGTTAAAATTTAAAAATCTACAATTTTTAATTGAAGGCTAATTGCTTTACAGTTTTGTGTTGGTTTGTACCAAACATCAACATGAATCAGCCGTAGTTAACCTATGGCCCTCCTACTTGAACATCCCTCCCACCTCCCTTACCATCCCACCCCTCTAGGTTGTTACCAAGCCCAGTATGAGTTCCATGATTCATACAGCAAATTCTCATTGACTATTTTACATATGATAATGTATATTTCCTTGTTACTCTCTCCATACATCCCAGCCCCTCCTCCCACCCCCCAGCTGTGTCCATAAGTCTGTTCTCAATGTCTGTATCTCCATTGCAGCTCTGCAAGTAGGTTCACTGGTACTATATTTCTAGATTCCACAAACATGCATTAGTATATGTTATTTCTTTTTCTGACTTACTTCACTGTGTATAATAGGCTGTAGGTTCATCTGCCTCATTAGGACAGACTAAAATGCATTCCTTTTTATGGCTCAGTAATGTGTGTGCTGTGCTTAGTAGCTCAGTGTATCCAACTCTTTGTGACCCCATGGACTGTAGCCTGCCAGGCTCCTCTATTCCTGGGGATTCTCCAGGCAAGAATACCAGAATGGGCTGCCATATCCTCCTCCAGGGGATCTTGCCAACCAAGGGGTCAAACCTAGGTCTCCTGCATTGCAGGTGGATTCTTTACCATCTGAGCCACTAAGGAAGCCCCTCTACTGTTTACATGTACCAGAGCTTCTTTATCCATTCTTGTTTCAATGGACATGTAGGTTGCTTTAATGTCCTAGCTATTGTGAATAGAGCTGCAATGAACACTGGCACTCAAAGATGAACTCCCCAGCATATTGGTCAGTAGGTGCCCAATATGCTACTGGAAATCAGTGGAGAAGTAACTCTAGAAACAATGAAGGGACGGAGCCAAAGCAAAAACAACACCCAGTTGTGGATGTCACTGATGATAGAAGCAAGGTCTGATGCTGTAAACAGCAGTATTGCATAGGAATCTGGAATATCAGGTCCATGAATCAAGGCAAACTGGAAGTGAAGATGGCAAGAGTGAACATCGACACTCTAGGAATCAGTGAACTAAAATGAACTGGAATGGGTGAATTTAACTCAGATGACCATTACATATACTACTGTGGGCAGGAATCCCTTAGAAGAAATGGAGTAGCCATCATAGTCAACACAAGAGTCCAAAACACAGTACTTGGATGCAATCTCAAAAACGACAGAATGATCTCTGTTCGTTTCCAAGGAAAACCATTCAATATCACGGTAATCCAAGTCTATGCTCCAACCAGTAATGCTGAAGAAGCTGAAGTTAAATGGTTCTAGGAAGACCTAAAAGACCTTCTAGAACTAAGACCCCAAAAAGATGTCCTTTTCCTTACAGGGGACTACAATGCAAAAGTAGGAAGTCAAGAAACACGTGGAGTAAAAGGCAAATTTGGCCTTGGAGTACAGAATGAAGCAGGGCAAAGGCAAATAGGGTTTTGCCAAGAGAATGCACTGGCCATAGAAAACACCCTCTTTCAACAACACAAGAGAAGACTCTACACATGGACATCAGCAGATGGCCAACACCGAAATCAGATTGATTATAATCTTTGCAGCCAAAGATGGAGAAGCTCTATACAGTCAGTGAAAACAAGACTGGGGGCTGACTGTGGCTCAGATCATGAACTCCTTATTGCCAAATTCAGACTTAAATTGAAGAAAGTGGGGAAAATCACTACACCATTCAGGTATGACTTAAATCAAATCCCTTATGATTATACAGTGGAAGTGAGAAATAGATTTAAGGGACTAGATCTGATAGACAGAGTGCCTGATGAACTATGGACGGAGGTTCATGACATTGCACAAGAGACAGGGAGCAAGACCATGCCCAAGAAAAAGAAAGGCAAAATGGCTGTATGAAGAGGCCTTACAAATAGCTGTTAAAAGAAGATAAGCCAAAAGCAAAGGAGAAAATGAAAGATACACCCATTTGAATGAAGAGATCTAAAGAATAGCAAGGAGAGATGAAGAAAGCCTTCCTCAGTGATCAGTGAAAAGAAATAGAGGAAAACAATAGAATGGGAAAAATAGAGATCTCTTCAAGAAAATTAGATATACCAAGGGAATATTTCATGCAAAGATGGGTTCAATAAAGGACAGAAATGGTATGGACCTAACAGAAGCAGAAGGTATTAAGAAGAGGTGGCAAGAATACACAGAAGAACTGTACAAAAAAGAGCTTTATGACCCAGATAATCATGATGGTGTGATCACTCACCTAGAGCCAGACATCCTGGAATGTGAAGTCAAGTGGGCCTTAGGAAGCATCACTTCCTAAGTGATGCTAGTGGATCCACTAGCATCCACAAGCTAGTGGAGATGATGGAATTCCAGTGGAGCTATTTCAAATGCTAAAAGATTATACTGTGAAAGTACTGCACTCAATATGCCAGCAAATCTGGAAAACTCAGCAGTGGCCACAGGACTGGAAAAGGTCAGTTTTCATTCCAATCCCAAAGAAAGGCAATGCCAAAGAATGCTCAACCTGCTGCACAATTGCACTCATCTCACATGCTAGCAAAGTAATTCTCAAAATTCTCCAAGCCAATCTTCAGCAATACGTGAACCATGAACTGCCAGATGTTCAAGCTGGTTTTAGAAAAGGCAGAGGAACCAGAGATCAAATTGCCAACATCCGCTGGATCATGGAAAAAGCAAGAGAGTTCCAGAAAAACATCTATTTCTGCTTTATTGACTATGCCAAAGCCTTTGACTGTGTGGACCACAATAAACTGTAGAAAATTCTGAAAGAGATGGGAATACCAGACCAACTGACCTACCTCTTGAGAAACCTGTATGCAGGTCAGGAAGCAACAGTTAGAACTGGACATGGAACAGCAGACTGGTTCCAAAGAGGAAAAGGAGTACGTCAAGGCTGTATATTGTCACCCTACTTATTTAACTTTTTTGCAGAGTACATCATGAGAAACCTTGGGCTGGATGAAACACAAGCTGAAATCAAGATTGCCAGGAGAAATATCAATAACCTCAGATAGGCAGATGACACCACCCTTATGGCAGAAAGTAAAGAAGAAGTAAAGAGCCTGTTGATGAAAGTGAAAGGGGAGCGTGAAGAAGTTGGCTTAAAGCTCAACATTCAGAAAACTAAGATCATGGCATCTGTTCCCATCACTTTATGGCAAATAGATGAGGAAATAGTGGGAACAGTGGTTGACTTTATTTTTCTGGGCTTCAAAATCACTGCAGATGGTGATTATAGCCATGAAATTAAAAGACACTTACTCCTTGGAGGGAAAGTTATGACCAACCTAGACAGCATATTAAAAAGCAGAGACATTACTTTGCCAACAAAGGTCCGTCTAGTCAAGGCTGTGATTTTTCCATTGGTCATGTATGGATATAAGAGTTGGACTATGAAGAAAGTTGAGCGTCAAAGAATTGATGCTTTTGAACTGTGGTGTTGGAGAAGACTCTTGAGAGTCCCTTGGACTGCAAGGAGATACAACCAGTCCATCCTAAAGGAGATCAGTCCTGGGTGTTCATTAGAAGTACTGATGTTGAAGCTGAAACACCAGTATTTTGGCCACCTCATGCAAAGAGCTGACTCATTTGAAAAGACCCTGATGCTGGGAAAGATTGAGGGCAGGAGGAGAAGGGGATGACAGAGGATGAGATGGTTGGATGATATCACTGACTCAATGGACATGAGTTTGGATAGACTCTGGGAGTTGGTGACGGACAGGGAGGCCTGGCATGCTGCAGTCCATGGGGTCACAGAGAGTCAGACATGACTGCATGACTAAACTGAACTGAACATTGGAAGGTACATATGTCTTTTTCAGTTTTTGTTTTCTTAGGGAATATGCCTAGTAGTGGGATTTCTGGATCATATGATGTTTTTTATTCCTAGTTTTTAAAGGCATCTCCATACTGTTCTCCATAGTGACTGTATCAATTTATATTCCCACCAACTGTGCATGGCCATTTGTTGATGGCCATTCTGATTGGTGTGAGGTGATATATCTCATTGTAGTTTTGATTTGCATTTCTCTAATAATTAGCGATGTTGAGCATCTTTTCATGTGTTTATGATTCATCTGTATGCCTTCTTTGGAGAAATGATGTCCATTTAGGCTTCTGCCCACTTATTTATTTATTTATTTTTTATATTGAACTGCATGTGCTATTTGTATGTTTTGGATATTAATCCCTTGACTGTTGGTTCATTTGTAAATATTTTCTCCCATTCTGAGGTTTTCTTTTCATCTTGTTTATGGTTTCATTTATATTACATATTTACAATGGAATACTACTCAGCCATAGAAAGGAACAAATTGAGTCATTTGTAAAGATGTGGATGGAATTTGTACTATACAGAGAGAAGTCAGAAAGAGAGAAACAAATATTGTATATTAACACATTTTTGTGGAATCTAGAAAAATGACATAGATGATCTTATTTTCAAAGCACAAGTAGAGACACTGACTCTACTCACACAGATTGGGACTGACATGTGTACACTATTGATACTGTGTATAAAACATATAACCAGTGATAACCTGGGTTTCCCTGGTGGCTCAGAGGGTAAAGTGTCTGGCTGCAATGCAGGAGACCTGGGTTCTATCCCTGGGTTGGGAAGTTCCCCTGGAGAAGGGAAACTCTTGCCTGGAAAATTCCATGGATGGAGGAGCCTGGTAGGCTACAATCCATGGGATGGCAAAGAGTTGCACACAACTGAGCAGCTTCAATTCATGAATGATAACCTACTATGTAGCACAGGGAACTCTACCCAGTGCTCTCTGGTGACCTAAATGGAAAGGAAATCCAGAAAAAAGGAATGTATGTCTAGCTTCTTCACTTTGCTGTATAGTGGAAACTAACTCAACATTGTAAAGCAACTATACTCCAATAAAATTAATTAAAAAGAAAGAGTGAGCTTAAAAAAAAAAACCTCTCAGGAGTAGCAATGTCTTTTTATTATTGGTTCAATGTCATATTGTGACATTTTTCTTCCCCTCTGCAAAGATGGCTAATATTTACTTTGAAATATAAGCATATTAATGTTAGGATGGTAATTACATGATTTACCATTGTATGACTTTTGTCTTCTTTCCATGAAAACATTTGACTCCCATTATTCCTGTAGGACCTAGAGTCTAATTGTAAAATAATTTTATTACTGTGTCTTTATATAATCATGGGATGCTGGACAGCCATCCCACTAGAGATAATTAAGGGCAGTTCAGCACAGAGAACCAGGGTCATATTAAGAACTTGTAATTTGAGCCAAGAAAGACCTAATGATTAAGTGGAAAATATCAATCATCTCTGCTTTGCAAATAAACAGGGATATAGGAACTATTCAGATAGGACAGTAAAACATGATAGAAACACAATAAACTGATGATTGTAAATATACAGTGATTTTTCCCACTAAATTTTTAGCACTCTGAGGGCGGGCACACCATGTTAGTTGTGTCTGTGGCCTTAATACCTGGTTCTTAGGAGTCAAATTCTTGCATTAGATAGGAACTTGGTCATGGGAATGAGAGGTGGATAGGAATATAGGACGATGATGTGAGACCAACTTACCCCCAAGAAAGTAAGTTGATCTGTCTTTAAAAATAGGACTCCTACAGATGACTGCACCATAGAGTAGGACTAGTCCTACCTGCAGGTTAGGTAAATCAGATGCGAAGAAGGACAATGAGCAAGGGCTTCCAAGCAGAGAGAACCACAGGGGAACAGATAGTTTGGTGTTAGGGAAATAATGATCAGTGAGGTCAAAACCTGGCAAAAAGCATGAACTTCCACCTAACCTAGAATGAAAAATATAACCCTGGGGTCTCTACCTGTAGATGAAAATGTAATCTAGGTTATGAGAGAGGCTGAAGACAGAAATCCTTATTGTTAAACCAAATGAACCTTGAAGTAGTTGTTCAAGTGTCTCAGTCAGCTGGATATTCCTCTACATTAAAGTCTCATCTATTTGACATGAAGAAAAATAACAATTTTCTAAGACAAGCGAAGTCTTTTTTTTGTTAATCATTCATATGAAGTCTTGCTTCTCATTGTTCTTTTTGTTGTTTTTATTTAAACTCACTTTTCTAATCAACTAAAACATAGTTGTATTTTAGTTAAGTGCTAGGAAAACTTTACTTTTCCACACACTATTTAGGATATGTAGAGGGATTGATTGGCCTTTGAAAGTGAGATATGGGATATGGCAAGGAAGGGACAGTTAATCTGGGCAGAGAGTACCTGGAGAATGAAAAGAGGTGTTTGAACACATCTAAAACTTTCAGGAAACAACTAGAATGCACCTAAAAGAAGAGTGAGAATCTGGGAAGGAAGACATTGTTGAGAGCAAACTCCCAGGAAACAGAAGCAATCCATGTTTTTCTGCAGTTGTTATCTGGACATTGTAGACTGATACTTTATATTATGCATTAAAATGTGCTGCAGATGAACTCATTGTGTTTAAGATGATGAGGCAAAGAGGGTTAAGAATACACAAGGGAGAGTTAAGATTGTGAAATTCATGATTAGTAGAAAAACTTCAGCTAGGATTCTGCCATTTTTATCAAAAAACTGATACATGGCCAAAAAACAAGGCTGATTCACAGACTGAACAAAGTCTAACACTTCTTTAACAGACGCAGATTTGTACACTTTCCATCATCACTTGTTTAAATTGATAATCAAATCACAAACATCATAATATGCAATAGATAATAGATATTAACTAAACATAGTTGGTTATAGAAAACAAGTACTGTTGCATTTTTCTTGACACTATTATGAACTGAATGTTTGTGTCCCCTATAGCCAAATTTGTATGCTGAAATCCCAACCTCCAAAGATGTTATTAGGAAGTGGGGCCTTATGAGATCATTAGGTCATGAGCCCTCATGAATGGGATTAGTGCCTTTACACAAGGTGCCCCATAGAGCTCACCTTCTTTCTGCCATGTGAGGATACAATGAGCAGTCAGCAGTCTGCACCCCCAGGAAACAGCTTCTACCAGAACCTAACCATGTCGGCACCCTAATCTAGCATTTCTAACCTCCTGAAGTGTGAGAAATAAATTTCTATTGTTTATAAACCACCTGGTTTGGTTTGGTTGGTGGTTGTAGTTCCTAGGTCATATCTGACTCTTGTGACCCCTGGCAGGACTGCAACATGCCAGGCTCCTCTGTCCTTGGGATTCTCTGGCAAGAATACTGGAGTGGGTTGCGGTATCTTGTTCTAGCAGCCTGCACTAAGATACCAACTTAATAGAAAATATTTAGTAATATAGGCAAATTCATTACAGTCCTAAATTATATACATGTATATACATGTATATATATAATGTATATACATTTATATGTATATGCAATATGCATATATGTATATACATGTATATGGCAGTATTAAATTCAACAAACATTTAAAAAATTTTTAATTTAGAAAAATGAATGTCTTTTGGAAAAGTATTTTTTAGCCATATGAAAAATACCCTATATACCATCTTTGGATAAATGCTTTCCTACGTCATGGGCTCTCTTGCCGCATTTTCTTTACCTCTCCTCACATTGCCAGCTCATTTAAATGAATATAAAATGGATAAAATGTAGGTTCTTATAGTCACTTATGTGGACTGACTTCTTTTTAAAGTATCTTTTCTCTTCTCTTACAGTCTTGCCACTGTGCTGGCCTGATTTTATTACCTCTGTATCACTTATCTTTCCCCTTACTCTCCTACCAAATGCTACCAAATTAATCTATGAAATTAAATCCTTTGCTTAAAAATCTTTCATTAGTTTTCATTGACTCTGAGAGAGCAAATACCTAAACCTTCCATTCAAGGTCCTCCCTAACCACCTTTCACTCTTCTTAGTTTTAATTCTTACCTCATCTGTACCCTTTCCCTGAATATAAAGTGATTCATTAATACGCTTTCACCTTTGCCAATTGGTTCCATTAATGCACATTCCTGTTCGCCCAAGTTCATGTCCTCGGTTTTGCCATTCCTTTTGCATGGAATGCTAATTTCTGTTCCACACATTTGTATCTGTTAAATTTATACACTTAAAAACACAGTTCAGTGCCATCTCCACCAGGATTGCTTCTCATCCCTATAGTTAGAGGTGATTTCTTTCTCTCTTTGCTGCTGCTAAGTCGCTTCAGTCATGTCCGACTCTGTGCGACCCCATAGACGGCAGCCCACCAGGCTCCCCCGTCCCTGGGATTCTCCAGGCAAGAAGACTGGAGTGGGTTGCCATTTCCTTCTCCAATGTATGAAAGTGAAAAGTGAAAGTGAAGTCGATCAGTCGTGTCCGACTTAGCGACCCCATGGACTGCAGCCTACCAGGCTCCTCTGTCCATGGGATTCTCCAGGCAAGAGTACTGGAGTGGGGTGCCATTGCCTTCTCTTTTAGGTGTTTTTAAATGTATTGATTAGAGCAGCAATAGTACTACGTGCATGATGTTTATCACATGTTGCTTTGTACCACATTTCTTAGTGCATTTATTTTATTTCTTCAGCTGGTTTACAACCTACTTAAGAGGAGCCATTTTCATTTCTCATGTTTGACCCCACCATATTATACATGAGAAATACTTAGTAGAGACTTATTGAATGAATAAGGAGATCTTTATGATCTCTAATAGTGTCTAAGACATGGTATGTGACACCTAGTAGTTAAGAATTTAATTGAAAGTTGGACGTGAATTGAGTGGAGACCTTCCAGAAAACAAAAATAAGTGTTCATTTCTCTGTTATAAAATCAAGAACTATGGAAGGGGCTTCCCTGGTGGCTCAGCGGTAAAGAATCCACCTGTAATACAGGAGACATCGGATCGATCCCTGGGTTGGGAAGATTCCCTGGAGAAGGAAAGGGCAACCTACTCCAGTATTCTTGCCTAGAAAATCCCAGGGACAGAGGAGCCTGGTGGTCTACAGTCCATGGGGTCGCAAAACATCCAGACATGACTTAGATGTGACTAAACAACAAATAACTATAGGAACAGATGTCTTAAAACTGTTGCATATAAACATGTTACTAATTTTTATCATTTTGTTTTAGTGGTCTAACATTGGTAGTTCAACTCCTTGGTTAAGTTTATTCTTAAGTATTTTATTTTGTTGGGCCTAAATTTGAACAGAATTTAATTTTTTCTTTCTCGTAATTTGTTGTTAGTGTAAAGAAACACTGCAGATTTCTATATATTAGTATTGTATCCTGCTACCTTGCTAAATTCATTTATTCGTTCTTACAGTTTTTGTATGTAGTCTTCAGGATTCTCTATATAGGGTATCATGTCATCTGCAGATAGCTTTATGTCTTCTCTTCCAATTTGGATACATTTTATTTCTTTTTTCCTGTCTGATTTCTTTGGCTTGAATTCCCAATATTATGTTGAATAGAAATGGTGATAGTGGGCATCCTTGTGTTGTTTCTGAATTTAGTGGGAATACTTTCATGTTTTTGTGGTTGAGTATTACGTTAGCTGTGCATTTATTGTAAATGGCCTTTATTATATGTTCCCTCTATACCCACTTTGAAGGGAGTTTTTTTTTTTTCTTTTGTAAATGGAAGTTGAATTTTGTCAAATGCTTTTTCTGAGTCTATTGAAATGGTCATGTGGGTCTTGTCTTTTGTTAACGTGGTGTATGAAATTGATTCATGTATGTTGAACCATCCTGGTGACCATGGATGAATCCAACTGGATCATGGTCTGTGATCCTTTTTATGTATTGTTGGACTTGTCTTGGTAATATTTTGTTAAGGATTTCTGCATCTACATTTATCTAAAAATACTGACCAAACACTTTATTTACCTATGGAGTCTCTGTTTGGTTTTGGTATCAGGGTAATGGTGGCCTCATAAAACGAATTTGGGAGTATTCCTTCTTTGTAATTTTTTGGAATAGTTTGAGAAGGATAGGTATAAGTTCTTATTTATATGTTTGGTAATAGTCCCCAGTGAAGCTGTCCAGTCCTGGACTTTTGTTTGCAGGGATTTTTTGTTTATTTATTTTTAATTACAGATACTGTTTCACTTCTAGTGATCAGTCTTTTCAGATTGTTTCTTTTTGACTATGCCACGGCTAACTGTGTTTCTAGAAACTTGTGCATTTCTTCTCTATTGTTGACATATACGTCCTTCAATGATTTTTTTTTTTTGTATCTATGTTATTGGTTGTTATTTCTCTTTTTTCATTTCTTTATTTAAATCTTCTCTTCTTCTTGGTGAGCCTACATTGAGGTTTGTCATTTTATTAGTTTATCTTTTCAAAAAGCCAGCCCTTGGGTTCAACTGATCTTTTAAACTCTATTTCGTCTTTGAGCTTTATTCTTTCCTTTTTTTTTTTTTTAATTTGGACTTTGTTTGTTCTTGGGTATGTTCTTGATTACTGTACAATGTCATGAACCTCCATTCACAGTTCTTCAGGCACTCTATCTTTCAGATCTAACCCCTTGAATCTATTTGTCATTTCCACTGTATAATCATAAGGGATTTGATTCAGGTCATACCTGAATGGTCTAGTGTTTTCCCTACTTTCTTCAGTTTGAGTCTGGATTTGGCAATCAGGAGTTCATGATCTGAGCCACAGTCAGCTTTCAGTCTTGTTTTTGCTGACTATATAGAGTTCTCCATCTTTGGCTGTAAAGAATATAATCAATCTGTTTTCAGTATTGACCATCTGGTGATGTCCATGTGTAGAGTCTTCTCTCCTGTTGTGGAAAGAGGGTGTTGCTATGGCCAGTGCATTCTCTTGGCAAAACTCTGCCTTTGCCCTGGTTCATTTTGTACTCCAAGGCCAAATTTGCGTGTTACTCCAGCTGTTTCTTGACTTCCTACTTTTGCATTCCAGTCCCCTATATCGAAAAAAGACATCTATTTTGGGTGTCAGTTCTAGAAGGTCTTGTAGGTCTTCAGAGTACTATTCAATTTTACCTTCTTCAGCATTACTGGTGGGAGCATAGACTTGGATTACTGTGACATTGAATGGTTTGCCTTGGAAATGAACAGAGACCATTCTGTCATTTTTGAGATTGCACCCAAGAACTAAATTTCGGACTCTTTGTTGACCATGAGGGCTACTCCATTTCTTCCAAGGGATTCTTGCCCACAGTAGTAGATATAATGGTCATCTGAGTTAAATTTGCCCATTCCAGTCCATTTTAGTTCACTGATGCCTAAAATGTCGATTTTCACTCTTTCCATCTCCTGTTTGACCACTTCCAGTTTACCTTGATTCATGGACCTAACATTCCTGGTTCCTCTACAGTATTGCTCTATAGCCTCGGACTTTACTTCCATCACCAGTCACATGCACAACTGGGTGTTTTTGCTTTGGGTCCATCTCTTCATTCTTTCGGGAATTATTTCTCCACTTTTCTCCAGTAGCATATTGGGCACCTACCGACCTGGGGAGTTCATCTTTTAGTGTCAGTTATCAACCTTTATTGATAGTTTTTCTTAATTCTATTAATGTTTGCATAACCCCTTCTTTGAGCACTGGTGTGCTCTGTTTCATTATTTGTTCTTTCTTGCAGTTTGTCTTGCTCTTTTAATTGGGAGTGGTTCCTCTACTTTTTCATTTTACTTAACTGTATCTCTATGAATTTAGGAGAAAATAATCTACTGTGGTTTTAAAGGGGTGTTTTTATGTGAGGATGTCCCTGTGAATCTAGACTTTCTGTGTCCACAGTCTTTGGTAAGAAGGTTGATTTTGATACACCAGCCATATTTTTCCTCAGAGTGTCCTGGCCATTATCCTCTTGAGTATGGTTGATGTTGGGGGATTTATAGCCTTTTCAGAATGTGAGGCGGGTCCTCCTCTCTGCTCTATAGTGTCACCTCTTTCTCAAGGTTGGGGTTTGCTCCCAAGTTGGAGTAGAGGCTCTTACTGTCAGGCTCAGTCAGGCTTCACTGCCCTTTAGTGCATGCCCTGCCACAAAGGAGGTGGCTGCTCACAGAGGGTCTATGCTTTCCCTGTGTAGACACCCAGAGCTCTACTCAGAAGCAGCCCAGGGTCACATCCCATCCCCTGGTGTGTTTGTCCCAGATCTAGTACAGTGCTTTGGTTTAGAGTAGACTGAAGCTAAGGGTTAGAGTGTTGTGACTGCAGGAATTGAGGTGGCTGTGCTGCCACCAGAGTTCTACACTGTCTCTGTGGTAGATTTCTCCCAGGACCTGTCTGTTTCAGATCTAGAACAAGCTGTTGTATGGAGTGGGCTGAGCCAAAGTGCTCTTGCTGGGAGACAAAGCTCTGCATGCTCCTGAGAGTGATGACAGTGTTCACCACCACCCTACCTAGATTACACCTCAGGCCATCTAGTATGTTGTGTGTAACGGTTGTTGATCAGTTGTGTTTAACTCTTTGCAACCCCATGGACTGCAGCATGCCAGGCATCCCGTCCCTCACCATCTCCCAGAGTTTGCCAAGTTCATATCCATTGCATCGGTAATGCCATCCAGCCATCTCATTCTCTGATGTCCTCTTCTCCTTCTGCCCTCAATATTTCCCAGCATCATAGACTTTTCCAATGAGTTGGCTGTTTACATCACGTGACCAAAATACTGGAGTTTCAGTTTTAGCATCAGTCCTTCCAATGAGTATTCAGTATTCCAAGGAGTCTTCATTTCCTTTAAGATTGACTGGTTTGATCTCCTTGCTGTCCAAGGGACTCTCAGGAGTCTTCTCCAGCACCACAATTTGAAGGCATCAGTTCTTTGCTATTCTGCCTTCTTTACGGTCCAGCTCTCCAAACCCTATGTGACCATTGGGAAGACCATAGACTTGACTATGCCTTTGGCTAAGATCAAGTGTAGTATTGTGTGTGTGTAACTAGACCTTTTTTTCCAGGGCTGGTTGGCCCAGATTCTGCATCAGTCTGTGTTGTGGAATGAGTGAGTTTAGGAAGTTAACCTCTTTCAGCTAGGGGAGTGCAGGTGGGTGGCAATTTCCAATGCAAGGTGCTCTCTCTCTGCCCTAGTCGTTGGCAAGGCAGCATGTGTGTACTCCTAAGGAGTTAAGTCTGGGCTTCTCCAGCCCTTCTCTGTCCCAACAGTCCTCCCAGGGGCTCTTTACCTCTACATAGGACCCTAGGACTTGAGTGACCAGATTGTGATTCCATCTATGTGCTCCCCAGGACAAGTGTCTGTCCATGTGTACTCTTCTTTGCAGTTCCCTCCCAGGGATGCACCAATTCTTCAGTGCTAAGCTTTCTTTATAGTCCAACTCTCACATCCATACATGACTACTGGAAAAACCAAAGCTTTGAATAGACAAACCTTTGTTGGCAAAGTAATGTCTCTGCTTTTTAACATGCTGTTTAGGTTGGTGTATAGAAATGCAACAGATTTCTGTGTCTTTATTTTGTCTCCTGCAACTTTATCAAATTCATTGATGAGCACTAGTGATTTTCTGGTAGCATCTTTAGGATTTTCCATGTACGGTATCATGTCATCTGTAAACAGTGACAGTTTTACTTCCTTTCCAATTTAGATTCCCTTTATTTCTTTTTCTTCTCTAATTGCCATGCCTAGGACTTTCAAAGTTGTGTTGAATAAAAGTGGTGAGAGTAGACATCTTTGTCTTATTCTAGACCTTAGTGGAAATGCTTTTAGCCTTTCACTGTTAAGTATGTTAGCTGTAGGCCTGTCATATATGGCCTTGATTATGTTGAGGTAGGTTCCCTCTATGCCCACTTCTGGTGAGTATTTTTTATTATAAATGAGTGCTGAATTTTGTCAAAAGACTTTTATCTATCTAGTGATATGATCATATGGTTTTTATTCTTTAATTTGTTGATGTGGTGTTTCACACAGATTTATTTGCATATTCTGAAAAATCATTGCATCCCTAGGATAAATCCCATTTGATCATGGTGTAGGATCCTTTTAATGTAGTTTTGGATTCAATTTGCTAGTATTTTGTTGAGGATTTGTGTGTGTGTGTGTGTGTGTGGTCATCAGTGATATTAACTTGTTATTTTCTATTTTGTGTTATCTTTGGTTTTGGTAGCAGGGTTATGGTGGCCTCATAAAATGGATTAGGTAGTGTTCCTTCTGCAATTTTTGGAAATAGTTTTAGAAGGATAAGTGTTAACTCTTCTCTAAATGTTTGGTAGAATTTGCCTCTGAAGCCATCTGGTACTGGACTTTTGTTTGTTTTTAAATCACATTTTCAGTTTCACTGCTTGTTATTGGTGTGTTCATATTTTCTGTTTCTTCCTGGTTCAGTTTTTGGAGATTGTACCTTCTAAAAATGCGTCCATTTCTTTTAGGTTGTCTGTTTCATTGGCACATATAGTTGCTTGTAGTAGTCTCTGACGATCCTTTGTATTTTTGTGGCATATTTTTAATTTTATTGATTTGAGCCCTCTCCCTTTTTCTCTTAGCTAAAGATATATCAGTTTTGTTTATCTTCTCAAAGAATATCAGTGAAATTAAAAGCTGGGTTTTCTATAATTGTTTTCATTGCTATTAATTTCTGGTCTGATTTTTATGATTTCTTCTGGTAACTTTGGGTTTTGCTTTTTTCTTTCTCTAGTTCTTTAGGTGGAAGGTTCAGAGAAGGCAATGGCACCCCTCTCCAGTACTCTTGCCTGGAGAATCCCATGGACAGAGGAGCCTGGTAGGCTGCAGTCCATGGGGTCGCTAAGAGTGGGACACAACTGAGCGACTTCACTTTCACTTTTCACTTTTATGCATTGGAGAAGGAAATGGCAATCCACTCCAATGTTCTTGCCTGGAGAATCCCAGGGATGGGGGAGCCTGGTGGGCTGCCGTCTATGGGGTCGCACAGAGTCAGACACAACTGAAGCAACTTAGCAGCAGCAGCAGCAGGTGGAAGGTTAGGTTGTTTATTTGTGATTTTTGTTGTTTGCTGAGGTATGATTGTATTGCTGTGAACTTCCCTCTTAGAACTATCTTTGCCATGTCCCATAGGTTTTGGATTGTTGTTCTTTCATCTTCATTTGTCTCTAGGTATTTTTTTTTAATTTCCTCTTTGATTTCTCCAGTGATTCATTGGTTGTTTAGTAGCATATGGTTTAGCCTCCATGTCTTTGTGTTTTTTTTTACTTTTTTCTTATAGTTGATTTCTAATCTTACAGCATTGTGGTCAGAGAAGATGCTTGATATTATTTAAGTTTTCTTACAGCTTCCCTTGTGGCTCAGTTGGTAAAGAATATGCCTGCAATGTGGGAGACCAGGGTTCAATCTCTGGGTCAGAAAGATCCCCTGGAGAAAGGAAATGGCAATCCACTCCAGTATTCTTGCCTGGAGAATTCCATGGACAGAGGAGCCTGGTGGGCTATAATCCATGGGGTCTCAAAGAGCTGGACACTACTGAGCAACTTAACACTTTCTTAAATTTACCAAGGCTTACTAGTGACCCAGCATGTGATCTACCCTTGAGAATGTTCCTTATCACTTTAGAATAATGTATTCTGGTGCTTTCTGATGGGTTGCTCTATACGTGTCAATTAAGTTCTGGTGTAGTATGTCATTTAAGGCCTGTATTTCCTTATTGATTTTTCTGTTTGGATGATCTGGCCATTGATGAAAGTGGAGTGTTAAAATCCCCCACTGTGCTGTTTCACTGTCAATTTCTTTTTTTTTAATGGGTGTTTGATTTGCCATATATATTGAGGTGCTCCTAATTTGGGTGCATATGTATTTACAATTGTTCTCTTTTTTCCTTGGATTGATCCCTTGATCATCCTCTAGCTTTCTTTTTTGTCCCTTATAACAGTTTTATTTTAAAGTCTGTTTTGTCTGATATGAATATTGCTACTCCAACTTTCTTTTGATTTCCATCTGCAAGGAATACCTTTTCCATCTGCTAACTTTCAGTCCATCTGTGTCTCTAGATCTTGCAGACAGTATATATATGGGTCTTGTTTTTGTATTCATTCAACCAGTCTGTGTCATTGGTTGGGGCATTTAATACATTTACACTTAAGAGAATTATTGATATATATTTTCTTATTGCCACTTTGTTTAGTATTGGGGATTTATTTTTGTAAGGTTTTTTTTTCTTCCCTTTTATGTTCTCTTGTGATTTGATGACTAACTTTACTATTGGGTTTGGATTCCTTTTTATGTTCTGTGTGTGTATTCTAGCTTTTTGGTGTGTGGTTACCATGAGGTTTTTATATAGCTGTCTGTACACAAGATTGCTTTTTAAGTTGTTGGTCTTTTCATTTCAAATGCATTTCAGTCTCCTACATTTGTGTTCTCCTCTTCCCACACTTGCTGGTTCTGCTATTGTATTTGTGTGTGATTTCCTACCTATATTGTATGTTTGCCTTTACTGGTGAGCTTTTCCATTTATAATTTTCCTGTTGCGAGGTTTTCTTTTCCACCTAGAAGTTCCTTTAGCATTAGTTGCAAAGCTGGTCTGGTAGTGTTGAATTCTCTTATCTTTTGCTTCTCTGTAAAGCTTTTGACATCTCTGTCAAATCTGAATCTAAGTTTTGCTGGTAGAGTATTCTTGGTTGTAGGTTCTTCCCTTTCATTGCTTGAAATATTTTGTGCCACTCTCTCCTGGCCTGCATAGTTTCTGCTAAGAAATGAGCTGATAACCATATGGGAGTTCCCTTGTATGTTATTTGTTGCTATTCCCTTGTTGCTTTTAATATTTTTTCTTTGTCTTTCAGTTCAGTTCAGTTCAGTTGCTCAGTCATGTCCGACTCTTTGCGACCCCATGAATCGCAGCACGCCAGGCCTCCCTGTCCATCACCGACTCCCGGAGTTCACTCAAACTTACGTCCATTGAATCGGTGATGCCATCCAGCTATCTCATCCTCTGTTATCCCCTTTTCCTCCTGCCCCCAATCCCTCCCAGCATCAGAGTCTTTTCCAATGAGTCAACTCTTCGCATGAGGTGGCCAAAGTACTGGAGTTTCAGCTTTAGCATCATTCCTTCCAAAGAAATCCCAGGGCTAATCTCCTTCAGAATGGACTGGTTGGATCTCCTTGCAGTCCAAGGGACTCTCAAGAGTCTTCTCCAACACCACAGTTCAAAAGCATCAATTCTTTGGCTCTCAGCCTTCTTCACAGTCCAACTCTCACATCCATACATGACCACTGGAAAAACCATAGCCTTGACTAGACAGACCTATGTTGGCAAAGTAATGTCTCTGCTTTTCAATATGCTATCTAGGTTGGTCATAATTTTCCTTCCAAGGAGTAAGCGTGTTTTAATTTCATGGCTGCAATCACCATATGCAGTGATTTTGGAGCACCCAAAATAAAGTCTGACACTGTTTCCACTGTTTCCTCATCTATTTCCCATGAAGTGATAGGACCAGATGCCATGATCTTCGTTTTCTGCATGTTGAGCTTTAAGCCAGCCTTTTCACTTTCCTCTTTCACTTTGTCTCTAATTTTTGTCAATTTAATTGCTGTATGTCTCACTGTGTTCCTTCTTGGATTTTTCTTGCCTGGCACTCTCTGTACTTCCTGCACTTGGATGACTGTCTCTTTTCCCATATTAGGAAAGTTTGTAGCTATTATCTCAGGTTCTTTCTTCCTCTCTTGGAGCCTATAATGCAAATATTGATGCATTTAATTTTGTCCCAGAGATCTCTTAGACTGTCTTTATTTCATTCTTTTTGCTTTGTTCTTTCCCACAGTAGTGATTTCCACCATTATGTCTTCCAGATCACTTATCCCTTCTTCTGCTTCAGTTATTCTATTGATTCTTCTTAGTGTATTTTTTATTTCAGTTATTGTTCATCTCTGTTTTTCTTTAATCCTTCTAGGTCACTGTTAAACATGTCTTTATCCTCTTGATCTATACCGCCATCTTTTTCTGAGATCTTTGGTCTTCTTTACTACCATTATACTGAGAGCTTCCTCAGTGGCTCAGTGGTAAAGAATCTACCTGCAATGCAGGAGACACAGGAGACACAGGTTCAGTCCCTGGGCTGGGAAGATCCACTGGAAGATGGCATGGCAACCCACTCCATTATTCTTGCCTGGAGATCCCATGGACAGAGGAGCCTGGTTGGCTACAGTCCATAGGGTGGCAAAGAGCTGGACATGACTGAAGCGATGAAGCATGCACTCCATTACTCTGAGTTGTTTTACAGGTGGATTGCCAGTCACTGAATTGTTCTTCTGGGGTTTTATGTTTTTCCTTCATCTGGGACACATTCCTCTGCTCTGTTATTTTGCCTTAACTTTCTGTGATTGCAGTTTCCATTCTTCAGTCTTCAGGGTTGTAGTTCTTGCTTCTGCTGTCTGCCCCTGGTGAATGAGGCTGTCTAAGAGACTTGTGTAGGCTTTCTGGTGAAGTCAGGGGGAACTGGTGCCTGCCTCTTGGTGGGTAGAACTGGGTCTTGTCCTCTGGTGGTCAGGGCCACATCAGGGCAAGTTTTTAACTGGCAGCTGTATGCTTAGGAAGACTTCAAACAGCCTGTCTGATAATGGGTGGGGCTGTGTCCCTTCCCTCTTGGTGTTTGGCTAGAGGTGTCCCAGCACTGGAGCTTAATGGGCGGGGCCAAGTATTTGTGAGAAAATTGTGGCCTCCAGGAGGGCTCATGCCAATGAGTATTCCCCAGAGCTATCAATGTCTTTGTCCCTGCAGTGAGTCACAACCACCTCCTGGCTGCCAACCCTCCAGTACCAGCAAGTAAATCTGGCTTAGGCTCTCTGAAGTCATTGCTTTTTTCCCTGAGTCCTGGTGTACACACGACCTTGTGTTTGCTTCCTAGGAGTGTAGTTTCCATTTACTCCAGTCTTATGGAATTCCTGTGAACCAGCCCAACTGGCAATCAAAGCCAAATTCTCTGGGGGTTTCTCCTCTTAGTCCTGGACCACCAGGCTGGGGAGTCTGACATGGGTTGCTGAACTTTCACTTCTGTGAGGAGAAGTTCTGTGATGTAATTATTTTTCAGACCCGGTAGATATGGGATTTGACTTTATCATGATTGCACCCCCTCCTACCATCCAGTTGTGGTTTCTCTTCTTTGGATGTAGGATACTTCTTTTTCACTTGCTTTTGGTCAATGTAGGTTTCACCATTTTTTGGTCAATGATTGTTTAGCAGTTATTTGTGATTTTGGTGTTTTTGTAAACAGAGGTTAGCTCATGTACTTCTACCCTACCATCTTCAAGACAGTAAATATTTTTTATTTTGTCAGCCATAGTGCCTTGACCCAGCTATTCAGTTCTGTTGTGGCAGCATAATCACCCATGGACAAATATGTAAATAAAACTATAGTTGTGTCTAATAAAAGTATTTACAAAAACAGGTGGTGGGCTGTATTTGGCCCATGGGCTGTATTTTGCTTTCTCCTGTCTAAAGCAGATGATAGTGAATTAGATTTTAACAGCAGTCTCATTATTTCATTTTCTGTCAATAAAAAGAACCAGGAAAATGAATACTTTACATTTTAGCAAAGTGAATAAATAACGAATTTAGTTCATTAATTTTACATAAAGAAATGTGGTATTTGGTTTCACAGCTTATCTGTATGATAGCACTTAAAGTGATCCATGATTATGAGATTGCCAGCTAACTTAGAAAAACTTAGCAAGAAAAGCAACAATGAACACTATAATACTTCCTAAAAATATTTGAACTTTTTGCTGAGTTTCTTAAGTCTTAAAATAATTAAGGATAAAATTACAAGATTCAGTAAAACTGTAAACTAAAATGTGCGTATTTCTGGCATAATTGGCTTGCCTATTCATCAGATATTGTACTAGGTCAGATACTGAGAGATTACAAATAATGACAGATTGTTTTGTTAGGTAGTTGTTAAAAATTTAAATTTAAAACTTTACAGCTGGCATAGGGAAAACCTCCTATCTTCAGTGGTTTTGCAGAATGAATATATCATTGTACTCCAAAGTTGGAAGTGTCCTTAAAGTAATGGAAACTAAAGACAACCTTGTCTAGAGGTCTTTTGGTACAACTGCGTTCACTGAGGTTTTCCGTTTATAGAGTCGGAATGGAAGCATTAAGGCAGTATGTCTGCTTGATACTTTGTGGAAGAATTTGTTCCATTGGCCCATAAAGAACCACAGACATGCTTAATTGCTATGCTAATCCAGCTTGTTAACTCAGAAGGTAGCTTCTCATTATTTATAAAAAGAAAAGTAGTCATTCTAAAGTCATGACTCTAAAATCAGCTAAATGTCAGGTACTCTGTTAGGCACTGCAGAAAGCATTTCCGCCTTGGCTACACGGTGACAAAAGCAGGTAAAAAACTGAGGACAGTTGTTTATCTATGATCAGGAAACTTTCTGTTTGGTACAAGTTAATATAAGCACTATTCAATACAACTAAGGAAAAGCCATCACATCTTCTTACAGTTAGTCTAAGGTCTCACCCATTGATGTTAGTCACAAAATTATAGACATTACTACATCAACCTCAGCTTAAGTAACTTTTTTTTTAATACTTTTCAAAGGACTTTCAACTTATTTTCAAAATACTGTGATAGGCAGTGCATCCTATAATTGTTGATAAATAAGTTCAACTTATTAATCACAGCAAACTTGCTTTTTTAATCTTGTTTTTTTATGAGTTAAAAATATTAAATATGGAAAAAATAAGCAAAACTTGATAACTTTTAAACTGTACTCACACTTGCCCTTCATCTTTCCTTCCTTTTAATATTTCTGTATTTTATAGTCATTTATATTTGATTTACGTTTCTCTTAATAGAGGAAGAACTTTTAGATTTTAGCTAGAGGGAAAGGATTGTGATTGATTGAAGATCAGGAACTGTGAGTATAAGATGTAAGCTCTGCCATTAACAGGGAGTGTCACCTCAGATGTCTGGGCCCTGGGTTTTTTATCTGTAAAATGAAACTTCTTAATGACTTATAACGAGCCTTACACTTCAGAGTGATATGAAATGCTTTTGATATTGATATCCCTGAGGTCTCACATGGAGTAAAGATGCTGAAAACAAGTTAAAGTAGTCTCTCTGTGTATCTCTCCATTTCTGTCCCTCTGACACACTATGTCCTATAGTAGAATCTGCAGGAATTCATCCTATCTCTAATAGAGCTTGTGCCACAGGTAATGCCAAATTTTGGGGGTCTTAGATTTATATGCATATTACAGAAAACTCACAATTGATAGATGATAGCTGGGGTCTATACATAGTTGATGGATAAATACATAGACATTGATGGAAGGGGAGAGGGAAGAAATAGAAAACAGGGAAGTTCAAAGAGACTGTTAAACTTTTGGTTTGTTAGACTGTTAAACTTTTGGTTTGTTAAATTATAGCTCTTCTACCCATGATGCTACATAAATAGCAACCTCTCCATGATGACTCTTCAGTGGTTCCAAACACTGCTGCTTTAAATTTAGGACTTAATGTAGGACTAGATAGTTGAAGCCAGAAAGCTAATCTGTTATTAATACTACTAAGACTGTGTGTCTAGAATACTTTCTGGCTGTGCTGTTGGAAAAGGCTTCATTGGTGCCTCAGATGGTAAAGCATCTGACTGCAATTCAGGAGTCTCAGGTTCAATCCCTGGGTCAGAAAGATCCCCTGGAGAAGGAAATGGCAATCCACTCCAGTATTCTTGACTGTGAGATCCCATGCACAGAGGAGCCTGGCGGGCTACAATCCATGGGGTTTCAAGAGTCAGATACAACTTAGCGACTAAACCACCACCACCATGCTATTGGTACATAGAGAAGAAGAGAAAGGTTATTCTGTTATGTAAACTAATATCAATGTTTAATTGTAGGATAAGCGTAGCATCTCTTGGTACATTTTGCATTTCTTAGTTGTTGGCCTTGATGATCAATTAGAATGATGCACCAAGAAAACTGAATGAAAACTAAAATTGGAATGAGGTACACCAAACACAGTAAGTATTTGTAATTTGTTCTCTGTAAGTTCTTAGGGGAACATGGATGTGATTAAAATGAAAATCGCTCAGTCGTATCCAATTCTTTGCAACCCCATGGACTCTATAGTCCATGGAATTCTCCAGGCCAGAATACTGGAGTTATAGGTAGCCTTTCCCTCCACCAGGGGATCTTCCCAACCCAGGGATTGAACCCAGGTCTCCTGCATTACAGGTGGATTCTTTACCAGCTGAGCCACCTCAGAGCTACAAAAAACAAAAACAAAACAAACAAACAAAAAAACCTTAGAGACTCTGATAAAAAGAATTTTGTGTAAAAGGAAAAACAACAACGCAGAGTTAGAATAGCTCTTTTTAACTAGTGAAACCATGAATAGTAGGGATAAGAAACAGTGGGAACCTGCCTGATTGAATCTACCTCACATTTGTGAAATCTAGTTGCAAAAGAAACAAAGTATCTGAAACTCTTGAAGACAACCCTCATTTAGACATTTCCATTTGTCTCAAGTAAGGAAATGCTTTTCCTATAATATAGATCTTTCTTTGGCTATGCTATACTTTTATTATCATAATCTAATAGAGCAGCACTGTTATCTCATCAGTGATGCACTGTGAGATATTCTACTGCATTCTGAGTATACTTCCAAAGTTTCAGTCTGTAACATTTGCATAGTTTGGGTCCTAAATTGTGTATATATATACACACACTGTGGCAAACAAACAGGCATAGCTAATTGTGTATAGATTAGAAGACCAGGGTAGGGGGCAGTTAATTTTCCACAGAGATCCCAAACCTCCCCTCCTAGTATGATAAAAGGTATTTATAGTTGTTTGATCTATTTGTTTAACTTGGTTCATTTTCTTGTGTTCTTTTTTTTTCTTCCTTATTATTAGTCTTTATACCATGAAGTTTTCTAATGGTTGCCCAGTCATCTGGAAAATATGATGAAAGAGGGAGAAAGCTTCTGCCACATCAAAGGTAAATGAGGTTAAACTACCCCAAGGAAACAAAATAATAAAATCATGCACTAGGTAAGACCTTGAAAGATACTAATTTTTGAAGGCCATTGCCCTTCAATCCAAATTACACCTAAATCATTTCTAGGCTAGTAATATTATTTTGAAAGTCTTCATAGGAAAAAAAAACAACAGAGGCTTACAACCACTTTAAGTGTGTAACATTTTTAGAAAATGATAATATATTTCAGCATGGTAACAAGCCATGGTGTCAAGACAGTCTTCCTTATGTTCAGCTCAATTCTGACAGTGTGTTTTCATGTTCTTTCTTAGTAAAGCCAGGGTATATTTAGAATTAATACTTTGGCTATATGTGGTTTTTTCAGTGTCTCCTATCATATAGGAGCAGAGAAGTCAGAGAAGACTTGTTTCACCCTTTCAGATACATAACGGAAGGCATTCAATGCCTTAAGAAGAAAAGGTATTGGAACCTTGGGTTTCTTGACTCTTTACCTTCTCAATGGGAGTCTGAAAAATCAAGGGTTCTGTTCTTCAAACATAACCATGGTTCATAGGCTTTGTGAAGAGTTACCTCCTGTCAGATTTTTGGATCCTGGGCTCTCAGTATCTCATGAAGAACTGATATTTTAATTCATAATAATTATTGGGAGTCAAATAAAGGGGAAAAATTAGACCCTTTATATTAGGAACTTTCAAAAAACTTTGTTATAGACCAGTTGGCCTATTAAAAGGTCGTAGTTAATTCCAATGCCATCCTTTGAGAAAAAGTTATATTACTGGATTGATTATATTTTGAGGACCAAGATACAGAGTTTATATCTTATTTCTCTACTGTCAACTGTTTTTGTAATAGTTCTAGTAGTTTCATGTTAGTTTCATCATTATATATGCTAATAGTGATCCCACAACCTTCTGCATGCACCACTTCTCTCTTCATTCTGTTCTTAATCAGATAATGCCATCAGCTTTTAGGCTTCTATTGTTGTTGTTTAATCGCCTCAGTCATGTCTGACTCTCTGCGACCCTGTGGACTGTAGCCTGCCAGCCTCCTCTGTCCATGGGATTTTCCAGACAAGAATCCTGGAATGAATTGCCATTTCCTACTCCTTTTAGGCTTTAAATGCTACCTAATGAATCCCAAATGTATATGTCAGCACAATACCTCTTCCTTTATCTGGACTCTTCTAGCTGGCTACTGCCATCTCTATATGAAACAAGTGTTTCAAAATCAGTGTGTCCCAGAGAGAACTCATGTCAACCCCTGACACCATTCAACCTGATCCTTCCAATCTCAGTAAATAGCATTTCTATTATTCTAGTTGCTTATGCTAAAAACCATGGGGAAATTCTTGAGTCCTGTTTCTTTTTACACCTTATGTTCAACTAATGCACAAAATGTTGTCCTTTCCCTCAAAGTATATCCCCCAGACTGGCCACTTCTTACAACTACCATAGCTACAAGCCTTGTCCTGGACATTCTCTCATTTGTCTGGATTATTGTGGACTCCCTAGCCCAGAGTCTGTTTTCTATTCAACAACCAGAGTAATCCTTTAAAAATATGTCAAGCCTCAGCACTCTGTTTAAAAATACCCACTAGTTTCCCATTTCAGACAAAAATCCCATGTTATTCACCTCCTATTTACCTTTCTCTGACTTCATTTCCTATTAACTTTCTTCTACTTAATCTCTTTCAATACACACTGGCTTCTTTACTAGTCATTGCCTTCTGCTTCAAGGCAGTTTTACCCACTATTTTCTCTCTCAGGAAAACTCTTCCCAGGTTATCTTGAAGGGCTTGTTTCTTTACTTTCTTTCAAGCTAAACTCATGTAATTGGTCGAAAATCCTTCCCTGAACATCTTATTTTAGATATGCTGTCCCTTCTCTAGCTCCCTGATCATACTTTTACTTTTATTCAAAACACTTTTACACTACATGTGATTTTATCTAGAGTTCATAAACTCTTTTAAGACATACTTTTTAATTTGCTTACTACTGTGTCCACAGCACCTACAGCAACACTTGAATGAGTGAAATGTTTTATGTGAGATTTTCTCAGGTGCATTATCTCTAAAACAGAAATGGCTATTTTCTGGGCTGTAGTTACTACAAAACATTCTGTAAAATTATTAGCTAATTTATCAGGACAAAGCAATTCAAACAACAAATGGATAACATTGTCTAAGCTAATAATTTTACAGAATTCTAAACTTGTAATTTTGGAAGTTTGGAGAAGGGGTACTTAAAAGTTGGCAAGGATTCTTTGTTGCATGCACTGGTGAAGTACTTTGACTTGTCCATTCATTCACTATTTGACAAGTGTTTCCAAGTCTCATTCATACAAAATGCTCTGGAATAATGTGAGGTTGTTTCAAAGATCAATCAGGATGGCAGAGTATGAAGACATGGAACTCATTTCCCCCAAGGGATACATCAAAAATGCACCTACGTGTGCAACAATTCTCAGTGAAAAGTAACTGGAAACTGGCAGAAAAACTCCTCTACAACCAAGACTGTAAGAAAGATCCATGTGTAATAGGGTAAGGGTGGAGAAACACAGTCTGGTCAGAAAGGGAGAATACAGGGGTGGGGAGTGAGTGGTGGGGTGCTCTGGTCCTGGGGTCTTGTACAGGGGATTTGAGCCCCCTTGGCTGGTTAAAGGACATTTGGGAGTAACAGGAGAGCTGTGGGAAGCC
Source organism: Bos indicus (assembly GCF_029378745.1). Classification (NCBI taxonomy): domain Eukaryota; kingdom Metazoa; phylum Chordata; class Mammalia; order Artiodactyla; family Bovidae; genus Bos; species Bos indicus. Next base: position 61,900,159 of record NC_091760.1, read on the forward strand.
TGGACTTCTCTCATAAGGAGTCTGCATACGTTGGCTTGCCCTCAAGGCGAGGCAGAGAGGCAGGACTGAAGACTGCTCCACCGTTTGCCAGGTTCCCTTCATGCGCCTCAGTGTGCATGCCAGCCCAAGCTGAGTGAGAACTCTAGTCCTACTTATTCCACAGCAGAGCACAGCACTGGATTGAGAGCTTCCATGATCAAGGAAAAGACTTTACCTTGGGACACAGAGGTTATCCTGTCCTGAGGTGGAGCCTGGGTGGGGTAGTAGCAGCTTTGGTTGGCACTTACTCAAGCAGCACATTGGAAGCAGCCCGGATCTCTGACTCCCCATAGCTCACACATGGTACATACTACGAGTCCACACATCCCACATCCCTCACCCTAAGTGTGACTCCACAACAGGGCACGGGTGTGGTGGCTGGAGGCAGTGATCGACAGAGGAACAAAGACTTGGACCCAAGGCTGCATCTGAGTGGAATGAGGGAAGCGATTGCTGGCTCCTGCACAGGCAGCACACTGGAGACAGCTCAGACCTTTCTGAAGCCAACACAAGCTGTGAGCACCTGTACAACCTCCTACCCCTTGCTTCTTTACTCCCCCACTCTGAGACAAGGGTCCTGGTCCTGGGAGAGGAGAAAACATACACTTAAAGGGGACAGTGCCAGCTCAGAACTTCTACTCTAGCAACTTGGGACCAAACCCTGTCTCTGATAGGGTGGTGACAGCCACTGAGAAGAGGGTAGGTCCTGCCTTAATCCAACTCTAGCCCTATCTTTTCCCAAAGTGATAGTTGCCAGCTCACCCTGAGGAAAGTGGTGACTTGTGTCCATGTCACATCTCTCTCTCCCATCAAAGGCATTGGGCACATACAGTCTACACAGGGGTGCTCCCACATAAAAACATCTTTTAAGATCACAATAGGTAATTATTTTACCTAAACATACAGAGGCAGAAAAAGTTAAGCACATGAAAAGGCAGAGGAACTGGCCTCAATCAAAAGAGCAAGAGCAAAGTCATGAAAAATAATGAAACAGGAATAAACAACATACCAGATAAAGAATCCAAAGAATTGGTAATATGAATGTTAACTGAATTAGGGAAAAGAATAGATGAACACAGTGAGAATTTTAATGAGGAACTAAGAAAGACTCAATCAAAAATGAAGAATTCAATAGCTGAAAGAAAAAAATACACACACTGGAAGAAATGAACAGCAGCCTAAGTGATTCAGAAAAACTCATATGTGATCTGAATGATAGAAAATGGAAATCACCTAATTGGCAAGAAGAAAAAAAAAAGCCTGTTTAAATGATAATAGTTAAAGAGATTTCTGAGATAACATTAAGCATACCAATGTTAGCATTATAAGAGTCCCAGAAGAAGAGAGAAGGGGATCAAAAGTATATTGGAGGAAATTATGGCTGAATACTTCTTAACATGGAGAAGGAAACAGATATCCAGATGTAGAAGCACAGAGGGTCCCAAACAGACCCACACCAAGACATATTATAATTAAAATGGCAAAAATTAAAAACAAGGAATCATATACAGTCTAATCCCCATAAAGATATCAGCTTGAAAACTGAAGCTGAAAGTCTTTCTCTTAGGTTTAGAAACAAGAATGTTCACTCTTGCCACTTCTACTTAACATAATATTGGAAATCCTAGCCACAAAAGTATTTGCAGGTGACACGGTGCTATATACAGAAAACTCTCAAGTATCCACCAAAAAAAAAAAAAAAAAGGACAACTATATATATATTAGAATGAATAAATTGATTCAGTAAAGTAGGATACAAGATTAATCTACAGAAATATGTTGCTTTTGTATGAAGTAATGTACTATCAAAAAAGATATTTTTTATAACTCCAATTTAAATCACACACCTAAAAAGAATAAAATATCTAGGAATAAACTTAACCAAGGAAAGGAAAGACCTATACTCTGAAAGCTATAAAACATTTAGGAAGGAGACTGAAGATGATACAGAGATAGAAAGATGTCCTGTGCTCTTGGATTAGAAAAAATTAATATTATTTAAGTGGTCATAAATAACTCAAAGCAGTCTGCAGATTTACTGCAATATTATCAAAATGCCCATGACATTTTTCATGGAACTAGAAAGAATAAATCTTAAATTTATATGGAACCACGAAAAGACCCAATATTGACAGAGCAATCTTGACAAAAAAGAGCAAAGCTGAAGTTATTACCCTTTCTGACTTAAGAGTATACTACAAAGCTATAGTTGCCAAAACAGCATGACACACAAAAACAAACATAGTTCAATGAAGCAGAATAGAGAGCCACAAAAAAAAAGCCACACTTCTGTGGTCAATTAATCTACAACAAAGGAGTCAAGAATATACAGTGGAGAAGACTGTCTCTTCAATAAGTGGTGCTGGAAAACTGGACAACTACATATTAAACTATGATATTAAAACATTTCCTCACATCATATACAAAAATAAACTCAAAGTGGATTAAAGACCTAAATGTGATACCTGAAACCATGATACTCCTATAAGAGAACACAGGCAGAACATTCTTTGATGTAAACTGTAGCAATATTTTTTTTGAATCAGTGTCCTAAAGCAAAAGAAAAGCAAAAATAAACAGGACCTAATTAAACTTAAATGCTTTTGCACAGCAAAGAAAACCATCAACAAAATGAAAAGATAACTTGTGAAATGGGAGAATATTTTTACAATATAACCAACAAAGAGTTAACATCCAAAATATATAAACAGCTCATACAAATCAATATAAAAACAACAAATTCAATCCAAAAATGGTCAGAAGATCCAAACAGAAAGTTTCCCCCCCCAAAAACAGATAGCTAATAGGCATATGAAAAGATGTTCAACATCACTAATCATTAGAAAACTGCCAATCAAAATGAGAGATCACCTCACACCTGTGAAAGTGGCCATCATCAAAACGTCTATAGACAAATGTTGATGAGTATATGGAGTGAAGGGAATTCTCACACTCTGTTGGTGGGAATGTAAAAGTGGAGCACCCACTATGGAAAACAGTATAGAGGTTTTCTTTAAAAAACTAGAAACAGAACTACCATATGATCCAACAGTTCCAATCCTGGGTATTTATCTGGAAGAAAAAAATGAAAACAAAATTTGAAAAGATATACCTACCCCAGTCTTCCTAGCAGCACTCTCATACAGTAGCAAAGATGTAGAAACAACTCAAGTGTCCATCAGCAAATGAATGGATAAGGAAGATGTGGCATATATATACAATGCGATATTACTCAGAGAAAGACAAATACTGTATGGTATCACTAATATATGGAACCTAAAAAATAAATACATAGAGAAAAGTAGAAGCAGATTCATAGATACAGAAAACAAATTAGTGATAACCAGTGGGAAGAGGGACAGGGAGAAGGGCATGATAGTGTATGGAATTAAGAAATACAAACTACTAAGTAAAAGATAGATAAGCAATAAGGATATATGGTATAACATGGGGAATTATAGTCATTATTTTATAATAACTTTTTAAAAATTTAAATTTATTTATTTTAATTGGAGGTTAATTACTTTACAATATTGGTAAAGTAATTACCCATACATCGACATGAATAACTTTTAGTTGATTATAATCTGTAAAAATACTGAATCACTATTCTGTACATCTGAAACTATATTTCAATATATTACATAATTTATAATAGGAAAAAAATAGTTGATTCAGAATTTGCCCTCAGCTTATTCATCTAAAACAAAGGTTGTGATTTACAATAACCTGCTTTCAGTTCACAGTGGCTACTTATGTTCTAGACATTCCCAATGCAAATTGGTACTCTAGAAATAATGAAAACCCAATGTATTTCATTAGAAAATAATAGCAAGAATAAAATTATTAAGCAATTGGAATTCAGAACTGCCTGAAAACCAAAACCTTATTATGCTCTTTGCCTAGACTTCTAGAATGACATTCCTTGAAATTGCTTAGTATTTCCATTTATCATTTTACTAATCAAAATCTGAGAGTTGTATCAAATACATAATATAGAGTATTACTGTTGGTTCCCTTTTTACAAATGGTCATGTTATATGATTTTATTTTAATTGGAAGTTGACTACCATACCTTTAGAAACTTCCAAACCCAGGGATGATGAACTATTTGTTCAATTTGCTATTGTACTATACGACATCAACACAAAAATTACTTAGCAATAATTCAACTATGAAGATGTAGGAATTTATATTTCAAAATTAGAAATCAAACTGTAATTAAGATTGCAGAAGTGGGCCAAGTAATCTTGAATTGTAAACATAAAGACATATAAATTACTTTAGAAATGGAAATCATATCTAATAAATATTGAAGTGAACCACTTAGAGAAATAAGACCACTAAAATACACTACATGGCAATTAAAATAAAATAAACATTTATTAAACGTACTAATTTATTAGGCTGTGTTGGACTAAACAAATATAATTTGATATCTTATTTTTCAGGCTTATTTAATGACAGATGTATCATATCTCATTCTGATACAACCTTCATTAAATCTGAAGTCTTGGATTTGAACAGGGATATCATATGTTCCCTTCAGTTTTTAATCTTCTTGAAATATCAGTTTGATTCTTGGGAAGGCTCTGAAAGTCACGGACTGAAGTCTCCTGATTATCAATGAGGCTGTTCTGCCAGTAGTGGCCAGAGAACACAACCTGTCATGAGGAATATAAACCTCTATAAGGGTAGAGATCTTTGTCATTACCAAGTACCTAGAATACTGCATGGCACTGCAAGGCACAAGGTGAGGACTCAACATTTATGTCTGTATCTGAGTTACCCCTTAATTTATTCACTTGTAAAATTAAGTGATTTAATTATATAAAAATTTCCTTAAATGGGATCCTAAGAGTCAACAGATATTAAAAGGTATTATCTATGTCTCAGATATGTTTGGGAATCAGGGGGTTAAACAAAATTAGTAAGATTTCTTTACTGAAAGACTTTTATATGCAAATATGAGAGAAGAAAAGCATGTGTAATAGTTCTCAACCTTTCTTTTTCCTATAAAGCATCTATAAAAACCATAATACATAAATTACCATATTTCCTCCCATCCACTGGCTTATGAAAGTGGTCTCTGCTAATTGTTCAATATTGTTCCATTTCAGAAGTACTAATAATATCCTTTCTTACTTCCTCTACAGCTACCTGGATTACTGTTGCTCTGTTCCTACTAACATAGACAAATTAAAGCTGAGATTTGAAACATTTCTTAAAGTAAATTTAATGTAAAACTTCATGAAAAGCAATGGGCTTAATGCTACATGTCATGTAAGCATTGTCTGGGTGGCTAGCCCTGCTCCTTAGTTTTCTTACCCTCTAAGAAGTGTGACCACAACTCAGAAACAATCTAATGATGTTGGAAAAAATAAAAGACCTAGTCTCAGTGTAGGTTGTTCTTAAGTTTCTAATGACATCTGGGAAATCTATTCATAAGACACTAAACAAGTATCTGCAGGTATCATCTCTTAGTTGATGTAGGTTTTTTTGAGTAACCAACTTTGATGCCTAGATGCGAGTCATTTCTGTTCCAGTATTTATCTTCTTTGGGTTTCTGGGAAATCTCTTCTGTGATAATGTAGGAAATTCTGAAAGTGTTGGAACCCAGCATCATTCTCTCCTCAGACCTTGATTTCTGAAAAGTTCTACATTTTTCTTTCTCTTCTCTCATTTTGTAATGAGCTGTCCATCAATACACTCACCTGACTCCCTAAACATGGGGGCTTTATTGAGACTGTTGGTTCTATAGTGAGTCTGACTTAAAACTTACAACTCTACCATTTACTCCTTGACAACTAATTTCTCAACCTCAATTCCTTCTTTTGGAGGGGACAATGACATTTTTTTTAACCTCAAAATTATTGTGAGAATTAAGCAATGAATGGCATTAGGGGACTTAGTGGTGAGTTTAACCCTAAAATAAGGTTTTCAGTGAATGTATGTTATTAATACAATCTTGTATAAAAGTCCTTCTTCTTCCCAACATTGTGCTGCCCTCTATCCCCAGGGACCTGCACTCTTTTAACCTGCTTCTTTCTAAGATTCTAAATGATACTGACTTGCCTAAATTAGATAAGCAACTGTTGTTTCTCCAATAACGTTTAGCTATAGTGTTTACCATATATAAGCAAACTGACAACTTGGGTATCTACCAAACAGAGCACATTTGAGATGTGTGAAAAGGAGGATTTCTGGGGTAGGGAGAGCAGAGAGGATGAGAATAAGTGTTGAGAAATACTGAATTTTCTTCACTGGTGGTTTGTTCTGATTAGTCACCACTTAATTATTCAGCAGTATATTTCTAGTCTATAAACTCTGGTTTTTCTATGTCTGTATGACACGTCTAATCTGCAGTAGCATAGCTGATTCTCACCCCCCCACCTCCACACACACACTTTTTCCCCTGCCATATTAGCAAGTGATAGCCAAACAATTAACCACAGCTAGACTATGGTGCTCTGAACAAGCTGTCAAAGAAGCTAAAATAACTAGATCAACTAAGACACAATCTGCTTATTTTCAGTTGTCTTGAGCATGGCCTGAATCTCTCACTTCATTCAATTTTGGGTTAACTCTTACTCTCCTGGAATTTAGTTTTCCTGATTTTACTGAATAATGAAGGGACAGTGACAGAAACAGGGATATAAAAAGTTGAGCACAGTTACGTGCCACAGTTGTATGGGAGATGTGTGGAAGACATGACAGCTGGTTGTGTCCAAGGGCAGTAAACAAAGAGTGGACTATCACTGTCCCTCAGGCTCCTAATCAAAACTTTCTAGGTACGTTAATGAAATGTCTGGCTTAAGTATTCAATATGTCAGCACATCATCCTTTCCTTTATTATTTTTTTTCTTTTCCCAGGAGAAAACAAAAGAGAGCTTGCTCATCTCCACAGGGATCGTGCATGACAAATTTTATTCAAAAAGGTAAATTTACAAGGAAAATGTGTGACACCAAATGTGTGGAGAGACTTGGAAAGTAAGCAGCCAAAACTGTAACAAGTAGCTAACAAGCAGCAACTTTCTAATGAGTACAGCCAACCACAGTGACAAAAGTAGATGAGGACTGGGCTGAAAATGGAATGGTAGTCAGGTTAGCAAGGACAGAAGAACCCTGGGCTTCCTTGGAGGTTCAGTGGCAAAGAATCCGCCAGCGCAGGAGACATGGGTTCAATCCCTGTTTGGGAAGATCCCACACACCACAGAGCAACTAAGCCTATGTGCCAAGAAAAACAGATGGCACTAATGGCATCTGGCCCCATCATTTCATGGGAAATAGATGGGGAAATGGTGTAAACAGTGTCAGACTTTATTTTGGGGGGCTCCAAGATCACTGCAGATGGTGATTGCAGCCATGAAATTAAAAGACACTTACCCCTTGGAAGGAAAGTTATGACCAACCTAGATAGCATATTCAAAAGCAGAGACATTACTTTGCCAACAAAGGTCCGTCTAGTCAAGGCTATGGTTTTTCCAGTGATCATATATGGATATGAGAATTGGACTGTGAAGAAAGTTGAGCACCGAAGAATTGATGCTTTTGAACTGTGGTGTTGGAGAAGACTCTTGAGAGTCCCTTGGACTGCAAGGAGATCCAACCAGTCCATTCTAAAGGAGACCAGTCCTGGGAATTTACTGGAAGGACTGAGGCTGAGGCTGAAACTCCAATACTTTGGCCACCTCACGTGAAGAGTTGACTAATTTGAAAAGACCCTGATGAAGGGGGGGATTGGGGGCAGGAGCAGAAGGGGATGACAGAGGATGAGATGGCTGGATGGGATCTCTGACAGGACGCACATGACTTTGGGTGAACTCCGGGAGTTGGTGATGGATAGGGAGGCCTGGCATGCTGTGATTCATGGGGTTGCAGGGAGTCGGACATGACTGAGCGGCTGAACTGAACTCAACTGAATGGTACAGAACCTGTCTGCCAGTGCAGGAGACATAAGAGACACAGGTCTGGTCCCTGGGTCAGGAAGATTCCCTGGAGGAGGGAATGGAAACCCACTCCAGTATTCTTGCTGGGAGAATCCCATGGACAGAGGAGCCTGGCAGGCTACAGTCCATAGGGTGGCACAGAGTCAGACATGACTGAAGAGACTTAGCATACATGCATACACACACACACACACACACAACAATAATCCTAATCCTAATTTATAGTAAATCCCAATTCAAAAGTAGGAAGCTTTTCTATTAGTAAATGGACTAAATAATGTTTCTTTCTCAGAGTCTTTTCATAGTGAGAAGACACCATGGTCATAGGAGTCAGAGACATTGCCTTATCAGTGTCATCAAAGATATTGTTTCATACATTATCCTCTGCCCACTTTAGGAGTTTCCAAGAAGAAGATTTTTTCAGAATAATATTCTTCCTGCCCTAATGGATTACTTTATCCTTGTAATGTTTGGAATTTCATTTTGATGTGTGTGGATCACAATAAACTGTGGGAAAATTCTGAAAGATGGGAATACCAGACCACCTGACCTGCCTCTTGAGAAACCTGTATGCAGGTCAGGAAGCAACAGTTAGAACTGGACATGAAACAACAGACTGATTCCAAATAGGAAAAGGAGTACATCAAGGCTGCATATTGTCACCCTGATTATTTAACTTATATGCAGAGTACATCATGAGAAACACTGGGCTGGAGGAAGCACAAGCTGGAATCAAGATTGCTGGGAGAAATATCAGTAACCTCAGAGACCCAGATGACACCACCCTTATGGCAGAAAGTGAAGAAGAACTAAAGAGCCTCTTGATGAAAGTGAAAGAGGAGAGTGAAAAAGTTGGCTTAAAGCTCAACATTCAGAATACTAAGATCATGGCATCCAGTCCTATCACCTCATGGCAAATAGATGGGGAAACCGTGGCTGACTTTATTTTTCTGGGCTCCAAAATCACTGCAGATGGTGATTGCAGCCATGAAATTAAAAAATGCTTACTCCTGGGAAGGAAAGTTATGACCAACCTAGAGAGCATATTGAAAAGCAGAGACATTACTTTGCCAACTAAGGTCCATCTAGTCAAGGCTATGGTTTTTCCAGTAGTCATGTATGGATGTGAGAGTTGGACTATAAAGAAAGCTGAGTGCTGAAGAATTGATGCTTTTGAACTGTGGTGTTGGAGAAGACTCTTGAGAGTCCCTTGGACTGCAAGGAGATCCAACCAGTCCATCCTAAAGGAGACCAGTCCTGGCTGTCCATTGGAAGGATGTTGAAGCTGAAACTCCAATACTTTGGCCACCTGATGCAAAGAGCTGACTCATTTGAAAAGACCCTGATTCTGGGGGGGATTGAGGGCAGGAGAAGGGGACGAAAGAGGATGAGATGGCTGGATGGCATCACCGACTCAATGGACATGGGTTTGGGTGAACTCTGGGAGTTGGTAATGGACAGGGAGGCCTGGTGTGCTGCGGTTCATGGGGTCACAAAGGGTCAGACACGACTGAGTGACTGAACTGAACTGATACATATATATATGTTCATTTTATTTTGGCTTTCCCAGGAAACTCCCTCAGAGACAAGGATTCAAATAAAAGTAGTATATTTGGGAAGGACAAGCAACACTAACAAAGAAGTGGTGAGGTAATACACAAAATGGAAGGACATGAAAATCTATCAGAGTGAGGCTGCTAAAATTTAATCTCACAGAGAAACTCTGGGAAAGGATAAAAACACATGCCTTTGAACAGTCACTCCTAAGTGGTGGGGGAGCAGAGATATTTATATACAACCTATGGCCAGTCTTTGGTTGAAGCTGCTCTGGGATGTTACTTTCTCCACACTTCTCTCTGCTTCTGATGTTTTGGGGAAGAGTCCTAGGCACAGATGTAGGTAAGGTCACCTGAATGCTGGCTGTAACATACAAAAAGGGCTGACAATAGGGGCCAAGCGCTAATAGCATCTATTACAGCGTTACTGGTTTGGTTTTGTGTTTCATTTCAGTATTGACATCTATAGAGTACCAAATGAAAAGCAGGCCCATATCTAACAACTGTACAAGACAGTATTTCAGTATTTTTGTACAGTTCTCTTACCCCTTATTCCACTTATTCTTTGTACCCATTTTCTCCTTGTCCTATTTTTTATACATTTACTTTTACTTTTATCCATTTATGTTTCCTTATATCACTTTTAGAAAGAGATTCAGTGTAATCCAACCAAAAAAACTCAGTGATTAATTCAACAAAGTGGTTGCCAAAATATGTATGGTATCTATGTTTACTGACGGTATAGTCTATAGTCTATTTAGATTCTCTCTGATGAACCAGAGGAGATGACATAATTGATTTAAATAAAATCTGTAAAAGATCTGTATTGTGTTCTCAATATCTTTTAAGAAGGAGATACAAAAAGTTACAATCCTTTCATTTCCTTCTTGGTAATTCTAACTAGTCAGTATTATAAAGTTACATAGAGATTTTAAGTATGAAGAATATATCAGATATCCACTGTCCATCCAGACTCATTAGGGAGTCTTTGATACTGCTTTCAGTTAATTCAAATAGCATGAGAACCTACTTTGTGCCCGGCATTAAGATAGACTCTGGGGGTACAAAGATTAACAGTATGTGATTTCTACCTTCAAGGAGCTGACAAGCTGTCTGGGAGAATGACAAACGAAGAGAGAAGGACAGTGACAGAGCCAGGGTGTGCAGTGAAACATCACATGACCTACATGGTTATTTCTATACCATCAGATACTATTTCTGTCAGCCCAAATCTGGGGAGGCAGTATTCTAAAGCAGAAATATTTACTACCTTAACTGTAGTTGAATTGAACTAGATATGATATGACTGTGTTCAAAATGACATGGTCCTGTCAGAATAGTAATTGATAACCCCCTTTATCTCACTCGGTAAAGAATCTGCCTACAGTGCAGGAGACCCAGGTTCAATCCCTGGGTTGGGAAGATCCCCTGGAGAAGGAAATGGAAACCCACTCCAGTATCCTTGCCTGGAAAATCTCATGGACAGAGGAGCCTGGTGGGATGCAGTCCATGAGGTCGCAAAGAGTCGGTCACGACTGAGTGACTAACACTTTTAAACATCTATCTGTCCGATACAGATATAACAACTTGTCCCTACTCTGGTTGCACAAAACAATTCAAAACTACCATAGTCCTGCAGCCTTACCACAAATCATTCTGCCTAACAAGTCTTTGGTATGGCACTTAGATGTAGAAAGATTGGGTAAAACTATCTGCTACACATTCACCCAAAACTATGATCTTCATTTAGAGAGTCTAAGCTAGGGTCCTAGACTGATAATGTCAGTAACTCAACTATGGAACATCATTTAATTAGAAAGAACTCTGCTCCATAAGTTTCACTTCTGGGAATCTAGAAAAGAACCATGCCCTTCCCACAAAAGTAGGCTTTAATCTGTTTTGGAAAGTTCAAAATAGATATGGGATCAGTTTTTAGGCCTGCTTTCAGAAGTTAGCTAATTATTGGCAATATACCTTAGGGAGAACACTTAACCCAAAATTTGTCACATATGTTTACATTCTGAGGTCCCTGAATAAAATCTAACAAAGAACTCTTAGCATTTGTATAGATGTGATGTGGAAATGTTTGCCTCCCTTTAAGATCTGAAAATGAGTATATAAATACTGGTTTTCATAACAGGCACAGGAGTTGGAAGAATAAGGAGAAACTAAACAGAGTGAAGTCAGCATCATGGCACCATGAATAGCTCCCTTTTTCTCTCCCCTTTTACAACTAATTGGACATTCATAGCTAGAAAAAGAAGAAAAAACCACCTCTGCACATCATACCAGGACGATCAAGAGATACATCCATCTGTGTACCTGAAAGGGGATAGATTAGACCGGGGAGGAGGTGACAGTGACGTAAGCAGCAGTGCGGCTGCCATCAGAAGAGATGATAAGAAGAGAGAAAGTGGCAGCTAGTCCAGCAGTGAGCCAGCACAGCCTTCCTGGCAATGGAAAACAGTGGCCACGCAGGGGATGGGGCAGAGGTTAGAGTGATGGCATTTAAGGATACAAACCTGTACCAAGTAAATAAGCCATAGAGACATAGTGCACAGTATAATAGCTATAGACAGTAATGATATACTATGGTTTGTAATGTGATAAATATCACTCTTAAACAGGCAATCATATTACAGTCTGTAAATATCAAAGTAACATGTTGTACACTAACTTTACACAATGTTACATATCAAACATACTCAATTAAAACAAGTCGTAAAAGAAACTAAGCTCTAGATCTACCTAACAATTTGGGACTTTGGCCAAGTCAAAAAAACCAAAACAAAACAAATCCTGTGAAGACTGAAAATGGTTGCTAAGATTTCTTCTGGCTCAAATAATTTATTTCTTGCTGATTTTTCAATACAAAGACAAAACTCAAGATGATGTGTGTTCATGTAGAAGAGAGCAGTTTTCCTCAAGAATAGTATTAATAGAACCCATATTAGACCTAGGGTTTCCCAAGTGGTGCTAGTGGTAAAGAATCCATCTGCCAATGCAGGAGACATAAGAGACATGGGTTTGATGTGTGGGTCTGGAAAATCCTCTGGAGGAGGGTGTAGAAACCCACTACAGTATTCTTGTCTGGAGAATCGCATGGACAGAAAAGCCTGGCAGGCCCAGTCCATATTGTTGCAAAGAATCAGACACGACTGAAGTGGCTTAGCACACAGCACACACACGTACCGGGCCTGACTTAGGTGAAGGCCAGTTAGGAAGGACCCAAGCACTACAGCTCTCTGAAGAAGCCAATGAGGGATTTCCGTGTAACTGCAGGAAACAGCCTTTCTTAGGCCTCGTAATCAAAGGGTAGAATAAGAAAATGACGTAACAACCTCTGTGAGGTATTTTATATGGAGTATCTCATTTCATCCTCAAAATGATGAATTTGTTATATCTGTTTTACAAGTAATAAAAATCAAGACAGAAAAGTCAGGTAATTTAATCAGTATCACAAACTGATGAATTCTGAAACTAAGATTAGCAGTGGTATTCAAAATCCCACTCAATACAACTAAAAACTTTTGCCTAAACAGAACAAAAAAGCCCAGCTATCTTAAGAGTTGAAAACTAGATAAAAAAAGGAAGAATGTGAAGGAGCAGCAAACCCTGGAGACGAAACCTGCATGGAGTTAACTTCTTGTTCTTTTTTTCCCTTGAGGAGAAATCCGCCTCATTTGGAGGATATTACAGGCAACTAATACTTTGAAAAAGATCCAGCTATCTTTCTAGTCAGAGAAAGCACAGAATGGGACCTGAGCACGGGGAGAGGAAGGAGGAAATCCTGGAAGGATTAGAACAACAAAACGGGGCCCTCAATTTCTATATAGAAACCCATCTAAATCTTACTCTAGACCATGAACCATGCGTGCTAGCTATCACAAAATAAGATAGGCTGAGAGAATTCAGTTGTGACGTGACAGCATCCTGTGAAAGTAAAGACAAATCTATAGTCAGTCTAACCTGATTGCTGGAAAAATAAAAACTAGAACATTCTCCAAAGGATTATAACAAGACCAAGAACTTACACAACATCACATTCAAACTTACTCACCATATAAGTAACCAGAAAATAAATGATCTAATGGTGAAGAACAGAAAGAAAAAATGTTTGTTTGTTTTTTTGAATGAACAGATACATAAGTTGATAGATAACTAAAAGGAAGATTTTAAAAATATAACTGGAGTTCCAGTACAGAGTACAAGAAGATTAAGCCTTCCCAGTTTGTGAACGCCATACATTTATACACTCACTTAGATCCTTAACCCTAGATAGGTTAAATCTAAGAAAATTATGTCTAGGAGAATAATAATCAAACTGATGATAAACAAACCTAAATAATATCTTAAAAGTAGAGAAAACTGTCATGTTGTACACAGGGGAACAGTATTTCCAAAACCCACAGATTTAATAGTTCCATTTTTAGAAACAATGGGGGCCAGAATGCATCTTTTTATAACGAAGGTAAAATAAATACATTTCATCTAGAGAAATACTTAGATAATTTGATTCAAGCAGAACCTACTCTACAATAAATTCTAATGAGAGTTTTTCAAACTAAAGGAAAATGATGTGAGGGCAACTTCAGGAACAAATGAAGATTATCATACTAAGTGAAGTAAGTCAGAGAAAGACATATGATGCCACTTATATATGGAATCTAAAAAATCATACAGATGAACTTACTACCAAACAAATAGTCACACATAGAAAACAAAATTATGGTTACCAAAAGAGAAACGGGGCAGGGGAGGGATAAATTAGGAGTTTGGGATTAATAGACACAAACTACTATATATAAAATAGATTACCAACAAGCATTCACTGCATAGCACAGGGAACTATATTCAATATATTGTGATAACCTAAAATGGGAAAGAATCTGAAAAAGAATAAATATATAACTGAATCACTTTATGCCTGAAACTAATGCAACATTGTAAATCAACTATCAGTTCAGATCAGATCAGTTGCTCAGTCGTTTCCGACTCTTTGCGACCCCATGAATTGCAGCATGCCAGGCCTCCCTGTCCATCACCAACTCCCGGAGTTCACTCAAACTCATGTCCTTTGAGTCAGTGATACCATCCAGCCATCTCATCCTCTGTCGTCCCCTTCTCCTCTTGCCCCCAATCCCTCCCAGCATCAGAGTCTTTTCCAATGAGTCAACTCTTCGCATGAGGTGGCCAAAGTACTGGAGTTTCAGCTTTAGCATCATTCCTTCCAAAGAAATCCCAGGGCTGATCTCCTTCACAATGGACTGGTTGGATCTCCTTGCAGTCCAAGGGACTCTCAAGAGTCTTCTCCAACACCACAGTTCAAAAGCATCAATTCTTTGGCTCTCAGCCTACTTCACAGTCCAACTCTCACATCCATACATGACCAAAGGAAAAACCATAGTCTTGACTAGACGAACCTTTGTTGGCAAAGTAATGTCCCTGCTTTTGAATATGCTATCTAGGTTGGTCATAACTTTCCTTCCAGGAGCAAGCGTCTTCTAATTTCACGGCTGCAGTCACCATGGGCAGTGATTTTGGAGCCCATAAACATAAAGTCTGACACTATTTCCACTGTTTCCCCATCTATTTGCCATGAAGTGATGGGACCAGATGCCATGATCTTAGTTTTCTGAATGTTGAGCTTTGAGCCAACTTTTTCACTCTCCACTTTCACTTTCATCAAGAGGCTTTTTAGTTCCTCTTCACTTTCTGCCATGAGGGTGGTGTCATCTGCATATCTGAAGTTATTGATATTTCTCCTGGCAATCTTGATTCCAGCTTGTGTTTCTTCCAGTCCAGAGTTTCTCATGATGTACTATGCATATAAGTTAAATAAACAGGGTGACAATATACAGCCTTGACGTACTCCTTTTCCTGTTTGGAACCAGTCTGTTGTTCCATGTCCAATTCTAACTGTTGCTTCCTCACCTGCATACAAATTCCTCAAGAGGCAGATCAGGTGATCTGGTATTCCCATCTCTTTCAGAATTTTCCACAGTTTATTGTGATCCACACAGTCAAAGGCTCTGGTATAGTCAATAAAGCAGAAATAGATGTTTTTCTGGAACTCTCTTGCTTTTTCCATGATCCAGTGGATGTGGGCAATTTGATCTCTGGTTCCTCTTCCTTTTCTAAAACCAGCATGAACATCAGGAAGTTCATGGTTCACATATTGCTAAAGCCTGGCTTGGAGAATTTTGAACATTACTTTACTAGCGTGTGAGATGAGTGCAATTGTGTGGTAGTTTGAGCATTCTTTGGCACTGCCTTTCTTTGGGATTGGAATGAAAACTGACCTTTTCCAGTCCTGTGGCCACTGCTGAGTTTTCCACATTTACTGGCATATTGAGTGCAGCACTTTCACAGCATCATCTTTCAGGATTTGAAATAGCTCAACTCAAATTCCATCACCTCCACTAGCTTTGTTCGAAGTGATGCTTTCTAAGGCCCACTTGACTTCACATTCCAGGATGTCTGGCTCTAGGTCAGTAATCACACCATCATGATTATCTGGGTCATGAAGCTCTTTTTTGTACAGTTCTTCTGTGTATTCTTGCCATCTCTTCTTAATATCTTCTGCTTCTGTTAAGTCCATACCATTTCTGTCCTTTATCGAGCCCATCTTTGCATGAAATGTTCCTTTGGTATCTCTGATTTTCTTGAAGAGATCGCTAGTCTTTCCCATTCTGTTGTTTTCCTCTATTTCTTTGCATTGATCACTCAAGAAGGCTTTCTTATCTCTTCTTGCTATTCTTTGGAACTCTGCATTCAGATGTTTATATCTTTCCTTTTCTCCTTTGCTTTTAGCTTCTCTTCTTTTCACAGCTATTTGTAAGGCCTCCCCAGACAGCCATTTTGCTTTTGCATTTCTTTTCCATGGGGATGGTCTTGATCCCTGTCTCCTGTACAATGTCACGAACCTCAGTCCATAGTTCATCAGGCACTCTATCTATCAGATCTAGGCCCTTAAATCTATTTCTCACTTCCACTGTATAATCATAAGGGATTTGATTTAGGTCATACCTGAAATGTCTAGTGGTTTTCCCTACTTTCTTCAATTTAAGTCTGAATTTGGCAATAAGAAGTTCATGGACTGAGCCACAGTCAGCTCCTGGTCTTGTTTTTGCTGACTGTATAGAGCATCTCCATCTTTGGCTGCAAAGAATATAATCAATCTGATTTCGGCGTTGACCATCTGGTGATGTCCATGTATAGAGTCTTCTCTTGTGTTGTTGGAAGAGGGTGTTTGTTATGACCAGTGCATTTTCTTGGCAAAACTCTATTAGTCTTTGACCTGCTTCATTGCGTATTCCAAGGCCAAATTTGCCTGTTACTCCAGGTGTTTCTTGACTTCCTACTTTTGCATTCCAGTCCCCTATAATGAAAAGGACATCTTTTTTGGGTGTTAGTTCTAAAAGGTCTTGTAGGTCTTCATAGAACCATTCAACTTCAGCTTCTTCAGCGTTACTGGCTGGGGCATAGACTTAGATTACTGTGATATTGAATGGTTTGCTTTGGAAATGAACAGAGATCATTCTGTCGTTTTTGAGATTGCATCCAAGTACTGCATTTCGGACTCTTTTGTTGACCATGATGGCTACTCCATTTCTTCTGAGGGATTCCTGCCTGCAGTAGTAGATATAATGGTCATCTGAGTTAAATTCACCCATTCCAGTCCATTTCAGTTTGCTGATTCCTAGAATGTTGACATTCACTCTTGCCATCTCTTGTTTGACCACTTCCAATTTGCCTTGATTCATGGACCTGACATTCCAGGTTCCTATGCAATATTGCTCTTTACAGCATCGGACCTTGCTTTTATCACCAGTCACATCCACAGCTGGGTATTCTTTTTGCTTTGGCTCCATCCCTTCATTCTTTTTGGAGTTATTTCTCCACTGATCTCCAGTAGCATATTGGGCACCTACTGACCTGGGGAGTTCCTCTTTCAGTATCCTATCATTTTGCCTTTTCATACTGTTCATGGGGTTCTCAAGGCAAGAATACTGAAGTGGTTTGCCATTCCCTTCTCCAGTGGACCACATTCTGTCAAATCTCTCCACCATGACCTGCCCATCTTGGGTTGCCCCACGGGCATGGCTTAGAAATCAACTATATTTGAATTTAAAAAAGAAACATTAAGTACATAAAGATATAAAATGTATAATTTTTATTTTGTTCTTTAAAGTACAAATAACTTCTTAAAGCAAAAACTATAACATTGTCTGGTGGTGTTTTCAACGTATACAGATATAATACATACTACCTCAGTAGACAGCAGAGGAGTAGGACAGGACATTTATCCTTTATGGTTACAAAATCTCTACATTTTACATCAACTAGTGTAATATTAACTCTAAGTAGACTGATATTATATTTTTGAAAGAACTGTGTGCCCTACCAGTTTTGTAGCAATGATATCTACTGTTGGTCCTTGATTGATGTGGGGGTTAATCTGCATATAACTTATGATCAGCCCTGTGTATCTGTAGCTCCTTTGTACCCACAGATTCAGCCAACTATAAACCATGTAGTACTATAGTATTTACTATTGAAACATCTCCACATGTAAGTGGACCTGTGCAGTTCAAACCTGCAGTGTTCAAAGGTCAACTCTGTGTGTGTGTGTGTATACACACACAACCTTTCTTTGCATGATTTAAATATTTTTATAATTACATGATAATTACTAGATTTTGGTTGTGTGTGTATATCAGTTCAGTTCAGTTCAGTCATTCAGTCGTGTCTGACTCTTTGTGACCCCATAAATTGCAGCACTCCAGGCTTCCCTGTCCATCACCAACTCCCGGAGTTTACTCAAACTCATGTCCATCGAGTCGGTGATGCCATCCAGCCATCTCATCCTCTGTCGTCACCTTCTCCTCCTGCCCACAATCCCTCCCAGCATCAGAGTCTTTTCCAATGAGTCAACTCTTCACATGAGGTGGCCAAAGTATTGGAGTTTCAGCCTTAGCATCAGTCCTTCCAGTGAACACCCAGGACTCATCTCCTTTAGAATGGACTGGTTGGATGTCCTTGCAGTGCAAGGGACTCTCAAGAGTCTTCTCCAGCACCACAGTTCAAAAGCATCAATTCTTCAGCACTCAGATTTCTTCATAGTCCAACTCTCACATCCAAACATGACCACTGGAAAAACCATAGCCTTGACTAGATGGACCTTTGTTGGCAAAGTAATGTCTCTACTTTTGAATATGCTATCTAGGTTGGTCATAACTTTCCTTTATATACATATGTAAAAAATTTATTTTAAAAGAATGGCATTGAAATACATATAATATCATATATAAAACGAGTTGCCAGTCCAGGTTCGATGCATGATACTGGATGCTTGGGGCTGGTTGCACTGGGATGACCCAGAGGGATGGTATGGGGAGGGAGGAGGGTTCAGGATGGAGAACACATGTATACCTGTGGCGGATTCATTTTGATATTTGGCAAAACCAATACAATATTGTAAAGTTTAAAAATAAAATAAAATAAAAAAAAATAAAAGAATGAAACACCAAAAATATTCTCTAACCACATTTGGAATTAAATTAGAAATCAATAATAAGATACCTAGGTAATCTCAACTATCTGCAAATTAATAATCCCACAGGTTAAATAAAAAATCACAAGGTGAAATATTTTGAACTAAATGGTTTTAAAAATACAACACAACAGTTTGTGAAAGGCAGCTGAAGCAGTACTTAGAGGGACATTTATAAGCTTCAATATGTATTCTAGTGGAAAAAAGAAATGACCTAAATGACCTAATTCCTTATAAACCAAATAAGTCAGAAGAGTAAATTAGCCCAAGGTAAGTAGAAGTAATAAAATAATGTAATGAAAAGTGAATACAGAAAGCTTCCCAAAGCCAAAAGTTGATCTTTTCAAAGAACCATCGAAATCAACATAGCCCCAATTGGAATAAACAAGAAAAAGGATAGAAGACAAGTCACCAATAACACTAAAAACAGAAGCTATCACCACACAGAGAACAGACTCAGGGACACAGCAGGGGAAGGAGACGGTGGGACACATTGAGAGAGCAGCACTGAAATACGTATATTACCATATGTAAGGTAGACAGCTAATGGGAATTTGCTGTATAGCACGGAGAGCTCATCCTGGCGCTCTGTGATAACCTAGACGGGTTGGATGGGGTGGGAGGGAGGTTCAAGAAGTGAGGGACATTGTGTATACCTATGGCTGATTCACATCGATGTATGGCCGAAACCAACACGACACTGTAAAGCGATTATCCTCCAATTAAAAATAAATTTAAAAACAAGTTATCCCCAAAGTCCTGTACACAAAAATGATACTAACAACTAGTAATAATAACATGCAACAAATTAAATGAAATGGACAAATGTATTAAAAGCAGAATTCATCAAAATTAAGAGGATAAGAAATAGAAAATGTGACTAGCTTTATAGCTATTAAAGAAATTCACATTATTATCAAAAACCTTTCTTAAAACTCCAGACTCAGGTATTGTTTCACTAGTGAATTCTGTTACTCTGGGAACAAAAACTTTCCTTTACATGTGTTTTTCTAAAAAATAGAGATGGAATATCACTTGTTTTATGAGGCCAGTATAAACCTAATGTAAACCTTGACAAAGACATAATGAAAACAAAAATGAAAACAGCCCTACAGGATTTTTTTATCACTCATAAATATATCACTCATATAAATATATTTATCACTCATATAAAATTCTTAAAGGGTACTAGCAAATTAAATCCTATATAACATACACACATCTATATATACATGTGTATAGATATTTTGTTGTTGCTAAGTCTTGTCTAACTCTTTTGTGACCCTATGGACTGTAGCCCGCCAGGCTCCTCTGTCCATGGGATTCTCCAGGCAAGAATACAGGAGTAGGTTTCCATTTCTTTCTCCAGGGGATCTTCCCATCCTGGGGATCAAGCCTGCATCTCCCACATTGCAGGCAGATTCTTTACCCCTGAGCCACCAGGGAAGCCTGTGTATGTATGTATGTGTATGGGTATGTATGTCAACATAAGTGAGGTTTATTACAGAAATGGTAAGTTATGGAAGCAAATCAATCAAAGCAGTCTCTTGTATTAACAGTATAAAGAAGAAAGATTGGATAGAAGCAAGTAACACTACTGTTTGCAGTTGGTATGATTATCTTCACAGAAAATTCCAAGAAATTTACAAAATAATTTCCATAACAGGTAATGAATTTAGCAGTATCATAGGGGTTCAAAGTTAATATATAAATCAGTTCCTATATATTAAGGACAATGAGAAAGTAATTTGCTTTTAAAATTCCATTTATAGTAGCACCTAAAAATAGACACTTAGAAAGGTGTTCAACCTTTCTCTACATAGAAAGCTATGAAAGATGTATTAGAAAATTTAAAGATCCAGATAACAGATAAACCTACCATGTTAATTGGTTAAAAGATTCATATTTTTAAGACAGCAGATTTCCCCCAAATTTACTTTTAGAGTTGACACGATCTCTATAAAAATACCAGAGACTTTTTTTTTAATTGACAAGTCAACTCTTAAAATTTAGATAGAAATGCATTGGCCCTAGAACAATTTTTAAAAAGAACTATATTGAAGGATGTGGCATACCTCATTTCAAAACTAATTTTAAGGCTAATAGCAATCCACATAGCTTGATATTTGTGAAAAGATAGACATATATACTAATGACATAGAAAGTCCAGACATGAACCTACACATTAATAATTAATGATTTTCCACAAAGATGCCAAAGCAAGTTGACCAAGAAAGATAATGTCTTTTCAGCAAATGGTGATGGGACAGCTGTGTATATGTGGGGGGTGGGGGATTAACTCTTACTTCACACCATCTACAAAAATTAACTGGAAATGGATCATAACCCTAAATGTAAAATCTAAAACCATATTAAAGTGATAGGCTTTGTAACCTTGGAGTAGTTAAAAAAGTATATTTAAGAACACAAAAAGCATAAAACATGAACCAAAATTTGTTAAATTGAACACTGAAATTGCAAACTTATTCTTCAAAAAATTTCATTAAGAGAAAGAAAGTGGAAGCCCCAATTGGGAGAAAATATTTGCAGCACATGTATCAGGCAAAGAACTTGTATGTGGAATAGATAAATCTTAACAACTCACTAATAATAAGTTGAACACACTAAAAATAGTTAAAAGATTTGAACATAGCCATTAAGCACATAAAACTTCGCTCAACATCACAAGTTGAGAACTAGTGATGAGAACATCAGAGAACTACAAATTAAACCCACAGTGAGATACCACTACACACTTACTGATTGGCCAGGATGTGGAGCAACTGGAAGTTTTCATACACTGGTGGTGGAAAATACAAAATACTAAAATCATTTTGAAAAATGCTTTGGTAGTTTCTTAGAAAATTAAACATATACTTCCCATTTGATCTTCTCATTCTACACATAGATATTTTACCCAAGAGAAATGAAAACATAGGGCCACATAAAGCCTCATACATCAATGTTCTTAGCATTGTAATAGCTTAAAACTGAAAAAAAAAAATTTCCATCAAGTGATTATTTAAACAGATTATAGTATATCTACATGTAATGCTACTCAGCTATAAAAAGTTATTGATACAAAAACACAGCTAAATATCAGCATCATTTTGTCCAGTAGAAAAAGCCAGACAGAAAATATACATTCTGGATGAGACCATACAAATAAAATTCTAAAAAAATACAAATTATAGATGGCAGCCCAGTGGTTGCCCAGGATGGGGTTGGGTGATGAATGGGCTACAAACAGGCAGGAGGAAACTTGAGGGTAATAGAAAGATTGATAATCTTGATTGCAGTGATGTTTAGTATACATGTGTCAAACCCCAACAAATTGTGAACTTTAAATACATACAATGTATTAAAAATCATTTACACACGATAGTTATCCCTGTGAATTCAGAATCAGTATGTCTACTTTGTTTTTTTCCCTGAAGTTAAATATGCACCATTTTCTGAAGTTTCATGCTCTCAAGAAATAATTTTTATAGAAACTCACTCAAATATTGTGGCATTATTTCCATTTTTAGAATTAAGTATATATCTTATACAATTTAAAAAATGTAATCCAAATTTTTTCCAAGCAGATAATTCTTTATAATTAGTCTCTTAAAGAGTTGGAAATACCAGAACACCTTACCTGCCTCCAGAGAAATCTGTATACAGGTCAAGAAGCAACAGTTAGAACTGGACATGGAACAACAGACTGGTTCCAAATCGGAAAAGGAGTACGTCAAGGCTGTGTATTGTCACCCTGCTTATTTAATTTATTAGCAGAGTACATCATGAGAAACGCTGGACTGGAGGAAGCACAAGCTGGGATCAAGATTGCCGGGAGAAATATCAATAACCTCAGATATGCAGATGACACCACCCTTATGGCAGAAAGCTAAGAGGAACTAAAGAGCCTCTTGATGAAAGTGAAAGAGGAGAGTGAAAAAGTTGGCTTAAAGCTCAACATTCAGAAAACTAAGATCATGGCATCCAGTCCCATCACTTCATGGCAATAGATGGGGAAACAGTGGCTGACTTTATTTTTCTCGGCTCCAAAATCACTGCAGGTGGTGACTGCACCCATGAAATTAAAAGACACTTGCTCCTTGGAAGGAAAGTTATGACCAACCTAGAAAGTAGATTAAAAAGCAGAGACATTACTTTGCCAACAAAGGTCCATCTAGTCAAAGCTATGGTTTTTCCAGTATTCTTGTATGGATGTGAGAGTTGGACCATAAAGAAAGCTGAGTGCCAAAGAATTGATGCTTTTGAACTGTGGTGTTGGAGAAGACTCTTGAGAGTCCCTTGGACAGCAAAGAAATCCAACTGGTCTATCCTAAAGGAAACCAGTCCTGAACATTCATTGGAAGGACTGATGCTGGAGCTGAAACTCCAGTACTTTGGCCACCTGATGGGAAGAGCTGACCCATTTGAAAAGATGCTGGGAAAGATTGAAGGTGGGAGGAGAAGGGGATGACAGAGGATGAGATGGTTGGATGGCATCACCGACTCAATGGACATGAGTTTGAGTAAACTCCGGGAGTTGGTGATGACAGGGCGGCCTGGTGTGCTGCAGTCCATGGGGTTGCAAAGAGTCGGATGTGACTGAGTGACTGAACTGAACTGAAGTCTCTTAAAAGATTCATAATACAAATCTGCATTTCTTCTTCCTAATTCTGAAAAATTTATTTTAATGAACTTGGCCATCTGTCAACTCATAAATAGATATTTATGAGAATACTCCTTCTCAAAATTTATCTAAAAATAAATTATTGTAGTGACTGCAACCCCTGCCTTTCTCAGCTTCTGAATTACAAGCATCAGAACTTCAAGTGGCCTCTAACTGTTGAGTTTTACTTTCTTCTTAAAGGGGATTATTCTGCTTATCCTCTGATCCATTAAGAACCAGGTAAGAAACATAGAAACAGGATAGAGAAATATGAAGACACTCAGAAAATTATTTAGAGAGAACTGTCAAATAATTAAATACTAGGTATTTTTGACCTGTGCTTTTGAGGTTTTATGGTGTTTCCCTTAGTACACGCTGGAGACCCTAAAAGTATGACTTATGTACTTCCACTGAAACTAGTAGCTTTAAAAACTTCCCTAGGCCAGGGTTTCTGCTCTTTTCCCTTTAATTTACTCTGTAGTTTTTCTTAAATATATATGTTCTTCTGATTACATAGAAGTTATATATAATTTAAATGAATATGCTATGTATTATGAATAAAGAAGGTGATATAGAAATGTATAACATGGAAAACATACCAATGTTTATTTCACATACCAATATATAGAAGAACAGCCAAATTAGATATTTCACATAAAAGTACATAGGTCCATTCAATTACCTTGAACTTTCATCCTCACACCTTTTGACATACAAAAAACCAAAGGATTCAAGTAGTGTTATTTCATCAGCCTCTCTGCTGGGCAAAGATGTGTTTGCTGATGGAGCGGAAATGCTTTGCCAGCCCATATTCCATTGTCTTCAGAAGCTATTCTGAATGGGAGCCACTGCCATTATGTGAATAAGTCATGCATGATCCCTGGGTATATTATCAGTCCCTTGTGGAACATTTTTACCAATGATGAAATGTTATTGTTGTCAGTGTCAGACATTCAGTCTTTATCAGTCTCCTTCATGACAGCCCTCGTTATTCAGGCAGACTTGGGACAACTTCAAGGTGAGAACTTTCAATACAAGGTCAAGTGGACCGAATTTCTTTCCTAGCCACTGCTCAACCATTTCCCTTTCCTTTCATCATGACTCACAGATCAACCCCTCTGTCTTAAGGTCTGCAGTGGGAGGAGTGCAATGGCAACCTCATTCTGGTAAGAACCTAGAACCATTTAAATAACAGAAATTTACATTTCCTCACTGTGTCACTCCTAAAATAATTTAATAATGTCCTTAAATGTTGACACACATACTTATCTACAAAATTCCTTTGGAATCAATATTATACGTTAAAAACACTCAAGGGCTTTAGAACCAGAAATACTTTTTTCAGATTTGAACTACAGGAACTTTGGCCAGCTGCTTAACATCTCTGGGCCAGAACTCTCCTCTCCAAATGGATCAAATGCAACCTTTCATGCAGAACTACTGTGAGATTTAAAGACAATATAAAAGCATTATAAGAATAGAATAGAAGCAAGAAGTAAACATCATCCTGGATGATTATAGGAGTCCAACAAATGTTTGCTTCTTGCTTCTACTTTATTCTTATAATGTTTTGTTGAAAATAATGTCACAACATCTTTACACTTACCTTGACCCCAAATTAAAATCTTTGAGAATGGGAAAATAACATAATCTTAATTAAAATCTTTGGGAATGGGAAAATAACATAATCTTAATACCCAGGTATTTCTTGCAGTTACCTAAAACCTGAAGCCTACATATTAGAGCTTTGACTCCAGTGTAATTGTTCCTTTGTCCCTTACTCCTATAACCTTTTCCCACTAATTCTGACTCACAGCTGTTTATGGATTACTAACAGCTGTGCTGGGGGGGTGGGGGTGCCCACAGGGCTTAGAGGACTGTCTGGATTACACAGGTCAACATGTCAGAATGTCAGCTCTCCACACTAAGACTGGCAGAACTGGGCATGCATTATGTGTAATTAGGCAAGTATTAGAATGATGATGACAGCCCTTCAGTCTCAGAGGAGCAAAGCAGAATTGATGGGGTTCATAAAGACAGTGTGGGACTGAATGGAAACAGATCTTCCATAGCAAAAGATCCTTCATGGGAAAACACAGGGCCAGGAGAAACATATTTTCTCATACTGTGTATGTATGTATGTATGTATCTACCATTTTGAACTCTTCACCATCAAAAATAAACACATCATAAACCTAATGGTACTTGGAGCTATAGTCTCTCCAAGAAGCTTCTAATCAATGACCTGATGCATATGCCAACAAAATTCTGTATCAAAGAAAATATTTAAAGCTGCTGCTGCTGCTGTCACTTAGTCATGTCTGACTCTGTGTGACCCCATAGATGGCAGCCCACCAGGCTCCACCATGGCAAAAACACTGGAGTGGGCTGCCATTTCTTTCTCCAATGCAAGAAAGTGAAAGTGAAGTTGCTCTGTCATATCCGACCCTTAGCGACCCCGTGGACTGCAGCCTACCGGGCTCCTCCATCCATGGGATTTTCCAGGCAAGAGTACTGGAGTGGGTTGCCACTGCCTTCTCCAATATTTAAAGCTAACACTAGTCAACTTTAGTGAATAAAACTCTATTTTAAGAGCATATGGACTGTGAGGGAAAGGATTGAGAGAGCATATCTAAGAGCAGTTATTGTTACTACTATTGAAGAGTGGCTTATAGAGTATAATGTTATGCCTACTATGTGTGGGCAGTGCAATGAGCACTTTACATGTATCATTTCATTTAATTCTCACAGAAACTCTTTGAAGTACCTACTATGATCATTCATGAATGGACAATGAGAAAACCGAGTCTGGTGGAAATTGATTGTTCACTATTACCCAGTTGGCAGCCATGAGTTTGGAATCTACATTTATCTGATTACAAATTTTTTTAATTTAAAAAAAATTTTTTAAATTTTGCTAAATTTACACATATGATGAAATTAATGCTGCAGCAACAGCTGCGTTATCTCAGAAGGCAAAGGAGATAGGTTTCCAAAACAGAAATCACTGAAATAATGAAAAAAATACTGTTACTTATAAAATTCATTCATTCCTGAGAAAACTCTTGAGTACCTAGTATACAAAAGACCCTAACAGACATCTCAAAATTAGAGTCAGAAAAAAAAATCCAAGACTAACAATTACAAAGTCTTAGGAGGCATAATTAAAATATTCTTAATGTTTAGGTATTTAGGTTTTACCATGTGTCTTTCACTGAGTTAAAAAAAAGATCTGTTGAGGAAAATATCAATGTAACTGTTACATGATAACTCCTTTATAAGTGAAGCCCTTGGATTGATCACATAGAAACAAGTCTCTGGGACTCAATAGTCTAGCAACAAAGAAACAGCCAGCATTAAGTGACCCATTTCTCCCCTGGTAGAAAAAAAAAATGAACTTTTCTGTTTCATTCAAAGATATTTGTATAAAGAATATATTCTCAGTTCCACCATATAAAAATGAGCTGGGAATCAGGATCACTAAATGGTTAAAAGTGCAGGCTCTAAAACCAGATGCTCTGGGTTTGAATCCTGACACTACCATTGACTAGCTGTAAGACTCTCTTCAACCTTTCTGGGCTTCACTGAAGGTTGGGGAGAAGATCAAATGATTTACTACATTTAAAGTGCTTAGAAAACACATTAAATAATAGGGACACACATGAAAAACACACAGACGCTAGCTAGCTGTTGTTACTATTGTTATCATTACTATTAAATAATTTTCTTGCTATGGTTTATATTATCGCTCATTATAAAATACCTCTTCTGATTTTAAAAAGAGAGAGCAAACTAAAGATGTATCCCAAATGCAATATCTGTTGGAGTGTAGAATCACTAAGAAGGTAAATAACCATATGATGAAAGAAAAATCAGTAACATTTATTTATATATATTTTCTTAAAGCCTCTTATAGTAATTGCTAGTTAACTGTAAGTTTTAAACCAACAACAATGTCTAAAACAATGGAACGATGATGAAAGGCAGGTATCAGTAAAATGAAGATAGAAAACAAACCAATCACATGTTTAAGTGAAAAAAATAGAGTGGACCTGCCCATTATAAGTCCTGTTTTAACTACTGTTATTATAAGTTTTGGAATATGGGGTAAACAATGAAATTTCAGGTTTACAGGTTACTCTGAGTTCTTCATTGTATATTAAGATGCAGAAGTATCTTAAAGATTATGTGTTGATTTCACATATATACAGTATTTGATAAATAACTTGTACTTGACTATGTTCAAACATCTTTAGGGGGAAAAAATATTCAGAAGGAGACTATGGGCCTTTCACTAAGCGTAAGCCTAATAGGATAGTATAACCTAGAAAGCAATATGGGAACCTGTTCTGACATGCTCATACGAGACACGCTCAGTTGTGTCCAACTCTTTGCAACCCCATGGACTATAGCCTGCCAGGCTTCTCTGTCCATGGAATTCACTAGGCCAGAACACTGCAGTGGGTAGTCCTTCCCTTCTGCAAGGGATCTTCTGAACCCTGGGATTGAACCCAGGTCTCTCTCATTGCAGACAGATTCTTTACCCTCTGAGCCACCAGGGAAGCCCCTGTTCTGATTAATTCTTGAAAAATCTGAACTAGTGTTTCTGTAGGATAAAAATATAAGCAACAGGAGAATGATCTTCATTATGAAGGAAATTGCAAATAACATCCAAATCATAATCTTATATATAACAAAATCACATTTTTTTCTCATTTAAACTGGCATACTAATTTTTTGTCATCTATTCTTTTCAAGAAATAAAACACACTTGTGTGGTTAAAATTATCAAGGGAATGGCAGCAAGCAATGATGCACTCTATGATCCAAATTCTAAAAATTCTTCATGCTGTTAAGATGAGGTCACTGAGGGATATGAGCCCCAAACCAATGAAAGTTATGGATGGGATGAAAGTGAGCTTACCCACAAAATTCCTTTATAAGCAAACAGAACATCCCTTTTGAGTCTTGAAACAGTTTGTCTTTTCTTACAAAGATAATAGTAAACATTCCTACTTACATCAAAATGAGATACAGGTTAGAAAAGTTTAGATAAATAATGAATGACACTCATGAAGTGTTTTTAAGAGTGGGGTTACAGGCTTAAACTAAAGAAAGCGGGGAAAACCACTAGGCAAGTCAGGTAGACTTATCAAATCCCTTATGAATATACAGTGGAAGTGATGAATAGATTCAAGGGCTTTGATGTAGTAAACAGTGTGCCCGAAGAACTATGGAGCAAGGTTTGTAATACTGTACAGGAGGCAGCAAACAGAACCATCACAAAGGAAAAGAAATGCAAGAAGGCAAAGTGGTTGTCTGAGGAGGCTTTACAAATAGCTGAGGAAAGAAGAGAAGGAAAAAGCAAGGGAGAAAGGGAAAGATGCACACAACTGAACACAGAGTTCCAGAGAAAAGCAAAGAGAGACAAGAAGGCCGCCTTCTATGAACAATACAGGGAAACAGAGGAAAACAACAGAAGGGGAAAGACTAGAGATCTCTTAAAGAAAATTGGAAATATCAAAGGAACATTTCATCCAAAGATGAGCACAATAAAGGACAGAAAGGGTAAAGACCTAATAGAAGCAGAAGAGATCAAGAAGAGATGGCAAGAATACACAGAAGAACTGTACAAAAAAGATCTTAATGACCTGGATAACCACGATGGTGTGGTTGCTCACCCAGAGCCAGACATTCTGGAGTATGAAGTCAAGTGGTCCGCAGGAAGCATTACTACAAACAAAGCTAGTTGCGGTGATGGTATTCCAGCTGAGCTATTTAAAATCCTAAAAGATGATGCTATTAAATTGCTGCATTCAAGGTGTCAGCAAATTTGGGAAACCCAGCAGCGGCCACAGGACTAGAAAAGGTCAATCGTCATCCCAATTCCCAAGAACGGTAGTACCAATGAATGTTCAAACTACTGCACAACTGCACTCATCTCCCATGCTAGCAAGTTTATGCTCAAATTCCTTCAAAGTAGGCTTCAGCATTATGTGAATGGAAAACTTCCAGATGTTGAAGCTGGGTTTAGAGAAGGCAGAGGAACTGTTGATCAAACTGTCAACATTCATGGGATCAGACAGAAAGCAAGGGAATTTCAGGAAAAAAAAAAAAAAAAATCTACCTCTGTTTCATTTACTACACTAAAGCCTTTAACTCTGTGGATCATAACAAACTGTGGAAAACCTAAAGAGATGGGAATACCAGACCATTTTACCTGTCTCCTGAGAAACCCGTTTGTGGGTCAAGAAGCAACAGTTAGAACCTTATATGGAACAAATGACTGGTTCAAAATTGAGAAAGAAATTAGACAAGGATATTTATTGTCACCCTGTATATTTAACTTCTATGCATAGCACATCATATGATATGCTGGGCTGGATGAGTTACAAGCTGGAATCAAGATTGCCAGGAGAAATATCAACAACCTCAGATATGCAGACAATGTCACTTTAATGGCAGAAAATGAAGAGGAACTAGAGAGCTTCTTGATGAGGGTGAAAGAGGAGAGTGAAAAAGCTGGCTTAAAGCTCAATATTAAAAAACTAAGATCATGGCATCTAATCCCATCGTTTCATGGCACTTCCACTTCATGGAAGCAGTGACAGATTTCCTCTTCTTGAGCTCTAAAATCATTGTGTATGGTGACTGCAGTCATGAAATTAGAAGACAGAAGGCAGGAAAGCTATGACAAACCTAGACAGTATATTTAAAAGGAGAGACATCACTTTGCCGACAAATGTCCCTATAGTCAAGGCTACTGTCTTTCCAGTAGTCATGTGTGGAATTGAGAGCTGGACCATAAAGAAGGGTGAGTGGCAAAGAATTGATGCTTTTGAACTGTGGTGCTGGAGAAGATTCTTGAGAGTCCCTTAGAGAGTAAGGCGATCAAACCAGTCAATCTTATAGGAAATCAACCCTGAATATTTATTGGAAGGACTGATGCTGAAACTGAAGCACCAATACATGACCAGCTAATGAAAACAACCTATTCATTGGAAAAGACCCCGATACTAGGAAGGATTGAAGGCAGGAGGAGAAGGGGGCAACAGAGGATGAAATGTTTGGCTGGCATCACTGATTCAATGGACATGAACCTGGGTAAACTCTGGGAGATTGTGAGGGACAGGGATGCCTGGCATGCTACAGTCCATGGGGTCACAAAGACTTGGACATGACATGGTGACTGAACAACAACAGTGACAAGTATTTAGTATCTGTCACACTTTGAAACAAACATAGTTAAAAACAATTATTATATTCTTCTACCTCATAACATTTTTTTAAACCAGCATTAAAAATAAGCACTGAGATAATATTTTTATCCACTGTGGCATTTGTTATATTGCATTCCTTGTTTTTTCATTCATAAATCAACCCATTTTAAATATTGAGTTGTCCAAAAAGTTCACTCAGGAACTTCTTATAGAAAAACCCAAAAGAACATTTTGGCCAATCCAATACTTGCTATATGTAAGCAAGCTAACCACAAAGATAACAACGTGAAATGGACAAATATCTGTTCTCTAGAACTGCATATGTTAGTGGGAAAGAGGTAAAAATAAGTTGCAAAATGATAAGGATTAACACAGAAGTATGGTAAATATGGCATAGACATATAAAACATTATATTGTACTTTTTTTTCTGAGATGGGAAGTAGAGTAGATGTTCATCAAGCATGCTATATAATCGCATGAGGGTTAAGGAGTCTGAAACACGGAAAGAAACCTCTAAGAGTGCCTAGCAAGAGGGATGGATGACTGGTAGGCTAAGACTTGGCCAGTATTATTATTCACTATGAGAACAGGAGTTAAACAACCCAGAGTTATTTTGTAAGATTTTAGTGGAGAAACTATTTTAAGGCTGTAATAGAATTCAGGTGTAAATTACTAGACTATATTTTAATTACGGAGTAAATGGCATCCATATTCATGACCAATAAGTAGAAAGCAAGTGAATGATATAGTACAACATTTGCATACCATAAGTCCAGGCTATGACAATATCTCCCTATTTAAACCACAAATATAAACAAGGGAACTATGAAAAGCCCAATGCTTACAGCATCTTTTCTTCTGAGTTTTCTCCTCTTTTGGTTATTATGGTGTTTTCTGCAATGTCCATTTGTTTAAACTTTCCTCCAAGTAGATATTAGCTTCTGATTAGACTTCATGTCTTGAAAGAAAGTGTGCTTGATAAAGTTGAAAATAGAAAACAAACTTTTTTTCCAAAATATTTTCTTGACATACTTTTCATACTAGAATTTAGAAGACCACAACTTTGAAGAGGAAGGAAAAGACTAAGGAAATTAGGGAAGGCCTAAATTTTGTTCTGGTCACTTTATCACTTTAAATAAGATGGCTTTTTATAAAAGATTTACCAAATAGTATTAAATATTAATAAAAGCATAGGAGCTTAAATATATATGTGGATAGGGTTTCTATTCAATAGGCACACCAATATAGTCCTCAGTTCAGTTCAGTTGCTCAATCGTGTCCAACTCTTTGCGACCTCATGAACCACAGCAAATCAGGCCTCCCTGTCCATCACCAACTCCCAGAATCCACCCAAACTCAAGTCCATTGTGTCGGTGATGCCTTTTAACCATCTCATCCTCTGTCGTCCCCTTCTTCTCCTGCCCTCAATCTTTTCCAGTATCAGGGTCTTTTCAAATGAGTCAGCTCTTCGCATCAGGTAGCCAAAGTATTGGAATTCAGCTTCAACATCAGTTCTTCCAACAAACACCCAGGACTGATCTCCTTTAGGATGGAATGGTTGGATCTCCTTGCAGTCCAAGGGACTCTCAAGAGTCTTCTCCAACACCACAGTTTAGAAGCATCAATTCTTTGGCGCTCAGCTTTTCTTATGGTCCAACATTCACATCCATACATGACCACTGGAAAAACCATAGCCTTGACTAGACAGACCTATGTTGACAAAGTAATGTCTCTGCTTTTTAATAGGCTGTCTAGGTTGGTCATAACTTTCTTTCGAAGGAGTAAGCATCTTTTAATTTCATGGCTGAAATCACCATCTGCAGTGATTTTGGAGCCCAGAAAAATAAAGTCAGCCACTGTTTCCACTGTTTCCCCATCCATTTCCCATGAAGTGATGGGACTGGATGCCATGATCTTAGTTTTCTGAATGTTGAGCTTTAAGCCAATTTTTTCACTCTCCTCTTTCACTTTCATCAAGAGGCTCTTTAGTTCTTCTTTACTTTCTGCCATAAGGGTGGTGTCATCTGCATATCTGAGGTGATTGATATTTCTCCCGGCAATCTTGATTCCAGCTTGGGCTTCCTCCAGCCCAGCATTTCTCATGATGTACTCTGCATATAAGTTAAATAAGCAGGGTGACAATATACAGCCTTGACGTATTCCTTTTCCTACTTGGAACCAGTCTGTTGTTCCATGTCCAGTTCTAACTGGAAAAATTAGAGATACCAAGGGAACATTTTATGCAAAGATGGGCTCAATAAAGGACAGAAATGGTAGGGACCTAATAGAAGCAGAAGATATTAAGAAGAGGTGGCAAGAATACACAGAAGAACTATACAAAAACGATCTTCACGACTCAGATAATCACAATGGTATGATCACTCACCTAGAACCAGACATCCTGGAATGTGAAGTCAAGTGGGCCTTAGGAATCATCACTACGAACAAAGCTAGTGGAGTTGATGGAATTCCAGTTGAGCTATTTCAAATCCTGAAAGATGATGCTGTGAAAGTGCTGCACTTAATATGCCAGCAAATTTGGAAAACTCAGCAGTGGCCACAGGACTGGAAAAGGTCCGTTTTCATTCCAATCCCAAAGAAAGGCTATGCCAAAGAATGCTCAAACTACCGCACAATTGCACTCATCTCACATGCTAGTAAACATACTCATCAAAGATCGCTAGAGCCCAGTCCAGGAGCTTCCGGTGTGCATTTCTAGGGAAACACTATTGCTTGTTAATCTTCCCATCAGCCAGTGGCTGATGGGAGCAACAGAACTTCTGGAGGTACCTAGTATCCTATCTGATGCTCATCCTCCCATCTTTGAATTAGACTCTGGAAAAGCCAAGAAAGAAAGGGAGAGCAGGTAAAAAGGAATAATGTGAGTTTCTACAGGCACTGACTTGTTTCAGACACTAATGTATTTAGCCAACACTCCAACAATAGAAGTTGAAAGAGGAAGAGGGGACTGATGTTAAATAAAGCTTATCTTCAACAGTTCACAGGTCATACAATAGGTTTTCTTGAGTTTTCTGTAAGCAAATTCTTTAACCTACTTATCATCTATTTATCACCTTTCCTAACCCAGACTTGACCTCAGAGGTCTTACTCTCTCCTGGAATTCCAACACAAACATGGAACAATTAAGGTAACTTTTTCAGAACACTTCTAATTGTCCTGCTTCCTCCTTTTCTCTCCCCATCCTTACTTTTCCCAAATCACCCATCCATACATACACACCAATCAAGTAAACAAGGGGAAAAAGAAAAGGGTCTGTTTTAAGGGTGCGTCTCACTTACATGAGTAGAACATTCTACAATGTGATACACATGGAAAGACAAAATTGCCCTTCTCCAGAAGAGGCTCTTCTCCAAAGATTGCCACTTAAGGGGTCACCTTGGATTCAATTTTATATCTGACTGGTAGCATGTTCTCATTCTCTCCAATTAGAGTCATAACATATTCAAATAGCCTGAATTGTCAATCCTATTTTCCCTAGAAAATTGTGAACTCACGTAAGGAGACAGCAGTGGAAAGGCAAGGTTATACCTTATTTCTCCTTCCCAGCCTAACAGAGCAGGGGTCCTCCCCTGAATTTGTCTAAAGGCCCCTGTTTTTTCCCAGTTCACCCAGGACACAAGAGTGCTGATAATTAAAAGATAACACTTACATAGTACTCCCGATATGCCAGGCACTGCTCTAAGTTGTTGTTGTTTAGTCGCTAAGTCATATCCAACTCTTTCGTGACCCCATGGACTGTAGCCCCCAGGATCCTCTGTTCATGGGATTTCCCAGGCAAGAATATTGGAGTGGCTTGCCATTTCCTTCTCCAGGGGATCTTCCTGACTCAGGGATTGAACCCACGTCTCCTGCATTGGGAGGCAGGTTCTTTACTGCTGAGCCACCTGGGAAGCCCTGCTGCTTTAAGTCCTTCCTAATTATTCACTCACTAAATCCTCACACAAACTCATTATATGGCTTCCTCATACAAGCTCATTATATGGCTTCCTCACATAAATTCATTATATGGCTTCCTCACACAAAGTCATTATATGGCTACAGCCAATACCCACACCTGAATAACTTGCTCAGGGCCATATTCTAATCAATGGCATAAGTGGGATTCGACTGCAAGTGGTCTAGTCACAGTCCTTAACCATTATGCTATAGTGAAATGGGCCAGAGAAAAGGTCTAGGCCAGACAGAAGAAATTAGATCCAGTCTGGACCCTTTTCATTGTTGGGTTGAGCCCAGAAGTCCCCAGCTGTAAGAATCATAAAGCATGCCTTAACTCTCATGTCATTGCTGGTTTCAGTGAGCCAGAACCTCATCTTATCTCAGCATTGAGAAATTCCTTAGGAATTCAGCAATCAAACTTTCTCCCCTTTTAAGAATCTGTAAATAGAGGGGTATTAATAAAATCTTCTTCAGTGTGATATAAGAATTCACTAAGAGGTTGGGGGGGGGTGGGTTGGAATAATGCATCTATATCATGGTGGCTGACATACAGATGGTGTCTGTGTATGGTTATTTATCATCACAAAAGCAAATGAGTATGGATGACGGCACAAACCTAAGCATTTAGGAACTATAGAACGTGATATATGGTTCCTGCCCTTAAGAAATTCATAGTTTCACAAATCTGAAGAAAATCAGAGAACAAATCTTTTGAAAGCTAGAGAAATGATTGTTAAATAGAATCAGAGAACTATATGGCAACTATCTTGGAATCAGACTTCTAATCACACCTCTATATTCTCTCTCTCTTCTGTATTGTTTATAGTCAATGATTACATCGATTCACTGTAGGTTACCATAGTGTCAAATGCTATTTTCACACTCTTCTCATTGGTGGGTGTTCCAAATCCTTCTAAGAATTTACACCTCTTGTTGCTAGTTCAGAGCCATTTTCAGATGGATTTCTTATGCATAGCAAGCTGTTTATTTTTTAATAATAATAATTCTTAATTTAAATTTATATAGAGCCTCTCATAAGATTCTATATACAAAAAGATGATTACTATTAGTAGCAATTACAAGCATTATACTCTGACAATTCCAAATGGCTTATAAGTTAATTTATATTAAATACAGCAGTGTTAATACAGCATATTATGTGTATACTTTATTTTCTTGATATTTTATACTATAATTTTTTATTATGTACTTTTCTTAGATTTCTAATTTGATTTTCTTTCAAGTATATTGTACATGTATGAAGCACTAGGATATGGAGTGAAAAAAAGAACAATTATTGCTGATAAATAATTTCTGGTTACTAGCATACTCAAGTCCAGTGGTGGGGGCATGGGGGATGGCTGTATCGTTTGGGTCTTTAACACCTAAGGAATTCACTAGAGAATTATGTAGGTGCTCATCTCATTACTTCCAATGAAAATCTATTTTCTTCCTCCAGGGGTTTTCAGTGGATTTTGTAGAATAGGGGTTTCCTAGTCTTTCCTATTTGTGAAAGATACTGTACTGATAGATTTCCATGATGAATTCTCTCACTTCTGAGTTTTGAGTGATTTTTAACACCTGATATGGAAATGAAGAAAGCAAGTGAGGAAGAATTTTGAAAAAAAGGTTATGGAAATAGCTGGGAGTCTTCCTGCTGAGCCATCCCAGAACTAGAGTTTTGAATAATGTATGTTCCATAAATCTAAGTGTCCCACTATGCCACATTTTAGAAAAGGGAGAGAAAATAATAGCTACTGTCCACACTTATCACCAATAATAAATTGCAGGGCTCCTGTGTGTGTGGCGATTAATGCAAAATGCAACCCAAAACACATAACTAAATAAATAGATAGTTTGACTTTCGTGGGGGTTATCTTTCTTCCTCCTCCTTTCTCTCTCTCCTCTCTAAATAGAAAATACATTTTTAAAAAATCTATGGAACACCTATGCTATTCTCTTTGAGACAGACAAATGGGTTCTTTTTTTCCCCAGGTAAAAGTAGGTATGTGTGTGTGGGTGTGTATAAGAGATAGAGGCAGAGTTTCTACAAGAAACAGAAACAGAGACACAGAGACTGAGAACTCAGTGGATGGGGGTCTCAGTGTGCAGAATTCATGTATATTAGTGAGATGCAAAGGGAGAGTGTGCAGAGCACCTAGTAGTGGGAATCAAACATAGTCATGCAATAAGCAAATTTTTAGAGGACGAATTTACAAAGGAACACTGACTCTAATTGATTTCAGTTAGATTCTGAAATATTTTACATAGAAAACTCCCTACATCCTTCAGAATTTAAGACTGTATCAACATTTACATGAAAATCAGATACTGATCATACATCTAGAAAAGAAAACCCTTTCAGAAGAGTTTTCAAACTCTATCATAAATCATTGTTATCAGTTTTTATGGGACCTCCTAAATACTTCCCTGATAGCTCCGTTGGTAAAGAATCCACCTGCGATGCAGGAGAGCCCTGTTTGATTCCTGGGTCAGGAAGATCCCCTCAAGAAGAGATAGGCTACCCACTCAAGTATTCTTGGGCTTTGCTTGTGGCTCAGCTGGTAAAGAATCCACCTGCAATGCAGGAGACCTGGGTTTGATCCCTGGGTTGCAAAGATCCCCTGGAGAAGGCAACTGCTATCCACTCCAGTATTCTGGCCTGGAGAATCCCATGGACTGTATAGTCCTTGGGGTCACAAAGAGTCGGACACAACTGAGTGACTTTCACTTTCTTATCTGAATACCGCTGTACCCTAGATGGAGCCATCATTTATTGAGGCCCTTCAGTTAATAGGCATTTTACACATGTGAAAGTATGTTAGTTACTCAGTCATGTTCAACTCTTTGCAACCCTATGGACTATAGCTCTCCAGGCTCCTCTGTCCATGGAATTCTCCAGGCAAGAATACTGGAGTGAGTTGCCATTCCCTTCTCCAGGGGATCTTTCTGATCCAGGGATTGAACCCAGGTCTCCCGTATTGCAGGCAGATTCTTTACCATCTGAGCCACATAGTTCATATCAGTTTATTTAATCTTCTCACCAAGCTTGTGATACTTTAGTACTATTATCTTTGTTGTTCAAAGGAAGAAACAGACTCAGAAAGACTAAGTGTATTTCCCAAAGGCACCCATCTACAAGGAAGCAGAGGTGGGATTTGAATTCCTTTTCTGGTAAACCCCAAGATTTTTCACTCTGCCATTATGGGGTTGCCAGACAAAATAAGGCCATCCAGTTAAACCTGAATTTCAGATGAATAACAGATTTTTTTTTAAAGCATAGCTGTGTCCGACATATTGCATAAGATATATTTATACCAAAAATGTACCTTATTTATCCACAATTCAAATTTGGATATTTTCTATTTTTATTGCTATACCTGGCAACCCTTGTCATATGTCTTCTCTGGAAACATCTGTATCTGTCCTTGAGAGGGAGCAAAGCAATGAAAGAGAAAGCTGTTCTTCTTGGAAGAGAGGAACGGAATACTGAGGCACCTACCCCACTAAGTGTTAACATCAGTTCACTTCAGTTCACACACTCAGTTGTGTCCAACTCTTTGTGACCCCATGACTGCAGCATGCCAGGCCTCCCTGTCCATCACCAACTTCCAGAATTTATTCAAACTCATGTCCATTGACTCAGTGATGCCATCCAACCATCTCATCCTCTGTTGTCCCCTTCTCCTCCTGCCTTCAATCTTTCCCAGGATCACGGTCTTTTCCAATGAGTTGGTTCTTTGCATCAGGTGGCCAGTGTATTGGAGTTTCAGCTTCAACATCAGTCCTTCCAATGAACACTCAGGACTGATTTCCTTTAGGATGGACTGGTTGGATCTCCTTGCAGTCCAAGGGACTCTCAAGAGTCTTCTCCAACACCACAGTTCAAAAGCATCAATTCTTCAGTGCTCAGCTTTCTTTATAGTGCAACTCTCACATCCATACATGACCACTGAAAAAACCATAGCCTTGACTAGATGGACCTTTGTCGATAAAGTAATGTCTCTGCTTTTTAATATGCTGTCTAGGTTGGTCATAACTTTTCTTCCAAGGAGTAAGCATCTTTTAATTTCATGGCTGTAGTAACCATCTGCAGTGATTTTGGAGCCCAGAAAAATAAAGTCTGTCACTGTTTCCACTGTTTCCCCATCTATTTCCCATGAAGTGATGGGACCAGATGCCATGATCTTAGTTTTCTGAATGTTGAGCTTTAAGCCAACTTTTTCACTCTCCTCTTTCACCTTCATCAAGAGGCTTTTTAGTTCCTCTTCACTCTTTGCCATAAGGGTGGTGTCATCTGCATATCTGAGGTTATTGATATTTCTCCCAGCAGTCTTGATTCCCGCTTGTGCTTCATCCAGTCCGGCGTTTCTCATGATGTACTCTGCATAGAAGTTAAATAAGCACGATGACAATATACAGCCTTGACATACTCCTTTTCCTATTTGGAACCAATCTGTTGTTCCATGTCCAGTTCTAACTGTTGCTTCCTGACCTGCATACAAATTTCTCAAGAGGCAGGTCAGGTGGTGTGGTATTCCCATCTCTTTCAGAATTTTCCACAGTTGATTGTGATCCACACAAAGGCTTTGGCATAGTCAATAAAGCAGAAATAGATGTTTTACTGGAATTCTCTTGCTTTTTCCATGATCCAGCAGATGTTGGCAATTTGATCTCTGGTTCCTCTGCCTTTTCTAAAACCAGTTTGAACATCTGGAAGTTCACAGTTCACGTATTGTTGAAACCTGGCTTGGAGAGAATTTTGATCATTACTTTGCTAGCATGTGAGATGAATGCAATCGTGTGGTAGTTTGAGCATTCTTTGGCATTGCCTTTCTTTGGGATTGGAATGAAAACTGACCTTTTACAGTCCTGTGGCCACTGTTGAGTTTTCCAAATTTGCTGGCATATTAAGTGCAGCACTTTCACAGCATCATCTTTCAGGATTTGAAAGAGCTCAACTGGAATTCCATCACCTCCACTAGCTTTGTTCGTAGTGATGCCTTCTAAGGCCCACTTGACTTCACATTCCAAGATGTCTGGCTCTAGGTGAGTGATCACACCATTGTGTTTATCTGGGTCATAAAGATCGTTTTTGTACAGTTCTTCTGTGTATTCTTGCCACCTCTTCTTAATATCTTCTGCTTCTGTTAGGTCCATACCATTTCTTCCCTTTTTGTGCCCATCTTTGTATGAAATGTTCCCTTGGTATCTCTAATTTTCTTGAAGAGATCTCTAGTCTTTCCCATTCTATTGTTTTCCTCTATTTCTTTGCACTGATCACTGAGGAAGGCTTCTTATCTCTCCTTGCTATTCTTTGGAACTCTGCATTCAAATGGATATATCTTTCCTTTTCTCCTTTGCTTTTTGCTTCTCTTCTTTTCACAGCTATTTGTAAGGCCTCCTTAGATAGCCATTTTGCTTTTTTTGCATTTCTTTTTCTTGGGGATGGTCTTGATGCCTGTCTCCTGTACAATGTCACGAACCTCTGTCCATAGTTCATCAGGCATTCTATCAGATCTAGTCCTTTAAAGTGTCACCTGCTTCTGTGTAAATGGACTTTAAAATGGAACTGGAGAATATCATACTCACACCCTCAGAAGAATAGAACTTAAGAGCTTAGATACTTATTTCCATTAATTCATGATTTAAAAGAGAGCAATAAACATCTGCCAACAATCTCTCCCCATCCTCATATCAGTGAAAGTACTGCTAGGACTCTGGCTGGACTTTTGCCTCTTTGCATTCTTTGCCTACAAATAAAGCCCACCCCTAAACCTTCAAGAATTAGCCCACAGCTTGCTACACCATGCATTCGCCCAATTGCCATTCCTCTGCTGCTGTTGCTGCTGCTAAGTCGCTTCAGTTGTGTCTGACCCTGTGCAACCCCATAGACGGCAGCCCACCAGGCTCCCCCCGTCCCTGGGATTCTCCAGGCAAGAACACTGGAGTGGGTTGCCATTTCCTTCTCCAATGCATGAAAGTGAAAAGTGAAAGTGAAGTCGCTTAGTCGAGTCTGACTCTTAACGACCCCAAGGACTGCAACCTACCAGGCTCCTCCATCCATGGGATTTTCCAGGCAAGAGTACTGGAGTGGGGTGCCATTGCTGAATAAAAGCAATTTCTGGGTAATTTGAGTTTGCCTCAGTTTACCTTCTTTAAATTGGCAGCACCAAGGTACCTGGTGCTCTTGGGAAGATTATCAGAGTTTGTGGGATCATATCTGGCATCAAGGGCAGTGAAAATGTGGGAGTTACACCATGAACTGACAAGAGTATCTCTGCCAGTCACTGGAGGGAACTGGGTGGTCTCTAAGTTAGAATGTTGTCTTATCTTCTCTACTATACATGTAGCCAGTCAAGAAAGAAATCTGTACCCAAAGATTTCTGAATCCATTCTATCTTACCCCTTCAGTTTCCAATTAATGGAAATTTATTATTTCCATTTCCAATTCAGTTTCCAGCATCCCATTCACAGGAAAGAAAAATGGTGGAACTGTGGAGGGGGAAAAAAATCCTAGAATTGTTTCCTAGTAAATATGTTTGAGTGCAACATTTGGCTATGCAGCTGAGATGTCAGTATTATCCTTGCGCACACCCCCTGCTCCAGGCACTGCTGCCTCACTTGGCCTGCTACAGCCCCTAAGGTGTGGACGTTCTACCCAGTTTTTTTCCTTCCAGAATTCTATCTGTTATAACCTCTTTGTCCTTTGCCTCACTGGCCTAGCATTCAGTCTTTTTGCTCTCTGCTAGGGAATTGATAAATGTAATATAAGCTAATCTGTTAATGACCATCAAAGGGCTTATCCCTTCCAGATAACATCTGTTGCCTTAAATGCTGTTCACACCAAGGCATAAGTAGGCTGATAGTGGAAATAATTTAGATCAAGGAGATGTTTTCATATCACTTCTATATTACATCAAATCAATGATCCCCCAATCTTCCACCCTCACTTCATGCAATTGATTATATCTGTTTCCCTCACTGCATCACACTTTTCCATTTATTT
Source organism: Bos indicus (assembly GCF_029378745.1). Taxonomy (NCBI): domain Eukaryota; kingdom Metazoa; phylum Chordata; class Mammalia; order Artiodactyla; family Bovidae; genus Bos; species Bos indicus. Next base: position 61,942,109 of record NC_091760.1, read on the forward strand.
AAACATGGTATATTAGGAAAACCAATATTTCCCCTAATTAGTTATTGAGGTGTAGTTGATTGAATGGAAGTAACTAAATCTGTTGTACAGAAGCCTTGTTAGTAAAACAAACAAACAAAAAACATTAACAAAAATGACTGTACCAGGTAAGTAAATTGCTGGCTCTTTTTCCTCACATCCCTACCCTCATTCATACATATTATTTTGAAAGAATTGACTTAGATTCTTTCTCTCTTTAGGATACTTTTTCTTGTCCCCCAAACTTCCCTCATTTATGTGCCCATTGTAGCTCCTATGTCTTTCCATTCTAGCACTGTGGTTAAACTTAGAACTCAGGAGCTTCTGCCAGGTGTAAATCCTGACTCCATTTAATAGCTGTGTAACCTGGGACAAGTTAACTTAATCTATGTCTAAAGTTCCTAACTGAACTGGGATAATATGTTTCCCTCCTCAAAGAGTTGCTCTGAATGAATGTATATGAATGGGAAGCAGGAGAGATATACAGTGCATAGAATGGGCCTGGCACAGAGCAAGCCTATCATGTGTGCACACTGTTATTTATTCTATATGTAGGTTTATACATGTGCCTTCCAAAAGTATAACGTTTTGAAGGGCAAGAAATGTGTCAGCACTCAATAAATGCTTGTGTAACACATAAACGCACACATATGGTTTCAATGAACAAAGTGAAAATAGGCTTGGACTCGTGATTTCAGGGTTAGAATGCCAAGCAACTGGCAACAGAACTCAAAAAGATAACTTTTTTTTTTTTCCCTGTACATCTCAAGGGCGAGCTTTCCTGCTGGTCCAAATCAATGCGGGAGACTCAGGTTTGAGCCCTGCTCCAGGAAGATCTCACATTCCCTGGAGCACCTAAGCCCCTGCACCACAACTACTGAGCCCACATGCTGCACTACTGAAGCTCCCCCTCCTAGAGCCACGTTCCACAGTAAGAGAAGCCACTGCGATGAGAAGCCTGTGCACCACAACAGTAGCCTCTGCTCGCTGCAACTAGACAAAGCCCGCACAGCAACGAAGACCCAGCACAGCCCCAAATAAAGAAAAGTCTCAAGGGCTATTGAAACCTCCAGACTTCAAGAATGAAAAATAGTTATTTGGCTGATTGATTTGCTTATTTATCTATGCTTATGCAGTCTATGGGGTTGCAAAGAGATGGGCACAACTGAGCGACTGGACAACAATGTAGTGTCTGGCCCGAAATGACTGATTTTGATTGTGAGTCTCTTTCCTTCCGTATAGAAAATCCTTCTCTAATCAAGCATTCTCATGTTGTCATTTCATTTTTCAGTTAAGTTTTCATTTATTCAAAATATTTTGAGCTAGTCATTGCCTATTCATGTGTGTATATATCTTTTATATTACATATATATGTTACAGGTATGTATGTGTGTATATATATATAATGGGCTTCCCTGGTGGGTTAGTGGAAAAGAATCTGCCTGCCACTGCAGGAGACACAGGTTGATCCCTGGATCAGGAAGATCCCTTAGAGAAGGCAAGCCACTCCAGTATTCAAGTCTGGAGAATCCCATGGACAGAAAAACCTGGTGTGCTACAAGTCCATGGGGTTGCAGCGTTGGACACGACTTAGCGACTAAACAAAATATATTTACATATATCTATATAAAACGATCTTTGTCTGATTCATGTTTTCTCCCCAATGTTTGCTATAAAAAAACTTTATAATATAGATTCAAGTTTCTATATTCCCCAAAACTGAGTCCCCAGGATGCTTGCCTGCAGTATAATTAAAAACTAGGTCACATCTGTTTTTCCTGCTCCCTTTGTAGCCAGGCTTTGTACCAGTGGGCACCAATGGCCTTCATACTTTCTTTCTCTTTCCCCAGTCCCTGTGCCTACCAGCTGCCTCATCTACCACTGCAGTAGGCCAAGATCATTGTCTTTTGTGCTTTATTCCTTGGTGGTTTCTTTTTTTTTTTTTTTCAGAGACCTAATCCACTCTTGTGAGCTAATGTGTTTACAGCTGACACTGAATTAGTCTTCCCAGATAAGGGACACATTAAAGTTTACATAACATCCAATCACATTTCCATTACAAAATGGCAACAGAATTTCACCCTAAGGTGGAGGTGGGGGGGAATGGAGGAGTAAGAAAGGAGATGAAAGACTTCTTAAATTCCCTTACATTTCAGCAAATCAGTTTAGATTCAACACATACGTTTGTGAACTACACCATGAGAAGAAGAGAGAACCCCTGTTCTCCAGGGGTTGGGTGCCTAGTGGGAATCCATGGCTGACCTGGTCTACTCAGGAAGCCACTGAGCTCCAACCCAGAGTGAATGGAAGCACGTGAATGCTTGCAACCGAGGAATTCAAATTCACATCTGAGCGTCCTACTATATGTATTATTCCTTTTAGGGGAGAATGGCAGAGGGCAAGGAAAGATGTATTGGACAAGCTATCTACAGTATAAAACATGGGGCATTTCTTTTATGAATATCAAGTGTGATCTATATTAATATATCCTAAGTTTAACTCAATTCTCCAAGGTCAGAAAATTGAATAAAACACTGCAAGTACTTATATAAGGCTCCCAGAAAAGTACCCCATGAATTTATGATAAATAGCTAATCTGTTTGCTCAACCTGATGGGGTCATTCACACCCCATCTGGGTCTTCCTGACCCCAGAACACTCCATATAGAGCATAGTGATGCACAGTGCCCTACTGGTCACCACCACAGAGAGATTTTGTTGTGTTGTAAAAACAAACTCAGCTGAATGTTATAACTGTCTTTTCTTTTCCAGTGAATAGGAATGAAGAATTAATTCACTCTTTGTAAGTTTCAAGGGGTGGGGACCTTTGGTGAGATAAAATGAATAATGAACTTCTCTCATTACTAAGGACTAGTAACAGTTTACTCCTGAAAAACATCATCACTGAGTGAGCAAATGTATAAATTTCCAAAACCTAACAATGAGAAAAGGACAAAATGAGAAAAGATTCAATATAAAAGGAAAACCAAATAACTCTCAGCCTGTTGTCATATTTCTCAGGGAGCTGACTACAGATAATTATGCTGGGTCCTGAACACATTTTATACTCCCGATTTAACCTCCATCTGGGCAAACTTCAACAGCTTTCCTTATCACAATTATACAAACCTGATATTCCCTAACGCCTAGCTTGGCACCAGAAAAAAATTCCAACATTTCTTTTAATACTGAAATACTTTGAGTCATTTCCAGGTAAATGAGCAAACAACCCAAGAGTTATCAATGAGATTTTCTTCTCTTCAGCAACAGCCCATTCTTTTTTTTCTGGTTCATGTACTGTAATCAAAGATACCACTCAATAGTGCATGGTGTGTGGAGAAGGAGACAGAAGATGGACGGAGCATGAATGCAAGCACTTTCTTTTTTTTTAATTTTGCCCAAGAGAAATATAAAGTCATTTGTCAGACCAGTGATTTTGCACTGTCATGTAGTATGACTCTCAAGAAACACACACACACACATACACATTCTACCATTTCAAGGTCTTATGAGGCAACTGAAAGAAATCTGAATTTTTCTCTTCCTTTTAAGATTTTTCGTTCTTCAGGTGCTAGGTCCCATCTTCCTCTAAAGGCCACCCCATAGGAATGAAAGTTAAGCTTGAGACACTATTTTGCGAATGGTGACAGTTTTTAAGGGCTGTGACTGAGTAGGGATATTGGGGAAAACTATTTCTTTAAAAGAAGGATAAACATTTATACTTATATTTCAGGTTATAGTAGTTTTTTAAGAGGGAATGGGTGGAGATTTGTTGCCATGTGCACCTTGAGGTTTATAATGAGAATGTTTTTTAAAAGCTTTTTATTGTTGTTACGATTTTCTCTCTCTTCTCCCACCTTTTGAATTTTGAATATTCTTGCTATTAACATTATTTGCACTTAGTTTATAATTGATTTTTTAAAAGTTTCTAGTTTTATTAAAAACAAACTTTCATTCATATTAGTACATCAGCCTTGCTTAAAGCATATTAAGGATGAAGAAAATCATGGAAACTGAGAGGCAAGATTGAGCATAAGAGAGAGACTGAAAGAAACAAAGAGAGATAAAGAGATTTGAAAAATTATAGTATGCATGTTTATTTTATTTGTCTTTTTCAAGTTTTTAAAATTGTACTACAAACTGCACTTTGAGCAGGGCAGTGTTTGGCACCAGCTACCATATGTCTACATCAGTTCAGTTCAGTTCATTTCAGTCACTCAGTCGTGTCTGACTCTTTGTGACCCCATGAACTGCAGCACACCAGGCCTCCCTGTCCATCACCAACTCCCAGAGTTTACCCAAACTCATGTCCATCGAGTCAGTGATGCCATCCAACCATCTCATCCTCTGTCATCCCCTTCTCCTGCACCCAATCTCTCCCAGCATCAGAGTCTTTTCCAATGTGTCAACTCTTCGCATGAGGTGGCCAAAGTATTGGAGTTTCAGCTTCAACATTAGTCCTTCCAATGAACACCCAGGACTGATCTCCTTTAGGATGGACTGATTGGATCTCCTTGCAGTCCAAGGGACTCTCAAGAGTCTTCTCCAACACCACAGTTCAAAAGCATCAGTTCTTCGGCGCTCAGCTTTCTTCACATCCATACATGACCACAGGAAAAACCATAGCCTTGACTAGATGGACTTTTGTTGGCAAAGTAATGTCTCTGCTTTTCAATATGCTATCTAGGTTGGTCATAACTGTCCTTCCAAGGAGCAAGTGTCGTCTAATTTCATAGCTGCAGTCACCATCTGCCGTGATTTTGGAGCCCCAAAAAATAAAGTCTGACACTGTTTCAACTGTTTCCCCATCTATTTCCCATGAAGTGATGGGATCAGATGCCATGATCTTCGTCTTCTGAATGTTGAGCTTTAAGCCAACTTTTTCACTCTCCTCTCACTTTCATTAAGAGGCTTTTTAGTTCCTCTCCACTTTCTGCCATAAGGGTGGTGTCATCTGCATATCTGAGGTTATTGATATTTCTCCCAGCAATCCTGATTCCAGCTTGTGCTGCTTCCAGCCCAGCATTTCTCATGATGTACTCTGCATTTAAGTTAAATAAGCAGGGTGACAATACGCACCCTTGGCATACTCCTTTTCCTATTTGGAACCAGTCTGTTGTTCCATGTCCAGTTCTAACTGTTGCTTCCTGACCTGCATATAGGTTTCTCAAGAGGCAGGTCAGGTGGTCTGGTATTCCCATCTCTTTCAGAATTTTCCACAGTGTATTGTGATCTGCACAGTCAAAGGCTTTGGCATAGTTAATAAAGCAGAAATAGATGCTTTTCTGGAACTCTCTTTCTTTTTCCATGATCCAGTGGATGTTGGCAATTTGATCTCTGGTTCCTCTGCCTTTTCTAAAACCAGCTTGAACATCTGGAAGTTGACGGTTCACATACTGCTGAAGCCTGGCTTGGAGAATTTTGAGCATTACTTTACTAGCGTGTGAGATAAGTGCAATTGTGCAGTAGTTTGAGCATTCTTTGGCATTGCCTTTCTTTGGGATTGGAATGAAAACTGACCTTTTCCAGCCGTCTGGCCATATTTATCCCTATTTTCCATTTAGAAGATGGAAATCTATATGGATGCTATCAGTGTCACTAATAACATAACATTAGTGTATAGCTCATGTGTTTTGGTTGCACCATTAAAAGCATTGATATTTTTTTAACATTAGAAAGTGTAGGTGGCATTCTAATATTTACTGGGGAAGTCACCTCTGGTGTGCTGATATTTTCACTCTAATTTGGGTAGGCAAAAGGAGGAAGACAGTCACATCTCAAGCAGACTACTATAGTCATCAGAAAACTTCACTAGTCTTTATGTCAACAGCCCATTTTAGGAAACAATAGTGGGAAATCAACAAAGTAAATTAGAATCTAGAGCTCTTTAACACTGCCCTTCACTAATTCCTTTAAATCAAAAAAGTGTAATGTGGAGAGTTCATCTTTTTAGAGAAAGTCTCTTGCGGTGGGAGGGAATGATTTACAACTGATGACAGATGGTGTTTACATTTATAATTTCCTTATTTTTCATGTTTGGGAATGGAATCAAAGGGAAGAGGGATCAGGCAACAGTTGCAGCCCCAGATATCATTTATGGCATCTTTCCTGGACATGTGGAATACATTTTCAGAACAATTATCCTGCTCACTGGTGAAACGAGGTCACTGGGGGGCAGAAACCAGAATGGTGGGGGCGAAACTGCAGTGTTCTGCTTGGTAGTCCTGGAACTGGCCTTCTGGGGGTTTCATTGCCTTAAGTAAATACCATGTGTAATGTGACTGTCATTGATTACTAGATCATTCCATGGAATTAAGGCTGTAAATTCTAGATTTAAAGCTGGCTAGTGAAATTGCCTATGCAGGAATACATAATTTTTGGGGGGATGAAATAATTTGAATTTAGGAACCAAAGCTATGTGTTTTAAAAATATTAGTGAGTTTTTACCTTAGAGCGCTATAATCTTCAGAGTCTTGAGCATCCAACGTATCTACACATCTGGTGAGCCTCCAAGTGACTAGGTTGTTTGACACTCAAATGCTCTCCTCTGGCAAGAAAAGATTATACCATGCTGACGCTATGAAAAATGGGAGATCTGATGGTTTCTCTCCAGTACACCCTGAGGTAAATAGATGCGCACTTGGACCATGCTACTGCTATCTAGGCTTCCCACGTGGCGCTAGTGTTAAAGAACCTGCTTGCCAATGGGGGAGACATAAGAGACGTGAGTTCAGTCCCTGGGTTGGGACGATACCCTGGAGAAGGGGATGGCCACCCACTCTAGTATTTTTGCCTAGAGAATCCCATGGACAGAGGAGCCTGGCGGGTTACAGTCCATGGGGCTGCAAAGAGTCAGACACGACTGAAGCAACTTAGCATGCACGCACCGCTATTCTAACAGGCTGGGACCCTAAACACTTGGTTTGTTTCCTATGACTTGTGGTCAAGGGGTAACTCTCTGAGAACTCTTGGATTCCTTAACATTATCGTGCACTGTCCTAGACTAGAAAGAGACTGATCCTTAGTGTCAGTTAAAGCAAAGATTTCTCCATGTCCTTTCTAAAGGAACGAGGATGTCAAGAGGCAGCACTGAACCATGCTTTGCTTTTTTTCACTCCTCCATTACCTGGGAGTAAATGTCTCAGTATAAACATAACAGAAAGTGACTTGTTACATATTGTATTATACTTAGTATATTAAATAACTTATTATATAAACAGAAAATAAGTTGTTCTACACTCCATTTTAAGTTATTTATATAGCATACAATACATACCATACAATTTACCCACTTAAAATTATAATTCAATGGGTTTTAGTATATGCAAAGATGTGTGCATCTGTTACCATAGTCAATTTTAGAACAGTTTCATCACCACAGAGAAACCCTGTAAACTTCATCCATCACTACCTGTCTGTAATTCCTCACCCTAGCATTAAGCAGTTACTAATCAAATTTCTAGTATAGTATTGACAATTGCATATTCTGGATACTCCATTTAAATGCAATGACTTATGAGTTACTTTGTGACTGGCTTTTTACACTGAGTATAATGTTGGCAGGCTTTATCTATGATACAGCAGATAGGTAAACAGATAGATAGATAGATAGATAGATAGATATCAGTACTTCATTCCTTTTTATGGCCCAGTAATTCATTGTATGGTGAAATAACATCTTGTTTATCCATTCATTCATTGATGAATAAATGGGTTGTTTTCAGCTTTTGGATACTGAACATAGAGCTGCTCTTAACATTCATATACAATTTTTTTGAATACTTATTTTCAGTTCTTTTGGGTATATACCTAGGAGTGGAATTATTGGGTGATACAAAGTTCCGTATTTAACTTTTTGGGGAACTACCAAACTGTTTTCCACAGTGGTGGACCACTGTACATTCCCACCACAAGCTCCATTTTGAAACTAGAAAATTAGTCTTAATTCTTATTATTGGAGGTAAGTTTAAAATACTGGCTCTTCTCTTTTCCAGTCTAGGCCTTGGAATATGTACATTACATATTCCATTACATATAATCCAAGAGAGAAAATAGTTAACTGACAGAATTAATGATAAAGCATGAGTTACAGAATTTCTCTGAGAAGTTCTGGTAGTGCAGGCTTCATGGGAGAAGAAGAAGGTTTATGTTCAATGTTTTTAAGGAAAGGGAAGAGGTAGGAAACGCAGACCTTGAGTACACCATGAGCAAAATCCAGGAGGCAGTGGGTGAGGATGGAATGTCCAGGAGACAGTCCATACAACATTCTACATAGAGAAGAATTCATGTAGAAAATTAATACAATGAAAGATTGGGGAAAAAAAGCTGTGGTCAAATTTGGGCCTTAAATGTCCCATTAAAGCTTTCTTTAAAAAAGGCATCTCCTAAAAAGTTTTCAGTGAGGTGAGTTATCATCAAAATATGATTTTAAAATGCCATTTAACTGTGGGAGCAGGATAGATTGAAGACCTCATGAAAAAGAGAAAGAGACGGGGGATCTAGGGACAATTATAATAATTCAGGACTGTAGTAGTGAGGGCCTACTTTATGGAGATAGAAATGAAAATGATGGAAGAAGCAGAGAAATGGCAGCAGTTGGTGGTTAGATTAGACACAGTGGGTAGAAAAAAAAGCCAAAATAAATTTCAATAATGTTTAATAAGAAAAGTATGGTGGTTATTTTGAAATTGTAGAAGAAAACTGATCACAAGTCATCAAAGATACAATATCACTGCAATAGTATTTCATGAACCAATGGCATGAAAAAAATAGTTTTTAAAAGCATCCCTCTGCTATTTGTGTCTGAAATGCATAAGCAAAAAAACCCAAAGGAGAAAAGATAGGGTGTCAACCATTCCAGATTAAATTTCGTGGCAAAGGCAAGAGTATGGAGTGGGTTGCCATTTCCTTCTCCAGGGGATCTTCCGGACCCAGGCATCGAACCCAGGTCTCCTGCATTGCAGGCAGACGCTTTACCCTCTGAGCAACCAGGGAAGCCCATATATTCCTTTAAATACTAAATAAATAAAATGTGTACATTTTCTCAAGGTAAATAAGGTAAATGATGACTTCAGTGTGCTGATATCCTCAAACAAATAATACAATATTTCTCTATGGATCTATTTAAAATAATGTCAGTGTCCCCTAGCAGTTCTTTGCTGGTGGGTATTATTTTAACTTTCCTTGTCAAATCTTTTGGTAATTCTTCAGAAAATACTGTGATATTCCTGGAAGGTTGGAATTTTTCCAGGATAGTCAGAGAGTATCTAGGATCATTCTTCTTTACATATTGGCAGTGGGCTTTAGTAATGTAAAGAAGCTTTATGTTCAAAACCACTCCAGCTATGAAGATATTGGAAGGGTTGTGGTTAAGAAGGAGGGATAGCACCAAATTTTTAAGGGAAAAAAAGAAAAGTTTAGTCTTTGAAAATATTCACCACCTTTTCCACGTCCTTAAATAGATGTTTCCTGCGTATTCACCCACATTCATTTTTTGACACACCAGGAGAAGGACAGTGGGTAGTATTCAAAGAAAGGGAAAGAGCAGAATTTTAAGACATTAGAAAACCTCAGGGTGGGGAGAACAATTTTAGCCAGTGTCCTGGTGCAGTTAAGGATTAAGCAGGTACAATCTCAGCTTCACTGGAATATCTGACAGGGGGTAGGAGGATACACTTGCTCCCTCTAGTAGCATTCTAGGATATTATTTTATTTTCCCTTTTCATGAAGGACAAACAAATTGAAACTGATATATGAAACATTCCTGCGGCAGAATCAGTGAGTCCCTACCACTGATATAGTAGTTGTGATCACTTGAATACCTTGAACTAAGTATTGTAATCCAGTGTTACTTAACATTGTGAGTGTAGTCATAAAAGGGCTAACTTTTTTCTTTTTTTCTTTTTGGTTCTGAATTCAAACTGATACAGTAAAATGTGCACATCTCAGTGAGTAAAATTATCTGATTTTCTAATTGTACTTTGAATATTTATGGATTTAGGGAATATTTGCATTACTTTCTATCTTTTTCATTTTAAAAATACTGTAGAAACTAACAGTGAATAGTGTAACCAACTGAGCATCTGCTCCAAGGCATGCATGTCAAATTACCTTCCAAATTAACTTCTATCCCATCTCTGTCTACCTTTCTTTCCCATTCTTTTAGGCACCTCTAAACTAACTCGAAAAAATTCACACACTGTTAATAAATATGCAATTCTAAACTTTTTTTTTTTTTTTTCTCTGTTAAAGGGTATTTGGCTCTAAATCTAAAGTTGTTGTTTTGCTTCTGGACCAAAGAGAGAGATACAAAACTGTCATTCCTAGCAGTGGATGGTGAGACTGCCAGAAGTACTTCCATGTTGCTGAGAATCTGGCATAGTACCAAATATGAAGGAAGCAGTGCTCCAAATCTTTCCCCATCCCTGATATCTTTGCTACCTCAGAAGACTACATGAAAACAACCTTAAAATGCACCAGTCTATCATAAGAATTCTGATAACTATTTTAGTTCATTAAGGATATAGAAACACAAAGTACAAATTTAGGGGTAGTTATTAAGATAAATATTCACTTCTTCCTGGATGTGAGAGGGCAGTTTATATTGAATCCAGTGGTCCACCAAGTCCCACAGTGAAAGAACCTCTCCACCCACCACTCCATCTATCATGAAGGCAGTCTACCTTTACAGTAGTCTTTTGTTTAGCAGATTAAATCCAGTTTGAAGACATCCAGGACCTTTATCTATTTGGTGCTTTCGAGATCCCCTCTCTAGATATTGGAGAAAGTTGGAACTTTTGCAGAAATCCTTCATAAGCGCCTGTGGGAGTATTTAAATTTTTATTCCCAAGAAAGGGAAATTGTCTCTGGTGAGCTTTAATGTGAGGTAGCATCAATCTTAAGAAAACTAGAATAGGAAACATAGGAGCTGGTTCTATTTCAGAATCCTGACTTAGATATAGTGAAAGTTTATCACCCCTAGTGGCTCAGACAGCAGAGAGTCCGCCTGCAAAGTGGGAGACCCAGGTTTGATCTCTAGGTCGGGAAGATTCCCCTGGAGTAGGAAATGGCAACCCACTCCAGTATTCTTGCCCTGAAAATCCCATGGATGGAGGAGCCTGGTGGGCTACAGTCCATGGGGTCACAAAGAGTCAGACATGACTGAGCAACTAACACATACATACACACAGAAAAGGATGTGTGAGAAACAGTGAGTGTTTATTTTTTAAATCATTAAACTACCATGGATTCTTTCAACATGGGCACTGTACTAGATAGAAAGTATTGCTATATTTTTATGCCACTAGGAAATTTTAGTTAGTTGGAAATCTGAATTGATTCTGCTTCTAAGTGGGGGAAGGAGGAATAAATGCAAATGAAGTATTACTCTAAAACATTTGTTTTTACATTTCTTTTTTTTTTAATGTACTTTTTTTTTTTTGTCTTCTGCCAATTGAAAGGCCTTCTCTGCCAGTGCCTGGAGGAGGCTGGTAATGATTAATTGATTTAGCTGTCAAATCAAGGCAGTGTGTATATAAGGAGAATGGTGTGAAGGGCACAGGCCATGTTTTTATGGATAAACTATGTTTGGGGCCCCTTTGTAAAAAAGAAATAATGGGAGCTGGTGATGAAGAAGGAAAGATAAATGACTATACAAATGACTATGTGTCCACAAAGAACTGCATTATTAAGGGACATTTTAAGCTTCTGCTGCTGCTAAGTCACTTCAGTCGTGACCGACGCTGTGCGACCCCATAGACGGCAGCCCACCAGGCTCCCCTGTCCCTGGGATTCTCCAGGCAAGAACACTGGAGTGGGTTGCCATTTCCTTCTCCAATGCAAGAAAGTGAAAAGTGAAAGTGAAGTCGCTGAGTCCTGTCCGACTCTTAGCGACCCCATGGACTGTGGCCCACCAGGCTCCTCCATCCATGGGATTTTCCAGGCAAGAGTACTGGAGTGGGGTGCTTCTAAATATCTCCTAATCCTTCTGAATGTGAGCACAAATGTCCTTTACCTTTTAGATACTCCCTGTCAGCTTACATAGTATCACTTTACATTCTTTATCTTTTAAATTTAAGATTCATTCATTTATTTATTTAGCTGTGCTGGGTCTTCGTTGCTGTGTGGGCTTTTTCTATAGTTACGGCGGGCGAGGGCTGCTCTCTGGCTGCAGCATGCGGGTTTCTCATCGGACTTCTCTCATGTAGCATAAGCTCCAGCGCGCAGGCTCAGTAGTTGTGGCGCATGGGCTTTGTTGCTCCGGGGTATGTAGGATCTTCCTGCACCAGGGATCGAACCCATGTCTCCTGAATTGGGAGGCAGATTCTTTACCATTGAGCCACCAGGGAAACCCTATCAGTTCACATTCCAACACTGCCCATTTGAATCTTTCCCTGCTTTGGCTGTCCTTGGAGTTTCGGGAAGTTACTAAGTTTACCATATTCTTATTTTTTCTGAAAATGAAAGCAAAACCCATCACAGAGGAGTGCTCTGAGGAAACATACAATCAATAATCTGACAAAAAAATATGTAGTCATACTAAAATGGGGACTGTGTAAGATTTTGTTCTCACATTGTGGGAGGTAGATCTTTGTAATCTAATACTATTTCAGTCAGTCAGCTCTCCACAATACATCAGGCTTGGAGTTGTTCAACCTTCTTGATCAAGTGAACACTTAAAATGATTGAAGACAAATTTTGTTGTTTTTGTTAGTTCAGTCCCTTGAACTTATTGATAAGATTGCTGATGAAACTATGTTAAAACATTGAATTTTCTTCCCCTAAAAATAACCTTATTATTAAAAGATGAAATGCAAATTCTGTATTTATTGATATTCTGAAACTCTTGGACTTTTCAAAAACATTATTCTTATTTACTTTCTCGGATCCAGGTGGGGGAAGGGAAGAATGCAAATAAATCATAAGTCCAATGTTTTCTAAAGTCATCATCATAATTCAAGAGTCATATCAACATAAAGAGGGACAGTCAAATCTTGACCATGTTCAAACTTTTAATCATAAGTTGAGTTGCATGTGTCTGTGTTCACATAGAAGTTAGTTCACTATGTATATCCACTGGTAATGGAAAGAGTGGTATTTGCTTGGTTTTAACCTTTTCTTTTAAAATATCGGTGAGCTATGGATCTAGAACCTTATCAATTACATAATGATTAGAAACTTAAAATAGAAAACATCTACTTCTTACATTTAATTTCATTAAAAAATAGTTCATTATTTTATTATGCCATTAAGTCATTGTATCTGACTTATTTTTTTCTGCACTAAAGATACTACTGTCTTAAAAGTACAAATTATATGCAAATATAAATAGGTATACAGTGAGAAAAAAATGAGATGTACACAAATATCAAGTATGTAAGTGCATAAATTTCAGCAGTACCTCTAAACTACAGTTTTAAAACAAAGTTCTGTGGATTTAGTCCTCAAGAATTTTGCTGATTTAAATTGGTAAAATAATAATCATATAATTACATTGCTTCCACTAACAAACCTAGAACTTATCTATGCTAATGATGATAATAGCTAACCTTTATTTAGTAGTTACTTATGCCAAACATTTAAGCTCAGGTTACTTAAGCCTCATAGCAGCATTCAAAGGTAGATTTCATTTTCCATATAAGGAAACCAAGGCTGGGAAAGGATACATAAATTTCCTACAGCCAATGACAAGTTGCTAAACTGCAATTAGAAACCAAGTTCATCTGATTCTAAAGTTCATCCTCTACCATCCCTTGCTTCAGACACTCTTGTAACTGCTCTCTGACTTCTGCTTTTAAGTCTAGTTTTCTATGAGTAAACACATCTAAAGGTTTTTCTGCTTTTTGTCATTTGAACTCTTTGCATAGATAATAGAATTACTAAAGAGTGCTACACATCTCTTCCAGGAGATAGGCTTCATTCACTGTTCTTTGCTTTATATGTTTTCATTTTCTTTCCTCATATACTGTTAGAGTCTTTCTTATCAATTTTGGATTTATGATCTTGGTACTCTATGTTTGATTCCCTGTTCAAAAACTCTACAACATTTTTATAAATGACTTTAAAATTCGACAGAATCTAAACACACAAAAACAAAATGAGAACTTTGGACAGTTAAAGTACATTAGAAACTAGGCTGGGAAGTTGAGGATCAGGGACTTATTAGAGTGCAGTCCACAAAGTAACTAAGACAAAAGGAGACAGGCATGTAAACAAATCAATTAGAACACGGGTAGTAAATACAAGTGTAGGAACGTGAGTAAGTTGTGGATGATGTTTTGAGAACTGATTAATTTTATGGAGGTGGAGGTAGAGGTGAAAGAACAGAAAATTAGAAAATGACACCTGAGTTGAGTTTTGAAATATGAATAGTTTTCCTCATGGGGAAGTGAAGGCTTGAAATGGTTATGGGAGGAGGAAGGGATTCTGGGCTAAGAGTAGATATATCACGAGTGATCCAATTACCTACAGCATAAGTTTGAACTACAATTTCCCAAGGATAACTTTAAAAAAGCATCTCTTTCCAAAGCCATCATCCTGAAAATGCCAACGCCCAACACACCCTTCATGTCGAAAGCTCAGAATGCTGTAGTGGCAATTTAAATACAAGTTACACCTCCAGTCTGTAGGTGTATGTTCTCCAAAGATCTTATTTGACCGTAATTATTCATGTTTCTGTTATTTTATACACTAATGTTCCTGGATCTGCTTATATTAACAGGATTCATTATTAATACCAATGTACAGAGAAAGGAGCATGCGACACTATTAGTATTATTAATTTCTTTAAAATTTAAGAAATTATTACTTCTTTATTAATAAGAAAAGGTGTAGAGAAGAGTGTGATTATCCTAACCATCAAAAATGAAAGCTAAAAACTATCCAGTTGGACTACAGTGCTTGAGGGCAAGATATATTGACAAATATATTTTAGCAATTCTTGTGTATCTGGCTTTTTTCTAATAAGTGGTTTATAGCACTAACTCAATTTAATCTTCACACTATCCCTGTGAGGTGGGCCTTATGGCAATTTCCATATTATAAATGTGTAAACTGAGACACAGATAAGTTTAGTAACTTGGCCAAGTCACACAGCTCATAGGCATAGAGTTCAGACTCAAGCAGTTTGGCCCCAAAGTCCATGTTCCTAACCACTGACTGTATAAGGCTGCTTGCTGCTGCTGCTGCTGCTGCTAAGTCGCTTCAGTTGTGTCTGACTCTGTGCAACCCCATAGACGACAGCCCACCAGGTTCCCCCGTCCCTGGGATTCTCCAGGGAAGAACACTGGAGTGGGTTGCCATTTCCTTCTCCAATGCATGAAAGTGAAAAGTGAAAGTGAACTCGCTCAGTCATGTCCGACTCTCCGCGACCCCATGGACTGCAGCCCACTAGGTTCCTCTGTCCATGGGATTTTCCAGGCAAGAATACCGGAGTGGGGTGCCATCGCCTTCTCTGATAAGGCTGCTTACTGAATACAATAGAAAAATCTTGTTTCTTTTAGGGTCATTTATCAAATTATTACTCAGCTCAACTTTTTCAGTATTGTACACAATTAAGACAAAAGAACAGAAGTCAAAATCTCTGCCATAAAGGAGGGTACAACTTTT
Source organism: Bos indicus (assembly GCF_029378745.1). NCBI lineage: Eukaryota > Metazoa > Chordata > Mammalia > Artiodactyla > Bovidae > Bos > Bos indicus. Next base: position 61,957,732 of record NC_091760.1, read on the forward strand.
CTTTAAAGATAATATTAATATACAAAGCAATCAGACAGTATAGCAAGATGAATTATAGAAGCAGTAAGCAAAAAAGCAAAATAATGATAATAGAAAAATAAGAATAAAATAAAATGGACTTCATTACTTAATTTTGTTATGACACCTTTGGTTATCTACTAAGTACAGAGCTTTACAAAAGTGTTAATCTGCAATTTCAGGGGCTTCATAATCCAGGGAGCTTTTTCTAATACCAATGTGAAAACAAACAGTGACCCAAGGAATAGACCATTAGGAAAGTGAGAGAATTAGTTAAGAGATAGTTGTCTAACCTACATGGGGAAAAAAATGTGAAAAAGAATACATACATGTATATGTAGAACTGAATCACTTTTTTGTATGCCTGAAACTAACAGAATATTGTAATTCAACTATACTCCAATATAAAAAAAATTAAAAAAGAAATAGTCATCTAGTGTCTTTTATGCATAAAGTCCTATACTAGGCATAGAAAAATGCAAAATCACTTTGTAAAGAAGATCAGCAATAAGCATTTATTTATAATTTAAGAGGAAAAAAAGAAAACAGGTTTACAGAATTCCTCAAGAAAGACTGTTAAGGTAACAGAGGAAAAAAAGAAAGCTGGCAATTATGTTGACACATAAAGTAAACTAATGCAAAGTAGAATATATATTAAGGTATATGACAATCTTCAGACTTTTGCAGGAAGGTGAGAGGTTTGAGCCACTCCTAAGGAAATGAAGCCCATGCACTGGCCGGGTGCTGACAGGACAATCTGTCCAAGGACTCCAAAACACCATGAAGGAAATGAGTCAGTAGTCTGAGGGGGTATGAGGCAATAGGCGTTGGCTATAGCAGAGGCAGGTCAAAAGGAAGGATAATAAGTAATGCCACTGGGGAAGAATGGTGGGGGCAATTGACAGAGGGTCTTCAATTCTAGGCTTGGAGAAGAAAATGTGACTTATCAGACATTCAGGAGCCATGTTGGTGGGTAGGGGTAGAGAGGGAAAGAAAAGCTTGTCTGGAAGCAGTGTGAAGGGTAAATTGTATGTAGGAGGGGCTACGGTTAGCAACTCAAAGTGAACGGACGGCTAGGCTAAGGGAGAGGCTGTAGGATTGGAGACAGAGCTGAATTTGAGAGAGATGGAGATGGAATTTGAAGCAAGGGACTGATTACAAGTTATTAAGATAGTCCCAAATTTGCTATTTGAAATGATTTTTAAAACCATTTAAGGACCAAGAAAAAATATAGCTATCAGAAAAAGAAGCTAAAGTAAGTTAGAAGGAGGAGAAAGGGGATGAGAATGGTGGGAGAGAAAAGGAAACGTGTGTGTGTGTGCGCGCATGCGTATATATGTTGTGACTCATCTGAAAGGATCATCATACTCATAAGCAGTGTCAGTAAATCAATTCTACAACATTTTCTTTTATCTTTCAATTACCACAGTAGTAGGGGCTTGATCTTTATTGTACATCCACGTGTCTTCAGTGGTGGTAGGCAGGTCTCTCTTCTGCTGTCACAGGATATGTGTTGTACATGTAGAACCAGCAGGGACTAAACAATAATTGGGCTTCATGGAACAAGATAACATTTTTACTGTACATATTTGCTTCCATAATACCAAGAACATGCAGATTTTTACCACAGGTATTGCAGAGAATTTTTTTTTAAATATGTGTTGTCTACACTTAGCATTTCTCATGAACATTTCTAATACTCATTCACAAGGCATGCAAGTGTTAACTACAGCTTAATAAATGCACAGGTGGTCAGGAGAACACTGTTTGTAATCATCACCTTTGTAGAATGCCTGTATTTTTCAAGGCCCTGCAGCACTGAGAACGAGGCAGGGACACTCTGCTCCATCCCTCTCTTGACAATGCATCCAAGTAAAATAGAAAATGATGGCCTCCCAAATCTGCACATTAGTGAACACAAACTCAGCCACACAGTGACATCTTTCTCCTTAAAAATAATGATGCAGGCTGTCTTCATGACTTAAGGAAGCCAGAACTCACACTGAAAGGTGTCAAAAAAACACTGTATTATCCCACTTTGCCTGGAGCTGCCTTGACAGCACCTTTCCTGCCATAAAAGTGGATTACAGGCAGGGTAGTAATCAGCCAAGAAGTTAGTAAAAAAAAAATAGGCTCTTTTAAGAGCAGGGTGTGAACCTGCGAACATCATAAAAAGAGTTTACCACCACACTGACTAAGGGAACAATTAGCTCCCTGCAGCCTAAAACTAACCAGGAACAGCATGGCCCCTTGCTACAGGTTGGTGAAGGGCAGCAGGGAGTTAATTGGTCCTTTGATGAAAACAATGATGAATGCTCTGCAAAGCCTACTAAGGAACAACTATGCTGAGCTCTAAGGATCTTTGGTAAAGGCTGCCATAGGAAAAGTAGAGAAAAACCAATATGAGGAAAAAGTGAGAGACAGATGGGAAATGAAAGGGAGAGAGGCAGGAGAGGAGCTAGATGATACTCAGACAGGCAACAGAAGGAGAAAGCAAGAGTCAAAGACAGAACAGGAGAGACAGCAAACAGAATTCAAAGAGTTTAGCTCAACAAATTTAACCCAGTCAGATTCAGCAGGACTTCTCTGAGATGTCCAACAACTGTGCACAATTACAACAAAGCATGATCCCAGGTGAGCACTAAAGAGGTCCCCTAAGGACCCCACAGTAGCAGGTGTTATATTATTTCTTTAGGTTTTCCACCTACTGCCCTCATTAACTCAGTGAACTCTCACCAGCTAACACTGAAATTCTAATGAGACACAAACTCAAGACAGACCCTAGACTAAGGGGAGTCAGTGTTATCATGTGAGTCATAGAAAGTGCTGTGAGGGGAAAAAAAACCCAGACAAGGATAAAGAAAAAAACACGTAATTGAAACTCTTCCTCATCTCTTCTCTTGAAGAGATGCCTTGAGTTGGCTTTGTCTGTCTATAGGAGACCAGCAGTTGGTTGGTTCTCCAACTTGAGAGGATAACTGTTGCCACCATGTTGGTCTCCAGGACACGACATTTTTCTTTACATCTTTGTGCCTTTATATTACAAATAATGATGATAGCTATTTAATGAAAACTTACTACATGCCACTCAGTGTGCTAGATGCCAAAACTGTGATCTTTAATTCTTACAGTGATCCTATAAGGAAGGCATTTTTATTAGCTTCATTATTCAGAGGTTGGTGCTGGGAGTTCAGAGAAGTTAAGTACATTTCCCATGTCCAGGTTACCTAAAGGCTGCAGCTGACATTCAAGCCCAGATGTGTGGATCCCAAAGTTAAATTTGTTTCACTCATCTGCTATGATCCCTTACTTTTCAATAATTAAAAGCTGGAATTTTGCTAAGCAACATAGTCTTGGGAGCAATTATAAAAATCAATTAAATTTTTTGATTGGCCAAGCAGACAGTTCATAAAACAGTGTGGACTGGGATCACCAGTGTGACTGGATTAAGATCCTGGTCAAATCTCAAAACTTTTCCTCAATCAGTTTCAACTGGTTCCATTTTCTGCAGTATATTCACTATTTAGGCACACAGACTGTTCTCACTCTCCAGGGAAATTCTGCTTCTTAATCCATAGTTTTTAGCTAGTATCTATGTCCAGATGGAGAATTCTTCTGAGCTTCTTCACCAGAGGTCCTACAGTTGACATCTTGTTTCTAAATTCTGCTTCTTCCTTGGATTTTCCATTAATTTTATCTTTCCTATCTAGGAAATGCCCTTAGATACCAGCTCAATTGTATAACAGACATGACTGGCGTCTCTAGAGAATAGTACATTCTTTTAAAAAATTGGGTTATATAGCTTCTTGCTCTTAAGGACTGTAACACTGGAATGCATAAGAATCTGACCACATCTTGTGAACTTTAGGACAACATACACATTCATCAAAGCCACCACTGACTCTCATATGCATGATTCCAACAGCCTCCTACCATGTTGTTCTGCTTTCACTACTTTTCCCCTATTTATTCTCCCCAGAGTAGAGAACAGCTGGAATTATTTTTTGACATCCTAAATTAAGATCGTGTCCCTCCTCTGCTCAAAACCTCCTCTGGCTTTCCTTCTCACTCAGAGTAAAATCTAAATTCCTTACGATTGGCTCAGTCTCTACGGGGTCTGTGCCTTGCCTGTCCCCTCCCATCCACACCAGCCTGCTTGCTGTTCTTCAAACATGAGCATTGAAGGCATGTCCCTACCTCAGGAACTTTGCATCTGCTAGCCCCTCTGTTTAAATGTTCTTCCTCCAATAGTCATACATCTCTTACCCTCAAGTCCCTTGAGTCTCTGCTTAAATATCACTTGATTAGTAAAGCTTTTCCTGACAACCACTGCAGACACTATTTCTTTGATTTAAGATGACCTTTTCTTTTTTTAACTTTAACATCTCTGAGAATTAGACATGTGTTACAATTAATGGCATCTTATCATTATAATTGGAAGCTTTTCTCTTCGTATCAGTGGATAAATATAGGGGCATATTTGCAATTACTCATGTCTTTGGTTTGATGAAATACAGTATTAGAGCCTCACTTACTCACTTCCACATCACCGCTTTTTATGCCCCATTTTATTTTCTATCATCCTATGGTACACTATATATTAGTCTATCTGCTCTTTTTCTCCCCTTCTTAACTAGAATGTAAGCCCCATAAGAAGAAGAACTTTGCTGCTTTGAGTCATATTGTACTCTGGATTGTAAACTCACACCCAGAACTCTGCTTAGCATGTATTAGAAACTCCATAAAGCACCTGTTGATTAAAAATTTCTCTCTTATATTTCATTCAAATATAAGCCTGCTGCAATATTCACAACCACCATATCCTTCATATTAAGAAATAGTTAATAGACACTAGATTCTCATAGATAGTAACAGGAGAATATAGTCTTTCCCAAAACCATATGCATAAAAAAACTGGAAGCAAACCATTAACCATCCAGTGAAAAGTCATAGGCATATTTCATAATGATAAAATCCTAAAATATTTCCACAGTCCAAAGGGGAAAAAAGTAAACATCCATCAAACATCCTAATAGAACTCTTAGCTGATAATCCTGGCCCAGACAAGGGACTCTGTCAGATCATGGAAACAGTTTTTTCCAGAACTATTGATAGTCATTCATTCAGAAATCTGAAGAACTCCATTTTAATAACTGGTTTAATGACTGCTTGCAACATTTTCCTAAAGATTTCTGGACTTTATTCAGAACACCAGCAACGCTGGAGTGCAGTCCCTCCCATGTCTGTGTATCTACCAGGGAGAGAGGAAGAGCTGCTAAAATGCTGAAGCTGCCCAAGCACATCCATTAGCAGAAGATCTAGTCTCTGCACAGCTTTCCAAAAGGTGTGAAATATTTTATTCCATGTATATTTTATGGGTTTTTAATGGTTTTTTGTCATAAGCCCTGTAAATAAATGATTTACCAGTGTAGCCAATGAACCACAAGATCATTCCCTTTATTTCTGTAACCCAGTGAAAACTTTAAAAGTCTATGACTGGGGTCTCTAGGGAGCAGCTCCCAATTTGTTCAAACACAGGAATTTGCTGAAAATTCCATGAACTCATCTCTGAGCAGTCACCAATATGTGAGGTTTCATTTGTTCTTCTATGGACATGAGCATTTCGGTGCTTTGTGGACTACAGACTTGCCTGTGGAGGAAATGCAGGTGCTTTGAGAGGCAGATATCCCTGTGAATGTATCTCCCTCACTAGGGTTAGATTTGCTGTCTTCTAACTTAATAGCCAGACCAATTTTAAGGAAAATTGGGTTGAGAGAAATATTTTGAGACTGAAGCTTTCTGTGTCAAATGCTGCACCCTGGGGCCAATTTATACAGCAGGGAGAGAGCAGGCATGGAATATGATGACTGACAGGCCCTTGGGAGGGAGCGTGCCTTTGGGTATCACAATCAACTTCATATATTTTGCCTTGGCCTCAGAGACCCTTAAATAGAAGCTACCCCAACCCCAAATGACATATTCGTGGTGATTCCAGAAGACACTGGTCTCCTTTGACAATAAAACAAAAAGCCATGCTGCTCTGTTTCAACTCTGGGTCCTACCTTTCTGGCATTTGCACTTGAAGGTCTTCCAACACATTTGAAGTGAGAGATTTGAAATTTTTTCTGGTTGCTTGGAGTACACAGTTTGGTAGATCTCAATGTTCCTAGGATGGCTGAGATTTTCCTGTCCTTTCTAGCCACAGGAAAAGCTCCTGTGTTACCACTCAGCACCATGTCAGACAGATACTGTTCTGCACCTTTCCTACTGCTCACTGGCTGTTCAGAATCTGGTCAGACCAAGAGAATGGCTTCTATTGTCTCTTCTGTCTCAAAGGGTGCCCAGGAGGGATACTGGAAAAAGTCTACTTTTTAAAATAAACATCTCTGTATGTGTATTAAATTTCTTTCAGGGAAAAGGAAAATTACTAGAAATCAAGTTGCAAATTAATCAACTAGCCATCCAAAAGCATGTAGCTACCTGGACCAGCTGGGCCAGTTTGCATTCCTCATCAATTGTGGAAAAGGCATTATGTAGACCAAGACAAGAAAATGTTATTTGACCCTATTCCAGGAAAAGAGCCCTTTTAATGAATAGATGATTCCCTACAGGTCACAACTCATCTACTCTTTCATGCAAGATGCACACAAAGTTTTTCAAGTTGCTGCTATGCTCATCCTTGAGCAAACTGGCCCTAACATCCCTCATGGGAAATACTTACTAGTGTTTAAAACTAGTAGTAATATTTTACAGACTGGGGTCAATAATTAACTCTAGCAGTGGACATCAAACTATAGTGGGCTTAAGATTCTACTAAGGATCTTGTTAGAGCAACTGAATTAGAATCGTTTAGTGGGGTCTAGGAGTCTGAATTCTGGTCATATGTGTTGAGTGATTTGGACACAAGTAATCTCTTGGCCAGACCATTAGTAGTCCTGGCTCACAGAGGTGGCTTCTCCACGGGAAGTTTATGGAAGAAACCACTAACTTAAATGTGTCTTCCCCCTTAGGTTTACCATGTTATCTGATAGAAAGCCCCCTTTTTTTTGAGGTATTGGAGGAGCACTATCTATTGAAATATGAGTATATTAACTTGAAAAATAAGCATATTTAATGCATCAAGGACTATTAATATACTGAGCATGGAAAAGTTTACTAGACTTCAACCAGGAGAATTCTGAGAGACTGAAACAGGAAGTAATGAGTCACTGCAACAGGGCTCAAGCACACCAGGGAACAGAAGGAGGTCAACCAAGAGTAGGAAGAGCAAGATTTCTACATTTGAGGAAAATAACACATCAGCCATGTCTACGTATGACCTTGGGGTTTACAAAATGTTTTCATATGCACATTTAATTGTATGCACATATAACAACCCTTGTAAAGAAGTTAGTAGTATCAGAAGTCCCTTGGCAAAATATGTCCAAAGTTAAATTTTTTAGGTTTAGTTCTGCTTCTCTACTTTCTACCTTTGTGAGTTCAGACAGAAAATTAATCTCTCTGTGTCTCCACACTCTCTTCTGTGTAGAGGCTGCATCAAAGCTCAATAAGATGAACACAGATTTAGTTGTCACAGTGTCTGACACATAGCAAGAGATCAAATGTTAACTCTTCTTATTTTTAATTTGAAATGGAAACTAAGACTCAGAAAATGAAGTAGGTCAAAATAGCTTGCCAAGCAGTCTCCCAAGTCCTTACTGCTATGCACATAGAAAATATATGCATATATATATATATATATATATATATATATATATATATATATAATAATTAAAAGAAGAAAAAGCTGTGGCAATGTTATCTGTTGATGCCAAATTAGAATGTATAGATTCTAAAGCAATTTGTGACAAAAAATGCCACTGATCTACAGAAACTCTCTGGCTCTGTAACAACTACCCTTCTACTCACCCCCTGCCAACTCTTACACCAATTCTGACACTTCCTAATGCACTGGCCACCTTTATCAAGGGGAATAAGCTTGAATAGAAATAAATCACCTCCAGCCACTCCTGCAAGAGCAGAATGCACCAAAGTAATGATTTCCTTAAAGCATTTGATCTAAGTGTTAAACAGCAATGGTTAAAGCATAACGTGAGATTTTTCCTTCTCTCACTCTCCTAAGTACTGAACTCCAAATTACCCAGTTAGCCCTTGGAGCATGTACCCTACATTATGTATGGAGGAGAAATATTGACAGTGAGTGCACTTAACAAAGCCCACTCGGTGCTCTGAGGTTCAAGCCAGAGAGTATCCATGATCAGTGCACTCGTGGAGCAGTGAAAAAGCCAATGTGTACAAGACTGTGGTCTCCTGATGAGCCCCACAACATACTTATTAAGTAACAAAACCACTGGACTAACGTGTATCAAGTAGCTAGGTGCAAAGGGAACCTGATCTGGAAAGGATTTTAACCTCTGGTAGCAGCTTCCCTTTTCTTTCTGTCCTGTGGCTTTTTAGTTAAAAGCTTTGACAGAGAAGTAAAAGTGCTGTGAGTCATCTTTTTTTCAATGAAGTAGAGAGTTTGATTTTTCCTTCAGCTTTGTTCCATATTCACAATTTAGGATTCCCATTAATCTCATGCTATTTGCACCTAAGTCATTAAACCCAGGACTGCTGATGGTTAAATGGTTGGGGCAGAGAAGCAATGGTACAAGATTAAATTTTAGGCCTCTGAGCTAAATTCTGCCAAATACTTATTCACCTCAAACTGGAGTCTTCAGGATAAACAGGAAATTTCCTGTCTTAAACCAGAGGACAGAGCAAAATTTCATTGTGGCACATATACTGTGACCATTAATCTCATGCTGGTTGAATTTTTCTTTTTCCTATAGCTGTAACTTCAGTTCTTTGTATTTCCAGCAAAAGTAATTGCAGTCTCTAGCTACAGACATAGTCCTGCTCATTCCCGTATTTGCCTGGTTAATGTTACCACTCTCCTGGCCTCTGAGTTCAAATCACCATGAGAAGTGTTCCCCTGCCAGTCATCTGACCGCATGGTGGTGATGAGGTCAAATACAGCTGCAGGCCTGGTTTGAAATGCTAGTGATGACATAACTTTGAGAGCCAGGCAGGACAGGATTTGCGGCCCCAGACACCAATTCCCACGGACAGTACAGCCAGGCTACTGCTAGATCAGCTTCTGGTTTGGCATGCTGTATGGTGACATGTTGGCTGTATTCTGAAAACTTTTCAAATGACAAGCTAGTTTCTGGAATTCATTGTCATTTTGAGTTTGTATATCTGACAGTATATTCACAATTTCAACTGAGGCAATCCCAACTCAGACTAGCTTAAGAAAAAAAAAATTCTTCATAATGAAAGTCCAAATATGGATCTAAAGTCAACTACAGCTAGGTCCAGCTCCTCAGAAGACTGATAATCAATCTTTCTTTTTCTCCATCTCTCTGTCTCTTTCCTTTTCTCCTTCTCTTCTTCCCACCTTCCATCCTTCAGCTTTGTTTTTTTCTCTACTAGTTTTATTCTCAGGCACATTTTCTTTCCCCACAGAGGGCAAGTTTGTTAGGTAGAGCTCTCAGAAGCATCTCCCTCACAGCTTTCATAAATGGCCCAGTGAGGACTCCAAGTCATCAGGCTGGGTCCTGTCACTACTTCTGAACCAATAGCTGTGGTCAGGGCGGGGGTATAGTGTTCTTCTCATTAGCCAGTTGTGAGTCAGATACCTTCTCCTGGACCTCTGGGTGAAGGCAGAGTTATAAGTGAATAGGACATGATGTTTTTCAAAGAAAGGAACAGGCAGAACAATTAGATTTCACTTTATTGGCCATGGACGGACAGTTTATAACTGTCCAGCACTCTGCCTTTGTATCTCAAACAGGAACTATGCTTTGTACCTCTTTTCTCTTAAGCAGGCTAGTGTACAACCTCTATTTTCTTCAGTTATTCTTTGAACGGTCTGCTTCTTTGCATGTTATGGTGCATGGAAACTACTAAAGACTTCTTCTGTTTATAGACTCCCCTGGCAAAATGTCTCGACAAATGTCTAATGTTGTTCATGACTGTACTGAGCTCAAAGGCTTTCCAGCTGCACAGGAAGGCATTCCTGTGCTGTCCTCCAAGCTTCTCGTGGCTTGCAATACTGTGGTGTAGGGACTAGCATACTGATGGGTCTACCGTGGCAGTGTTCCTCCTGACCGATTATGGGGACAAGGCAGGCTGGGCATCGGTGGTGCTGAACGAAAACCCATCAAGTAGGCTGGGTAAGTTTCTTGGGGACAACTAAGCTTGTAGTTTTCTAGAGCTTCTAAAGCTCTCAGAACTTTCTAAAGTGAATTAGCAGAGTGGATTAGTCCTTAAAATTTTACTACAACTGAAATTTAGGGAAAAAAAATCACATAGTAAATAGTTGCCGAAATTATTCTGTCATTCCATGAGTTTCTTTTTTTTTAAACTTTTAATTCGTATTGGAGTATAGCTGATTAATGATGTTGTGATAGTTTCAGGCAGACAGCAAAGGGACTCAGCCATAGACATACATGTATCCATTTTCCTTCAAATTCCCCTCCCATCCAGGCTGCCACATAACACTGAGCAGAGTTCCCTGTGCTATGTCGTAGGACTTTGTTGGTTATCCACTTTAAATACAGCAATGTGCACATGTCAACCCCAAACTCCCTAACTAATCCTTTCCCTCCATGAGTTTCTGATTGATGATGTCCTATAGAAGATTATAAGGATGCTAACTGAGATTTTCCATGATATCCAGTTAGGACATGATTTCAATCAAATTAATGCACTAGGTCAAGCCATGTTGTGGATGTTGCTTTGGTGTTGATGATTAAAATGAAAGAGTAAATATATTCTAATATTACATGCCTTCAGCTTGGGGAAATTTTTGACATATGTTCCTGTTTATGAATCTAATTGCTAAGAGACAGTTCGCTTTTCATAGAGATGAATACCCAAATACTTTGAGACAAGTAGGGCCATGCATGTCCATGCTCCGTATCAAGAACTCTCAAAATGTAATAGTCTAACTTCTTTGCGATTCCAAAGCTCAAGCTTCATTCAGTGTTACTCCTTCCATTCTACACCAATGTAGAAGACTGATGAAGAAGGGAACTAGAGAAATACAGTCTAGAACTATGGGTGATATAGTTGATTTTTCCTGTTCCAACATGTCTTGACACATTCTTTTTCCCCTTTGAATTCTTTCTCTCCTTTGAATACTAGTTCCTCCTCAAAATCATCCTTTAAAGTTTGCCTTAGAGCAGAATCCAGATCATGCAAGCCCTGTGCACTGACCACATGGATGCTACTGCGTTTACCTCTATGGATACAGATAGAAACCATCAAATTCATGGATAAATGCAGTGAAATATGAAGGGCATGACTCTATTACCTTCATCAAATGTGCAAACAAAAAAAAATGCATACAAGTTAGCATGTATCTTTCTCTTCAGACCAGTAAGAAACACAAAAGTCATTCTTGCCATATTTATGGATGCAACTAAAATCAGCTGCCTGAATGGGAGCCACAGTCGCTAATTTGCCATGTTTTCAGCATTTATAATTCATCTAGATACAACTACTAATTAGCTACTGTTGGTAAACTTAGATTTCTGCACAAGTCAATGCCTTGATAATCTGGTTCCTCCTATTTTCTAATGTATCGGGGGCGGGGCGGGGGGGGGGATGGTTTCTGTTCCAAGAAGCTGAAAGTTCCCCAATTAAAGTAAGTATTTAGAAAAGCCAGTTTAACACCAAATGCAGCCATCCTGTTTGAGAACTGGCATATTTGGGTAAATGGAAATATTTAACACATGCTAGTTGTTGTTGACTGAAATCTCAATGGAAAGAAAACACTGGTACTAGACTGGAGAAAATAATTCACTTATCAAGTATTTCACTGAGGTTTTACCTTGTGGCAGTTGATTTATCTATTACTCAACTGTCTAATGTTCTTTCTCTCTTCCTTCCTTAAAAAGTCCTAATTAGATTGAGAGCATCACAGTACTTAGGTTAAAAAAATAAATAAATAAAACAAAACTTTCCAGCATTAAGAGACAGTCATAGCACCTCTTTCCGTCTCAATGAGGTGGAAGTGGATATCTGCTAGTGGTTCCTGGAAAAGTTTTTTTTTTTTTTAACTGATGAAAGTGAATATTTGTGACTGGCTCTTCATCCCCCATACCTCCTTCCCCACCCTGCTTTTCTTTCTGCCTTGAATAGAACTCAACTCAGTATCTGAGGTTGAGGCCAACATCCTACATCATAAAGGAAAGCCCCAAATATTATATATATGTTAACACTGTCAACAATGAAATATTGAACTATGAGCTACAACCTCATACATCTAGCCTTCTAGAAAAGAAAAGAAAAAGGAACTCTTGTTTTAAAAAATCACCAAAAAATGGGATTTTTCTTACCTGCAATTGAATCAATGAAATTGACATGTGAACTTCACTTTCTCTTTAACTGTTCAAGAGCACCACTCAAGTCTAATCACTAAGTGGAATGGTTCAGCATTATCTAAGACAGTCACAAACACATCCTCCAAATTTCATTTTATTTAAACCCATTACAATTACAGGAACATGTGAATTAGTTTTCATGGAGTTTTCTGATATGCATTATACACTTGTAAATTGTTTCCTTAATATCTACAAGCTGTAATTAAACTCTCTTTCCAAATAAAGAAAACTGTGGGTCTAAGAGGACAAGTAATGTTTTAAAGGACACAAGACCTAATAAATGGCTAAGTCATGACTAAAGCTCAAGGTTTCTGATTCCAGGTCTGGTGTTTCTCTGTAATACACTGCACCTAGGTCAGAGAGGAAGGACAGAGATAATGCAGTCCTGGTTTCAATACCTACTGCTGCTGCTGCTAAGTCACATCAGTCGTGTCCGACTCTGTGCAACCCCACAGACGGCAACCCACCAGGCTCTTCTGTCCCTGGCATTCTCCAGGCAAGAATACTGGAGTGGGTTGCCATTTCCTTCTCCAGATTTCAATACCAGCAGTAGAAAATTCTATCTATTCCAAACCTGGAGGTAATGCAAGTTGCATGTAGGGTAGACTGAAATAAGAGGTGCTGGAATCCAGGTAGGGGTGCAAGTGTATGGGTGCAGGTGATGGTGAACACGCTTCTTATGTCAGGAGCCCTGTGGTATCACTGTGAGTCCTGCTGGTTTCATGCTGTTTCCAGGACTGTGATCTCTTCTATGTGTGAATCCCGCTCACTGGGGCAGTATAGAAAGCACTAATGATTTTCCATCTTGTTTATAACATGAGCTGAAAAAATATGCTCCATATTTCTCAGTTTCTTTTCTTTTGAGTCATTATTTGTTATTTGGAAGTTAACTATCTTCTTGAACTATGGGAAGCAATTGAGAGAGCTACTTTATGCAAATGTATAAATAAACTGAGATACAGCAAGTTATGTTAGAATTTTTAGCATTGGTGACCAAAATCATCAACAGATACTAGAAAGCATTTATTGTGAGCAGCAGTTAAGTACTGTAAGCTTGGTCCTCCTGTCATGTCCAGACGTTTTAAAATCATGATTCTTGATTTATAATACTTGAGCTTTATGCCAGAGACAAGTGAGGTTTTAAGGATATTTTCAGTGTGTCAACTCAGTGGCTCTTCCAAAGACAGATCATTAGAGGTCATGTTATCAAAACAGGAGGGAAGAGGAGAGGACACAACTTTTAAAAATGTGACATAGACAAAAGACATGACAAAAACTGTTTAGAACCAACTACATCCAAGATGGCAGAATATTCAACTTCCAGTGGACCTTGGGCCTCATCAGTTAAGTTCAGCTCAGTCACTTAGTCGTGTCTGACTCTTTGTGACCCCGTGGACTGCAGCACGCCAGGCTTCCCTGTTCAAAACCAAAACCTGGAGCTTGCTCAAACTCATGTCCATCAAGTCAGTGAGTTTTTCCAAGAGAACGCACTGGTCATAGCAAACACCCTCTTCCAACAACCCAAGAGAAGACTCTACACATGGACATCACCAGATGATCCATACCAAAATCAGATTGGCTATATTCTTTGCAGCCAATGATGAAGAAGCTCTATACAGTCAGCAGAAACAAGACAGGGAACTGACTGTGGCTCAGATCATGAACTCCTTATTGCCAAATTCAGACTTAAATTGAAGAAAGTAGGGAAAACCACTAAACTATTCAAGTATGACCTAAATCAAATCCCTTATATAGTAGAAGTGACAAAAAGATTCAAGGGATCAGATTTGATAGACAAAGTGCCTGAAGAACTATGGATGGAGGTTCATGACATTGTACAAGAGACAGTGATCAAGACCATCCAAAAGAAAAGAAATGCAAAAAGGCAAAATGGCTCTCTGAGGAGGCCTTAAAAATAGCTGAGAAAAGAAGAGAAGCGAAAGGAAAGGAGAAAAGGGGAGATATATACCCATTTGAATGCAGAGTTCCAAAGAATAGCAAGGAGAGATAAGAAAGCCTTCCTTAGTGATCAATGGAAAGAAATAAAGAAAAATAATAGAATGGGAAAGACTAGAGACCTCTTCAAGAAAATTAAAGATATCTTGGGAACATTTCATACAAAGATGGGCACAATAAAGGACAGGAATGGTATGGACCTAACAGAAGCAGAAGATATTAAGAAGAGGTGGCAAGAATACACAGAAGTACTATACAAAGAAGATCTTCATGACCCAGATAACCACTATGGTGTGATCACTCACCAAACACCAGACTTCCTGGATTGTGAAGTCAAGTGGGTCTTAGGAAGCATCACTACAAACAAAGCTAGTGGAGGTGATGGAATTCCAGTTGAGCTCTTTCAAATCCTAAAAGATGATGCTGTGAAAGTGCTGCACTCAATATGCCAGCAGATTTGGAAAACTCAGCAGTGGCCACAATACTGGAATAAGTCAGTTTTCATTCCAGTCCCAAAGAAAGGCAATCCCAAAGAATGCTCAAACTACCGCAAAATTGCATTCATCTCACATGCTCGCCAAGTAATGCTCAAAAATTATCCAAGCCTGGCTTCAACAGTATGTGAACTGAGAACTTCCAGATATTCAACTGGATTTAGAAAAGGTCGAGGAACCAGAGATCAAATTGCCAACATACGTTGGCTCATTGAAAAAGCAAGAGAGTTCCAGAAAAACATCTACTTCTTCTTTATTGATTATGCCAAATCCTTTTACTGTGTGGATCACAAGAAACTAGGGAAAATTCTTGAGCCTCATAAGCTCATTGTAATTTATTAGCATATACTAAATGACCCACCAATCCATGACAGTTCTCAGACCAACCATAAAAGACCCAAAAGTGGGCATTGACCCAGTACCTGAAAATCCCTGCCATTTGCCTCCTCCCCTAAATAGTTGGAATAATCCTCCTGTTTACGGACCTGTGAAATTACCCAGCCCATAAAAACTAACCACTCCAACTTTCAGGGCTCTCTCACCTTTTGAAATGGCCAAAACACTGTCTGTGGAGTGTTTCTCTCTAAATAAATAATTCACTTCCTACCTATAACTTTGTCACTAAATTATTTCAGTGACATCAAGAACCTCAGATCCACCAGGAATGTTATTAAGGCCATCTCTCTCTCTCTTTAAAATTGTGGTCTAATCATTCACAGGCCAGCTTTGTGGTTCTCAGCTGTGTATAATTTGGCAAATACCCTTGCACTGTAAACTGGTACTATCATGCCAGAAACACAGTACCATCAGCTATTTCAATCACACATGCTTCTCTGGAGAAGGACAACATCTATACCCTCCTCATCTTCCATCACCTTCCTCTCAGTGTCTTGCACAGAGTAGGCCCTAAGAAAAGGAGAAAGCCTCAACAAGAGGAAAGGGATATAAAAAGATGGAAACCAAAGATCAATTTCAGATTTCAATTGTTTTACAGTTTTGCCTTCTGTTAACTTGGCCTGGGAGAAAACACACAGGCAGCTCACTGAGCCACTGCAGTCCTGCATTTTGCCTGAGGCACAGCGCGGTGACGGTTCTTCCCTTTGTAAGTCAGTGACCTTTGTGTGTCTGGCACTGACCTGAAGGCATAACAAGGATGTCAGGGATGGTGTCTCTCTTGTAGAATCACATCCCTCCAATAAAAGAGAGAATGCCTCAAGGTATCAGGGTGATGAGAATGAAGACAACATAGCTGCAACACACAGGAAAATATCCCTGCTGCAAACATTTCCCTATCAGTCTATTTATCACCACTTCTGGTCCACTTGGCCCTATTCCTATACTAAGAGAGAAAGCAGTTGGTTGGAGGAGGAGTGCTCGAGAGCATTAGCCAAATCCCAGTTTGAATGCTTAACAACTGACAGTGTTTTCTCAAAGTACTTCATTCACTACACAAAAGCACATTAACTAGACATCTCTGTTGGTGATGTCACCCCTAATCCCCATGACATTTGAAGTGGGCATCAGATCCTTCTTCCATTTCATGTGAAGCATTTATGTAGCTGTGTATCTGTTAAAAGAGAGGCCATGTTGTTTCCTAGAACTGGCTGCATGTCAGCGATGTCTAAAATAGTTACATAGCAGATCATCTGTATCACTTAATGAACAGTGTGTGAATCTAGCTTGGAACACAATTTGGCTCGGAATCTTTAACATGATTTCTCCAACATAATGAGTGATATGGCATTAATAACATTGTAACTAATACACAAGAAATGGATTCTATTTATTCCACTCATTACCCATCCATGAAACATTAACTTTTGGATTATCTTTAAAAATGTTACCCTTAATTTGGAGAAGGCAATGGCACCCCACTCCAGTACTCTTGCCTGGAAAATCCCATGGATGGAGGAGCCTGGTAGGCTTCAGTCCATGGGGTCACGAAGACTCGGACATGACTGAGCAACTTCACTTTCACTTTTCACTTTCATGCATTGGAGAAGGAAATGGCAACCCGCTCCAGTGTTCTTGCCTGGAGAGTCCCAGGGACGGGGGAGCCTGGTGGGCTGCCGTCTATGGGGTCCCACAGAGTCGGACATGACTGAAGTGACTTAGCAGCAACCCTTAATTGGCTATACTCCAATATAAAATGAAAAGTTAAAGAAAAAAAATATGTTAACCCTAGACTGAATCCTCTTACCACTTTCTTGGCCTTAAGGTCATAATTTCTGCCTTCCCTTGTCTCTTCTGAAAAAATACCAGCTCTTTAGCTTTGACTACTGAAAGCTGAATGAATGTGAGCAAGATTCATTGTAAACATCCAATGGCATCATGCACGTGAAGACGTCCTATAAGATATAAGCATTATGCAAATGTGAGTGATTATTACTATTACTGCTGACTTCTGTAATTACACGGAGTGGTCCTCAGGTAACAGGCATTGTCCTGTTGTTGTTCAGTTGCTAAGTTGTGTCTGAATCTTTGTGACCCCACGGACTGCAGCATGCCAGCCTTCACTGTCCTTCACTAACTCCCAGAGTTTGTGCAAATTCCTGTCTGTTGAGTCAGTGACTATGGACTCATTGCCCTGAGAGCTTTGCATATATTATCTCACTTAATTCTCACAATAATCCTGTCAGGTGAATACTATCATTACTGTAGTTATACAGAAGAGGGAAACAGAACCTAGGGAGGCTAAGTAACTTGGCTAGCATGATACAACTACCAAATGTTGAAGAGGTAATTAAACCAAGTCCCCCTAAAATTGAGTTCCCACGATGAGCTTGTGATGAAACTTTCTGTCCAAAACTTTATTCCCTTTCTTGTATACTCCCAACCCCCATTCCCCTAAGGGTTGAGGAATATCAAGGAAAGGGGGGATGGAAACCAAACAGGACCATGTGGTGCCCTCCCAGGTCCAAAAGCCATTCTGTGTCCCCATTTCTTTTTTATAGGAAAAAGCTACAGCTTCCTAGGGCTTCTATTGAGATTCAAGCAGTTGCTAGTTAGGGAAGTGAGGGAATGCAGAATCAAAGGAAAAGCAGTCAAGAAACAGTAGTTCAGTGATAAAACAGAGTCCTAGTTCTTCCGCAAGGGATACACAGGGCAATCTGACACAAGTCTGAATTGTTCTGCAGGAACTGAGACCCCCCTTCCAGGTGGAGGGTGGTGACCACACGCACAAGCACAGAGACTCTAGACTGGTTGAAACCGGAAGGCTGATGACTGAGATTCCTGGAGCACCACCTTGCCACTTCACCACCAACCAATCAGAAGAAAGTCATGACTCCGGCAACCCTCAAATGTAGCCTTTAAAAACCTTATGCCTTGGCTAGTCAGTAAGACAACCTTGCTTGGTTCTAAACTCTAATGTTTAGATTTGCTTGGTTTCAGAGTGCATTGGCCATCCAAGCTTGGGATCAGCAACAGTAAAACCTGATGTGAAACCAAACTAATACTGTTAAAAAACAAATATAAATAAAAATTGTGAGTAGTTGCTGTTTGGGATTATCACTATCACTGTTTCCCTGTAAAAGTACAGTGAATGGAATTTTCTTAAATTCCTTTTACTCTGAGAAAGCTTCAGGAAAAATTCATTCTGGGACTTCCCTGGTGGTCCAGTGGCTAAGACACTGTGTTCCCAATGCAGGGGGCTGAGTTTCAGTTCCTGGTCAGAGAACTCGATCCTGCAGGCCACAACTAAAAGGTCCTCTACACTGCAACAAAGATCAAAGATCCTACGTGCCACAGCTAAGACCTACTGCAGCCAATTAAAAATTAAAAAAAAAAAAAAAAAAGATTGAATAAAAAAAGAAAAAGGTAAGTTCATTCTGTGCTGATTAAGAAATGGAGAGTATATCTGTTTCCTGGTCTCTTAGTAAAACTGGAGCCTACCAGCTATTTGCACACACTTCTTGGGGTAAGGGCATGGTAGGTTGTTGGACCCTGACCTACTCCAAGGCCATCTGGAGCTGGAAATGGTGATACAACATCTTCAACCACAGCCCACCCCTCCCCTAAATGATCTCACAATTCCCCATTTATTTGCTCTAGACCTTTTAGCTAAAGGGCTTGAGCAAAAGTTCAGTTTGCGCTAAGGCTAAATGACACAACTGTTCTCTAGGATCCGTAACTCAGCTTGCTTCATCCCTGCATACAATTACTTCCCCTCTTCCAATGTATCTTCCTGTCACAGATGCAAAATAAGCATGAAATTGCCAATGGTGGAAGTCCTCATCTCAGCCTATCATTCCAACACACACTGGCTCTGCAAATTTTCTGACATAGCTCATACCTCTGTCTCACTGCTGCCTTTGTACCCTGGTCTTCCTTCTGCTCTTCACATGAACCGGACTTTTGTATCTATACTCTGCAGGGGCAGTGTGTGCATTTCTGCGTCTGTGTCTCATGAATTGTTAGAATCCAAAGGAGCCCGCAGACCAGCACACACATTTGTGTGTACAAATGCCTCACAGGCTTGGGCATCTTCCCGTTATTATCCAAAACTCAATTCAAATGGTATTTTATCTGAGAGGCCTTCCTTGAATGCATGATCTGACTATTCCCCACTGTCTCACATGAACCTCTTCAGGAGCTTCACTCACTGTCTCACACTTCCCCTTGGTTTTGCTGTTATCCTCAAAACATTTATTACTACCTGAAGCTACACTGTTCATTGTCTGTTCACCACTGTATTATTTGTCTTTTCCTTTGGGATTTACACTTCTTGAGAGTAGTGTTTCATTGACCACTGTATCCCCTATGTCTAAAGCAATGCTTCGTAATTTAGGCGCTCAATATATATTTGTCAAATGAAGTAACAAAGCGGTTGACACAACTACTTCAACTTCTAGCACTGAAAGATCAATAACTTGCCTGAATTACTGCAGTATGAGGTTGGCCATATGCAATGTTACGTTAAGTGGAAGAGAGTAAGTGGGAAATTGTATTAGCTGTTTTTGCCAACATCCAGAGCCCGAGCTTTAGCATTCAGTTATAGCAATGTGCTGCATTAAAAGGAGATTGCCTCTGAGCACCAACAATGTCTCATAATTGCTCCTTTAATAAACTTCAATGTAAAAATTGGGGGCCACAAAATAAAAAGTGAATTCACAACATAATGTACAGGGAAAAAATATTTAAGGATGACAGTGTTAAAGCCCTGTTAAAATAACTACTCTTAACAACTTTGGAAATAAAAGTCTTAAAGTTCCTCCAATATTACAGCATTCTTGTTATATTTAGTAACTGCTAATTAGGGAAGAAACACCAGACCTTAGAGTGTGTGTGTGTGCTCAGTCATGCCTGACTCTTTGCGACCCCAAGGACTGTAGCCCAACAGGCTCCTAAAGGTCCATGGAATTTTTCCAGGCAAGAATACTGGAATGGGTTGCCATTTGCTTCTCTGATTCAAAGATTCATCCTTTAGTCTGAAGGAGGCAAGGCAGATACAGAAAAAAAAATATAGGAAGATACAGAAGCTCGAACAACACTTCAAGGGTTTGAGAAAAAAAAAAGTGCGTGGCAGCTGAATCAAGCTGAAGAAAAGGAGAAAGAAGAAAGTGATGTCAAAGAGGGCACAGAAAAAAATCAACACTATTAATAAGTTAAGAACAAAATGAAGAATCAAAAATTTTGAGTTAATAATGCTTGAAACCGCTAGGGAATATACAAAAAAAAGTGAAGTTTGTTAATACTGTGTATTAATTGATATTGGTGATGACTCCCTTTCTACACTGTGTTCCCACTGTTTCTTTGGTATCTAGAATAATAAGGAAGAATATAATCTTCATGAAAAAAGCATGCTACTAGAAGGAAATGGATTCTGTGTGGGAGTTTCTCAAGTTCTTCTGAGCTCTATGATGATATAGCATTTGAAAACATCTAACCTTTGAAAAATCCAAAAACAAAAATGATGTACTCCATAATTTCATCATATTTCTCAAAGAGTAATCACATTAAAATCATGAACAGGGGAGTTAAAACATAAAAACATGCTCATGCACACATGTACACACTCATATGTCATAGAAGTCATAGTACATATGAAAACTCTAATAGACGCTATAGGGTATTCCATCAGCAGCAACATGAGATGGATGCATAATAATAAAAATACTTCTGTTTTATTTTAATTACTATTTTATTTTATGACTTTAAAAGGATTTTTCAAGACAAAACTGCTGTCAAACAGGTGAACTGTTTCTTTCCTGAAGAGAAGTTTCTTGGGGCTATGAGTAATGTTAGAGCCAGGCATTGGTTCTTTCTGTAGAAGGATAACCTTCGTCTACCTCTTAAAGTCCTCAGAGAGTAAATTAAACGATGTCCTTAAAGTTCTCTTAGCTGGAGGTATTACAAATGTGAGGCAATGTGTAATTGGGCCAGTCTGCAACAGCTATAGAAGAAGTACAGTTCCTATTACATGGCCGCCCCTTGGAGGCAGACAGAGCCATCTGGCTGCTTACCTTGAGTGGAAAAATTGGATTCAGAACTGAAAGGGAAAAGGGTCCCTGGAGGAAGGAATGACCTGGGAACCCACCCAAGCCTGTGAGGCATTTGTACACTCAGCCACATGTGCTGTTCTAGAGGATCCTTTGGATTATGACAATGCAAGGAAAGCAGGTGTGTAAGTGCCCACACTACCCCTAGGACTCGACACCACAATGTAAGAGGGACTCAAAGCACAGCGTCCACAAGAGGCAGCTGATCTCACGTGAAAAGAACAACTTTAAAGGCATTTACTTAAAAAGAGATCTTTAAGGTAACGAAAAACCAAACCCAAAACCAAAAACCAAAAACTCCCTGCCTACCTTGCCATAGCCAAGAATGCAGGGGCTCATTCCTTAGAAATTTAGCCCTGCTATTCTTCTTAAAAGAATTTTTAAAAATTAATTTCAAACTTAAAAAAGTTTATAAAACATAAAGAACTTCGGTATACCCTTTCCTAGTTTTAATGATTTGTATTACTTTGCCACCATTTTCTCTCTCATTACATTAACTAACTTAATGTTGGCATATATATTATATATGCATACTGTGGATACATATGTATCTCAAACTCACAAAATTGAACAATGCAATGCTTATCTAATCAATAGCCTATATATTCCAGTTTTATTAAATCACCCAGTTATGGCCTTTTAGCTTTTCTTTTA
Source organism: Bos indicus (assembly GCF_029378745.1). Taxonomy (NCBI): domain Eukaryota; kingdom Metazoa; phylum Chordata; class Mammalia; order Artiodactyla; family Bovidae; genus Bos; species Bos indicus. Next base: position 61,979,785 of record NC_091760.1, read on the forward strand.
TTTCTCTTTAGTATAAGATCCAACAGTTCATGGTTATTTATTGCATTTAGTTGGCACATCTGCTCTTTCCTTTTATTTCTATTTAAGTAATATATGCCCAGTTGGTATACTCCATAAGTGATGTGTCCCTCTTAGGGTGTCATATCTGAACTCACCATGTCCATCTGCCACTCATTAGTGATGTTAATTTTGATCACCAAGTCAAAGTTTTGTTCCTTTCTTCCACTGTACAGTAACTATTTTCCCCCTTGCGACTAATAAGTATTCTGTGAGGAAACAGTTGGAGATTATGCAAATATTCTATTTTTCAAACTTTTCCTCTAGATTTAGTATCCATTGATAATTATTGTCTAAAAGAATTTGTTCTCTCATGGTTGCAAATAATGTTTTCCCAAATTCACTATTTTCTCCACAGTGATCAGTTTGGCATCAATTAGGAAGAACCATCCTTTCTTCTCCATTTATTTAATTGTTTGTTTACCTATTATTTATAATTATGCATTCATGGATTCCCATTTTATTCACTGTGTTATATTACATTATGCTTCTTAATTTTGGATGCTGAAATTATTCCAGATGCATACAATGGGAGTGCCTTCAAGCTGGCTCCTATTTTCTTTAAAAATGCTTCCTTTCTCTCTTTTTTAAAAAAGCACTTCTTCAACAATGTTTCAGGCTTATCTTATACTATCCCTGCCCGAGACCTGGACTTACCCATGTATTCAATTAGCCCTAGTATTTTTAGTAGGGAATGACATTCAGAAACCAACATCTAGATTTTAAGCATGCTCATTATTTCCACGGAGAAGGCAATGGCACCCCACTCCAGTACTCTTGCCTGGAAAATCCCATGGATGGAGGAGCCTGGTAGGCTGCAGTCCATGGGGCCTCGAAGAGTCGGACACGACTGAGTGACTTCACTTTCACTTTTCACTTTCATGCATTGGAGAAGGAAATGGCAATCCACTCCAGTGTTCTTGCCTGGAGAATCCCAGGGACGGGGGAGCCTGGTGGGCTGCAGTCTATGGGGTCGCACAGAGTCGGACATGACTGAAGCGACTTAGCAGCAGCAGCAGCAGCAGCAGCATTATTCCCAAAGTGTCATCACTTCTTGTGCTTTCAATGGGAATTATATGTTTCTACTGATATTTCCAATTCCAGTCTAACCCAGAAAGTTTCTTCTGTCCTCCCCTCATTCCATATTCCCTTTATCACCAATATCACATTTACTGATTTTTTCAGTCCTGCAACGCACACAAATTAATTTTAGAGTTGTTAAACCCGAGAGTTTACGAAATCATTTGCAGTTTTCCCCTCCAGATTGAGGAAAATCACGATACTCTTCAAAATATAGGTGTAGACACTTAAAACGTAAATTGAATGTAAATTATATCTTAGTAAATGTATGCTGCTGCTGCTAAGTCATGTCAGTCGTGTCCGACTCTGTGCGACCCCATGCGACCCCATAGATGGCAGCCCACCAGGCCCCCATTCCCTGGGATTCTCCAGGCAAGAACATTGGAGTGGGTTGCCATTTCCTTCTCCAGTGCATGAAATTGAAAAGTGAAAGTGAAGTTGCTCAGTTGTGTCCGACTCTTGGTGACCCCATGGACTGTAGCCTACCAGGCTCCTCTGTCCATGGGATTTCCCAGGCAAGAGTACTAGAGTGGGTTGCCATTGCCTTCTCCAACAGTAAGTGTATAATTATATTAAAATATTTGCATTAGTTCTTTGTTTTTTTCCTTTAAGTGTGACTGTGCTCTTCTTGAGATTATTTGTTTCTGGTTGGAGCTAGTTATTGGTTTTCTTCTTCCTTTTCTTCCTGATTTTTTACTTTTGAATACTTAGAACATTAACAAACTTCCAAAAGCCCAAACTGTACAAAAAATTGGACTCAGAGAGTTGTTACCTACTCTACCATTCTAACTTGCTGTCCTGCCATTGTTGCAGAAACTAGTAATTGAGAAACCAAGCACCATACTCGGAGAGTTGGAGAACTCAGGTTTATTATGCCAGCAGGCCCAGAGGAATAACACTCTAAGCTCTGAGTCCCGAACAAAGGGGTTACAGGGTTTTTACAGACAGACTATAGTGGGCAACACTAGTTGCTAATAGGCTGGTTTAAATTAAGGGGCTTCGCAAGTACGGGAATAGCAGTCAAGATGGGGAGGGGGATGCCTGACCTTTAGATGGACAGGCATGATCAAGCAGTTTTGAAGGGGCTGGGCAGTTGCAAAGAGCAGGACAAGGGTGAGTGAGATAAGCTTAAGTTTCCCACTTTCTGAGACTACATGATGTACATGATCGAGACTTTGCAAGGAGCAAGCTCAGTTACAGAGGCAGAAGGAGCAGGACATATAATATTTTAACTTTTCCTCTTCACCATTGCCTTGTAGATGTAAGTTATTTGGGTTAAGTCTACTGTATTTCTTTTGTAAAAGTAAGTGGATACACATTTATTTTCTTTTTATACTTTTCTCCTTAAATAAAATTTAGTATGTGATATATATATACTTGTATAGTAACCTACTTGTAAATAAGACAAAAGTCAAGAAAGAAGATAAAAGATATCCTACTATTATGTAATTATTTTTACAAATACCCATTAGATGCATAAAAACACAAGATGAAGAGAGTTTTTCTTGACCTCCTCTTTAATTCTGGAGTCTTTTATCCAGTTGTTCAACTCTAGTATATTTGTAGATTATTTTATTAATAATTAGATAAGTAGACTATATGTTACTTTTTAGTAACTCTTCAACTACGGTTCAAAACCTTCCCAGTTTCATTAATGAAATGGTCTTCTCTAATTTCCCCCACCATCTTTTTTTTCCCAACCTTCAGCAACAACAAAAAATGCAATCCTGTGTTGTTCTTTTTGAGTTAAGTTCTATATAGAATTTTTCTCTCTACTCTTTAGTCCTTTCTTTTTAATAACAGATTTCTCCTGATTTATTAGGCTCCTGCCCTCACTTGGAGGAGGTCATGGTATGCCTTCAGGTCTAAAATCAATAATTACCACTGTTTCCCTATACATTTTGGATACATTTTCAAGATACGTTACTGTAACAGCAGCTATAAAGTACATTGCCTCTTAGGTGAACATTTTGCATAGTGAGATAAAAAAATTCTGGACAAGAAGCCAGGACATATGACCTTGATATCCAGTTCTTTCCTTGAACTTCCTTAAACCAAATCAGCAATCTGGGCTATGCATGTGTATGTGTAGCATTTGTGCTCAGCTAAAGAGAGATCTAGCCTTTGCCATAGCTCCTAGGAGGCAAGCTCTAAAGCCATGGAATTTCCCAAGTGGTAGATGTGTCTTTATTATTGATGGTGACCCTTCAACCACATCTGATAGTTTATGCTAACAAGGGGACAAGTAGAGGGTCTCTAGATAGTTTATGCTAAGAAGGTGACTCATGATGAGGGCTAGCCACTCCAGAATGTGACTGCAGAGTTTGTGCTCAGGGAGTATAGGTGGGAGGCTGGAGACTGAGTTTAACTACATAAGCAATAATTCAATTGATCATGCCTATGTAATGGAACCCTAATAAAAACACCAGAGCTCGAGTGAACTTTCCTCATTGCAGTACTCCATGTATAGCTATGCACTAATGTTGGGAGTGTAACAGGTCCCTGAGGACAACGGAAACTTCACACCTGGAAACCTCCTAGATTTTTCCCTACACATTTCTTCCTTTGGGTGGTTCTAAATTATATCCATTTACTCTAATAAAACTGCAATCATAAGTATAACACTTTTCAGAGTTATGTGAGTCATTCTGCCAGTGATCAGACTTGAGGTTGGCCATGGGAATCGTTGAACTTAGAGGCAGCTGCACTGCAATGAGAGGGGCCTTTGAACTATGACTGGTTGTCTTCAGTGATGGCAATATCATCACTGAGGGATGATAACTATTTGCAATGTATTTTTACAAAGGAGTTAAAATATGACTTTAAACTCCTTTACACCCCTAAAATTCCAATTCTGTGCTATTTTCCATTAAATTCCCATTTTTCCAATTTCATGGTTCATTTTGAACCTGAGGGAAACAACCTATTGAAATACATACATACATTGGCAAATGAGGAAAATAAACAAAATACCCATATAACACAATCTTGCTAATGGAGATAGGGACAAAGAATTACAGAAAAGAGGCTTTCCTTCCAAATTATGTTTACAGTTTATGAATGATCTAAAATGGTAAAACACATGCCTTTTAAGCATGCAATTCCCCATGTCTGTCTATTAAGTGACATCACTGCTGTTTCTCCAAAATTATGAATCTTTAATTATTCCTATCCTAAAAGCAAGGGTCCGCTTTCTGTCTAGTTATGACCTGCCTGTGTTAAACACTGCCCAGGAACATACTCTGTTATGCATAATTACCTCACAGTGAAAAGTTAGCAGATAAAAACAGAGATCTGCTTTTCTCCAAGCAATTCAAAACCTGAAAATTAGATGTCAACGTTCACTCAGATCCAGCTCTGTTTGGTGCAGTGCAGTAATTACTAAATGAAAAAAAAAATTAATTCATTGCATTTTTTATTTATGCCTTGTGCCTTTTTGAAAATAAGCCATCATCCAGGCAAAGAAATAAAGCAAACAATGGGAATATATACTAGATAGTGGGTAGTAGCTATACAAGGAGACCTGCCTTGCTAATTCCAACCCTTGTCCCAGAGAAAGCCTTGCTAAGATGCCTCCAGGTGGGCTCCATCAGGTGGGTCATGTGTCCAGTATGACAACCACCTCCAGGAAAAGAGGCTGAGTAAAGGAAGCAGCAGGATGTGGGAAAACATTACTGAATAGTGTAGGAAAGTCTACATAAAATGATTTTTCCTTAACAAGGCTATAACTAAACAAGGTTTGTGCAAATTAATGCTAATTTCTAATCTTTTTCAGGTTAATGTCAGTTCTAGGAATGAAGAAGGAGATGACCAGCCAGCACAGAATCAGTACATTTCTGAAGCTCATTCATTCATTTTTCCTTTCACTTATATGCAATATTTATTGAACATTTACTAAGTTCTAGGCATGGTTTAAGTAATGTGGATATATAGTGTTTTGTTAGATAGATTTGCTAATATCTGAAGACTATGTAACTGACTTACAGAGTGTTGAATGCATAAGCACCCACAAGTGAACGGGACCAGGGAAAAAGGAAATAGTTGACCCTTGAAATTCACACTGGTGTATTAATGATAGAGAACTTCAGTTCTATATGGAACCTCAGAGAATGGACAAGAAACTTATCATTTCAGTACCTGAGAGGGTCTCTATCACAATAGTTTACTTTCATGAGATGTCCTAATAATGCACAGGCATAGTAAAAAAAAAAAAAAATGAAGATTATTTCTCTACAAGCAAAGTATCTTTAAGGTATCCTAGTAGAAATAATACAGAGGGAAAACATAAATAACAATCTTGCTGAACAGTTCTGAAAACAGACATGAAGGCAGAGACAAATTCTGTCTTATTCACTCTTTTATGCCCAGTGCCAAAGAACATGGTCAGAACGCATTGGAAGCTCAACAATCTCTTGTGGAATGAATAAACAAATGGGAGATTCAGAAGACGGATATGACACAGAAAATAGGGAGAAAAAAAAAAGCTGTATTTCTTAAAATGAAGTCATCCTGTCTTTTCCCACAGCAGCTGAAGAAGCAACTACATCCCATGAGCCACATTTTATTCAGGAGGAATTATAGGCACTAATAAATTCAAGACACCTTATCACAGACCTTAGAAGTAAGACGTGATCATAGTCACTTACATAAGTATCTTTATGTAGGTTGACAGGGCTGATTGAAGACTTTATTATTTTCCCAGAGCACTTCTCCAAGGGTGATGCTGTGCCTCCCAAGACTCATCAAACCCACCATTTGCCACCCACTTTGTTGATTCAAGTGAGAACAAATGGTTGAGCCAGAGGAACCCTGGAATGTATCTGTAGCGACTTTTACCTTGGACAAGTCATTTCCTATTTCCAGGCTTTGTTTTTGTTATTGTCAAAAGAAGAGGGTTGATGTCAATGGTATTTAGGTTCCCTTTATGAACTCAATTCTATGACTTTCAAGACTAGAAATTATGGCTGCAAGTGGAATTTTCTTCTAAATTTAAAGATTATGGCTTTGGAAGAGATTTTTGCATGTAGATATTCAGAGTGAAGATAACGCTGCAGTGTCTCAAATGAAAACATGCCAAATGATGGCTTTTAATGCCAAAAAATATGGATTTCTAGAAAGTATACAGTACATATCACAGAATGGGAAAGAATGCTGGGCAGAAGACATGAAATCTTAAGAGGATGAAAAAGAACGCTCATACAACATCAGATATAATAGAGAACTACAGAGCTGATGGAGAAAGGAGAAAAAAAATGTGTGTGCACATGTGTGTGTGTGTGTATGGGGGTACTTTTCACTGTGATTCTCCAAAAATAAAGTGACAAGTCTATGACTTCAGGTACTATAAATCAATGCACAACATTTGGGAAATTACAAGTGGCCTTGGATTTTTAATAGATTTAAATATGACCTTGGTTTTTAGGAAATAAGAACTGTGGTGATTGTATAGAAATGCAAAAGAAAGTTTCTGATCTCACAACATAGTGGAAAGTATTTTGGTGAAAACAGTTAAGATGATTCATTGAAGAAATATTCCACACATATCTCTATTATGGTCTCTGTTACATTGCATTGTAGTGACTGTTCAAATATGTTTTTTCCACTATTGCAAGCTTCATGAGGGCTGAAACTTTCTCCTCAGGACTTACTGTAATTGCAAGAACAGAGTAACTCAACTTATTGGAATTAATTCTAAGCCAGTGTTAAATACATATCAACTATTTGAATAAAAACACAAAGATAGGCAAAATACTGTATGATTCCACTTATCTAAGGTACTTAAAGTAGTCAAACACATAGGCCAGAAAACAGAATGGAGGTGGCTAGGGGCTGGAGGCTGGAGGAAATGAGTTCTTCCGTGTTAGTGTTTCGTTTTTGCAAGATGAAAAAGTTCTGTAGATCTGTTGCACAACAATGTGAATATGTTTAACACTACTATTGAATTGTACACTTAAAATGGTTAAACCTATAAATTCTATGTCATGTGTTTTTTTTTAAATATAGCTAAAAATAAATAAATAAATAAATAAAAGCACAGACCATAATCTATAACAAAGATACTTGACCAAGATAGCAAAGTATATTAAAGATACAGATAGACAGCTGGTCTTAGAAGCCAGGGAAGAAATTACTTTTCAGAAAGTCTATACAGGTTTTAGTGTAAACACTAGGGGAGCAAATGTTTAAAGAATGAGTAGTAATTGGCTAACTAGACTCTCAAGTTCATCCTGGAAGCACAGCTCCAGTGTCTCGCTGCTCAAGGACTCCTGCCATCTGACCCCATCTAAGGAGGCATGGACAATCTCCATGAATAATGCTCCTCTCATCCTCCACTACACTGGTCTCCATAGCCATGAAGGGCAATGTGTCCGTTTATAATTCCCTTGTGACAACTGGACTCCCTTGTGTGAAAGAAGCTGAAACTCCATTAAAGAGGATGTGGCACCTGCAATCTTTCATTAAGTGCTTTAGCAGCAAACACAGCTATAGACATTCCTTTCCCCCTCCCCAAGAAGCTCTTCCTGGATTTTAATTCTGAATAAGGAGGGATGTAGGGGATTCTTCAGAATTCAGTCCTGAAAAACAACTTCTCAGATGGAAATTTAGAGAATGTCAGTAAGCAACCTCATGCTCTTGCAGGAAAATAAGGAAGAATGGATCTGATTGCATTTCCTATCAATACTGTTAAGGAGAAGGAGGGGCAGGAGAAAGGTGGTAAGTTTGACAGTAATAGTTTTCAGCAGCTCTGACAAGCCAAGAAACTTCATCCGTTCATCACACTTTCCCCTCTCTGCTGAATTTAAATGCAAGCCCCTTACTTCAAGCCTGACTGACTTCTCTCTTGATTCAGAGTAATTGGGATCCTCAGAGTCTTCCCAGAAGGAAACATGTGCTGGTTGTATCATCTCTGGGTATTAACACTAGATAGTGGTTTGGCTTATGTTCAGCATCTTTGGATATCACATTGGGGACTGAGAGTGTTGGGCTGCTGAAACCCAAAAGGCCCCAAAATGGGGGAAAAAGTCACTGTAGCAGCTTCTCCTTTCTTACTTGGATCATCACCCATTTCAATTATATTGTGTAATAGAAACCATGGTACAGCCTGAAATCTTAAGTGATAAAACAATCCTGAAATATCTCCAGTCTCTCCGAACCATTCTACATGTATGCATGCATGGAAATACGAAAGCATTAAGCACATACTCCAATCACATTGATTACCACTTGTCATCATTACAGATGGGCCTGATGGAGTCTAAGATTTTAATGAGCCCGTATGGATTTGGTATTCTACTTTTGGGCTGAGAGACAGCAGTAGCTCCTTTCAGTGGAGACTGATTCCAAGTCTGAAATTTTTAAGGTCAGTTGTTTCCCTTTGGTTTGGACTCTTATTTTATTAAAGGGGCAAAACACAAGAATCAGATATTTCGGAGAAAGTAGAAGGAAGAAGAGAGTGATTTTCTAGGCAATATGATTTATTAGAGAGTTAGCATGGATAATTCAGAACTTTTTCATCAACAACTTTCAATATCTAGCTGCTTCAGCTCTTCCTTCACTTTGCCTAATAAAATATTGGAAAAAGCATTACTTATAATATCTTCCAGTCTCTAGAGCACGTTTTCTTTGAACTTAGCAGAGAGTTTATCTTTTCTCTTCACTTATCTGATCACATATTTTAACACTAATATTCATAAGGATATCATTGTGTACACTTGATGGGAGAACATTTTTGTAGATGTAAAAAATCATTATTTTTGTGACTGTCCAGTAACTCTTCAGCCAAGATTCCGACCACTGCCAGCTTGGTGTGAATGTACTCTCTCATGACTCCTTCCCCCTGTTTTTTTTTTTTTTTTTGTAAGTAGTTTTGTTGTTATTGTTTAGTCACTCAGTCATTTCTGACTCTTTTGTGACCCCATGGACTATGGCCCATCACGCTTCTCTATCCATGGGATTTCTATGGCAAGGATACTGGAGTTGGTTGCCCTTTCCTTTTCCAGGGGATCTTCCCGATCCAGGGATCAAACTCAGGTCTCATGCATTTCGGGTGGATTTTTTTTTTTAAACCTACCGATTAGCCACTGGGGAAGCAAGTATTTAGTAGAATTGACTAATACCTCCTCATCTCTACAGTGCTACTGTAAGCCTGATTCTTGGAAATGCTTGAGTTGAGGAGGGAATACTTGATAAGCTAAACTCTTTGGCTATAGGTCATATGAGTACACAGACCCAGAACTGTCTCTCTCTTCTCAAAAAATGAGTCCACAGAGGAGATGATGCTAAATTTCCATTTTTTTTTTTTTAGGAGGCTGAGTAAATATAACTTTGTGAGCCAGTAATCTCCAACCATTTGCATCTCCCTGGTCCTGGCAGATTGGAATTTGGGAAAGAAGAGCTTTGTATTAAGGATGCAATTGTCACAGCAATCAATCCATCAAGAGGCTCTTCTTTTTCCCAAGGGGAATATAAAAGGATATGAAACTTCTGAGTGAATGTAGGAGCAGCTGAGACTTGAAAACAGAAAACCTGTTATCAGTCAGTTGTCCTGTATTTTGGTCAAAGCTTGCATACCTTTGGATTCTATTTCCTTCTGACTTTCTCAATCACCATGTGTTCTGATTTTTGCCTCTCCTGTCAAGTCAATTTGTCTCTTTTTAAATGTATTCTCTCACTAAAACAAACTCTTCTTGCCTTATCTTTTCTCCTCCCATTTTCCAAGCACCATTTTAATTAAGGTGGAAATGTATAGAAATATCACATCTCTGACAGAAACTATGGAGAGAGCAGATGCAAAACAAAAGCCCTGAAGACACAAGTGTACTTATCAATAAGCTTCAGAGACTGTCAGAAAAAAAAATGTCTTAGAAAAACAGTCATAATAGTTTACTTTCTATTTCACCTTTGATTCAGAATAGGAGACAAAGGGTTCCATTTGACAGCAAAATAATATTTTCCTTTCTAACTGATGATCTAACTTTTGAAATAGAGCTTTTAATAAAAGCTTAGCAGAAGAATTTGGGATGAGGGGTAGTGAAAAGATAAGGTTAGCAACAATATTGATTTTATAATTTTTAACCATGAAAGGCAAGTGTGTTTGTGTGTGTGTGTATGTGTGTGTGTGTGCATGCGCACATGTGCTCACAGTGTGTGGCATATGTGTATCTGATTCTGAGGCATAATGAAGGAGATAGACAGAACTGACAGCTATAAAACATCTCCCAGTAAGTGTTGATTTCCTACCATCAGTATGTTTGTGATGTTTGTTTCTAAACTGATTTCAGAATTCCAGTAGGCATATTTCTTCTTGCATTACTCTGAGATCTCTATAGGCATTTTCTTCTTCCCATCATTGCTCACAGACCTCCCCCACTCCAGCTTCTAATTCAGACCCAATCTTTCCTGTCATGCTACACACTCCAGAATTCTGAACCTCTGCATGAACATTTGCTTATCCATTGTCTCATGCATGTTTTCTAAGGCAGGTTTGTCCAATAAAATGATATTGCAAGGAAAAAAGATAGATCTAGATGATATTGCTCAACTAGACAGTGCAGTTTTCACCATTTGCTTAGATCATCACCAGAATTTCAGCTGAAAGACTTTGGGCATCTGTACTCAACAATAGCAACTCTGATGGTGAATTGTATTAAGTACAGTGAATGTACAAATAGGCCAGGAATGTGTCATGGCTTGCTCGGAAGTGCAATATTACTAATTTGCATATTTTGCAAGTTATCACTGAGATTTGATGATTTGTCCAAGTAAAAGTGCTTAAAAATATAAAACTTTAATGGGTTCATAGTCCATTGCACTTTCTGACATTGCCTGTTGACATATCCTAGCATATTTTAATGCTTTTTCACACTTGACATGGTACTACTGTACAGTAATTAAGTTCCCATAAATATGTTCAGTAATGATTGTTATTTAAACTGATTAGCCATTGATTTGTTCACATCAATTCAATGACAACTCTGTTTCTCAAATTAAACAAGTCAACAAGATTATGACAGTCTTAACTTACATCATTTAATTTGAAGTAGAAGACTAAGAATAGACCAGGACAATATGCTCGGCATTGATCACTGTAAATTCATTTTTAATAACTGTTGATTTTTATACAGCATTGGTACTTATGTTTTCTTACAAGGATGAAAAATAGGGATTCATGTGAAAAGTACTCAATTTACAAAATGTCTCTAGGAATCCAGAAATAAATTGTAAAATAAATATGAAGGGCTTATCACACATTAGCTTCATCTCAGAATATTCACCTTGGCTAAATTGACCAGATGAGTTTATGTTGTTTTACATGTACATAACTCTTAAAATTAAAAAAAAAAAAAGTGAGTATTCTGCCTGAAAGCATCCCCTAACTGCTTACTTTCACTTTGAATTCTTCTGAAAATTCTCTTCCATCTCAGATTTCTTCATAGCCCAGGGACAATATCCAAACTATATAATCTGGTATTTCAAGACCCAAATTTGATTTTTTCAACTTCTCTCCAACATGAGCTCTCTTTCAGAGAATTTAGTCTACTCTCTTTCAAACCAAAACTCCCCAGAATCTCCTCTACCACTCTCCTCCAGTCACCGATTCTCTTGCCTTGATTTCCCTGTGAAATACATATTTTATTTTAAACAGCACAAAAGGAGAAGAACAAAATGAATGAAGAAAATATTGACTCCATCTGTGTATCTGCCCAGGTCAGAGAATCTTCTTCTGTTCATGATCAGTTGCCTTGTTTCTTTACTTGTTTTTCTGAGTGTACATTGGGAAAACCAATTTATAGAACAGTTTGGCAAAGCTGAAGATCCTCATACATAGAAAGTCTACTCCTGGGTATACACCTTGGGGCAACATTGGTACATGTGCATAAGACTGGTACAACATCATCACCATTTGTTGTGTTTCAAGTGAGGCAAATGGTGAGCTTGGTTGATAGGCAGAAACAGAGTTTGGTATTTAGATCCTCCTCTTGATCTAGGGGAGCTATCTTGAAACTGGGAATTTGACCTCAGTTATCTTTCCAGGCTGTGGCTTTACACTGACAACAACCTCATGCCAAGCTCTTTTGTTGGTTATTTGTATGATACAACAAAATTTGATCTCTATTTTCCAATATTCTTGATTAAAAAAAAACCCAAAAACCTTTTTTGAAGCATTTTCCTATTTTGGCTTCTCAGATATTCTATGGCATTGTCCACCTCCACTCACCAGTCCCGTGATCACTCTTTCCTCTGCTTTTTATTTATTTTTTAATAATCTTTTTCTGATTTCTATTCTCTTCTTTTTCCTCCAGTGGTCATGCTTTAAGGTTCAAATCTCTACCTTCTGTTTTTCACTCTATACTCTGTCCCAGATACCTCATTTAATTATCACATTTCCTGATCATCTCTTTGTAGAAGAAGAAGAAGAATGTCAGTTTATTCATATATTCCTGACCTTTTCTCAAGCTTTGTGCCCATATTTTCAACGCCCTATTGAACATGATCAATGGGGCATGCTGCCATCCAACAAAATTTAATGTGTCTAAATAAACCTTGGGCTTCCCTGTGGCTCAGCGGCAAAGAACCCACCTGCCAATGCAGGAAAGGCAAGAGACGTGGGTTTGATCCCTGGGCTGGGAAGATCTCCTGGAGAAGAAAATGACAACCCACTCCAGTATTCTTGCCTGGGAAACTCCATGGATAGAGGAGCCTGAAGGGCTACAGTCCATGGAGGGGTCACAAAGAGTCACCCACAACTTAGCAACTAAACAACAACAACAAATAAACCTTATTCTGGTGAATCCTTCCTTCTCTGAAACTGTTAATGTACTATCAGTCTTCCTCCCCTCAAGGATTAAAACCTTGAAGCTATCTTTTTAATTTTCTTCTACTTATCTCCCCTAAACCCCTAATCATCAGTAATCAAGGGGTGCTAATAATTCATTCTAAATTACTTCCCACATCTGGCACTTTCATTACATTCATATCATTCTCATAGTACATGTTCTTATTACTTTACATCTGGATTCAGATTACGATGCAGGAATTACTTTGTGAGCACCTGCTAGGTGCCAGATTCTGCTAGCTGCTTTCATAAACTTAATGTTTCTCTAGATTGGCTTTCTTTCAGACTATCCTCAACCTAGTTTTTAGATTAATATTCATAAAATACTAATTTAGTCATTTCTCTTTTCTGCTGGCAAAATACTTCCAGTGGCAACTATATTTCTTCACTGCTTTTCACTACTCCACTGAAGCTACATTTTGTTCATTTCTTTACATACTGTGACATTTTGGGAAGAAAAAAAAAAAGTCTGTTAGACCCATCCTCACATGAATACCACTTTGTAATGTGAATCTGTTCTTCCTCCAATCAAAATATGGCATCTATTTTTCTACTTTGTCTTGTGACTAGCTTTGGCCAATGGTGCAGGAGGAAATACGACTCAAGCAGTGACTTGAGAAGTGGACTTGCATAGTTCACTTGCCCATTCTTCTTGCACTTGGAACCTTAAGAACACCATGTTGATAACCCTAAGCCAGCATGACAGAGGAGCATGCTAGTTTAGAGTGGAAAATCGCCAGAGATGGATGGAAATGAGGCCTTCCTTCATTAGCCAGCTCCCCAGCACCCACACTGTATAAGAGAACCTGCAGAAATCAGTAAAACCTTCCTGGACTAGAACAACTATTCAGCCATCTACAAAATCATGACCTAAATAAATTGGTTATTTTAAACCGCTAAGTTTTGGTGGGGATTATTAGGCAGCAAAAGCTAATTAATAACTAGATTTAGTTGCCTTCCTTTTGATGTCTTCTTTCATTTTACACTGATTCTATGCTCCTCTTTTGTTGACTATACCAAGAGGTCCCTGAGAGCCTGTTACTTTTTTCATGCAAGCTTACCAGTGCGTCTTTCCTGGGAACAACTGGTCTGTACCGCCACTGATCAGGCACTTGACAACATCCTGTCTGATTGTTAACATTGCATGAGACTAAGTTTGTTTTCTCAAAGTAGATAACATTTCTGACCTATCTTCTTAGAATTTTGGTATAATTTCAGAATTTACCAGCATCCCATGACCAAAGTAAGCATTCAATAAATAATTATTGATTAAACAAAAGGCCCCTCCACAATTAAAAAAAAATTAAACATTAAACCATTTTAGTGCAAAAGCAGGTTGACAGTTTACATGACCAAAAATACCATATTCAACAAGGTTGTACATTAGAGCACAGTTATCTGTCCTCTTCCTGCACTCATCTCAGAAATCCAACTTAAGCACTCCCTGCCCAGAGAGATACACAAGAACAAAACACAGGAAAGGGTAAGACCCTGACTTGCCCTTCATAGGTTTTTCTAGCCCTTCATCATAAGTAGTAAAATGAAAGTGCTTTATCTCATTTATCTTTCAGCTTTATGTCAAATGTTCATTGTAATATGCACAGGATACACAATGAAGCTGAGAGTTTTCTTTCGCAGGATCATTAAGTTAGAAATTTCTCGCTTTTATTTTCTGGAGTGCCTACAGCATTTTTACTTCAGTGCTGCATTAAAGTAATTTTTACATTTAGGATGGAATAAAGGCGAAGCTGTCTCACAGTGCCCTAACCACAGGTATGTGGGCGAACAGTTGTCTACAGATTATAGCTTGGAAACAGATTCAAAGGAAAGCTAAGAAAGGCAAAACAACTCAATTTGGAATATGAATCGGCCTTGGAATTGGCATGCTTCAGTGAGAATGGTGTGTTTTCTTTCCTGCTTCAGAGATGGTTCCCCAATACAAATTCTGCTTCCAAGATATAAAGGGTATAGTATTCCAATCTGGAGAGGTTCTGAGGCTCCTTAAGCACAGGATTTCTTTAAAAAGGAATAACAAATGCAAATAAATGCTGACATATAGTTATCATCTCTAGGTATTTTATCTTCTGAGTACCTATAACTTTCATACCTTAAAGTCCTGGTCCATGAAAGTCCAGAAATGGGAAACTTTATAGCATCTGAATTAAAAATACAGTAGTTATAAATTTTTGCCATTATTTCTGATGGCTGTATGTTTGATTTTTCTCTTTTATGTCGAAAGGGCCTTATTCATAATATTCTTTAAGGAAAAGAGTATAATGATACAGTCTTCTTTGGTTTTGGATTTTGGATTAATTCTATGCTATGTATAATAAATTCACAGAATTTTCTTTTTGCTTCAAAAGCTACACTCCTCAGTGATAAGCAGTTGGAATTACATTTCCAGTTAAGTAGGCAGGGTGTTGGCAAGGAAGAAAGAGTCAGCAGAGAAGTTGAGGTCGAAAGAAATGAAAGGCCTTAGATTCTTTCCCTGTTCTAAATCTTCAAGATTTAGAAACAATCTGAAGATATTGTTTTGTTCACTCACATATTCCATTATTTCACTGATAAAAAAAACAAAAACAAAAACAAAACAAAACAAAACAAGAACAACTGTGCTAGAATTGGAAACAACAAGATCTTTCTTCATAAGTGAATAAAGAAACTGTGACATGCCCATATCATGAAATATTATTCAGAAATAAAAAGAAATGAGTGATTGATAAAAACACATGGATGGATCTTAAATGTATATTGCTATGTAAAATAAGCTTGTCTGAAAGGATACATATGGTATGATTCCAATCACATGACATTCTGGAAAATACAAAACTATAGAGACACTAAAAAGATCAATAGTTTCCAGGGATTCCAAGTCTGGGTAGGGGGCAGTGAATAGGTGAAGCGTGGGTTTTCTTCCATATGATATAGTAATAATGGACACATGACACCATTAATCTGTTAAAACTAATAGAACTTTTAAGCACAAAACATGAACTAACTTAATACATACAAATTCAAAAAAATCTATGAGGTCAAGGATCTCAGATGGAATAAAGAATGTGAAATACAAAACAAATTAATTATATCATAAATGTATGAAGCCATTTATGAGGGTGGGGGAAAAGGTAACGCAAGTAACTTTGGAAGTTGATGAAACTGCTTCCCATGGAGGGACAGATTAAAAATTCTCAAACCACTTTAGATGTATAGTGAAGCCGAAGTGGGAAATTTAATGCAAGGTCAATGAGAACTTTCTATACTATCTTAAAAATTGTTCCATAAATCTAAAGCTGTTCTAAAACTAAGTTTTTTTACAAATATTGTACATATACTTTGTTATATGCTATTCAAGACTAAAAAGGAGAAACTGGGAGTTTATAATCTAGTGAAAGGATATGGTAGAGCAGTGAGGTTTATTGAACATCTAATATATTTTTATAGATGCTATATGATTTAATCCACAATGTTATCTCCATTTTACACATGATAAAAATGATTCTTAATTAAATTATAGACTTTTTCAAAGGATAAATAGCCAAGACTACAAGTCTATATGCCTCAAAGCTCATGCCTCTTGAACCACTAAGAGTTCCTACCACCTGAACAGATAGGATGGACACATGCTTAGACCATGGGATTCAAAACAGCTGTTATTAAGTTCTATGAGTGCAACCGAAAAGATAGTGCTGGTTCAAGGAGGGTGAGATCCACTGGGATTCACTGTAGAAAGAGCTTTTGAGTTGGGCATTAGAGGCAGGTAATATAAGTGAGGAGGGCTTCCCTGGTGGCTCAGATGGTAAAGAATCTGCCTGAAATGCAGGACACCTGGGTTTGATCCCTGGGTCGGGAAGATCACTTGGAGAAGGGAATGTCAACCCACTCCAGTATTCCTGCCTGGGGAAATCTATGGATAGAGGAGCATGGTGGGCTATATAGTCCATGGAGTCGCAAAGAGTCCGACATGACTGAGTGACTAATACTTTCACTTTCAAGATAGGTGAGGAGAGGGGAAAGTAATTTCACAAGGAGGAAATGGATGGGGTTGAAGCCCCATAAGACAATATTTGGAAATGAGAGCTGGTCTAGTTTAGATAGAAAGTAGTGTTTATCTATGCCAATACTGGGACAAAACCCATGAAAGAAGGTTTCTCCCTTTCATTGTCTTTCTTTCCCAAAGTCCAGACTGAGCCTCATCAAAATATCATTACATGGAGATATCTTAATCCCTCAGTGAACATAGCCAAGTCCTTTATGAAAGACCTAATAGAACTGTCATGTATAGACACACACACACACACAAAGCTTATACACATTAAGTTTCAACTCATCAGTAATAAAGTGAAAGTGGCTGTTTATTAGACCTCATTATTGTCAACCAGTCCATTCTAAAGGAGATCAGCCCTGGGTGTTCTTTGGAAGGAATGATGCTAAAGCTGAAACTCCAGTACTTTGGCCACCTCATGCGAAGAGTTGACTCATTGGAAAAGACTCTGATGCTGGGAGGGATTGGGGGCAGGAGGAGAAGGGGACGACAGAGGATGAGATGGCTGGATGGCATCACTGACTCGATGGACGTGAGTTTGAGTAAACTCTGGGAGTTGGTGATGGACAGGGAGGCCTGGTGTGCTGTGATTCATGGGGTCGCAAAGAGTCGGACACGACTGAGCGACTGAAATGAACTGACTGTCAGCCTTATACTAGGTCCTTTTAAATTCATGTAGCAGGTAACTACTATGAACTAGACAGTATTCTAGACAATGACGGCACACCAACATAATCCTTTCTCTTTCTCAAGGTAGTATGACTATTCATTTATATGTCTACCTTTCCTGCTAGATTATGAATTCCTAATGTGCAAAAGATCACGGAGGAAGGCAGCTTCCTTCTCTGACTTTAAAATACCATTTCCTTCTATTGTTTACACTGAAATAATCAGGTTGAAAGCAATGATTTTATAGAGAAGTAAAACTTCTTTTTTTTCTTCCTTAAAACAAAATATTTTAGTCTTGGTCTAATTATCCCTACAGATAAATTTTTCCTGGGGGCTGTTTTCTTGGCCTAAGAATGTAGAAAAAAGTTGGGTTTCAAGAAAATTTTGGAAGAGAAAAGAGAGTATGTGTTAACCTTGCATTTTACCTTCTTGAAAACCATAGATTATATATAAAATTTTTCATTTACTGAAAAAAATATTTATGTCCCATCAATCATGTGTCAGGCACTGTGCTTCATGCTTGTTGCCTCACTGATAGAAACATACCTGGTCTGCCCTCAATGAGAGTGCAGTCTGGTGGAGAACAGACACAAATAATACTCACAATAAATATATCAGTATCATCAACTTTTAATTGAACATCTTCTATGTACCAAGCATTAGCCTTGGCAGTGAAAAATCTGTTGCTAAACAAAATAAACCCAATATTTCCTTATGAATGGTATAGTTTAGAGGAGAAGACAGAAAACAAATCATTATATCTTACCAAATATAATTATAGACTCTACACCAGGGTTTCACAACTTCAACACTATTAACATTCTAAGAGGAAAAGTTCTTTGTGTATTATAGGATGTTTAGCAGCATCTGTGGTCTCTACTCCCACTAGATGCCAGTTGTACTCCTCTCTCCCAGTGGTTCCCAAATGCCAAATGGCCCTGGGAGGGATATTGCCCTAGGTTGGGAACATGTATTATATTGGTGGTGGTTTATTTGCTAAGTCGTGTCCAACTCTTGTGACCCTATGGACTGTAGCCCGCTGGGCTCTTCTGTCTATGGGATTTTCCAGGCAAGAATACTGGCGTGAGTAGCCATTTCCTTCTCCAAGGAATCTTCACAATCCAGGATCTAATACCAATCTCCTACACTGCAGGCAGATTCTTGAATGACTAAGCTACCAGGGAAGAAACTATTTGTATTAGCACTGTAATACAAAATGCTGAGAAATCATGGAACTAAGGGATTTAACCAGCCCCAGGGCCCAGGGCCTGCTTTCCTAAGGAAGGGATATTTAGGTTGAGCATTGTATGGGAGAGATGTCATTAACTGAAGAGTAGTGAGAGGGATTAATAGGGATAGATACCATTGTAACTTGGATGTCAGCAAGAGCCTTCATATACTTTGAGCTCTAAATAAAGTGAACCTGAAACCCTCCCCCAGCATCCTCTACCTCTGTATTTGAACTTCCCTTTCTGTATATGTTGTCTCTGATTTACACGGAATTGTCTCTGGTGTGAAAATCAGTCCTTCCTTGATTGTTCCAAAACTCCCACCCACCCCCACTTATCTACATGTACACAAGACAGCAACTTCTTGAAGACTTAAGGAGGAGGCAAAAGAGAGGTTCAAGAAATGCAAACAACTTCACATTCAACATTTAGCACATCTGTTCTCAAATGCCCTTCAGCCTCCCCTGTAAAAGTGCTAGTCTACTGATTCATCACCCTCAAAGTCCCTAAGCACACACTGGCTCCTTTTCCTCAGAACCCGATTTCAAATAAAAGTCAGTTTCTCAGCAGAGAAGTTTTTTTTTGTTTTTTTTTTGTTTTTTTAGCAGAGAAGTTTTAATGCTCTTTGTTGCTTGGGATCTTATTGACATGTAGACACTCATTATTGTTCCTTCTACTGAGGACAGCTGCCTAATGTTTTTCCCCCAAATAAGGGTCATGTGCAAAAGCAAACACTGGTACCAGCTCTTAAGATAAGAACTTCATTTTGTTCTGCTGTGGCAGTCATATGAAGGTTACAAAGAAGGGACACATGAAGGAGAGTACGCCCAAGTTGGTTTGTTATATTAGCCAAAGAGAAAAAAACTTACAGAATTTTGCAGAAGAGACAGTAGTTTGTTAGGATAAGGAGAATGGAGAGGCATTTGTAAGTACCTGAATGGAGCAGTGTAACTTGAGTGTGGGAGGAAGTAATAGGAAACGAGACTGGATGAGGATGAAGGAAGGACTGGCAAGAGAGGAAAACAGTAACGTAATGTGACAAATAACACACTCTGTGATTTGGAACTTATCATATAAGCAATGCTGGAGTTACTGTAGGATTTTTATCTAGTAGAATCAATTGAACAGGTTCGCGTGTTAGAGGGGGAAAAAAAATCCCTAACAGAGTTTGCCACCTGATTCAGGGAGGCCAGTTAGGAGGATGGTGTAATGAGTATTCCAAGTGGGTGATGGTGATGCTGAATCTAAGGGGAGGTGGTGGTGTTTCATGCTTAAACATAACGAAAATAAGCGCTAAAGAGATAGCATCCACGGAATGCCCTATGCCAAGAGCTAAGCTCTTTATACTTACAGACTAATCTACACAATGATCCTATGAGGTCATTATCAATGTTGTCTTCATTTTACAGAAATGGTTTCTAATTTGGTTGGTCATACAGCTTGCAAGAGAACACTGATTCTAATAGAAGTCTGATTCTAACTTAGGCCACCCTATGCCAACTCTTTGCGATCCCACGGACTGTAGCCTGCCAGGCTCCATTGTCCATGGAATTCTCCAGGCAAGAATACTGGAATGGGTAGCCATTTCCTTCTCTAGGGGATCTTCCCAACCAGCAACTGAACCTCAGACTCCTGCATTGCAGGCAATTTCTCTACCTTCTGAGCCACCAGGGAAGCCCATTACTATTCTTCAAGGGAATCAGATTTTCTTAATGAATAAAAACAAATTTAAAGGATTTTTTATGAATGTGGTTTCAAAAATTCTTAGGCAAGAGTGAGAAAAAAAGATATAACTGAAAGGTTATTTTCAGTACATATTTTAAATAGAAAGGTTGCTAGGGATTGGTGCATGATGACTTAGATATAATAGTAAGAGAGAGGGAAGCATCTGGAATGACTTTGGTTTTTGACTGACTTGAACACCATCCAACCATGAAAAAAATTGTGGAGAACAAGGATGGAATGAGGTATTAAGTCTCATTTTAAACATAGCAGTCTTAGGATACTTAAGTACATTCCAGGTAAAAATGTCTAGCAAGCTGTTGAACATAGGAATCTAGATTTCCTTGAAGATTTCTAAGAAAACATTTTTAAAATATTATTTAACAGCCAAATCACAAATAGCTTCAAAAAAAAAAAAAAAAAACCACCCCAAAACCAAAACAAACAAACAAACAAAAAACTAGATTACTATCTTGTTTTGACTACTATTCACATCTTTAAGTGTCTCCACTCGGAGACCAAATACACATATATGTTATCTCTAGATACCACCAAAGTTATCTGAACAGTCTTCCTTATTTTAGTAAATAGCAACTCTGTCTCTCCATCTTTCTATTAGTTTGTCAAGCCAGAAAACTTACAGACTTCCTTGATGTCTCTTTTTTTGTCATATGCTATGCTAAGTCACTTCAGTCATGTCTGACTCTGTGTGACCCCATAGACGGCAGCCCACAAGGCTCCCCCATCCCTGGGATTCTCCAGGCAAGAATACTGGAGTGGGTTGCCATTTCCTTCTCCAATGCATGAAAGTGAAAAGTGAAAGTGAAGTCACTCTGTTGTGCCCGACTCTTAGCGACTCCATGGACTTCAGCCTACCAGGCTCCTCCGCCCATGGGATTTTCCAGGCAAGAGTACTGGAGTGGGGTGCCATTGCCTTCTCTGTCTATTCTCATAAACCACATCTGATCTATTAACAAATCTTGGTTTACCTTCAGAACAAGTCTAAAATTAGACCTGCTACCACTATTGTTCAAGCCTATTACTTGAATTATTTCAATAGTTTTTTAACAGTTAACTCTTTCTTTCCTGCATGTCCCATGGTATATTGTCAATACAGGAAGCAGTGATCTTTTTAAAATAGAAGGCTTGTTTGGTAAACTGATGTTCAACCAAGCCAATGAATAAGGAAAGTCTTTTTAACACTTGGATTTCTATATGAGAAAGAAAGAAACAAAAAACAGAACCCTTCAATTCTATTTTATTTTATATACAAAAATTTAATTTGAGATACAAAATAAAGCTCAATGTAAAAGGCAAAATTATAAAACTTCTGGAAGAAAACAGAGAATAGCTCTGTGAACCTGTGAATATGTACTAAACAGGACATATAAAGTACAGATATGAAAAATTTTAAAAAATGATTAACTAGATTTCTCCAAATATTAAAAATTCTGATCATCAAAACTTTCCATTAAGAAAGTGACATAGGAAAAAATTAAATGCAGGGAAAAATATTTGCAGTACGAACATATGAAAATAGCCCCTTTTAGGGTTAATATGTAAAGAATTGCTACAAATCAATAATACAAAGACAAGTGGCTCATTTACAGAAAGGCAAAGCATGTGAAACTGCCAATCACAAAGGTGTAGGAATGGCCCAATAAGCATAGGAAATGTGCTCATCCTCTTTGGCAACAGACAGATGAGAATTAAAAACAAAGACAGACCACGTCATACTTACTTGTATAAGTAAAATTTTTAAAAAATACTAGCAATACCAGTGGAGAGCAACAACAACCCTTATACAATGCTGGTATGAGCATAAAATGATACAACCACTTTGGAGAAATCTTTGGCAGGTTTTTCCTAAACTTGACCACAGCTCCACAGCTATGTATATACTCAAAAGAAATATAAACATGCGCTCACAATCTTCAGATAAATACACGGTACTAAACTTTTGGTGATGAGCACGCTGTAGTATACACAGAAATATAATGAAATATAATGTTGTATACATAAAACTTATGCTATAAACCAATGCTACCTCTATAAATAAAAAATAAAACCAAAACAAACAAAAATACACATACTCAAAAGACATCACAGCAGTCTTATTCATAACTACTTAAATTGGAAATAGCCCAAATTTCCATCAACAGGAAAATGGATATATAACCAATATAAACAAAAATTAGAATACTACACAGCAAAAAAAAGGACTATTAACTTATGTAACATCAAGAATAAACTCTATAGACATTATGTTCAGTAAGAGATACCAGACGCAAAATAATTCAAACTATATAATTCCATTTATAAAAAGCTCAAGAATAGAAAAAGGAGAAAACTGACTGGAAAAATGTATGAGGGGATTTCTGATGTGATATGTCTTGTTCTGGATGGTAATTATTCAAATATATACCAATACCCAACTGTCAAGGCTCCTGTTAAAAGTTGAAAATTTATAACCAGTGCATTTTATTTATTGTAAATTATAGTTCAGTATTAAAAGAAAGAAAGGAAGAAAGGAAAACACACACACACACACACAAGGCAGATCACGTCATCCTGTGAGGAAGCTAACATACCTTAGCAGTCCGAACATGATCTTCCTGCCTTCAGCCTCACTCTGTTGCATTCAGACCTCATCTCCTCCACAACCCTTCCCTTCATTCTGTCCTAACCATTCTGGCCTCCTTGATGTTCCTTGAACATATCAAGCAAAGTCGCCCCTCATACCCTTTATATCTGCAGTTTTCTTCTGGAAAGCACTTCTTCTAAGCTTCATAATTTGCTCCATTGGTTCCTTTAGTATTTACCCAAATGTCATCATGAGACTTTTTCTGCCAACTCTTTTAAAAATAACTTCACACACATACACACATGCACACGAGCATGCGTGTACATACACGCATGTACATACACGCATCTACACAGTATCACCTCCATCAGGATCCGCTTTCCTCGTAACTGCTTTCTTTCTCACTGTAGCACTTTAAAACAACCTGCTTACTATAAGATTTACTTATTATTATTATTACCAAATATTTCTCCTAAGTAAAATGAGTGCTTATTAGGGCAGGGACTTTGTATTTATACTTCTTCATTTCCAGCATCTAGAACAGTGCTTTATATAATAGGCTCTTGAAAAATATTTGCTGAGCAAATATTACTTCAACATAAAAGATTCTTTCAAACCTTAAATAGGCTATTAAATCTGGGGAAAAAAAAGACTGCATGGCCAAGGAACAGAATGGATAAATGAAAAGATAAGTAATTACACAAAGAGAAAGTGAAGTGTGAAAGGGTTAGTCACTCAGTCGTGTCCAACTCTTTGCAGCTCCATGGATTGCAGCCTGCCAGGCTCCTCTGTCCATGGAATTCTCCAGGCAGGAATACTGGATGGAATTAATAATAGGGCAGCTGGAGTTTTGTAAAAGCTTGTGTGTCAGGTAGTACTCCATGTAAAAGTTTAAATAAGCTAAATTCATGCACATTTACAGCTATTTATCTAGAGAACATTTAGCTAAAATGTGCTAGAGCACATTTAGCTATTGAGCTTCATCATAGCCTTGCAAGTGACTGTATTCAGTGTTATTAAGAGACCTATTAATTGTATCCTAATGAATTAAGAGGTAGTAAAGCATGTGGAGCTACTGAGGGAAAGTGCTTTTTTTTTTTTTTTTTAATCCATCCAAGCTTTATTCGTGTTTGTAACACAATAAAATAATAATGCTTGTTTTAGTGAAATAAAATATTTTGGATCTGAATAGAAAGTACATTTGTCTATTTAGATCTTTATTTTTAAAATAATTAATCCTGAATATTCATTGGAAGGACTGATGCTGAAGCTGAAGCTCCAAATACTTTGGCCACCTGATGCAAAGAGGTGACTCATTGGAAAAGACCCTGATGCTGGGAAAGATTGAGGGCAGGAGGAGAAGGGGATGACAGAGGACGAGATGGTTGGATGGCATCACTGACTCAATGGACTTGAGTTTGAGCAGGCTCCTGAAGCTAGAGAAGGACAGGGGAGCCTGGTGTGCTGCTGTCCACGGGGTTGCTAAGCATTGGACAGAACTTAGCACCTGAACAACAATAATGTATTATTTTAATTCTCTATGTTAAATTATGACTGTTAGACTGTAGCTAATTCATCATTCTTTAAGAGTTTAGCAAGAAGTGGGTCCCTTTCACCTCAGCTCTACTTTACAGTGTGCAAAATAATTGACCACAATAAAGATATGAATTAAATTTTAAAAAGGCTCTTAGGAAGAAGATACATAAAGACAAGAAACTGGAACTTGAAAAAGAAGGTAAAGAATATTATGAAAACACTTTGTAGAAATGTTGTGAAAACACTGAGACAAAAGAAGTTCTTTCGCATGCTTCTAGTTTATTCAGAAACCAAAAATAAAAGAAGTTTAGCCCAGAAATTGTAAGGATTGAATTAGAAACTCTAGATACAGGAGGAGGCAAGAAGTAGTCACTGAAAAACACAGTTTCAAACAGTTTAAAATTAGAAGGAAGCTTACCCAAATGAAGGAAGGCTGAGTGACCTACGAAATTTTACACACCATAAGTTATATCTAAGACCATCCCTGATTCTTTTTTTTTTTTTCTAATTTTATTTTATTTTTAAACTTTACATAATTGTATTAGTTTTGCCAAATATCAAAATGAATCCACCACAGGTATACATGTGTTCCCCATCCCGAACCCTCCTCCCTCCTCCCTCCCCATACCATCCCTCTGGGTCGTCCCAGTGCACCAGCCCCAAGCATCCAGCATCGTGCATCGAACCTGGACTGGCAACTCGTTTCCTGCATGATATTTTACATGTTTCATTGCCATTCTCCCAAATCTTCCCACCCTCTCCCTCTCCCACAGAGTCCAAAAGACTGTTCTATACATCAGTGTCTCTTTTGCTGTCTCGTACACCGGGTTATTGTTACCATCTTTCTAAATTCCATATATATGCGTTAGTATACTGTATTGATGTTTTTCCTTCTGGCTTACTTCACTCTGTATAATAGGCTCCAGTTTCATCCACTTCATTAGAACTGTTTCAAATGTATTCTTTTTAATGGCTGAGTAATACTCCATTGTGTATATGTACCACTGCTTTCTTATCCATTCGTCTGCTGATGGACATCTAGGTTGCTTCCATGTCTTGGCTATTATAAACAGTGCTGCGATGAACATTGGGGTACACGTGTCTCTTTCCCTTCTGGTTTCCTCAGTGTGTATGCCCAGCAGTGGGGTTGCTGGATCATAAGGCAGTTCTATTTCCAGTTTTTTAAGGAATCTCCACACTGTTCTCCATAGTGGCTGTACTAGTTTGCATTCCCACCAACAGTGTAAGAGGGTTCCCTTTTCTCCATACCCTCTCCAGCATTTATTACTTGTAGACTTTTGGATCGCAGCCATTCTGACTGGTGTGAAATGGTACCTCATAGTGGTTTTGATTTGCATTTCTCTGATAATGAGTGATGTTGAGCATCTTTTCATGTGTTTGTTAGCCATCTGTATGTCTTCTTTGGAGAAATGTCTATTTAGTTCTTTGGCCCATTTTTTGATTGGGTCGTTTATTTTTCTGGAGTTGAGCTGTAGGAGTTGCTTGTATATTTTTGAGATTAGTTGTTTGTCGGTTGCTTCATTTGCTATTATTTTCTCCCATTCTGAAGGCTGTCTTTTCACCTTGCTTATAGTTTCCTTTGATGTGCAGAAGCTTTTAAGGTTAATTAGGTCCCATTTGTTTATTTTTGCTTTTATTTCCAATATTCTGGGAGGTGGGTCATAGAGGATCCTGCTGTGATGTATGTCAGAGAGTGTTTTGCCTATGTTCTCCTCTAGGAGTTTTATAGTTTCTGGTCTTACGTTTAGATCTTTAATCCATTTTGAGTTTATTTTTGTGTATGGTGTTAGAAAGTGGTCCAGTTTCATTCTTTTACAAGTGGTTGACCAGATTTCCCAGCACCACTTGTTAAAGAGATTGTCTTTAATCCATTGTATATTGTTGCCTCCTTTGTCAAAGATAAGGTGTCCATATGTGCGTGGATTTATCTCTGGGCTTTCTATTTTATTCCATTGATCAATATTTCTGTCTTTGTGCCAGTACCATACTGTCTTGATAACTGTGGCTTTGTAGTAGAGCCTGAAGTCAGGTAGGTTGATTCCTCCAGTTCCATTCTTCTTTCTCAAGATCGCTTTGGCTATTCGAGGTTTTTTGTATTTCCATACAAATTGTGAAATTATTTGCTCTAGCTCTGTGAAGAATACTGTTGGTAGCTTGATAGGGATTGCGTTGAATCTATAAATTGCTTTGGGTAGTATACTCATTTTCACTATATTGATTCTTCCAATCCATGAACATAGTATATTTCTCCATCTATCAGTGTCCTCTTTGATTTCTTTCACCAGTGTTTTATAGTTTTCTATATATAGGTCTTTAGTTTCTTTAGGTAGATATATTCCTAAGTATTTTATTCTTTCCGTTGCAATGGTGAATGGAATTGTTTCCTTAATTTCTCTTTCTGTTTTCTCATTATTAGTGTATAGGAATGCAAGGGATTTCTGTGTGTTGATTTTATATCCTGCAACTTTACTATAGTCATTGATTATTTCTAGTAATTTTCTGGTGGACTCTTTAGGGTTTTCTATGTAGAGGATCATGTCATCGGCAAATAGTGAGAGTTTTACTTCTTCTTTTCCAATTCGGATTCCTTTTATTTCGTTTTCTGCTCTGATTGCTGGAGCCAAAACTTCCAAAACTATGTTGAATAGTAATGGTGAAAGTGGGCACCCTTGTGTTGTTCCTGACTTTAGAGGAAATGCTTTCAATTTTTCACCATTGAGGATAATGTTTGCTGTGGGTTTGTCATATATAGCTTTTATTATGTGGAGGTATGTTCCTTCTATTCCTGCTTTCTGGAGAGTTTTTATCATAAATGGATGTTGAATTTTGTCAAAGGCTTTCTCTGCATCTGTTGAGATAATCATATGGTTTTTATTTTTCAATTTGTTAATGTGGTGTATTACATTGATTGATTTGCAGATATTGAAGAATCCTTGCATCCTTGGGATAAAGCCCACTTGATCATGGTGTATGATCTTTTTAATGTGTTGTTGGATTCTGATTGCTAGAATTTTGTTAAGGATTTTTGCATCTATGTTCATCAGTGATATTGGCCTGTAGTTTTCTTTTTTTGTGGGATCTTTGTCAGGTTTTGGTATTAGGGTGATGGTGGCCTCATAGAATGAGTTTGGAAGTTTACCTTCCTCTGCAATTCTCTGGAAGATTTTGAGCAGAATAGGTGTTAGCTCTTCTCTAAATTTTTGGTAGAATTCAGCTGTGAAGCCGTCTGGACCGGGGCTTTTGTTTGCTGGAAGATTTTTTATTACAGTTTCAATTTCCATGCTTGTGATGGGTCTGTTAAGATTTTCTATTTCTTCCTGGTCCAGTTTTGGAAAGTTGTACTTTTCTAAGAATTTGTCCATTTCTTCCACGTTGTCCATTTTATTGGCATATAATTGTTGATAGTAGTCTCTTATGATCCTTTGTATTTCTGTGTTGTCTGTTGTGATCTCTCCATTTTCATTTCTAATTTTGTTGGTTTGATTTTTCTCCCTTTGTTTCTTGATGAGTCTGGCTAATGGTTTGTCAATTTTATTTATCCTTTCAAAGAACCAGCTTTTGGTTTTGTTGATTTTTGCTATGGTCTCTTTTGTTTCTTTTGCATTTATTTCTGCTCTAATTTTTAAGATTTCTTTCCTTCTACTAACCCTGGGTTCTTCATTTCTTCCTTTTCTAGTTGCTTTAGGTGTAGAGTTGGGTTATTTATTTGACTTTTTTCTTGTTTCTTGAGGTGTGCCTGTATTGCTATGAACTTTCCCCTTAGGACTGCTTTTACTGTGTCCCACAGGTTTTGGGTTGTTGTGTTTTCATTTTCATTCGTTTCTATGCAAATTTTGATTTCTTTTTTGATTTCTTCTGTGATTTGTTGGTTATTCAGCAGTGTGTTGTTCAGCCTCCATATGTTGGAATTTTTAATAGTTTTTCTCCTGTAATTGAGATCTAATCTTACTGCATTGTGGTCAGAAAAAATGCTTGGAATGATTTCTATTTTTTTGAATTTACCAAGGCTAGCTTTATGGCCCAGGATGTGATCTATCCTGGAGAAGGTTCCATGTGCACTTGAGAAAAAGGTGAAATTCATTGTTTTGGGATGAAATGTCCTATAGATATCAATTAGGTCTAACTGGTCTATTGTATCGTTTAAAGTTTGTGTTTCCTTGTTAATTTTCTGTTTAGTTGATCTATCCATAGGTGTGAGTGGGGTATTTAAGTCTCCCACTATTATTGTGTTATTGTTAATTTCTCCTTTCATACTTGTTAGCATTTGTCTTACATACTGCGGTGCTCCCATGTTGGGTGCATATATATTTATAATTGTTATATCTTCTTCTTGGATTGATCCTTTGATCATTATGTAGTGACCTTCTTTGTCTCTTTTCACAGCCTTTGTTTTAAAGTCTATTTTGTCTGATATGAGTATTGCTACTCCTGCTTTCTTTTGGTCCCTATTTGCATGGAAAATCTTTTTCCAGCCCTTCACTTTCAGTCTGTATGTGTCCCCTGTTTTGAGGTGGGTCTCTTGTAGACAACATATGTAGGGGTCTTGTTTTTGTATCCATTCAGCCAGTCTTTGTCTTTTGGTTGGGGCATTCAACCCATTTACGTTTAAGGTAATTACTGATAAGTATGATCCCGTTGCCATTTACTTTATTGTTTTGGGTTCGAGTTTATACACCGTTTTTGTGTTTCCTGTCTAGAGAATATCCTTTAGTATTTGTTGGAGAGCTGGTTTGGTGGTGCAGAATTCTCTCAGCTTTTGCTTGTCTGAAAAGCTTTTGATTTCTCCTTCATACTTGAATGAGATCCTTGCTGGGTACAATAATCTGGGCTGTAGGTTATTTTCTTTCATCATTTTAAGTATGTCTTGCCATTCCCTCCTGGCTTGAAGAGTTTCTATTGAAAGATCAGCTGTTATCCTTATGGGAATTCCCTTGTGTGTTATTTGTTGTTTTTCCCTTGCTGCTTTTAATATTTGTTCTTTGTGTTTGATCTTTGTTAATTTGGTTAATATGTGTCTTGGGGTGTTTCTCCTTGGGTTTATCCTGTTTGGGACTCTCTGGGTTTCTTGTACTTGGGTGATTATTTCCTTCCCCATTTTAGGGAAATTTTCCACTATTATCTCCTCAAGTATTTTCTCATGGTCTTTCTTTTTGTCTTCTTCTTCTGGAACCCCTATGATTCGAATGTTGTAGCGTTTAATATTGTCCTGGAGGTCTCTGAGATTGTCCTCATTTCTTTTAATTCGTTTTTCTTTTATCCTCTCTGATTCATTTATTTCTACCATTCTATCTTCTAATTCACTAATCCTGTCTTCTGCCTCTGTTATTCTACTATTTGTTGCCTCCAGAGTGTTTTTAATTTCACTTATTGCATTATTCATTATATATTGACTCTTTTTTA
Organism: Bos indicus; assembly: GCF_029378745.1. Classification (NCBI taxonomy): domain Eukaryota; kingdom Metazoa; phylum Chordata; class Mammalia; order Artiodactyla; family Bovidae; genus Bos; species Bos indicus. Next base: position 62,009,961 of record NC_091760.1, read on the forward strand.
TTTCTTCTAGGTCCTTGTTAAACCTTTCTTGCATCTTCTCAATCCTTGTCTCCAGGCTATTTATCTGTGATTCCATTTTAGTTTCAAGATTTTGGATCAATTTCACTATCATTATTCGGAATTCTTTATCAGGTAGATTCCCTATCTCTTCCTCTTTTGTTTGGTTTGGTGGGCATTTATCCTGTTCCTTTATCTGCTAAGTATTCCTCTGTCTCTTCATCTTGTTTAAATTGCTGAGTTTGGGGTGTCCTTTCTGTATTCTGGCAGTTTGTGGAGTTCTCTTTATTGTGGCATTTCCTCACTGTGTGTGGGTTTGTACAGGTGGCTTGTCAAGGTTTCCTGGTTAGGGAAGCTTGTGTCGGTGTTCTGGTGGGTGGAGCTGTATTTCTTCTCTCTGGAGTGCAATGAAATGTCCAGTAATTAGTTATGAGATGTCTATAATTTTGGGGTGACTTTGGGCAGCCTGTATCTTGAAGCTCAGGGCTGTGTTCCTTTGTTGCTGGAGAATTTGCTTGGTATGTCTTGCCCTGGAACTTATTGGCCCTTGTGTGGTGCTTGGTTTCAGTGTCGGAATGGAGGCATTTGATGAGCTCCTGTCAATTAATGTTCCTTGGGGTCAGGAGTTCCCTGAAGTCAGGGTTTGGACTTAAGTCTCCTGCTTCCGGTTATCGGTCTTATTTTTACAGTAGTTTCAAAACTTCTCCTTCTATACAGCACCATTGATAAAACATCTACATTAAAGATGAAAAGTTTCTCTACAGTGAGGGTCACTCAGAGAGGTTCACAGGGTTACATGGAGAAGAGAAGAGGGAGGAGGGAGTTAGAGGTGACCCAAATGAGATGAGGTGAATCAGTAGTGGAGAGAGTGGGCTAGCCAGTAGTCACTTCCTTATGTGCACTCCACAACTGGACCACTCAGAGATGTTCACGGGGTTATACAGAGAAGAGAAGAAGGAGGAAGGTAACAGAAGTGGCCAGAAGGATAAAAGAGGGGAATGAAAAGGAGGGAGACAGATCCAGCCAGTAATCAGTTCCCTAAGTGTTCTCCACCGTCTGGAACACACAGAAATTCACAGAGTTGGGTAGAGTAGAGAGGGGTTAGGGAGGAGACACAGGCGACCTGGTGGAGAAAAAGGAGAGTCCAAAGGGAGAGAGAGCAGTTAAGCCAGTAATCTCACTCCCTAGTGAAAAATGGGTCCTGAAGATTGGGTCCTTAAAGGTACAAAATTGGTAACAAATACATAAAAGCAAAAATTAAAAATCTAGAGTAGAGTTTGGAATTTCAAAAATACGATGTTAAAGAAAAGAAGAAGGAAAAGAAAGAGAGAAAAAACGAACAAACAAAAACAAACAAGGTCATGAAAATTATAAAGAAAGTACAGGTACAAAATTGATAACTAACACCAGAAAGCAAAAATTAAAAATCTAGAGTAGAGTTTGGAATTTCAAAAATACGATGTTAAAGAAAAGAAGAAGGAAAAGAAAGAGAGAAAAAACGAACAAACAAAAACAAACAAGGTCGTGAAAATTATAAAGAAAGTACAGGTACAAAATTGATAACTAATACCAGAAAGCAAAAATTAAAAATCTAGAGTAGAGTTTGGAATTTCAAAAATACAATGTTAAAAAAAAAAGAAGAAGAAGAAGAAGAAAAATAAAGAGAGAAAACAAACAAACAAATACGAACAATGTCACAAAAATTATAAAGAAAATACAGGTACAAAATTGATATCAAAAAGCATAAATTAAAAATCTAGAGTAAAGTTTGGAATTTCAGATATACAATGTTATATAAAAGAAGAAGAGAAAGAAACAGAGAAGAAGAAGAAAAAAAAAGTCACAGAAATTATATAAAAAAAAACTATAGGTACAAAATTGATAACATATACCAAAAAGCGAAAATTAAAAATCTAGAGTAGAGTTTGGAATTTCAAAAATACAATGTTAAAGAAAAGAAGAAAAAAACAAAAACAAAAACAAACAAACAAACAAAAAAAACAAGGTCAAAAAATTATAAAATATATATATGAAGTTTGCTGAAGAAGAAAAAAATAGGGTCTTTTTTTTTTTTTTTTTGCAAAGTAATACGTTATAAAAGTGAAAATTAAAGGAACAATAGAGGACTTAAAATTTTTTTTTTTTAATTAAAAAAAAAAAGAAAGAATGATTGTAAAAATAATAAAAATATATCTAGGACTTTTTTGGGTTTTTTTGTGGGTGTTGTGGGTTCAGTTCATTTTTGGCTAGTTCCTTGGTCAGATTTATATTTCTCAAGATCTATAGGCCCCTTCCTATGTAGTCCGTAGTAACCACAGGGTTTTGATCTATTGCCTGTAGCTTCCAAGGCGTTTCCCTCTGTTATATCTTCTTCTGTTTGCTAGTCTCTTCAGTATCTGGTTTCCGCCCTGACACAAAGGTCACGGTGGGGGACACTTTTTTTTTTTTTTTTTTTAGGCTTACTTGTTCAGTCGCGCTGTGGGGAGGGAGGGAGGGATGCTGCAAACAAATAACACTGGCGTGGGCTCGCAGTGCCTCAGCCACCCTGGGTCTGCCCCCGCTCACGGTGCGTGTAGCCTCCCTGTCCACACTGCTCAGACTCTAGGTTGTTCCGCCGGGAACAATCCGAGGCTGGCCCTGGGCTGCATGCACCTCCCAGGTCCAAGCCGCTCAGGTTCAGGCACTTGGGTAGTCCTCAGAGGCGCAGACTCAGTTGGGCCTGCGTTTTGTGCTCTTCCCAGGTCCGAGCAGCTCAGGTAATGAGGTGTTTGGCGAGCACCAATGCTGCGACTTATTGCCTCCCCGCCACTCGGTTATCTGGGTGTAAAACCGGCGCACCTTCTCAGGCAGATGTTGACCGTCCAGACCCCCAAGAAGTTTTAGTTAGCAAAGAAGCCTGCTTACAGTTTTATAGATAATGTCTCTCTGGTGCTGCGATTGCCCCCTTCCGGCTCTGGCTGCCTGTCACCGGAGGGGGAAGATCTGCAGCCGGCTATCTCTGTTCAGTCCTTTGTTCTGTGCGCGGGCCTGGCGGTCTTAGGTTAGGGCTGGCTTTTCGCGTGGTAGATATCCCACAGTCTGGTTTGCTAGCCCAAATTATTTCGCTCAGATAGCGCTCAGGGTATTCAGGCCAGATTCTTACTCTAAGCGATGCAGCCCGCGCTGTGCCTCCCTGCCCAGCCCCCGCTTGTTAATGGCGCGTGCAGGCGTCTGCACTGCTTCTCCGCTGGGGGAGTTACCGTAGGGCTCGAAATCTGCGAGTTTTAATTGTTTATTTATTTTTTCTCCCTGTTATGTTGCCCTCTGTGCTTCCAAAGCTCGGCACAGATTCGGCAGTGAGAAGGTTTCCTGGTGTTTGGAAACTTCTCTCTTTTTAAGATTCCCTTCCCGGGACGGAACTCCGTCCCTCCCTCTTTTGTCTCTTTTTTTTTGTTTTTAATATTTTTTCCTGCCTCCTTTCGAAGAGTTGGGTTGCTTTTCTGGGTGCCTGATGTCCTCTGCCGGCATTCAGAAGTTGTTTTGTGGAATTTACTCGACGTTTAAATGCTCTTTTGATGAATTTGTGGGGGAGAAACTGTTCTCCCCGTCCTACTCCTCCGCCATCTTGGCTCCTCCCCCCCATCCCTGATTCTAAAGTCAAAAGCATATAGGGGAAAGGTCACCAGCTTCTAAGAATTGTTACTGGAAATAATGAAGCATTATAGGACCTGAATGCATGAAATATTGCTCCCCATTACATATTTCATCACGCAATCTAGGTTACAATGTACTGATCCTTACCTCAAAGTCTGGAATTCATAAAGTCATATCATATGACACATGCAGATCATTAAATATCCTAAGATTTCAAAACAAAATAATTATAATACCTTAAGTACAAATACTTAAGTAGATTTTAAGGATCTTAATCATGCACACACACACACATACAAAGAGAGAGAGGGGGAGAGGGAGGGAGGGAGAAAGGAAGCTGAGGGTATAGAGAAGTCACAAATATAAAAATGAGAAGGTAAACTAATATTTACTGAGTGTTTTCTATATGCTGTTCTCACATGTACTTACATTATCTCATCTGATAAATATAATGATAAATCTAAGTCTATCCCTGGGATTCTGATCATGAAACTTCCTTGCAGGTAAGACTATGTTTCCTTAAGGGGTTTTAGTATTTTTGAAACAATGAATATACTTTAGCTACAGTCATATATGGGGTCATTAATACCAAATTATTTTTATTGTGAATTATGAATTAAAGTTCTAGTGTATATACTGAGGAAACCAGAATTGAAAGAGACACATGTACCCCAATGTTCATCGCAGCACTGTTTATAATAGCCAGGACATGGAAGCAACCTAAATGTCCATCAGCAGATGAATGGATAAGAAAGCTATGGTACATATACACAATGGAGTATTACGCAGCCATTAAAAAGAATACATTTGAATCAGTTCTAATGAGGTGGATGAAACTGGAGCCTATTACACAGAGTGAAGTAAGCCACAAAGGAAAACACCAATACAGTATACTAATGCATATATATGGAATTTAGAAAGATGGTAACAATAACCCTGTATACAAGAGAGCAAAAAAGACACTGATGTATAGAACAGTCTTTTGGACTCAGTGGGAGAGGGAGAGGGTGGGATGATTTGGGAGAATGGCATTGAAACATGTATAATATCATATATGAAACGAGTCACCAGTCCAGGTTCGATGCACAATACTGGATGCTTGGGGCTGGTGCACTGGGATGACACAGAGGGATGGTATGGGGAGGGAGGAGGGAGGAGGGTTCAGGATGGGTAACACATGTATACCTTTGGTGGATTCATTTTGATACCAATTGCAAAACCAATACAATATTATAAAGTTATAAAATAAAATAAAAAAAAAATAAAGTTCTAGTGTATATAAAGTGAAAGCGAAAGTTTCTCGGTCATGTCTGACTCTTTGCAACCCCATGGATTATAGAGTCCATGGAATTCTCCAGGCCAGAATACTGGAGTGGGTAGCCTTTCCCTTCTCCAGGGGATCTTCCCAAACCAGGGACTGAACCCAGGTCTCACACATTGTGGGCAGATTCTTTACCAGCTGAGCCACCTGGGAAGCCCTATAAGTACCTCAAAAATGCACTGATGACAGCTTCTGATAATATATATATATATATATATATATATATATATATATATATATATATATATATCTGGCTCAGGATGTGTCTTTTTTCACAAAGTGAAAAAGCAGAACAAATAAGTTATCTGGTGAGTAGTTTTTCTTTTTCTTTAGTTTCAAGCCAGAATCAATGTAACACTTGGCTTAGGATTTGGGAAATGGTAAGTTTAGGAAGTGAGGAATTCTTGTAAAATCCATGCTTGAGAAGAAGTTTAATTTAGAAAAAAAAAATTAAAGACAAAAAAAAGTATAGCCCAATCTGAAGAAAAAGGGATGGAGGCAGATTTGAAAGAGGAACTTTTTAACCTTATTAACTTCTTGGCTTTGAGTATAGATGTCATTGGTCAAATGATTGAGCCCTGCGGACATCATCCAGGAAAATGCTAAAAGAACATGAGGAGAAAAACATGTGTTTGGGCATGGGGGTGCCCTGTACCGTCTGAGTACAGGCAAGAGGGCAGTTAAAGAGAGAGGTGAAAGTGAAAGTCTCTCAGTCATGTCTGACTCTTTGCAACCACATGGACTACACAGTCCATGGAATTCTCCAGGCCAGAATACTGGAGTGGATAGCCTTTCCGTTCTCCAGGGGATCTTCCCAACCAGGGATCGAACCTAGATCTCCTGTACTGAAGTCAGATTTTTTACCAGTTGCGCCACCAGGGAAGCTCAAGAAAAGAGGAGTCATGAAAAGTCAAGACAGTAATAGTGTTACTGTGCTGAAAGCAGTACATACCTCAGGACACTTAAAAAGAGAAGGAAAACCTTAAGCAAAAGTGGAATAGGACTGCAGAACCCAACAGTGTAAGCGTCCCACATACAGGAATTGTGACACCATTACATAGGTCCATCATTTGTACTTTAAAGAGGAATTACATTTTAAAGCTTTTCTCTTCCACAGTTATCCTATAATTAAGTAGTCACAACAAATAGACTAGTTTCTGGTCTTCAGTTTTGGCCTACTTAATGCTGGTAGATCACAAAATCTTGTGGTTTAGCCAATGCCCAGGTATATATTAGATGATCAATAAATATCTGTCATTTGACATCTAGGTTATGGCAAAAGTTTCATAATAGAGTAAAAATTTCATTTCTAACATAGTGTTAAAGGGTTCTTTATTTCAGGTGGGCAGAAAATATTAAGAAAAATCACCTGAGTTGAAAAAGTGCACAATTTATTCCAATTAGGGAACCATTAAATATGAGGAGAAAACTCAAAGATCTCAGAAGTCAGTCCTGCTCTATTTGACTCCATCTTTATAAAGAGTGCTGTGTATATTCTCAGAGACAGAAAGGAAAGATTATCTGTCATGTAGGATACAAATCATGCTTACTCAGGAATGCTGTCTTAATAGTAAATCAGTAGAAATTACTGCCTAGAAGAAGATATTATTCATTTTCAACAAGCTATCATTTGCAGGTGGGAACATATTTATCTTATTAATATGTACGGTACAAGTGTAATTCACCTTACCAAAGTGTTTATGTTCAGCCCTAGACAAAATAGGCTTCTTCATAGCTCCCTCTTTCTGTTCGAACACAATTTTCATGTAATCTTCTCTCTTTAGGTCACCAAACCCAACCATCTTCTGTTCTAAACAACTCTGAGTTTGCATTTCCACATCCAGGCCTGCCTTCAAGTCTAATATGCTGTCCATCTGTAGCTAAATACATTGCTCCTAATTGATCTTTTCACATGTCAATCCACTACAGTTTATGTCTGCTGTCTCCTTTGGTAGGAAGGAAATCCCAGAATACGATGACTAGACCTAGGTTAAGCACATTAAGACCTGGTAATGGAAGCTAGTGCCACTCTAAATATTTTGATGAGGGAATAATTCCTTGTCTGAAAGGTGGAACTATAGCTATCTGTGGCAACTAGCAAGGCAAACTTTCTGTTGCAGAACTTTAGGAAAGAATGTGATCTTTCTCAAAGAGGGTACCGAGAGGAACCAGAGATCACATTGCCAACATCCACTGGATCATGGAAAAAGCAAGAGAGTTCCAGAAAAACATCTATTTCTGCTTTATTGACTATGCCAAAGCCTTTGACTGTGTGGATCACAATAAACTGTGGAAACTTCTAAAAGAGATGGGAATACCAGAAGACTTGACCTGCCTCTTGAGAAACCTATATGCAGGTCAGGAAGCAACAGTTAGAACTGGACATGGAACAACAGACTGGTTCCAAATAGGAAAAGGAGTACGTTAAGGCTGTATACTGTCACCCTGCTTATTTAACTTATATGCAGAGTACATCATGAGAAACCCTGGACTGGAAGCAACACAAGCTGGAATCAAGATTGCCAGGAGAAATATCAATAACCACAGATATGCAGATGACACCACCCTTATGGCAGAAAGTGAAGAGGAATTAAAAAGCCTCTTGATGAAAGTAAAAGAGGAGACTGAAAAAGTTGGCTTAAAGCTCAACATTCAGAAAATGAAGATCATGGCATCTGGTTCCACCACTTCATGGGAAATAGATGGGGAAACAGTGGAAACAGTGTCAGACTTTATTTTTTTGGGCTCCAAAATCACTGCAGATGGTGATTGCAGCCATGAAATTAAAAGACGCTTACTCCATGGAAGGAAAATTATGACCAACCTAGATAGCATATTGAAAAGCAGAGACATTACTTTGTCAACAAAGGTCCTTCTAGTCAAGGCTGTGATTTTTCCTGTGGTCATGTATGGATGTGAGAGTTGGACTGTGAATGAGGCTGAGCACCGAAGAATTGATGCTTTTGAACCGTGGTGTTGGAGAAGACTCTTTTTTTTTTTTTTTGGAGAAGACTCTTGAGAGTCCCTTGGACTGCAAGGCGATCCAACCAGTCCATCCTAAAGGAGATCAGTCCTGGGTGTTCATTGGAAGGATTGATGCTGAAGCTGAAACTCCAATACTTTGGCCACCTCATGCAAAGAGTTGACTCATTGGAAAAGACCCTGATGTTGGGAGGGATTGGGGGCAGGAGGAGAAGGGTACGACAGAGGATGAGATAGCTGGATGGCATCACCGACTCGATGGACATGAGTTTGGGTAAACTCCGGGAGCTGGTGATGGACAGGGAGGCCTGGAGTGCTGTGATTCATGGGGTCGCAAAGAGTCGGACATGAATGAGCGACTAAACTGAACTGAACTGAACTGAGAGAGCTGGTGGTGCATCTCCAAGGGATACATTTTTAAAAAGAGTAGTGAAGGCAGTGGTAATTGTGTTTCAAATGTAAGGCTGTATTCTATAATCATCTGAAAGTAAACTCAGTAGTCATTAGCAGTTTAACCATTTAACCAGAAATTGTGGGTTTCTTCCTATGTTTGTATTGGCAAATATACTAATGCATTAGTCAAGTTACTTTCTGTAGTTTCTTCATAAACACACACTCCTGAAAAAAAAAAAAAAGTGTGTGTGTGTATATACACACACATATATATTGTTTAGCTGCTAAGTTGTGTCCAACGCTGGTGACTCCATGGACTGTAGCCCATCAGGCTCCTCTGTCTATGGGATCTCCCATACTGGAATAGGTTGCCATTTCCTTCAGATATATATGAAGAACTTTAAGGATATAAGAGAATATATTATATTGTTTTTTTAATATAAATTTATTTATTTTAATTGGAGGCTAATTATAATATTGTATTGGTTTTGCCATACATCAACATGAATCTGCCACGGGTATACACGTGTTCCCCATCCTGAACCCCCCTCCCACCTCCCTCCCCATACCATCCCTCTGGGTCATCCCAGTGCACCAGCCCCAAGCATCCTGTATCATGCATCGAACCTGGACTGGCAATTCATTTCGTATATGATATTATACATGTTTCAATGCCATTCTCCCAAATCATCCCACCCTCTCTCTCTCCCAGAGTCCAAAAGACTGTTCTATACGTCTGTGTCTCTTTTGCTGTCTCGCATACAGGGTTATTGTTACCATCTTTCTAAATTCCATATACATGTGTTACGATGGCACCCCACTCCAGTACTCTTGCCTGGAAAATCCCATGGGTGGAGGAGCCTGGTGGGCTGCAGTCCATGGGGTCGTGAAGAGTTGGACATGACTGAACGACTTCACTTTGACTTTTCACTTTCATGCATTGGAGAAGGAAATGGCAACCCACTCCAGTGTTCTTGCCTGGAGAATCCCAGGGACGGGGGAGCCTAGTGGGCTGTTGTCTATGGGGTCGCACAGAATTGGACACGATTGAAGCGACTTAGCAGCAGCAGCATACTGTATTGGTGTTTTTCTTTCTGGCTTACTTCACTTTGTATAATAGGCACCAGTTTCATCTACCTCTTAGAACTGATTCAAATGTATTCTTTTTAATGGCTGAATAATACTCTATTGTGTATATGTACCACAGCTTTCTTATCCATTCATCTGCTGATGGACATCTAGGTTGCTTCCATGTCCTGGCTATTATAAACAGTGCTGTGATGAACATTGGGGTACACGTGTCTGTTTCAATTCTGGTTTCCTCAGTGTGTATGCCCAGCAGTGGGATTGCTGGGTCATAAGGCAGTTCTATTTTCAGTTTTTTAAGGAATCTCCACACTGTTCTCCATAGCGGCTCTATTAGTTTGCATTCCCACCAACAGTGTAAGAGGTTTCCCTTTTCTCCACACCCTCTCCAGCATTTATTGCTTGTGGACTTTTGGATAGCAGCCATTCTGACTGGTGTGAAATGGTACCTCATTGTGGTTTTGATTTGCATTTCTCTGATAATGAGTGATGCTGAGCATTTTTTCATGTGTTTGTTAGCCATCTGTATGTCTTCTTTGGAGAAATGTCTGTTTAGTTCTTTGGCCCATTTTTTGATTGGGTCATTTATTTTTCTGGAATTGAGCTGTAGGAGTTGCTTGTATATTTTTGAGATTAGTTGTTTGTCAGTTGCTTCATTTACTATTATTTTCTCCAGGATATAATAAGAGAATCTATTAGAATTTCACTTTGTCATAGGTCTCAACATTCCTGCTTTTTAATTTTCATTTATTTATTCATTCATTCATTCAGCTGACATTGAGATCTCATTATATGTCCAACAATCATCTTTGTGCTGAATATGGAAAATTTTTTCATAGAGCTATTTTAAAGGTCAAAGTTCTGGTGATTAAGGAATGGGTGTATAGATGAGGGTGAGAGATAGTTGTATAGTCACATGGGAAAGGAACTAGCAAATGATAGCCAAAAAAAGAACCATCCTAAGAGCACAGTCTTCCTTTGGCAAACATGGGAGATTGGTTCCAAGACCCCTCTAGATACTAAGCAAAATCCATGGATGTTTAAGTCCCCAATATAAAATAGTGGAGTATTTGCCTAAACTACGCATATCTTCCTATATACTTTAAATCATTTCTGAATCACTTATATTACCTAATACAAAGTAAATGCTATGTGGAAGTTAGTCACTCAGTTGTGTCCAACTCTTTGCGATCCCATGGACGGTAGCCCACCAGGCTTCTCTGTTTGTGGACTTTTCCAAGCAAGAACACTGGAATGGGAAGCCATTTCCTTCTCCAGAGAATCTTCCCAATCCAGGGATCGAACCCAGGTCTCCTGCATTGCAGGCAGATTCTTTACCATCTGAGCCACTAGGGAAGCCCAAAGGCTATGTAAATAGTTGTAAATAAAATGTAAGTGCTATATAAATAGTTTTGTTTTGGGAACTTTCTGGATTTTTTCCCCCAATATTTTCTACCCACAATGGTTTCAGTCAGGAATGCAGAATCTATGGATACGGAGGCCTGACTGTATAGCAAAATATATATATATATTTTTTTTTTCTTTTTTTCCCCAAAAAGATATACATAGGATGGAACAAGAAAATATAGAACAAGGCAAAGGACAACATCTGTTTTCTAAGATAATACCTAGGTTAGAGTTTTATTTCAAAATCCAAGTACACATTTTGAGGAGAATAGATTTTAACATGATTTCTAAATATTGTACCAACAATATTTAGAGTGATCTAATGACATTACTCATTCTGGTCTTTCCCAAGTAACTTGCTTATGCTTTGCATCAACTGAATACAATACAATACAATACAATACAATACAGTTCAATACAATAACAGTTCAGTTCAGTTCAGTCGCTCAGTCGTGTCCAACTTTTTGCGACCCCATGAACCGCAGCACACCAGGCCTCCCTGTCCATCACCAACTCCCAGAGTCCACCCAAACCCATGTCCATCGAGTCTGTGATACCATCCAAGCATCTGATCCTCTGTCATCCCCTTCTCCTCCTGCCCTCAATCTTTCCCAGCATCAGGGTCTTTTCAAATGAGTTAACTCTTTGCATCAGGTGGCCAAAGTACTGGAGTTTCAGCTTCAAAATCATTCCCTCCAAAGAAATCCCAGGGCTGATCTCCTTCAGAATGGACTGGTTGGATCTCATTGCAGTCCAAGGGACTCTTAAGAGTCTTCTCCAACACCACAGTTCAAAAGCATCAATTCTTCGGTGCTCAGCTTCATTCACAGTCCAACTCTCACACCCATACATGACCACAGGAAAAATCATAGCCTTGACTAGACAGACCTTTGTTGGCAAAGTAATGTCTCTGCTTTTGAATATGCTATCTAGGTTGGTCATAACTTTCCTTCCAAGGAGTAAGTGTCTTTTAATTTCATGGCTGCAATCACCATCTACAGTGATTTTGGAGCCTAGAAAAATAAAGTCTGACACTGTTTCCACTGTTTCCCCATCTATTTGCCATCAAGTGATGGGACCAGATGCCATGATCTTCGTTTTCTGAATGTTGAGCTCTAAGCCAACTTTATCACTCTCCACTTTCACTTTCATCAAGAGGCTTTTTAGTTCCTCTTCACTTTCTGCCATAAGGGTGGTGTCATCTGCATATCTGAGGTTATTGATATTTCTCCCGGCAATCTTGATTCCAGCTTGTGTTGCTTCCAGTCCAGGGTTTCTCATGATGTACTCTGCATAGAAGTTAAATAAGCAGGGTGGCAATATACAGCCTTGACGTACTCCTTTTCCTATTTGGAACCAGTCTGTTGTTCCTTGTCCAGTTCTAACTGTTGCATCCTGACCTGCATATAGATTTCTCAAAGGGCAGATCAGGTGGTCTGGTATTTCCATCTCTTTCAGAATTTTCCACAGTTTATTGTGATCCACAGAGTCAAAGGCTTTGGCATAGTCAATAAAGCAGAAATAGATGTTTTTCTGGAACTCTCTTGCTTTTTCCATGATCCAGAAGATGTTGGCAATTTGATCTCTAGTTCCTCTGCCTTTTCTAAAACCAGCTTGAACATCAGGAAGTTCACGGTTCACATATTGCTGAAGCCTGGCTTGGAGAATTTTGAGCATTACTTTACTAGCGTGTGAGATGAGTGCAACTGTGCGGTAGTTTGAGCATTCTTTGGCATTGTCTTTCTTTGGGATTGGAATGAAAACTGTCCTTTTACAGTCCTGTGGCCATTGCTGAGTTTTCCACATTTGCTGGCATATTGAGTGCAGCACTTTCACAGCATCATCTTTCAGGATTTGAAATAGCTCAACTGGAATTTCATCACCTCCACTAGCTTTGTTTGTAGTGATGCTTTCTAAGGCCCACTTGACTTCACATTCCATGATGTCTGGCTCTAGGTCAGTGATGGCGCCATCGTGATTATCTTGGTCATGAAGATCATTTTTGTACAGTTCTCCTGTGTATTCTTGCCACCTCTTCTTAATATCTTCTGCTTCTGTTAGGTCCATACCATTTCTGTCCTTTATCGAGCCCATCTTTGCATGAAATGTTCCCTTGGTATCTCTAATTTTCTTGAAGAGATCTCTAGTCTTTCCCATTCTGTTGTTTTCCACTGTTTCTTTGCATTGATCGCTGAAGAAGGTTTTCTTATCTCTTCTTGCTATTCTTTGGAACTCTGCATTCAGATGCTTATATCTTTCCTTTGCTCCTTTGCTTTTCACTTCTCTTCTTTTCACAGCTATTTGTAAGGCCTCCCCAGACAGCCATTTTGCTTTTTTGCAGTTCTTTCCCACGGGGATAGTCTTGATCCCTGTCTCCTGTACAATGTCACGAACCTCATTCCATAGTTCATCAGGATTGTCCAGGTTCGTCATAACTTTCCTTCCAAGGAGTAAGTGTCTTTTAATTTCATGGCTGCAATCACCATCTGCAGTGATTTTGAAGCCCAGAAAAATAAAGTCAACCACTGTTTCCACTGTTTCCCCATCTATTTGCCATGAAGTGATGGGACTGGATGCCATGATCTTCGTTTTCTGAATGTTTAGCTTTAAGCCAACTTTTTCACTCTCCTCTTTCACTTTCATCAAGAGGCTCTTTAGTCCTTCTTCAATACAATAACATATATTCTCTAAATGTTTTATATACAAATTATATATACATATATTTTATATAGAAATATACTATACACATGCTTTATATACAAATATATATATACACAAACGTGTGTGTGTGTATATATATACACACACACATATATATATATACAAATATATATACACACATATATATTTGGCTTTAGGGAAGAAATTGCAAAAGAGCCTTAAGTTGGGTAATAGGATAGTCAGTGTAAAATGGAAACCACTCAGATGAATAAAGTGAATTCTAGAAGAGGAAAAGATAAACAGTGATTTTTCAAGTATAAGTTAAGTCCAAGCTGAAACTGAGGCAAGAAAACCTTGAAGATTTATATGTAATGACAAGTGACAAGCAATCACCATAATGATTTTTCTGGAATGGAGTTCTGCTAATCTCTCCTCTAAGTCTCACACCCACTGCTCTGGTCTTGTAATGCTCTTTGAAACAGTATGTGTTGTGAGTACAAGCAGCTGAATTGTCAAGAAGGAATTTTTTCTTATGTTTTTAAAAACCCAAAATGACTTTTGGTTAGTCATGATTAATATTCAGAAAGAAAACTATTTATGCTTTCATTGTTATTTATGATCCAACAACTGTATCAGACGTGGATAGATTTGGTTGTATGCTGGGGGATGGGGACAGGTGCCTCCAGAGTAAGACGGCAAAGCCCCTTATCTCTGACTCAGAAAAATGTGCTTCTGGAGAGAAAAAATCTATTTCATTACAGATTTTATAAATGGCTTGAAACAACAACAAAAATAAGAACTTAACTACCAGTCTTCTGCTTGCTCCCTTTGAGGTCTCTCTCAGAATCAAGAAACAGTAAATGAATTTTTAACCCAATTATCCTGAACAAATGCATCTTTTATATCCAGAGTCTCAGCTATCGTTGCCATTTTGCTGACCTCACTCTTACTTCCTGACAGGTGATGGCAGGTCAAATATATTCAACTATGATCATATTTCCTGTCTCTCTCTACTTCCTTGATTCTTTATCATTAAGCAATCAGTTTGAGTCATTCAAGAGTCAGCTCAAATGTTTCCTGCTGTGTGAAGCCCTCTGTGACACCCCCTCCCTAGGCAGAATCAATTTCTCCCTACTCAGAATCCCCATAATAATTTGCTTATATGTTTCCTCCTCCCCTGACGCCACACTCAGCAGCTGGAGGATAGAAATGATCCATTATTCTATTTTTCTATCTCAAGGAGCCTAGACAAGGGGAGAGGATGAAGAAGGAACTGGGCGAAGAAGAAAAGACTAAGAAGCAAATCTTAATAACAGCTAAGATATACTGAGTGCTCATCCATGCCAAAATATATAGTATCCATATTCTATGTATTCATTTCATTTAATCAAACAGTGGGCCAAGCACCACACATATACCATTGTTTTCAGTCCTCACAGAACCCCATAAACTAGTAGCTATTCATATCACCATTTTATGGCCAATGAAAGGAAGATTCAGAGAGGTTAAACAACCTGCCCAAGGTCAAACAACTAGCAAGTTATACAAGGGATGTAAAACCATGTCAAACCAATTCTCAAGTCTGTGATCTAAACAGCCATGAAATGCTATCAATTTGTGGAGATTGAAGGAATCTGGCAAATGTAGTTTCATTGTTAAAAATATACACTCTTAGGAGAGATGGTAATGGTAGCAGGTAGGGTAAAATGCCTAGCCTGGAGACTGAGGAGATAAACCGCAGTGATGAGAAAAATTATAGAAGATGCTGCATAGGCAGTGACAAGATGGAGAGGTTATTGCCATGTGTGATAATAGATAATAACTCTGGGCTTATGGATTATGACTCACAGTTCATTCTGGTACAAAGCTTAGTTCCCAGCCAGATGTAATTGCACTTTCTCTATGCCCTAATCAGAATGGTGGTTAACTTGAGATATGGTCCTGCTTCCACGTGGCCCTGCAGGTTGTGACAGTATCAGAATCTCTAGGGCCAGCTTGGGCCTTATCAAGTCAAAGGAAAAGCCCCAGGTGAGCACCACTGGGATGTCTCCTAGTAGCCTATTCTCTGAATCCTGCTAATACTTGGCCAGACTGAAAACCCATCCTCCACTGATAGTGCTTGTTCACAGATCAGTAGAGGGTTCTATATATTGGTTCACATTCTGAATGGCCTGCAGCGGCTTACCCAGAGACAGCATCAGAAATAGAGCTGTCAATCACAGAGGAACCTTCTAGAGTAGAAGATGCCAGCCCCTGAAGCACTGCTGTCTGGGGAAGAGTTAGTGAGGGTGTCTGTTGGTGTGTCATACTCCAAATTAAGAGCTGCTAATTACACATGTTCCCTTCAAGCTATGGTCCATACTTCCCTAGGAGGGTTATTGTGTTCTGTAACAACTACAACAAAATTACAAATTGTAACAACAATAACAACAAAAGCAGCAACAACCAGCAGTTATTAAACAGTTTCAGTGGGCTAGGAACTCTCATGTGCTTTACGTCTATTAACCCATAAAATAAAGATAAATATATAAAGATGTGAATATAAAAATTCAAACATCAGCCATACATAGCTCAAACTCAATCAATCCTCATAGCTCTGTCTGAATCACCCAATTATCAGTCAGAATCCAGGAAACTTGAACCCTGGTGTCCTCAGATCCCAGGTTAGGGGATGTTTATGCCAGTAAACAGTGACAAAACCTAGTGTAGAATGGTAGCAAACCTTTAACAAATTTTCTAACACTGGATTGGGCAGGAATCTCTTTAATTTAGAGAAGGGCATCCATGAGTAGAATTTGAGACCATAAAATCCAAGATCATCTTTAACCCAAAAGTAAATTTTGAGGGAAAATTGTTGGTAGAGCAGTTACAGTCATCACTTTATGCTGGCAGGATACTTAAGAAGACTTAAAGTTAAAAAAACAAATTCGAATAATGGATGTTTGTGAACAGGAAACAATTGCCCAGTTATTTGACAAGCAAGAAGAGTATCCTGGCAGCTAAAAAAATGTTTTATTGGCCTCTCATCCATGCACCAACCAATATCTTTTCTTGTATTTAATGTCACCCACTTCCAAAGAAGTCATCTAAAAATACTATTTGATTCACATCCAGGTAGAAAAACGTGTCCTTTGGATTCAGACACAAAGGATCTAATGCTCTAGGATATGGCTCGAGAGGAAAGGAGACAACACTTGACTGCTGCATCAGCAAAAGTTTCTTTGCAACCCGAGTAAAAATTAAATTGTGCCAAAGGCAGTCTTCTAATTTCTCTATCAATAGAATATGCTTTGTATTCTTATTCTCATTCCCCAAATCTCTACTCTGATATCTTGTAAGGTCAAATTTATTTGCAGCTTACTTTAAAAAAATCCTAATAAAAAACTTGCCACTTATTACCTATTTTAAGATCAACCTCATTTTTTAGATACAGTTTCTGATCTACATGCACCTACTTACAATGTGGCCTCTGAAATACCTCTTGCTCATTATTATATTTTTGAGAGAAAAATATAATAAGGTAATGTTAAAATGAAGTTAGACTATTAGCTCATGTGTATGGATGTTATATCTTCCTGCTTCACCAAAACTCTAAATCCAGACAAGTCTTTAGAAACAAGATGGCAACGCTAGAAATATCAATATGTTTATACTTATTTATATAAGACATACGAGATTTTCATCTCTTTATTCATCACAGTTAGATTTTAAAATGGGAATAATTTTTGTCTTATTTTGTGTATGTATTTTTATTATGTGTGTGTGTATGTATATATATATATATATATATCTATATATATATATATATCTCCACACATATATAGGACATATACATGTGCATTCAGTTCAGTTCACTTGCTCAGTCGTGTCCGACTCTTTGCGACCCCATGAATCTCAGCATGCCAGGCCTCCCTGTCCATCACCATCTCCTGGAGTTCACCCAAACCCATGTCCATTGAGCCAGTGATGCCATCCAACCATCTCATTCTCTGTCATCCCTTTCTCCTCCTGCCCTCAATCTTTCCCAACATCAGGGCCTTTTCAAATGTCATTTCTTCCCATAAGGTGGCCAAAGTATTGGAGTTTCAGCTTCAGTATCAGTCCTTCCAATGAATATTCAGGACTGATTTCCTTTAGGATGGAGGGTTGGATCTCCTTGCAGTCCAAGGGACTCTTAAGAGTCTTCTCCAACACCACATTCAAAAGCATCAATTCTTAGGCAGTCAGCTTTCTTTATAGTTCAACTCTCACATCCATACATGACTACTGGAAAAATCATAGCCTTAACTAGACAGACCTTTGTTGGCAAAGTAATGTCTCTGCTTTTTAATATGCTGTCTAGGTTGGTCATAACTTTCCTTCCAAGGAGTAAGCATCTTTTAATTTCATGGCTGAAGTCACCATCTGCAGTGATTTTGGAGCCCAGAAAAATAGCCAGCCACTGTTTCCACTGATTCCCCATCTATTTGCCATGAAGTGATGGGACTGGATGCCACGATCTTAGTTTTCTGAATGTTGAGCTTTAAGCCAACTTTTTCACTCTCCTCTTTCACCTTCATCAAGAGGCTCTTTAGTTCTTCTTCACTTTATGCCATAAGGGTGGTGTCATCTGCATATCTGAGGTTACTGATATTTCTCCCAGCAATCCTGATTCCAGCTTGTGTTGCTTCCAGCCCAGCGTTTCTCATGATGTACTCTGCTTATAAGTTAAAAAAGCAGGGTGACAATATACAGCCTTGATGTACTCCTTTTCCTATTTGGAACCAGTCTGTTGTTCCATGTCCAGTTCTAACTGTTGCTTCCTGACCTGCATACAGGTTTCTCAAGAGGCAGGTCAGGTGGTCTGGTATTTCCATCTCTTTCAGAATTTTCCACAGTTTATTGTGGTCCACACAGTCAAAGGCTTTGGCATAGTCAATAAAGCAGAAATAGACATTTTCCTGGAATTCTCTTGCTTTTTTGATGATCCAGCGGATGTTGGCAATTTGCTCTCTGGTTCCTCTGTCTTTTCTAAAACCAGCTTGAACATCTGGAAGTTCACAGTTCACGTATTGCTGAAGCCTGGCTTGGAGAATTTAAGCATCACTTTACTAGTGTGTGAGGTGAGTGCAATTGTGCAGTAGTTTGAACATTCTTTGGCACTACCTTTCTTTGGGATTGGAATGAAAAGTGACCTTTTCCAGTCCTGTGGCCACTGCTGAGTTTTCCAAATTTGCTGGCATATTGAGTGCAGCAATTTCACAGCATCATCATTCAGGATTTGAAAGAGCTCAACTGGAACTCCATCACCTCTACTAGCTTTGTAATGATGCTTCCTAAGGCCCACTTGACTTCACATTCCAGGATGTCTGGCTCTAGGTGAGTATCCATGCCTATGTATGCAGACATGTTTATATTTATATGTATATCTCTATTAAAAAAAAACTTACAAAACTGAATCAAATTGGTAGACATCTAGTAATTGCTAAAAAAAAGCAAAGAATAACCTCAGTATTCAGAGAAGGCAATGGCAACCCACTCCAGTATTGTTGCCTGGAAAATCCCATGGACTGAGGAGCCTGTTAGGCTGCAGTCCATGGGGCCGTGAAGAGTTGGTCATGATTCACTTTCACTTTTCACTTTCTTGCATTGGAGAAGGAAATGGCAACCCACTCCATTGTTCTTTCCTGGAGAATCCCAGGGATGGTGAAGCCTGGTGGGTTGCTGTCTATGGGGTCACACAGAGTCAGACATGACTGAAGTGACTTAGCAGCAGCAGCAGCAGCAACCTCAATGTTTACAATCCCTGGTCTGAAAAAAAAATGGTTTCCATAAGAAAGAAATATTTTAAAGTTTGACATGGAAAGATGCCACCACTCTACAAGGATATTTTGAGGTATTATATATTATTTGGAGGAAAAGAGATCTTCAGTGTCTGAATTCACAATGGCAACCTGTCTTCCTACACGTATAATAATTCAAGAAGTGTAGGATATCAAATGAGTTCAAGGACTAAGGGATTGGGTTGACAGCTGTCATTTCTAGTTGTTTCAACCAAAACCCAATTTAAATTCCCAAATGCAGCTTAGCTTTTCCACATTCTAGTTTTTTAATTTGTAAATTGGGATTTAAAGTCTTTAACCTCTTTGGAGCATATTTAACAATTTCCAATGACATTAGAGCACAGTAATTTGTATTTGTAAAGAGATATGGGACTTTGGATAAAAACAATTATAAAAGTAAAAAATACTAGTATTCCTGTATATCATGAGACAACCTTAAACAAAGAAGCAAACAAAAAATAGGACAATGCCATAATCTACAAGAAATCACATGTACATTAAGCCTTCACCTTAACAACACCTGTATTTTTTTTCCTGTGGTTTTCAAGCAGGGTTTACTTTAGCAAATATTAAAAAAAAATATCGACTATATTAAGTCAACATTTTGGTACATAGATACATGTGGGCTTTTTCTTTTTCTTCCCTGAAAGATGGGATTAGGCTGAGCAGCGGTAGCTTTCGGAAGCTCAAATTCCCTGCCTCCCAGAATGGGTACTTGTAATTAAAAGCTTAGCTCACCTTATCCTTCCAGTTTCCCAGGCGAAAAGTCAAAGCCTGCATTTAATTGCATATATATGTGTGCATGTTTCTAACACAAAGCTCCAAAGAGAAGCAGTGCTTAGGAGGCAAGGCTATACAGAGACAGATATTTAACACAGAGTCAAAAATAAAAGTAAACAGAGGAAAAGGGATGATGTGACAGAAATGTGGTGCTCTGTTCCCTTGTGGTTTGTTACCAGCCAAAATAGGCAGTGCTTGTGGTTTGGCATTTCTATTTAGATAAGCAGCAAAAACAAACCAATCCAAGTATGCTGAATTTGCCTGATGATTTGCCATAAGCATCTGGTTGGCATATTTAATCAGAGTTCGGTCAGAACTCTGATTAGAATGTAGCAGAATAATTCTGTTGAGAGAAAGCCAGCACTGAGTGTACCCAGTGGAGCCTCTCTGTAGCAAAGAAGTCAGGCCGGGTGGTTTATCATGAGGATGGCCATTCAGGGATCAAGATGCTGACCAACTTACCAGGATGGCAGGATGCAAAGCTCAAGAACTCTGGGCCAGAGTCCAAAGTGCTTTCTAGTTTTGTTTTTTTTTTTAAAGTTTCCAATAGCAGCTAATACAGGATCAAGGTGGTCAGGGCAGAGTAGTAATGGTCATGGGAGGGCTGGAAATTAAATAGCACAAATTTAGTTTTTGAGAGGGTTGGACAGCACTTATTTTAAAATACGGAACTTTTTGACTGGCTACACAGACCATGTCATGATCCACAGCAGCAAGTTGAACCAGTGATGAGCCTTGTCCTGGACTAAAAAACAAAGCCTGAGGATTATAGAGCAGAAAGGGAGGTCAGGATTATCTAGAATCACAGTGCCCAGTGAAGACAGGTCCTTAGGAAGCTACTGCTTAATAAAAATGAATGAATTCTTCCAGTACAAATGGAGAAACTCAGTCCCAGAAGGGAGAAGTGACTGGTCGATGTTGAAGTGTTAGTGCATCATCACAGCTAAAATCCAGCTTCTTTCCCAGGATATAGCACTTAACACTGTTCTCTGCTACCTAACCCCGCAGAGCAATATGGAGATTTCCTGGGGCAGATAGTCAAGTATGTGTGGGTGCTGAGGTCAATGGGAGTCAGCAGGCCCGAGCAGGCTTTTATGAAACTGTCACTGACAGTGCAAGAATGACAAAGCAGTCACCTTTGTATCAAGACGACTGTGAAAAATGTTCTGGTCATTACTATTTGTGTGGCAATTATGATTGGGGTTTTCTATGGTGTAGTTTCAGAAAAGATGATATTCAAGAGGCTGAACCACTGAGAAATAGAGTTAAAAGCATTGGTGACTAAGGGTCACTGGGGTGGAATGTGCCTTTGGAGACCACAGTGACAGAGCACTCACTCTATGCCACAGTGACCAGCACAAACTGGCCTCCCAGGTTGCATGCCTTAATTCCATTTTTGGCCTCTCAGACATTACATGATCCTTAGAGGTCTGGCCTGCTTGACCTCTGGCCAGATTGCTGAGGTAAGTAACCTATTTCCTCTCTCAGGGTCTTAACCCTCATCTAAACATTCCTCTTACTGAGGCTCCTGCACGCAACTAATTCCTCTAAGGCATTTGCTGGTAAGACTGAAGTATTACCATTTACTGGGGTCCATATTCCCTCCTTACCTCCCTCTCTTCCTTCCTTCCAAGTGGCGTGCATTTAACACGTCAGTTTTTTAATAGGCAAGGACATGAATCTATGATCGAGGAAATTCACGGAAAGACAGAATGAGTGAGAACAAAAAGATGAAGAGCAGTGTAGTCCTTTTACTGCTCCTAAATCATACAATGGAGCTAAAAACCTCCTTAAGTTTAGCCCTAGACTATGGCACTAAAAAGGGAAGCCATACACCAAGGCCCAGCAAACAACTGGTTTATTTCTTCAGGGGTGGAAATGAAAAAAATTTTCACTAGACTTAGAGGAACAGAGGAAACTGGCTCCAGTAAATTACCAAACGAGACGGGGTCCTTCTTTCCTTCACAGCACCACGGTTTAGACAGAAAAGCATCCTGTTAAGATGCTCTAAACCCAAAACCTCACTCATCTCCTCTTGTAAAACTTTTATATAGCTTTATAGAAAGCAATTTCTTTTTTTTGATACTAACTCTCACTTTAAGTTCTGCCTGAAACCCTAGTTTTCTATCTCATCTCAGAAGTTCCTGCTTCAGAAAGTCATCCTTGTTATTCTGTTTTCTCTCATTGTGTTAAGGGCTAGGAGATCTTGTCTCTGAGTATTCTGTCCAGCTCTCTATAGTATATTCTCTGCTGCACAAGGACACACTATTCCTCTATTTCCAGGGAACATAAGACCACAGGTTTATTGATTTATAGTTGTTTAGCTAGTGTCTCCTAGCAACTGTTTAAGATACAGAGAGAAAGAGGTTTTCAACTCATAGAATCCCTTAGTACACAAAATAATATAGAACTTTAAGTCCTTTCTTTGAGCAAATAAAAAGGAAATAACATCAAACATTAGAAAGAGGTTGAGGGAGATAAAGAACAAGAGTAGGGCTGGAAGGTCTTCCTCACCTAAGCTCTGTATGGGTTTCTCTCCTTTTGTTGTATGTGTGTCCTGATGGCTGTGTTATATAGAAACATGGCTATTCTTCTGTTGTCTGTGTAGAATCAGGGCATTGATTGATTAAGGTCAGGGAAGAAACTATCAAGTGCTGGGAAGGGGGCCTGAATTTGTTAATAATACATGTTGGCCTGTCCTGATCTATACTTTAGAGAGTCTAGGTAAATAGAAACGTTGTGTTGAGTGCTGGCTATTAAGATGAAGAAAAGACCCAAGAAAGAACAAGTTTTTTGGAAGAAATAAGCAGTAACCCAAGAAAGTAAGACATGGGTTTTCAATCACATTATCTCCACCAGATATGAGTGTTTATGTGTAGTTTAATCAGTAACAGAACCCATGATTTATATTAGATTCTCAAATGTCTATAATAGCACATCAATGAGACATGAACTCTCTGTTGAGTTTCCCTTAACAGTATGTTGCTTGATTATTCCAGACTTGCCTAAGTTATGGTATAGGCATTAAATGAAGAGTTATTTATCTGGGCTATGACCAGGGTATTAAAAGAGAAATCAAGTCTCATGGGCATATTTGCAATGGCAGCATTAACAGTGAGAAAATCTGTGGGGAAGGTGGTCCTTAGAGACAAAGTGGCATTGAATAGTTCAGTTCCTCTTTCTGTGTAGTAAAATATCTCAACAGTGCTGGCCATAGAGGTGTGACTCTTACCTTTACCCCAAATGGTGTTTTTTTGATAATAAGGACTAAGGACTTTTGTATACAATGATATCCACTGAACTACATGTAAATTATATGCAAATGAAAGGCCAGTTGGCACTAGCAGGCTTCTTGTAACAGATATCACAGATTTTTAAATAATAGATCCAAACTATAATACACTTATCCTGCCTTATCCTTACCTCTTATCCTACCTCCACAAAGAGAGGGTAATGAAAGGCAAACTGAAGAGGCACATGTTGGACCATCAGGGAAGCACATGTCTTGGAGTTTCTTGGTTTACTCAATGTATTAATACATTATAGCTGTCCTGCTTATCTCGCAGGATAGTTATAAGAGCCAAATGTTCAATGAATGTGAAAGCATTTTACAAACACCAAAGGGTGTTTCATTATCACTGTGTATATATATATCAGTGCCTGATCCATTAAGCATTCCCCTAGTGAAAAGGAAAATATGGCCCAAACATCAGGCAGTCTGAAAAATTGAATTGTAACTCTAAATATGTGTTCTCTTAGATCCAATGATTCAATGAGAAATATAATACAAAATTATATATCAGAATATAACCAGATTTATATTAGTTATATTTTTAAGAAGGTCCATGAGTGTTGTTTATAGGAACATAAAACTTAAATAGTTAGTTCCTTACATACAAACCTTTAAGTTGCAAACTTTCAAAGATGCAAATTTGTGTGCCAGCCACTATATGTCAGCTGTTGTACTATACTGCTGTGGTTTTTAGAGTACTGATGTTGTTTAGTTGCTAAGTTGTATCCAACACTTTTGTGACCCTATGGGCTGTGGCCTGCCAGGCTCCTCTGTCCAAGGGATTTCCCAGGCAAGAATACTGGAGTGGGTTTCCATTTCCTTTTCCAGGGGCTCTTCCCAGCCCAGGGATCAAACTCACTTCTCCTGCACTACAGGCAAATTCTTTACTGCTGAGCCACTAGGGAAGCCCTCGACATACTGCACTATAAGATTGAATTTTTTGTTTTTTGTGTTTGTTTGATTTTTATGTATTATTTGTGTGAAAAGTATTAAAAACCTATTATAGTACAATACTGTAGCTGATCCTGTCAGCTGAGTACCTAGGCAACTTTGCTGGACTTAGAAATGTACTCTTGTATGGTACAAACCAAACTCATTTGTATATAGGGCACTTGCTGTAACCAAAATGCTCCTTAATAACAAAAATGTTTGAACAAATAATGACATTAACACACAATAGAAATCTATGCAGCCATTAAAAAGGATGATGTAGTTCTATGTTGATACAGAAATCTCTGGATGAGAAGAGTATCCTCTTTAAGGTTTTTAGCTCCTCAAAGGCCCACACAACTAGGCCCAAAATAGTTCCTACCTACTGTCAAGATTCAACCATGGAAAAAAAAAATAGTAACCATGTATGGTGATGGATGGTAACTGGATTACTGTGGTGAGCATTTTGCAAGATACACAAATGTCAAATCATTACATTGTACACTTGAAACTAACAAAGTTATGTCAATTCTACATAAGTACAAAAAAAAAGATTGGACATGAAAAGGCAAAGCAGTGCAAGGATACACATCACCCACTTCACATTTGCCCGGCAGCCACAGTACTTATCATCAGCATTAAAGCAAGCATCTCCCATAGACCATCAAATTTCCAATGGCTCAGTGGGTAAAGAATCTGCCTGCAATGCAGGAGACACAGGAGATGTGAGTTCGATCTCTGGGTCAAGAAGATCTCCTAGAGAAGGTGCAACCCCTCCAGTATTCTTACTTCAGTTAAGCACAATGAAGTCAACATTTTTCCTTCTTTCTTTCCCCTCCCTTTTCTGCCTACTTACTTTTCCTGATGCCAGGCACATTCTCTTTATGCCTTTACATCATAGAAAAGAAAAGCTGTTTGCTGGAAAGATTGGAGAGTCATATATTAACAACTTTCTCTTACTCAAGACTTATATTCCATTTCCTACCATATCCATGTAGAGAGTATGGAGGGAATAAAGAAGTTACATGTTTTGAGACAGCTCTTAAAGTAAGTTCCTTTTTATGTAAATTTCAAAATTACCTTTTTCTCTATTATTAAAAATTATCCCTCTCTCATTTAAAATTACCCTTTTTTTCTCCCTCATTTTTTTTCAGATGCTAAAACCAAAGCACAATAAATTTGAAGAATTTCTTAAAGTCACAAAATAAGACACGGCATGGCATTTTTTGATCTTAGATCTATATGCCTCCAAAGCCAAAGTAATTCAGCAATGTCTATTACTTATTGAATGACATGCCAATCACAATATTAGGTGCAGGTACTATATAGCCATGGTCTTTGCCTTCAAGAACTTCACACCCTAGAAAGATAATCTGTGAGGAAAAACTATGACACAGTAATTTGACCAGATTCCTTACACAATCTTCTAAAATAATTTGGGAGTAGCAGTACTTGTCTTGTTATGAGATTTTTATTTTACAAACACACAATCTCAGAAAAAAAGCAAAGAAATTCTCTGAGATCACAAATCTGGCCCTTGGGTCGGGAGGCCCTAAGTTAAGCAATGCATGTAAACTCAGATTATTGGAACAACTTCACACTGCATGCAAATTGTTGTGCTAATTTGTTTTTTAAGGTAAATGTCCATAAACCTGATATTAATATTCACTTACCTAAAGTTCAAAATATGATTTAAGGAAGTAGGCTTGAAGTGCTGCCCCTTCTTTTTTTTTTTTAAAGAAGCAAACCTTTAATCAGAGGAAATTTGGAGATTCAAGCAATGTGTTTTAATTGAGGAAGTAAACATATTAACCAACAATTAGATATATAAACACAATTTTCAAGTGGGATCATGGCAACATGGACCATGCTTACTACACTGCTACAGATTAGTTATAAGTCCTTATTGCAAATAGGCGGCTTGGATTTCATGGTCATTCATAACATTACAGAAAAATGCTACTTATTTATGTGTGTCTTCCTTAAACAACAGAGTAAAATATAAGGAATGGATAATTGTGTCACATTTAGCTATATTTTACACGATGTCAATTTCTTTTATTTTTGTGGTGATACTTTTGCATTTTTGTACCTGCTATCCAAGTAACCTTGATGAGAAGATATGAGATTTCCAAATACGGGAAAGACATTCATTCTCATCTATGTATAAGTGAACGACTAGACATGGAAAAAGAATAAGGAAATAAAAGCCTAGAGGTACTCATCGTTTTCTCTTTTTCAAGGCTTATTGTACAGAGATGAAATACAAATGAAAGGGGGGACCTGGGTAGCACCCTCCCCTCCTAGGTTTGTAGCTGCCCTCCACATCTGCCTGTCATGTCATCCAGGGGTCCCCACTGTGAAAGCGCTGGACTGAATATTAATGGTACTCAAAACGCAAGTCCATTGCCTTTTCTTTTGCTTCTAAGTTGTGAATACACTAGTATCTCTGGCTGACTGAGTACCCATCAGCAACCTCAAAATATATCCAAGGCTTAAATTAAAACACAAAAAAGGTGCTTTCAAATGCTATGTCCACAATGCTGCCCATATGAATGGAATATTAAAAGTGGCACTTGGAAATATTATTCAATATTTCATTTTCCCCTTAAATGTACGGTGTCTGTCAGAATGAAAGCTGCTGACTTTTGCTTAGATTTCTTACCATTCACTAAGGGCAGCGTGGAGCCTGACACAGGAATCAACATAGACCAAGAAGGCACCAGAAAGGGCAGAAGGGCTTCGCAGCTGCTTTAAGATAAACTCTTTACTTACTTCATAGCACTTCCTAAATCTAAACTGCTAGCATGATGTCTCTAACTGCTCGGTGTCAGTGCATTGTCAAAACGAAGGGTACCGCTTGGCATCTTTTTAATTTGCAGCTTTCTAGTGCTGTTTGAGAGTTGGGATGCTTTTAATAGTATGCAGTCATTTTCTCATAACAAACTAGTTTTAATTTCATGCCAGGAGTATACAGAGTGTAAACAGGGGAAATGTGCCTTGGGGGCTCATGAACTGGGGACTGACATTCGGCAGGATATGGTTTAATCGCCAGTCTCCAAGTCAGCAGTCTATCAGACTAGTGACTTTCCAGCTTCCAACCATTAGTCTGCCCAGCTTTTACAAAGGCAGAGAGGAAAGAGGGGTACATGCTGCAGGATGATTTATTGGAGTTGTAATGCTGGAACAGCACAAAAACCCCATAAATATTCTTCTTAATGTTTTACTTTATATGACAGCCTGCGAGTGATGTATTGTCTGACAATTTTCAAGATGGCTATATAAACACATTTTTTGCTGCCGCCTAATATATGATGAAGTCTTCACAGGCTAATATATGGAACCAGGGTGTGTTCTGGTGTGCACAGTCCTGATAATAGAGATTTCTAAATCTAAAAAATCTATCTTGACTTTGTACTATGGGTTTCTTCTCAGCATCTCAAAAGCAAAAAAAAAAAAAAAAAAAAGGTGAAAGCAAGAAGAAAACAGTCCACAGTGCGACATGACATGTGTTTCCATTCTTACAAGAATCTGATTTTCTACATAAACACAACTCACAGCATTTGAATCTCTTTTCTCATCTCTATGAGGCCCTATATATAGCTAATGTTTTGATAGTGCCTTTTAAACAAGATATTTCAAATTAGATAAATGATTAATGTATCTTGGTAAAACAAAGTCACTAAAAATATAACAACCTTGCAGAAAGACTCCTAGTACCCACTGAAATAAGACACTGTAACACAAACCAGTATTTATTATTCTGTTTCTGAAAACTGGCCAGAGTCTGACACTCTACATAACTTTTGCCTGAACCATGCTATGCCTTGCAGCAAAGGAGTAGGGAGGGAGCTATCTGGAAATAAGGACGTTCAGGCTTGGACGAATAATCCTAAGGTAGATGTGATAATTCCAAGGGAAGAGAGTTTGAAGTCCAAATTGCTAGATTCAGAATAACACTAGGAATCTACTAGGTTTAGGTGACGGTTCCAAAAGGTCTGATTTAATAGAAAAGAAACAAAGCAGGACAAAAGAGAGACTGACTTGATCCCTAGCAATAGGTAAAGCAACTGAGTTGTACCAGCAGGGGGTTTCCCTGGGGTTTAAGCAGGGCAACAGCCAGTGACTAAGGATGCTGGGAATAGGAGCTAGACCTGGAAGAAGAGATCTGCAGGAGCTAGAAGTAGGCAACTGGGCTTGGGCTCAGAGGTCATTGCTAGGGGCCCAGAAGGGCGAGCAGCTCAGGGGCATGCAATGGAAATGCAGAAGGAAGAGAGGGAAGTGTGAACAGATAAAGCAAGCAGAGCTTGGTGCTGATGCAGTCCTTGGGAGAAAAGGGACACCTGGTGTAGGGCTACAGACTAATGTTCTTATTCCTGCTGGCAGAGATTTAGTTTCTAATATACCACCAGGCTTGAATCTTAATGATTCAGGAATTAGACGAAGCCGAGCAATCTTTCGGGAGCTCTTCAGGAACCACAGCTGGGAGTACAGTAGCAGGAACTAACAAAGAAGTCCATACATAGCCGGGATTTTTTTTTTTTTTTTTAGGATATTTTAAATAAATGGGAGAATCCATTTAAAGAGACACATTTGTTGCTTCAAGAATACATAAAAGTTAACTACTTAGAGGAAGAGAATTTGTACAGATGTATATTTTGGTCACTTGTAAAAAACATAGGAAGCCCTGGTGGCTCAGTGGTAAAGAATCTGTTTTCAATGAAGGAGATGTGGGTTTGATCCCTGGGTCTGCAAGATCCCCTGGAGAAGGAAATGGCAACCCACTCCAGTATTCTTGCCTGGAAAATCCCATGGACAGAGGGGCCTGGTGGGCTACAGTCCCTAGGGTTGCAAAAGAATCAGACACGATTTACTGACTAAACAACAACAACAAAATAAATATATAAGCCACATGCCCAAGAATTATTCTACAGGGGTATAGTATGCATTCAGTCTGGTCTGACCACACTTTGAAAGGAAATGTTCTTCTAAAGCAAGGTCTTGATTCTTGCTATCAGTATGGAAAGAAATGTAGTATTATGACTACTTCCTTACTAACAAACTAAAAACTTGGGAGAGGAGGGCGTGGAAGCATGAATAATATGGTAGTTAAGGTCCCTTCCAACCTTAACAGCCTATGATTCTATGACTCGTTCTTTCCTGTAGCACACTGACGCTATTGAGGGCTGTATCTCTAAGAAACAGTAGAATTCCATCTGCACAAGGACTATTTTGGAGAGGAGAGAAATTCTCAATGCTTGTTTGCTTCCTGAATGTGATTATCCAGTAGTGAGGAGCCTGCAATTCCCCAGTCCCTCTACCAATCCAAACCATTCACCTGTCGGGGACATGGTAAAGTTTACTGAAAAGAAGACAAACTGCTCTAATACCAAATCAGATGAATTCTGTATTCATCTATACTCATTGAATCTGGAAAGAAAGAAGTTGGAAAGCCTGGAGTATAGCAACTGAGCCTGATTTGGTCACAATGCTTCCTAATCCCATCTAACACTGCTCAAATTAACATGGCATCATTCCTCTTCATGAAAATGAGCTCACTTTCTCAAAGGCCTTTGAAGAGAAAAAAGATGACTTTTCCAGCAGCAAAACTGACAAACACTACATAGGCACTGCTGATTTTTATTTACTGGGTCAATTAAATATTCTTTAAGAAATCCTTGAATATTCTATGACTAGTTTGATAGATGTTCTCATTTTATATATAGTTTCAGCTCAATAACCATTGATTAAGCCAAAGAGATGAAACTAGAAGCAAGTAACAGTATCTAATCTCATGGCACTTACTATCCATTCCTCTACTGTTCAATATAGTAGTCAGTGCCCAAATGTGACTACTGATCACTTGAAATGTGACGAGTCTGTATTGAGATTTAATGTAATGTTAAATACATATCAGGTTTCAAAGATTTGGTATGAAAAAATAGAAAATGAGACGTCATTGATTTTTAAATTTTTATGTAGATTACACATTGAATGATAGTATTTTGGATACATCGGGATAAAAACACATTAAAATATACTTCCTCCTTTTAAACATTTCTTAATGTGGCTAATAGAAGATTTTAACTTACACATGTGGCTCACAGTAGTGGTTTACATAATATTTTTATTGGATGGAACTCATCTGTAACCTGACAGAGATAGAACCAGGAAATTTAAAACCTCTGAGACAAATGTGTGTGTGTGTTAGTTGCTTAGTCCTGACTCTTTGTGACCCTGTGGACTATAGCCTACCATGCTCCTCCATCCATGGAATCTTCGAGGCAAGAGTACTGGAGCGGGTGAGACAAATGTGGCAAGTGCTAAAAAGAGGCCACAGTGAAATATTATGGAAACCTGGAAAGACTATAAGCCATAAGTGATTTTGCCCAGCTCCCTGCTCTTCAAATCTATACATTACTGGGAATCCACATCTAACTTTCTGTCTTTCCTGCTGCTCAGTTTAGTTTAGTTCAGTTGCTCAGTCATGTCTGACTCTTTGTGACCCCATGAATCGCAGCACACCAGGCCTCCCTGTCCATCACCAACTCCCGGAGTTCACTCAAACTCACATCCATCGAGTCAGTGATGCCATCCAGCCATCTCATCCTCTGTCGTCACCTTCTCCTCCTGCCCCTAATCCCTCCCAGCATCAGAGTCTTTTCCAATGAGTCAACTCTTCACATGAGGTGGCCAAAGTATTGGAGTTTCAGCTTTAGCATCAGTCCTTCCAATGAACACCCAGGACTGATCTCCTTTAGAATGGACTGGCTGGATCTCCTTGCAGTCCAAGGGACTCTCAAGAGTCTTCTCCAACACCATAGTTCAAAAGCATCAATTCTTCGGTGCTCAGCATTCTTCACAGTCCAGCTCTCACATCCATACATGACCACTGGAAAAACCATAACCTTGACTAGACGAACCTTTGTTGGCAAAGTAATGTCTCTGCTTTTGAATTTGCTGTCTAGGTTGGTCATAACGTTCCTTCCAAGGAGTAAGTGTCTTTTAGTTTCATGGCTGCAGTCACCATCTGCAACTAATAATTAATTAGCCTCCTGTCTAAGGCCAGCACTTTGTGTGCTTTCCTTGCTTCTCGGAGACCTACTGAACAAGAGTATTTTTAATTTTGATCTTTTCTACTGGACCTTTTTCTGTATGTCTTTCATAACTAGAAACATTTTTTCCCCCAACCTACGTTTACCTTTAGCTACCTTTGTCCTTCTTTCTACTCCTTCAGAGCCAGTTTCCTTATAATAGTTCTTACTTGCAGTGTCATTTAGCCTCCCATTCACATCTCAGTTCAAGGCAGTCTTGATCTGCCACCCATGGGTCTGCTGAAGATTCTTTTGCCAGCGTTCCCCATGATTTTCTTTTGGCTAAATCCAAAAGGAACTTGTCATTCTTCATCTTACACAATTTCTTAAGAGCATTACTTCCTGTTGATCACACTTTATCTTATTTCTTGCCGACGTGCTATCACACTTCTATTTTTTTTCCTCCCACTTCTCTGGCCATTTCTGCTTAGACTTCTTGACCATTCCTTAAATACTGGTATTTTTCAGGGTTATGGGCCTTCCTGGTGGCGCATACTGTAAAGAATCTGCCTGCAATGCAGGAGAGCCAGGTTTGATGCCCGGGTCAGGAAGTCCCCTGGAGAAAGGAATGGCTACCTACTTCAGTATCCTTGCCTGGAGAATTCCATGGACAGAGGGGCCTGGCAGGCTACAGTCCATGAGGTCACAAAGAGTCAGACACAACTGAGTGACTAACACTAACACTTTCAAGGTTTTGTTTTAGGTTCTCACTTTTGCATATTCATCTTGGTGATATTGTGCTCTGTTACTGAGTTAGTGACCATCACTTTATTGAGGATGATCAAATCTCAGTTTTCAAATTATCTCTCTCCGCTTTCTTGTTCTGTAACTCCAATGTCCTATTGGATAAACTTTCCTATCATAATAGGATAGCTCAGTCATAACTATTGTAAGTCCTTACTCTCCTCCCAGCATCAGCTTTCATCACTTCTTTGATTTGTTCTATGCTCAGATCATTGGGAAATTCTGTGTATTGCTTAAATATTCTCTGCCTTTTCTCACCCTTAGGCCTTCACATATCTTTTCCATCTGTATCGAGCCTTCTCCCCTTTTCCTTATTCATCATCCTGACGTGTGGTGAATTTTTATTCCAGCCTTAGCATAGATGTCAGTTTTGCTCAGAATTCTTCCTTCATTGCTCGAGCCTTGGCTAAGTTCAATTTCTATGGGTCACCACAGAAACCTGTGGTTCCTCCATATACCTTTGCACACTGCTGTGCTTGTCTTTAACCTCTCCTTGGCTTAGAAATCCTAAAGGCAGGAAATTCCTATTGATAAATTATTCATCATGTATTTCTAGCAGCTAATGCTGTCCCTAACTAACATATGGTAACTCATCAATAAAAGTGTATTGTCTATGCAAAGAGGTATACAACTTCAGATGGACAGAATGAATGGTTTTCTGACAGAAATAGCATTAGAGCTGGATCTTGATAGATGATGAAATTTTATCAGCTGAGATGTTATTTTACATAGTAGAAATAACAAAAGTAACTGGCAAAATAGTGATAGAAATGTAAGAAACATATTATAGGCCAGTTGGGAAGCAGATCAAATAGATGTGGGAGGGAT
Source organism: Bos indicus (assembly GCF_029378745.1). Taxonomy (NCBI): domain Eukaryota; kingdom Metazoa; phylum Chordata; class Mammalia; order Artiodactyla; family Bovidae; genus Bos; species Bos indicus. The sequence continues at coordinate 62,042,931 of NC_091760.1, forward strand.
AGTATAAGGGGAGATTAGAGAGAACTTTTGTTATGAAAGACCTTGAATGCCAGGCAAAACTTGTGCTTCGAGTGAATGAAGGTTAACAGGAGATCATGAAATATTTTTGAGAAGGAATGAAATGATTGGTGATATTTACAAAAAAAAGTAGCAGTATTTTGTAGGATGAATAAGAGTAAACATTTTGATATTTTAATAATACTAAAAGTTAAAATTTCTTACTATAAGATATATGGAGTGATATAAAGTAGAAAGAAAAGAAAAAATGAGTGGGTGATAAGAGAAACTAGGAAAAGGCTTACCATCTGAATGAGGGAAGGCAAGTAGAAACAATTGAAATCAAGCCAAAATAGGCCTTGACTATAAGCCTTAATTATCTTCAAGCATAAATGATCACTAGGAACCTCATAATCCTGCCAATGTATAAATATGGCCACATGTGCTTGTGAAAGCAAACACCAAGGCTGGTACATAAGTAACTCCTACAGTTGAATCAGCAGAGATAGGAGGAATGTTTTTTTTTTTTTAATCATTTTGCAGCATAGAGATCAGTCCAGAAGGGTAAACTGGACTTTACATTTGGACTAGATTGATGGATTCTCAGTAATTAGGAAGTGTCCCTTGAAGAAGGAAGGGAAAGATGAAATGGCATCATCAAGGACAAACCATTTCCTCTTTATTCTCTTAAAAATCAAGCCATTATGTAGGATAGTACATAGGAATTACTAATTTAATAAGAATAGTGTAGACTGGCAAATGGAAGAGACTATCAAGGGTCATTCAAAAACTTTACTTTTCTTAGTTAAAGTGTTGGGCCGTCCTTTTTGAAAAAAACATGCATTACGTATGCTTCAATTCCTCTATTCCTATCAACATGTTTACCTATAAGAAGTCACCTCTCCATTCTGATGAAGTAAGGGGGCTTCTGGCTCTTAAATAGAAAGGTAGACAAGAAGAGAGAAAGCCCAACCACATATTTAATTACTTTGTTCTTAATTTCAAATCAGCTATTTTGATATACAGATGATAAAGACCGCTAGTGACATGAGATGTGAGAAGCAGAAGACACGGTAGGCAGCCACAGAGCCTCTGTTCTTGGGCTCATTCTACCTCTGCCCTACAGGTTTTGTGATCAGGGGAGCTAACACTTTTATAACTGCATAATATTTAAGATCCATTTAGATTTGACATTTTTTGGTGGGAGAGGAAGGTTTGGTCTTTGTCATGGGTTCTGGGCACAAAGCTTCTAAAATTCTTGGAATTTCCCAAATGATACAAGTGTCCTTTTTATTCAGGAGCCCCTGAAGCTGGGAGGGATTGGAGGCAGGAGGAGAAGGGGACGAGAGAGGATGAGATGGCTGGATGGCATCACTGACTCGATGGACATGAGTTTGAGTGAACTCCGGGAGTTGGTGATGGACAGGGAGGCCTGACGTGCTGTAATTCATGGGGTCTCAAAGAGTCAGACACAACTGAGCAACTGAACTGAACTGAACTGAACTGCGGCCATACGTGGGATTAAACTGATGATACTCATGGTGGCCCCCACATAGCTTCAGGGTGGGACCAGGCACCAGAAGAAGACCAACCGCATGCTTAGAGAGTTGGGATTTTGATCCAGCCTGACCTCTGGGGGAAAGGAGGCTGGATATTGAGTTCAATCATAAAATCAATTATTTAATAAAGTGTGTTTATTCAATAAAACCTGAATATCCAAGGAGGATGATCATCCTGATTTCATGAAGAAAGGGCCACTGAAGCTCTGCATTTTGGGCTCTCCCAAATGTTTCCTGGTATGTCTCTTCATTCGACTGGCCCTGATTTGCATCCTTTATAATAAAACTCTAATATAACCACAATACTTTCCTGAGTTCTGTGTGATATTACAGTGGATTACTGAAACTGAGGGGGTCCTAAGAACCCCAGAATCCTTTGCCCATCAGTCAGAAGTGTGAGGCTGGAAAGCCCTTATGTGCAGCTGGCATCTGAAGTCAGGATAGCCCTGCTGGAGACAACAGCCTTAAACCTGTGAAGTCTGACACTAAGTCTGAGTGTTTAGTGCTGAAACTGAATTGCAGTACATCAGCTGGTGTCAGAATAAACAATATTTCCTTGTGCAAGGTCAGAGATAATTAATGCCAAAAAGAGGATGGAACCATTCTTTAACTCAACTTTTAGAACATATGCTTGAAGAGAAGTATGATTGGCATAAGACTGCTAAATTCTAACAAGTTTGGGTGACAGGCATGAATCTGGTGGTTTTTCTGACCTTAGTGAATTATAAAGAAAAAGAGTATCATGGCAGCCTTGTAACCTTTTGCCCTTTTAGTCCTCAAAAAGGTTACTCGTTGTTAGTGCAAGCATTAGAAATATGTTAAGTAGACTATGGGTCAAGCTTGTCCCATATAGCATCTCATCTGTGTCTCACAGAGAATTTGAGACTGGTAACCGGAAGCTATACTTGACATCTGGTAAATACTTCCATTTTTCTCTCTCATATAAAACCTGCTGAATCATATTTCAAATTTGCAAGGCTACATTCTCATTCTGCCTGGAGCCTTTGGGTGGAGGAAGGAAAAGAGAGAGGGGAACGGGGATGAACACGGTATTAGGTTCCTACTCTCATGCTACCTACCTCTCAAAAGGCTCCTACATCAAACAGCAGTGAGTGATGAGAGACAAAAAAGCACCATCAGGTCTCCCTCTCTACTAAAGAAGTTTAGACTTTCAACATGATGAATTCTCTTTGATAAGAGAATAAAGAGAAATGTTGTCTCTAGAGGAAGCTGCTGGGGTTCCCATGGTCTTCACAATAGGCAAAGCACCCGCCATCCGCCTCTCCTGTCTCCTCCTTGTTTTGTCTCTTCCACATGGCTAAAATGAAAGACACAGATGTCCGATTCTACTCAAATATTTTCTTTTAAACTACAGAGATAGACTGCTACCTCCCTCCATTTGAAGGATTGAGCTTTTGGGAGAAAAGAAACCACAAAAGGACATTTTCGTTAGAGGCTGCTGAATAATGAGGCCATGAAGTATGGACGGGACATGTGGTCCTTTTAAAACATCATCAGAAGGATCAGCGCAGCACTCATTCAGCCATTTGCCCAAAGGAGCAAACACGAGGTCCTCTGGTGACACCGTGCTCTTTCTTCTTTCCCTGTTTCTCTAACGTTTTGATTAAATATTTAATCTTTAAAAGTTATGTCAGGAGCTTGAGAAAAATTAATCTTGGGCCAGTCAGTATTAGATTTTTGAGTGAGAAAATGAGTTCCCCTGCCTGCTTCTGGATCCAGCAGAATCATGAGTGATTTCAGTGCTTTAGAGGAAAATTGCTTATATCCTGAGAGCTGAACTGTCCTTGGAATCCCAGTTAGTGTCACTTTAAGATTAATGGAATCCTAAAAAATGGAAATTTAGAATTTAAATCATCTGGCTGCCTTTTTGCTCAGCAAGTAGAGCTATTATTTGAAAAATTTGACCCGTTCCAGTTTTCCTGTTCTTCCTTCAGCCTCTTTTTGTGCAGAGAAACACAATTCCAGATACATGCAGATAAATTCACACCTCCTAGCCAGCCAAGGTCTGCTGGAAACTACATTCACACTCTCATCCTTTACCCATTAAGTTTCAAAACATTTATAGCATTTATGAAGTCACAGTTCCTAGATTCTTGTTTATACTGGAAAACCCCAATTCCTGTCTTGTATACATATTAAAACTCATGATTACATCATTTTATTGGGTGATTTATTGTGACTATAAATCTATCAGAATGTCCAATGATGGAAATTCAAGGCTCAGACTAAAATTCAACAGAGTGGCCAGAGCCTCTGTGCATGTCAGGTTGATGTTATCTGTGTGCTGTTTCCAGTCTGCACAATATTTATGTATTTTATTCTGGAGAGTATCTATGCTGATGATTGGGAGTCATTAAAAGAGACATGACAACTGAGTTTAGTCTTTAACTGTGCTCAGACACATGCTCCTGCACAGAGTTATTGGTCATTCCTGAGTCTTTACCCTGGTTATGGTTCTCTCTTCTCCTGTGTGGTGACGACAGCCCATCATTTAAGCACCAGACAGACCTAGTCCTTCATTGCGCACTTCCTAGTCAGTGATTTTGGGTATGGTAATATTGGATATATCTCATCACCATGTTTTAGTTTCTTCATGTGTGAAAATTAGGATAAGGATGCCTACTTCAAAATATTATCAGATAGATTAAACAAAAAGTTATATTTAAAAGCTCAGCATAAAGTGTGACCCATAACAAGACCTAAAAACATGCTCGATTCCTACTCATGAAGAAAAATCACAAAGCCTAAAGCATCATCTGAAAAAAGAAGGAACCATTTAGAACATTTGAGCCAAGGTCAGGAATGTTTTCTTTCCAAGGCAGAGAACTGGTATTCCATTGTGTATGAACCTGTCCTAAATCTTCAACTCCTCATCCAAAAAGCTATAAAACTGTTCCCTGGATACCCATTCAAAAGGGAGAGAATGGGGAAGAAAGGAAATAAGTGTGCTCCTCCCTCTTCTAGGACACTGTCATTTTGGTTTAAATATCATCATTTGCATATTTTTTATCTGAACTGAGAAAGGCCACTTTCTTATACCTAATCACCAGGAAGCAGCAGGCAGAAGTCTTGGAAGCTTTTATCAATATGCCAATTTTTAGTTTATAATTTAAAAAGTGAGAGTAAAGTGACATAGATGTATCATTTCAAATATGATTTTAAACATATTAAAAAGTTCCCTCTCTCTGTGTGTCTCTTGTGAGACTCAGTAGGAGGAGGATAAACATGGAAATTTGGTAGAAAACTAAAATGAGAAATAACCAGGATCTAGAGAAGGAAAAAGTAGCAATATCAACCACCCCCTCTCCCTGCATTTATCAAAATTATCACCATGGCAAAAGAACATAAAGGTAGATGAAACAAGAGAAAAAATAACAAGGAGGCAGCGTACATTGGAAAAGATAACATCAATACCCCCATTGCTTGAGTTAAAATTACCATTCGTTTGCTAAACTATGGAGGGAGGAGCCTGAAAGGCTGCAGTCCATGGGGTTGCTGAGGGTCGGACACGACTGAGCAACTTCGCTTTCACTTTTCACTTTCATGCATTGGAGAAGGAAATGGCAACCCACTCCAGTGTTCTTGCCTGGAGAATCCCAGGGACGGGCGAGCCTGGTGGGCTGCCGTCTATGGGGTTGCACAGAGTCGGGCATGACTGAAGCGACTTAGCAGCAGCAGCAGCAGCAGCAGTGTATACAGAGAAAAACTGGGCATTAGAAAATTGCATAGAACTGACTTCAATCTGCTTTTTTTTGGGAGCAAATACTTCCAATGTGAATAATAATAATATTAATAATAATGTATTTAATTTAAAGTATAACAGAAAATATTTATCTGAAAGTTGAATTTGAAGTACGTGCTTAGAACTTTAATGGGGTGAGGTGGGAGTGTGATGCGCTTTCACCTAAAAGAACATATGTTAGAATGAACACATCTAACCACAATGTCCATTTTTTCTACAATCTGTACATGTGCTCAGAGTGACAAGGCAGAATTTCCTCTTCACTTTACTTCCTTTTGTCCTCCCTTCATCACTTCTTGAGTAAGAGGTGCCTTTGGTAAGACAGAGTAGGAGTCAGACATATTTAAGCATAATAACACATCAAAGTCATGCTATGTGAGTTGGCCAGTATTATCAAGAGGAAGAGGCCTTTGTCCATAGATGTACTTGCTCTGAGGAAAAGATCTTTCAGAAATATCACCAAAGTTGCACAATAAAAAATTGACACTCCCTTCCAGGACAATCTTATAGACACAAAGACCTTGGGATGTGCTTAGAGCCACACAGGTTGGCAAGAACTGGGGAATCAAAACAAATGACCAAGGCAAACATGAAGGGGTATATAAAGAGAAAGGGTGGTCCAAGAAGACACTGTGGATGCCCTTGTCTCAATGGAAAAATTAGAAGGAAAGGAAAGGAAGATCTTTCCATATCTTCAGGTCTCTCTACCAACCCAAATCTAACTCTATTCTTATCTGGCTCCATGTCTTAGTTTAAACTGCTCCAGCTTCACGGCTTCAGTGGCATGCCCCTTTCTGGCTGCTCTTTTAAAATCATGTTATTTAAAACCGGTAAATTTCCTGTACTTATCCTTTAAATGTTGGTGTTTCTCAAAGTTTGGTCTGGTTTCTTCTGTTTTTCTTATTCTTAGAAACTTCACAGGACAGTTCTTTCTAATCCCATGGTATCAATTGCCAACTATATGCAGATGACTCACACACACACACACACACCCAGGCACACAACACCAGATGTCTCCTGTACTCTAGGCATGAATATCCAACTGGCTAATTAAGCACTTATACACATGCACTTCTGAAAATCAGTGTGTCAAAGCTAAAATCCTTCCCCCAACAAATTTACTTCTACTTATCATGGCTCCAGCGATTGCTCAAGTATGATATTTAGTTGTTATCCTTGACTCTACTCACTTTGCAAGCCCCTCAATCCAATCAATAACTCAGTCTCATAGAATCTAGCTCATAAATCTCTTACTCTTTCTACTTCCTTCCATTGTTACTGTCACCACTGTCATTCAAGGCCACATAGTTCACCAAGAACACTACAATGCCCTCCTAATTGGTCTCCTGAGGACTGTGTTGGTCTCCCCAAATCCATTTTCTACTTTGTAGTTGGAGCAGTATTTTAAAACAATTTCACATGGCACTTGCCTTTGTTTTCTTTCAAATGTGGTTCAATCTCCACCGCACCCTCCTCCCGACACACACACTACTGCCCCGCTCACTTTTCCAGCTCTGTCTCTAGCTTCTCCTTCACTAGCAATCCATTCAAGCCATAATAAATGCATTCCACATCTTCAAAAACCCATGTAGTCTTTTTGTTTGTTTGTTTAATGGGAAGACTCTTCCCCTCTCAGCTGCTATTAGTGTAGTATTCAAAAATGATAAAGTTTATCCAGAGGAGACACACAAATGACCAAGAGGTACATGAAAAGGTGTTCAATATCACTAATAACAAGGGGAATACAGATCAATAACACAAGATATCACCTCGCACTTGTCAGAATGACTATTATCAAAAAAGACAAGAGATAACATATGTTGGTGAGGCTGTGGAGAAAAGAGAACCCTTGTGTACTTTTTTTTGGGAATGCAAATTGGTGCAGTCACAATGGAAAAGAGTATGGGGGTTACTCAAACAGTTAAAACTAGAACTACCATTTGATCCAGTAACCTCACTACTGGGTAAATGGCCAAAGGAAATAAAATAGGATGATCTTGAAAAAAATTATCTCTAGTCCTTTGTTCACTGCAGAATTATTCACAATTGACACGACATGGAAACAACTTACATGTCTATCAGATGAACAGATAAAGATTATGTGGGGTGGGTGTGTGTGTGTGTGTGTGTGTGTGTGTGTGTGTGTGTGTGTGTGTCCCTTGGGATTTTTTTCAGCCATGAGAAAGAAGGACATCCTGTCATTTGCAACATGAATAGACCTTGAGGGTACAAGTGAACTTAGCCAGATGGAGGAAGATAAACACAGTATGATATCATTTATATGTGAAATCTCAAAAAGCAAAACTCATAGAAGCAGAGAGTAGAATGCTGGTTACCAGGGGTGTGGGAGTAGGGGAACTAGGGAGATGCTGGTCACAGAGCACAAACCTCCAGTCTATAAGATGAGTAAATTTGGGGGATCTAACATACAACACAGTGATTGTAGTTAATAACACTATTTGTATTATATATTTTCAAGTTATTGAAAGTAAACCCTAAATGTTGTCACCACAGAAAAGAATCAGTAGTTACGTGATGTGATACAAGTGTTTGCGGGCTTTCCCATTGGCTCAGTGGTAAAGAATCCACCTGCAATGCAGGAGACATAGGAGATGCAGATTTGATCCCTGGGTCAGGAATATCCCCTGAAGGAGGAAATGGCAACCCACTCCAGTATTCTTGCCTGGGAAATCCAGTCCATGGGGTCACAAAGAGTTGGACATGAATGATGGATTGACAGGTATTAGCTAAAGCTATGGTGTTCATCTTGTGACATATAAATGTATCAGATCAACACATTTTATACCTTAAGCTAATATAATTTTATACATCAATCATATTTTAATAAAGCTTGGAAAAAATGATGGTTAGAGATGAGCCTTGGTTCTGGCCCTTGCTAAATATGCGATTCTCTACAAATGTACTGGTTCTTTCTGAACCTCAGTTTCCTCTTGAGTTATTAAAAATGATTAGTAGCTATCTTAGCAGCATCTATCTCATGGCATAACATTAATAGAGTAAGTATTTAGTATTATAATTTATAATTAATATCACTGAACTTCCATTTTTGTAACTGTCAGTGAAGGACAATGCTATGGAGTGGTTTAATTGATGTGAAGATTAAAATACATAATGTATATTAAAAATGTTCTATAGACTTCACATATAATTCTTGCTATTCAATATACACAACAATATTAGCTATTACTAATTTCTCTGTATTATATTAAACAAATAATATTTACTCAATAAATAGTCCTAAATAGATTTATGAATTAAAGAGAAATATGTTACTTGTCAATATCCTACAGTCAAAAACTACCAGAAACATGTACACTAGAAAAAATCTGGATTTATCAATTCACTCTAACAAAAGAATAAAGCCATGAAGAACTATGGGGTGTTTTAGTGAGCATGTCAGGAAGGACTTGTTGTAAGAACCAGGCTTGTATTGGGTGATTTGGGGAAGATTTAAACAAATAGAGCTCACTTGGAACTAGATGCTGAGAGAGTCAGTTCCTAGGCAGGTTGATAGGGAGTCTAGGGGTCCTCAAGGAGAGAGGTGTCTGGAATTATCAAGGAGGAAGAAAGGACAAACTTTTTTCTTTCTCCACATTCCTTAGGATTATATAACAATAATGTATCCTGCCTAAGGACAGTCTTTGGATTCAACCTTCTGTTATCTTCAAATGTTAATTATGGGAGTAGACCTGGTCTTTACAAGGATGTATCTTGCCTGAGGACAGTGTTATCTTAAAATGTAAATTATGGGAGTAGGTCTGATGAGGTCTTTACAACCTCCAGACATTCTTTGGATTATATAACCTCATTGTTAGCACTAGCAAGCGGGTACTCTTTCTGCCCCCTTCTGATGCCTATGTCAGAAGCTTTCTCTATCTCCTTTATACTTTAATAAAACTTTATTACACAAAAGCTCTGAGCGATCAAGCCTCGTCTCTGGCCCCGGATTGAATTCTTCTCCTCTGGGGGCCAAGAATCCCGGTGTATTCGCGTGATTCAATAACCTTTCAATGCTATGACCCAGATGGTAAAGAATCTCCCTGTAATGCAAAAGATCCGGGTTCAATCCCTGGGTCATGTAGATCCGCTGGAGAAGGAAATGGCAACCCACTCCAGTATTCTTGCCTGGAGAATTCCAAGGACAGAGGAGTCTGGTGGGCTATAGCCCATGGGTTGCAAAGAGTTGGACACTACTGAGGGACTAACACTTTCACTTTTCAGAACTAGATGCTGTCAGGAAGCATTTGATTTGTCTAATTAATTGTCCTTTTATCACCTCATTAAAAGTATTCACAAAAACACATATATCGTGTACTGTTTTCATCTTGCTTTACACAAAGAGATGCAGTGGGGCACGGAGAAGACTTCATCAAATAATAATTTAGGAGCTAGAAACACAAAATACCTTTTAAAATGATTCAGATAAAATAATTAAGTTTATTTTCTGTTAAAAACAGTATTGATATTCATACACTGCTCTATGTCAGTTTTATCACAATAAAATTGGAAAAAACAATACTAATGAAAATTACTTGCACAACTAACACGCTATAAAAGTCAGGTTGAAGATGGCAGAATAGGGACCATTATCTGTTCTCCATAGAGCCACCTCAAAGCTGTAACACAAATGAAAAGTAGAGAAGGAAACTCCACCTTCTCTGAAATTAGCAGATGGCAACAATTTTAGACAAGATAGGGTTCATTCGGGTGGTATGGCCGTAGATGAGAGCAACAAAACTTATGAAGAATAGTTCATAGATGCAGATTTGGGACCAAACCAAGGGAGGTTTACTGTAGCCGATCCAGTGTTCTATAAATTCCAAGTCTATAGACTCCAAAAATGCTACAGCATTTTTCAGAAGCAGTTGGCATGACCCTGAAGATCAAACAGCAATCTCTCATTGGAATATCTCACATGTGGGTGCCAAGAGCATCTTGGGTCCCTCTTCTTAGGGCTGAGGGAGGCAAAAAGCAGCTAGACAACACTCCAGTGGTTGGTATACTCCCTTTCTTCAAGAGACAGGTAGGATGAATTTCAGGTTTGACTGTGTACAAACAAAAGATGGGTAAGAAGCAGCTAAAAACAGCTGGGTAAATGCTATACCACCGCACAGAAGGCCTGTGCATCTATCAAGCTTGATTGGGAGCATGTGCATCTCCTGCTGATGAAGGAGGCAGAACCTAAGAGAATGAAGACATGCCACACTGGCAGGGAACTCAGTAGATTCAATGAGAAAAAAATGGTCCGAGACAACCCACCTGAATTGAAGATCTTATGTCCCTAAATTATTCTGCCCCCCACACTATTTTTAAACAAACACTTGCTTTATAAAATAATAATTACAAAAACATTATGTATTCTATCCAAGGGATATGAAGAAAGCTGTGCTTGAAAGAATATTTGCATAATTAAATTCTTACACCTTTAAAAAGAAAGAATGAAAATATAAGGATTAATTATTCAACTCAAGAAATTGGAGCAACAAAATACAATTAACAGAAACAAAAGGGATGTATTAATAAAGATAAAAGTCAAATAAAATTAATAAATTAAAAACTACAACAATAATAAATCCAAGGGCCACATTTCTGAAGAAAAATATATCATGGATATGATGCTAGTTAACCTAGACAATAAGAGAAAAAATCATAGAAATTCAAAATTACAAGGATGGAGAACCACCCAGATCTATCAGACACTGATAATTATATAAAAAGCATAATAAGAGGCTTTTTATTGAATGTATATGGATACTTGCAACACTTGGATGCAAGATAAAGCTGATGCAGAATAAAGGCAGCAACAAAAAAGAAAAGAAATGATACACATACCCTCAAAAGAGGATAAAATGGCAACTTACAGAGTGAGAAAAGATATTTGTAATACATTTATAACAAAGGGTTCAGAAATTGTGATGATAATATATAAGTATCTCCTAAAATAAATAAGCAAAAGACAGGCAATTCGGCCAAATGATTTAACAAAACTTCACAGAAAAGCATCTCCAAATGGCAAAAAAAAAAAAGTATGAAAATGTGTTCAATTTCATTAGCCACTGCTAACATGCAAAGTAAAATCTCAGTATATAACAAGACCCACAATGCAGAATGACTAAAATGAGAAAGATAGAAGTTACGATGGGTTGGTAATCACTTAAACTGGTACCCATTAATCAGTCACTCTTAATTCCCACCCCTCACTACCAGCCTCTGGTAACCACTAATTGCCACCTGTCTCTATAGATCTGCTCATTCCATGAACTCTATGTAAAAGAAATCTCACCATATGTGATCCTTTGTATCTGACTCTTTTTGCTTAGCATGTTTTCAAGGTGCATCCATGCTGTAGTACGTATCAATTGCTGTTCAGTTGCTCAGTCGTGTCTGACTCTTTGCAACCCCATGGATTACAGCATGTCAGGCTTCCCTGTCCTTCACCATCTCCCAGAACTTGCTCAAACTCATGACCATTGAGTCAGTGACACCATCTCATCCTCTGTCGTTCCCTTCATTACTTTTCAGGCTGAATAATATTCCATTGTATGGACAAAGCATATTTTGTTTATCCAGGTACCAGCTGGTGGTCACTTGTGTTGTTTCTACCTTTTGGCTATTATGATTATTGTTCCTCTAAACATCATGTACAAGTTTTGGTGTAAACATCTGTATTAGTCTGCTAAGACTGCCGTGTCAAGAACACCACAGAATGGGTGGTGTTAACAACAGTAATTCATTTTCTCACAGTTCTGGAGGCTGAAAGTCAAAGAGGTGATGGCAGGTTGCTTATTTCAGAGGTCTCTCTCCTTGGTTTGCAGCTACTGTCTCACTGTGTTTTCACACGGCCTTTTCTCTGTGCATGTAAACCCCTATTACTGCTCTCTTCTTATAAGAACACCCATCATGTTAGAGTAAAATCATAATGTTATAACCTAATTTAATCTTGATTACCTTCTTAATGTCCCTATGCCCAAATGTAATCCCCACTGGGGCTTAGGGCATTAACATGTGAATTTGGCATGGGAGGGACACAGTTCAGTTGATAATAACATCTTTAGGTTGAGATATATACCTAGGAGTAGAACTGCTGAGACATATATTAATGCCATGTTTAATTTTTTTGAGGAACCACCAAACAGTTGTCCACAGTGCTGCACCATGTTCAGTTCCCACCAGCAATATATGAAGGTCTCAATTTCTCCATATTCTCACCAACTGATACCTTATCAGCACTTATATCATAACCACACATATACATTCGCACAGATTTCTCTCTCTCAAACGAAAAGTGAGTATCATGATTAGGCACGGGACATTTCAATGTATTCCCATTAAAGTTATTACCCAAAATAGAATGTCCAATGTCACAAATATTTAACATCATTCTGTAATTAACACTACAAATAGACAAGGTAAAGAAATAAGGTATGCACCAACAGAAAAGTAACGACACTGTGATTATTTAGAGATAGTATATCCAAAACTTCCCTGGTGGCTCAGACAGTAAAGCGTCTGCCTACAATGTGGGACACCCGGGTTCAGTCCCTGGGTTAGGAAGATCCCCTGGAGAAGGAAATGGCACCCCACTCCAGTATTCTTGCCTGGAAAATCCCATGGATGGAGGAGCCTGGTAGGCTATAGTCCATGGGGTTGCAAGAGTCAGACACGACTGAGTGACTTCACTTTCACTTTCTTTTTTTCATGTCTAAAACCAGAGGTGGGGGGAGAAAAAGCATTAGATCAGTAAAGAAATTTGATAGTTTGAGTGAAAAGTTAACATATAAAAATCAATAGCTTTTCTATCACAATAGCCAAGACAAGGAAACAACCTGAATATCCATCGATAGACGAATGGATAAAGAAGATGTGGTACATACACATGATGGAATATTACTCAGTCATAAAAAAGGATTAAATAATGCCATTTGCTGCAACATATAGACACAGAGATTATCATACTACGTGAAATAAGTCAGAAAGAGAAAGACAAATACCATATGTCATTTATACATGTAATCTAAAATATGACACAAATGAATTTATCTATGAATAGATTCACAGACATAGAGAACAGACAGTGGATGCCAAGGAAGGGAACGTGGGGGAGGGATGGATTAGGAGCTTAGAATTAGCAGATGCAAACTATTATACACAGGATGCATAAACAACAAGACCCTACTGTATAGCACAATATCCTGTGATAAACTGTAATGGAAAATAATATGAAAAATAATGTAAATGTATATATTTTATATAATTATATATATATATAACTGAATCAGTTTGCTCTATAGCAGAAATTAACACATTATAAATGAACTATACTTGAATAACACAAATTAAAACAGAAACAATAGCTTTTCTACATACAAGCAAATGGCAGTGTAAATACAAAGAAAGAAAATATCCCACTTACATCAGTATCATGATGCAGTAGAATTAGACTTCTAAAGACATTACCCAACCTTAAGGTTCAATTTCCTCATCTATAAAATGGGTATAATAATCCCTACCTCTTCTATCCCACCTCATAGTTGCAGTGAGGATGAAATGAGCAGGAACCGGCTTGGCAAGAGACAGAGGACTACCCAAATAGTGCTGCCACTGGCACATGGCAGAGCTGAACTGGCTGTGTCCACTAGTACTAATTTCAGTGGGCAAACACACGTGCATTCGACCTTTTATAAAATCTTCAGAAGCTCCCGACTCAAGAGATAGTTTCTGATTCATCTCATCAATTAACATGTTGTTTTCTTCCCAGGTGGCTGTGCAGCCACTCAAAAGAACTAAAAATAGGATTAACTGCTATGACAAGATTTAAAATAGGTGGGAATTATTGTAGTTCTTACAAAAGAAAGGCAATGCAATATAGAAACAACCTAAGAATACTGATTATTATATATATGAAAAGAAAGTAAGAATGTCTTGGAGGAAATAGAGTGCATGGTTATGAATTTTAGGTTAAGTTTAATTACATAGAGTTTATGTGTTTGCATTATCTTCTCCTAAGGCATTATCTTATCTTCTCTAAGGTTAATACTGTAACACTGAAGGTTGTTAGGGATACTGATCATTGAGTCACTTGAGATAGGGATTTTATGAGGGTACTCAATTCTGACTATGGACTAGAGTCACCCAAGAAGTATCCATGCTCAGGTTCCCCCTCCAGAGATTCTCATTTAAATAGTCTAGACTGTGACTGGGGTATGTTTTTTGTTTTTTTTTTAAATTTTTTTAAAGCATCACAGGTAATTGTAATCTGCAGCCAAGGGATGAGAGCTATGCAGTCATTGGACCCAAATGAAAAACCCATTCCACCCTTTCTCCATTTAACTTCCCTCCTATATCAAAGATCTTTTTTTTTTTTCCTTCAAGCAAACTATGAAATGCTGGACTTTTATACCATCTTTCCATTAAGTGACTCAAACATCTTTTTTTTTTTTTTAAAGTGTGAACTACCTTAGTATATATATACAGATATATATATATATATATAAGTAAGTGAAAATGGTCAGGGTACATTAAGTCACTCTTTTGATAGGCTTTAGCCATTTGAAGGCAATGGCACCCCACTCCAGTACTCTTGCCTGGAAAATCCCATGGACAGAAGAGCCTGGTAGGCTGCAGTGCATGGGGTCGCGAAGAGTTGGATACGACTGGGCGACTTCACTTTCACTTTTCACTTTCATGCATTGGAGAAGGAAATGGCAACCCACTCCAGTTGTTCTTGCTTGGAGAATCCCAGGGACGGGGGAGTCTGGTGGGCTGCCGTCTATGGGGTTGCACAGAGTCGGACACGACTGAAGCAACTTAGCAGCAGCAGCAGCAAGATGTCATGAGTTACGGGTGTCCCAGGGCATGCTAGCAGTAAAGAACTCACCTTCCAATGCAGGAGATATAAGAGACACAAGTTCGATTCCTGGGTCAAGATCTGAAAATCACATGCCTAAAGTAGATCTTTAATACTGGAAAGCCACTTGGATCTTGACTTTATGTATAATCAAAAAATCAGTGTACCCTTAGAAAACCAACTATCCCTGTAAATGAAAGGAGTATTCATTTCTTCACATAGGTTACAGCCTTAAGTGTACTGTTTATGCTAGGTCTTCCCTGATGGTTCAGACAGTAAAGAATCTGCCAGCAATGCAGGAGACTCAGGTTCGATCCCTGGGTCTGGAAGATCCCTGAAGAAGGAAATGGGAACCCACTCCAGTATTCTTGCCTGGAGAATCCCACGGACAGAGGAGCCTGGCAGATCCCAGTCCATGGAGTTCCAAAGAGTCAAACATGACTGAGTGACTATCAGACACTTAGGCTAGTTACACAATGATAAAGTGATCCACTCAGAGAACAGTTCTGTAACGGCACAGATTGCTGGGAAATCAGATATCTCCAGTCATCTCTCAACCAAACCTGAAAGAATTTTAATTTACTGTAATTACAAACCAGGACCAAAGCTGTCATACACATAGACACACCCACACACCCACTCTCCACAGATACCCTTTGGTTTTTTTCAAAACCAATCTAAAATTTAAAGTTTATCCTAAGAACATAATATTCATATTAAATGTTTTAAAGAATTCCTCATGGGCAGATTGTGATAGGGAGATATGGTAACTTCCTAGGAGAATCTTTACCTCTTTCTTCCCTATTTTACTCAGTGGCTGGGGCTTGATGCCCTTTGAGTTTGGAGACTTAAAGGCTTTTGTCACAAATCTGCATCCACAGTTGCAGATTTAAATTAAAATTGGGCACCCTCATTCAGATGAACCTAGAGAGTGTCATACTATGTCAGACAGAGAAGGATAAATATCATATGACAGCCCTTATATGTGGATCTAAAAAGAAACAATACAAATGAACGTACTTACAAAATGGAAAGAAACTCACAGACTTATAAAACAAACTTATGATTGCCGAGGGAAAGGGATAGTTAGGGAATTTGGGATGGTCATGTACACACTGCTGTATTTAAGAAGGATAATCAACAAGAACCTATTGTATAGCACATGGAACTCTGCTCAATGTTATGTGGTGGCCTGGAGGGGAGGGGGGTTTGAGGAAGGAGGGATATATGTATACGTATGGCTGAATCCCTTTGCTGTTCACCTGGAGCTATCACAACATTGTTAATTGGCTCTACAAAAGAAAAAATTCAACAGAAAAAATTAGGCACACTTTACCCCTGCCAACCCAGCCTCTCCTGACACTCAGGAGTTAGAAATATGAACCTCCCTTTTCCTTATCAAGAGAGGCAGCCCTGTGAAGGATCAAAGTGGCTTTCAGTTAGCAACCCATCTCAGTACTTTCTATCATTCTGGGGCCCCTGAGCACGGGCATCTTGTGATGTTAGGAAGTTTGGGGAATCCTGACCATCTAGAGCGGTCCCTCAGAATCTACTCCAGGTCGGAGTTACCTCTGGCCCTGGGGTTCCCTCTAGTGAGTATGCTGGCTTTATGGTGAACCTAGGAATGCTGGCTCTCAAGAGGAGGACAGGATATAATCACACCACCAGGACCCAGACCCTTACACATCAGACAACCATGTAGTCTCACAGGCAAACACCTTGCCTACCATCTAGTCAATGTAGCCACTTTGGCCTTAGAGTAGTCTTTACTTTCAATCTTGTCTCACTGAGATCCCATGGACAACAGGTCCCTGGGGAATTGTAGGTTGGGTAGTGCATTCATCAGATTTCTTGGGTTGTAAACAACAAAACTTGACTTTGGAACACTTCAGGCAGTGTTCAAGCTTAGAACAGTATGCACTGTTTCCACAAATATAACTTAAAAAAAGACAGGGACTCAGGCATGCCCCAGAATTTGATTTGCAGAAATTTATAAGATATCTCATTAGGGCCTTTCCATCTAAACCACTGATCTTCAGCCATTTATGTCTTTGGGCCAATTAGATGGCAATGGACATCTTTAAGTAGTCTTATTTTAATCTTTCCGTAACCCCAATATCCTATGGATATTATTATATCATTTTACATTCACTAGGAATTTGCCCAGATCTGACTACAGCTATTCTCAAAACCATATTTCCTAAGTCTAAATTTTATGTTCTTTATCTTCTCATATTACTTTCATGACTTAGAAGAAAATTTCTGGAAAGGCACTGAAGTAAATATTGTAGTGCTATTCTCTTCACCCAGGAGAATTTGCTGTGAGACACTGGGAATGCCAGAGTGAGGTATAACAGAATGAGGAAAATGCATGGCTTTCTTTAGAGGCAATATCAGATATAAAAACCAAAACAAACAAACAAAAAAAAACACATAGTCTTTGTGATCCTATAATCACAAGCTAAATTCTGGCTTTTTCTCCTATTACCTACATGACCTTGGGCAACTTGCTTGCACTTGCAATATAGGAATAGAAATCCTACTCATAGATTCTTGAAAGAATTAAATGCAATAATGTAAGAAAATCTCCCAGCAGAGTGAACTCAAGAGATTTTAATAGAATAAGGAAGAAAGAGAAGTAGAAAATAAGAGAAATAAGAATGTGTGTTACTAGCTCAGTCATGTCCGACTCTTTGCGACCCCACCAACTGTAGCCCTCCAGGCTCCTCTGTCCATGAGATTCTCCAGGCAAGAATACTGGAGTGGGTTGCCACTTCCTTCTCAAGGGCATCTTCCTGACCCAGGGGTCGAAACCGGGTATCCCGCATTGCAGGTAGATTCTTTACCATCTGAGCCACCAGGGAAGAAATAGGGAAAATCAGATGGGAATAGAATAAATCCATCTAGGGAACATATGTCACTAAACCAGAGGCTGGTATAGCTGGAAGCTGATACATAGCAGAGATAACAACAGGGCTTTTAGGGTTTGATTGTAATTCCATCTTTTGACTGGCCTGCTATGAAGCAGAGGATGCATAACTTACGCCATTTTAAGAAGCAGAAGATGTCTGATGGAGATTCGGCACCGTGATTATTCACCAAGGAGAAGATGAGATTTTGTGCTATGCCAGAGATGGAAATATCACCTTAACAAGCATGGACAGCCCCCAATGGACTATAAAATTCATTTGGTGGCTGTGATAATTCAAAAGAGCCAGGTGGCAAATCAGTAACAAGGGAAGACATAAATTTTAATTCATGAGGCTCATCAGTGTCCTGGTCAGAAAGGGACAAACCCACAACTCTCTGGCTCAATAATCCAATCTAATGGGAAGAAAAAGCATTTTGAAGTGACACTCATCACATTAGAGAACCCTCTTTAAAAATTACTTCATATGGGTATGTACATGGAATTGGTGGCTAAATCCTTGAGGGGGTGTAGTAGGAGTGGGAAACAGTCAATTTTTGATTTATCTATAAGCTAACACTTCTCATCCTTAAGGCAATTGTTTCTTTACTGAGAGTCTGATGACTTTATTAACTACCTTCAGTCAGTAGGGCTGACCAGGCTTTGTGTCCTGCAGGGAAAAGAAGACTTGTTTATATAATACAGGCATGACTTTAAATTGAAAATATATTTTCCTTTACTAACACACTCTAAACATAATTATCTCCTTTTTGAAAAGACACGCAAAATGTGACAGGCACAGTTCATGAATTTGCTAAGTATTCTCTGATGTAGACACATGTTGTTTGACACATAACAGACCTTCCTATGTAAAGTATTGTGCACCCACACATGTGTATCGTGTGTCTAGCACATTGTCCAAGTTAAGCAGCTGCCCAACAGACTTAAAAAGGGTCCAAGTCCTGTCCAGTCTACTTTTTTTATTTTGAAACATGGCTCACAACTTCTCTATTCAGTCTCTTCCTCTTCCTAGATATACAGATAAATACAACAACACATATTGATATAGAGGCTTCCCAGTTGGTGCTACTGGTACAGAAACCACCTGCCAATACAGAGGACGCAGGAGATGTGTGTTTGATCCCTGGGTAGGGAAGATTCCCCTGGAAGAGGAAATGGCAACCCACTCCAGTCTTCTTGCCTGGAGAATCCCTTGGATAGAGGAGCCTGGTATAGCATCACAAAGAGCTGGACACAACTGAAGTGACTTAGCATGCACATATTGATATATAGTCATACATGTATATGATGCATAATTATACACATATAGACCTATCCATTTACTTATACTCTTCTTTACCTCACTGTCAGCCCCTTCGCACAATCATTGCCAGCTCTGCCCTGTGCAATTACAGTGATACCTAACCAGCAATCCCTATCTCACCACCATACAAATTAGCCTTCATATATATCACCAGAACTATGTTTCTCAGCACAAAACCACCCCTGAAAATAATATTTCCCTTTGTTTCATCTCAGATTCATCTCCATACCCCTACCCCTGGCTCCATTCCACTTAACTGGCTTTATTTGTCATTGTAGCACTTGCTGGCACCTGGCGATATTTGTGTGTTTTTGTTTTCAGTTACTTGCATATTATCATCCTCTGTTCATATTATGCGAACTCAGTGGAAGCAGGAAATTTGATGTATTTACTTCTCTATTATTAGTACTTGAAATAGAGCCTGGCACTAGTAGGGACTCAAAACAGAACGTTTCAATAATAATGAATGAATCCCTTTGTTACCTAGGTAGAACAGAGCACCTAATACAGAGCAAGCATCAGATGGTCACAAGAACATATGAAAATTGAAAACACATCGAAGTTTTCAGATTTGTGAAGTCAAGGCTAGTTTTGACTAAAGACTAAATCTCCTCTTGTTTGTATTACCTTCCTCTCCATCCTCACATTCATCCTTATAATTTTGCAGTTAATGATAAAGTCTGCATGAATTCTCAGGTTGAGCAGGGCATAGTAGAGCTGATTGAAACAGGTATAGGGCCTCTTCTGCCTATTTAATCAGCCTACTCTGGGCACAGCATGCCTTTATTCTCCACCCCCTTAAAATTGGCATGAACCAGAAATTGATAAATTAACATTATTCTGCTTATACGTGTAATCAATTAACACTCTGCCTACTCATTCGTTTCTTTCTGGGCTTCCTCCAAAAGCTCTAAATCTAACAGACAGTGGGGGAACAACTGTGAGACTATTACCCAAATGATTCAAATGAGAATAAAAAGCCTCCAAAACCAGAAGCAAAATATTCACATGTCCCCCCTCTTCTTAGGCTGTTATATGCATATTTCTAGAACATATTTCACAAGAGTATAACAATCCTTTAAATCTTTTAAAAATTCATTTTTTCTAAAGCTAAGAATCATGATTTACCTTAAATCTATGTTTGAATCAGATTTCTCCCTTAAAAAAAAAAGTCAGTGGAGATCTTCTAAGATTAACTATTTAAGATATTTTTCAGCATTCTTAATATGGTAGTCCTCCTAGTCATAATTTTATTGTTATACAATGATTTTAGCACATTTTAAAATATAATAATAAGTGATGACAACAAATTTCTTAGAAAAAAATATTGAGATACAAATATCTCTAAAACAATTGACCACTCACTTATTCAGCAAATATTTATTGAGTGTTTACCATCTGTCAAGCACTGTTCTAGAGACTGCAGATGTAGCAATGAACCAAATAGACACACATCCATGCTTCAAGAAACCCCACATTCTATTTGGGCTGGGGGAGATGCACATAGAACAAAGTAAAAATGTTAAACATGTAGGTTGTCAAATGGATTTAAGTGTCATGGAGTCAAATGAAGTAAGAAAAGAGAATGGAGGGTGTTGAATTGGGTAGTGGGGCACTTTTTAAATGGTCAGGAAAACCTCCTGGTATTTACTTCATGGTGTTATCTAAGAAAAGATTGTTCAGAGGTAAGGGAGGAAACCAAGTGAACATCTGAAGAGGAAACTCAGATACCACACCCTATATTTGATTTAATAGGCATGCTTATAAAGCATATCTATGCATACTATATTACTTATAGCAGGAGTTTTGACTAAAGGGGGAAATTATCTAAAGACATTAAATTCTATTCTGGAAGTACACCTTCTTTTCTCAAATTTGTATTTCCCCTCTTTTGTTTCTGGGCAGTTCACTTTCCTAATTTTATCTTATTACTTTTTTTTTTTTTTAATAACGAGGTAATTTAATTTTTTGGATATTTCTGTCATGGGATTGGTTCTCCTACTGCATAATTGTTAGCACAATCAAAATGCTCAAATTGCTTACAGCTCAAAAATAGGTAGTAAGCTGAACATCACCTGCTTTTTCTGTCTCAGGGCCCATTCCATTCCTTCTCTTAATCTTTTTAAAGGAAATACACCGTAGAACTGGGGTAGTTATTAGCTTTGGGAAATTTGTCCAGGCTTAGATGCGCCCATGTTGGATTCTTCCTGTATTAAACTTCCTATATTAAACTGATATCAACCAAGGAATAGCAAATCATTTGCAAAGAGAAGGTCTGATATGGGTAAGTAGCATTAAAAATCCAAGAATTATGGAATAAGAGACTGTTTGGGTTGGAAGAGACTGTGTATGTATCTCTGATGCTAAAATTTAGCCTTGTAACTTAGCGAAACTAAGACACAAGAGGTAAGTCTAATGCCAAAGTCACAACAGGAAGCAAAAGAAAAGTGCAGATCTTCCAAAAAAAGGGAAAAAATTTGATGAGGTTGAATGAAATGGGACATACACAAAAAGGCACAAAAGTTCATAATGTTAATACGATAGGCTAAAAGCAGCTTTCATTTAGAAAGAATTGAAAAGTATGGGCTACTAAGTGAGAGATGGTAATGCAATGTTGCTCAAGACTATTTTATTTATGTTATTATTGTCTGACATCATCCTACCCTATTACATGGTATGTGTGTGTGCTCAGTGGTGTCCAACTCTTTGAGACCCTGTGGACTGTAGCCTGCCAGGTTCCTCTGTCCATGGGCTTTCCCAGGCAGGAATACTGGAGTGGGTTGCTATTTCCTACTTCAGGGGATCTTTCAACCCAGGGATAGAATCACGTCCTCTGCATATCCTGCATTGGCAGGTGGGTTCTTTACCACTGAACCACCTGGAAAGCCCTATTACATGGCATTCCTCTTCATTTATTTCTTTTCCTCCTTAAAGCACTACTTCTCCACTTTCCCCTCTCTTGGCAAACACTATTGCTATCCACCCAGCTGCTCAAGCAAGAAAGAAGAGTTAGCCTTCACTCTTCCTTTTTCTTTGCATCCCACCTCCACACCTCCCCTTCTCTAGACCAGACAGCCATCTTCTGGATTCTGAAACCTCTCTTATTGATGTCCCTGCTTCCAGTTTGCACTATTCCCCAACATCCATCAATCTTCCATCATGCTGTTAGAGCCATCTTTCTAAAACCTAAGTCACATTATGTTTTGTTTTTCTTAAAACTCCCCAGTAGCTGCCTGTGAATTTCAGGTTAGAACCCAAACTACCAGTGTGTTATACCAGGCTTTTCATGCTGATCCCTTTGTTGTTTCTTAATAACTCTTGTCACTCCCATTCTACACACTGAAAACACCATTCCTGCTCAGCTTTCCCACTTCTTAGCATGGCCACCTTCTAATCCCCATTGCTTGGTTTGGCTACCTCCTCCTTCCTTTCAAGCTCAGCTCAAGAATTCTCTCTTCCAGGATATGTTTTGTTCTTCCCCTGGCTAGGCAGCGACTGTCCTACATTGTCCCACAACTCTTTCTATATATTTCTCCTTAAAAGAGTGAACTGAGATATTTATTTCTGTATTTCTAGGCTGTACAACAGTTCAGATATATAGCAGGCATTAATGTTTGGTAAATGGACAATTAAATGAATATCAATCTACTGGGCTCCTGAAAAGCAAAGAAAAATAAAATGAGGTGACTAACTTCAGAGCTAACACTCCATTATATTTGGTTGTGGATTTCACTAATAGATTCTACAATGATTTAGGTTCCTTAAATAAAGATGCTTTTGAGTTATGGTTTGAACAGCCCTAAAGCTTCATTTGTACTTAAATTTGAAGGAGCTTGTTTATTTCCGAGTTGGATTTGAATTTCATTTCATACCATGTTACCAAATTCAAATGACCCAACCTGCCTTTCAATTAAGTGAAAGGAGCAGTGACTTACAAGAACTGTCAGTGTATTAAAAATGTTGCAATCACTTTATTTATAGAGCAACATAAAAATGTAATTCAGGTACTTAAAAAAAAAAGTTGACACAGACTAAGCAGAGAAGACGAGCCAGAGGGGATTACTTAGCGATCTAAAACTCCTCTCTGCAGTATCGTGAACCTCAGCTTCAAATCCAGCCTGGGTCGAGACAACCTGTCATTCTCCTGAGACTGAGCACTGCCTATCTCATGGTTCACTGTGTGTGTTTTTCATATTGCTGGAGGACTCCATGTACTTAAAAAAACCTCATGGATTTTTCTCATAAATGATAATGCTATTCCTAATAAGCTTAGCCAAATTCAGAGAACTCCTTGATATATAACTGGCAGCTCTGGATAATGCCCTCGAGTTGTTAACTATTCTACAAAAATCAAATTCAGTCAACACTGCAGAACTTGACTTTGCCAGAAAATTACCCCATGCCACTTCTCCCCCCCCCACTCACTGCCCCTAATAAACTGAGTGTCTAATGACTATTAACTGATTTTGCATGAGTGACAATGTTTCTTAAAACCAGTGAGAAACAAGTCTTTGACTTTTCAAGTACACGGAGGAAGTGACCCGATTAAGAGTCTCGCATCTATACTTCTTTTTTTTCTTCTTAAATGACAATACAAACAGAATAGAAGGAGACATCTGCATAACTTGGGAATTTTATGGATTGATAAGGCATTATCTTGTCAGCTGAAGACAGTAGCATGACAATATTTATGATGGAAGGCGGTTCCTGGTTATAAAGAAAGAGAGTTTAGTCTGATAAAGGACTTTCAAGATTCTAAACACCATCCCCTTCAGGGCAAGAGGATTAGTGCCGCTATTTCAGAACACAGTCTTATTACAGTCTGAATCCAGCTAAGTGGGGAGAGACAAGGCGTTTCACTCTCAGGATACCAACACACATACATGCACAAGTGTACAAACAGACTTTAGAGAATATAGAGTGAGAGAGAGGACTGATGAGTTGGGACAGGGAGGACCCTGAGGTCTCAAGGGAAAAGAAGCAGAGCCATTTCAACAGTTGTCTGACTGACTCCCAGCTGAAGGTGTAACAACGGCATCAAAGAAGCTTTCAGTCGTGCAGGAACAAAACTGTATTTAAAGTTCAGACACAACCTGTGACCTCAGAGGAGTGACAGAGAATCTTAAAGGCAGGCATAGATCAATGGGCAGGTTGAATTTCAGGCTATGAGTCTTGGAATCAGTCTGACAGTTTTTCCTGAGGCTTTTCAAAGGAAAAACAAAACAAGAAACTCTTTGGAAAATCACAACCATCTCAAAGCAAAGATGTTCACATTCTTCCCTCCAGTGCTCCAACTGAGTTTTGAACAGTAGAGATCTGAGGGTGCCTCGCCATGTCAAGAAGACTGAAGTGAGCTTGAGAAACAGAACTTTTTTACCCTCATGAGCCCTTTTGAGTGGGCAGAAGCTGAAGCAAATCACCTTCATCAGGCACCATAACACATGAAATCAAGCTGAGGTTCATCTTCAGAAAAAGTTTCTCAGGAAAAGCACAAGGGAAATGTGGAGTCTAGTGAGCACAGTGGAAGGCCTTGACTTGGAGATGGATCAGAAAAGACTGGCTATGAAGGGGCTGGCAGAAATACATGCATGCCCCCCATGGGCATGCGTATAAGCCTGTGAACTTGCCTGTGAGCCCTAGGTGGTCTTTGTAGGTGTATCTCTGATTTCTTCAGTAGCAGCCATTTCCTCCCTACAAGGCTACTTTCCATCTTCCTTTCAAAATTGGGCCTAAAAGTATCTGTCATATCAAGACACGGTTTAGTCCAGGGGATGGTGGCAGTCAGAATGATGATTCCCCCAACAATGCTCACATCCTTAGCCCTGGAGTCTGTGAATATGCTACTTTACATGACATCAAGGATTCTGTAGGTGTGATTAATTAAGGACCTTGAGATGGGGAGACTATCATGAATTACATTGGTGGGATCAATATAATCATGAGGTATGGGAGAGGGTGATAGAAGAGTCAGAGAGGAGATGTGACAATGAAGTAG
This sequence comes from Bos indicus, assembly GCF_029378745.1. Classification (NCBI taxonomy): domain Eukaryota; kingdom Metazoa; phylum Chordata; class Mammalia; order Artiodactyla; family Bovidae; genus Bos; species Bos indicus. Next base: position 62,068,345 of record NC_091760.1, read on the forward strand.
AAGTCAGTGACGTGGAGCCACAAGCCAATGATAGCAGGCAGCCTCCAGAAGCTGGGAAAGGCAAGTAAACAGATTCTCTATAGTCTCCAGAAGGGATGCAGCCCTATTGACTCATCTTAGACTTCTGACTTACAGAGATGAAAGATGATACGTTCATGCTTTTTTAAGCTACAAAGATTGTGCTAATTTGTAACAGCAGCAATATAAGACTGATACACTGGATGAGCCCATTCGAAGATATTCTTCCATGAGAGTATCACATTTGGATCATTCATTTTCTTAGCACATGTTTGTCATTTATGCTCTCATTTGCCTTGTGATGAGCCATTGCTAAATTCTATTCACTCTTCCAGGAGCTAGACAGACCAATATCTGGATCCTGACTTTAGGGGCTTACAATCAAATGGAAATAGATACAGAAGGAATAAGGATAGATGTATGCCCAATCTACATGAAACTCAAGGGTGAGGAAGGTTAATACTATTTAGGAAAATGATAGGAAGGTACTTTCTTAAATGAAAATTTGAAAGGTGATTTGTTAGTTGTCAAATGGAGAAAAGATGAGAAGGGGGGATGATTTGGGAGAATGGCATTAAAACATGTATAATATCATATAAAAAAAAAGAAAGAAAGAAAGATCATTTCAGGCAGGGGAACAGGATGAGTAAAACTCCAGACGCTGAAACAGCTGGATGTGTTCTGGTGGGAATGTAGGGTGTAAGTGTCTATGCTGATAGAAACAAAACAGGGGGCCTAAGTTTAGAATATTGGGCCTGAACTCTTGTGAGTAACAGAGAATGCTAATAAGAGCACCATCAATTTTAGATCTATGTTTTAAGAAATTGTTTAGGTAGAAATTCAGAGTCAGAGAAACCAGTTAAAAAGTTAAAAGGGTATTGCAATGGTCTAAGCCAAAGGTAATACAGGCCAATTTAAAGTAGTAGCATAGTGATAGAAAGAAAGATGTTGAATAAAGATATAATATGGAGGAAGGATCAACTGGATGATAACAGACTGGGTCTAGTGGGAAGACAAAGGGAGGAGTTAAGGATAAAACTAAGTCTGAGGATTGCATAGCTAACTGTGCTATTTTCTAAAAGACCTGCAGGAGAACCAGCTTGGTACAAACAGATAATGACTTAATCTTTAAATGCAAGGCTCCATCTTTTGTATTCTTTGAGATTCTATTTCATGGAATAATAAATATGCTGTGTAGAGAGAAGGGGCCATATTTTCTATCTTCAGCATTTCCCTTGCCTAACATAATGTTGGGCACATGATAAATTCCTGTTGAATCGAAAAGTATATTGTGCTCAGCAAGAAAGATATGTGTTTTGATTCCAATTCTGATGTGGAGCTTTGGGTTTAAAATTACCCTGAAGGTCAATCAACATACTTCTGGGCAAAGGCATAGCTCTTAGAAATGGATTAAAGAACTATTGATGTTAGAATTTTTCTTCTGGCATGATGCATTATCCTCAATATTAAGAAAAAGAAACAATTCCCCTTGTACTCTCTTTCCTTCACTTTACACATAACTACTGATCAGGGTAGAATTTTACTGTCTTTACTGAAAATCTAAGAAATAGAAGGTATTTTTGAGTACCTACTGTATTCAGAGAGTTCCCCTGATATAGAGAAAGAGGTATTCTTTATTCTGTTAAAAAAATGATTCAAATTTCTGCAAGGCTGATCAAATCCTCTGCTGTACAATTAATGACTGAAAGTTAAAAAAAATATTGAATTAGGGCCACACAGCTAATTCAGTCACAGTGGTAGACATGACAGAGTGAAAGAAATTTTAATTCCCCCAGAGTTGAATCTACTCAAGCAAAATGGATTTTTCTTTTGATTTGAATCAAACACTATCCCAATTCACCAGTTAATATACTTTATTTTTGCTCTGTAGTCAACTGTGTAGGAAAAAATGTCCTAAGGTTTTCCCATTTTAATATCAAATGGGAGTCAGGACTTCAACAAACAAGCTTCTGAAACTGAATATTGAGAATAGTATGCTAGAAAGACCTCAACACCACAGCAACAAACTCAGGGACCAAAGCAGGTTTGAATATTAATTATATGGTAATATGCAGAACAAATCTGGTGTCATGGCACTTTGGGAGAACAACTCTTGAGAATTTTCTAGATACTTTCATTGTGTTTTCTTCACATAAAGCGGTAACAAAATGAAAAGTAAGACTGTAGGAGTTAATTATTAATCCACAGTAACTGGCAGAGAAAATGGTGGCATTTTCTGGCAAAGAATGTATCAGTAAATATCATTTCAGAGGTTTAATCTTACAACCAGAGTCAGTAATTGCTTTACTATTCCTTGAGAATGAAGGACTAAGAGAGTAAGTGATTTATAGTTCTGACAACATAGAACAAATTTTAATATTTTGAAAAAAATTGAGACCTATTAATCCTGGAGTGTGTTACTCTTAAACCCAAGGAAATGAAGAAACATTGATCTAATTTCTGCCTTTCAGGAATGAAATTATATATTAACCACAGAGCGCCCAGCAGCATACACAACCAGCATTCCCAGAGATAGTTAGCCTGACATCAGAATTGTGTTTTGCTAGCTAAATACTGATCTGCTGCATGGCATTATACAATTTATTACAAACAGGCTGCTTGATCTAGCAGCCAAGAAATCAAATCAGAATTCTCAGGAGGACATGGTGAAATAAAGGGGACAGACACAAAAAGGCAGAAGCCTTTCACAGTGCCTAAGTTACTTGGAGTTCTTTTTAAATGTATATTTTGATTCAGGAGATCTGAGATGGGGCTGGAGATTCTACATTTCTGACAAGCTCATCAGAGATGTTGCTTACCCTAGGAACCTAGTCTGAGTAAAGGGTAGCACTTTTCTCTGTTTAAGAAAGTTCAAACAACCCAAATAATACCTACACTACGTATATGCCCCCCCCAATTTTCCCTTCATATACTCTTTTATGGAATTTCTTGCATATCATCTCATTTGCTTTGTTTATTGTTTTAGCCCGTTACGCTTGCTATGTTACATAGTGACTTGTTTTCCAGACAAAGAATAGCATCCGTTCCTTTATCACTGCTTCCCAGTTAGACTATGAAGCAAGCATTGTGTCTTTGTGTTACTGTCTCTTTTGAAAGACACCTGCTTGATAACCTTGAGTGGGACTTCCTACTTGCCCTCGAAAAAGAGGATAAGTAAATGGCAGAATTCTGCAAAACTCAAGCTAGTGAAGGGGAAAAAAAACACAAGACTGTCAGTCTCCAAGGAAGAGACTACTGTGATTATTAAAAATAATTTTTAAACCTTTGAAAAACATCCTTCATGCTTTGGTTTTCTCATGTGAAAGACTGGATCAGACCAGAAGGTCTGCTGTGGGTAGGGGATTCAAGTCTGTCTCTGCTACTGTCTAAATATTTCCTCAGCTGAGGAAAAAACATTGCCTGTAAATCTCATGCATGAAAGCCAGACACTCTTGCCAACTAGGAAGACAGGGGGAAAATAAGGAGTCAGGTAAGGGAAAGGAAGAAAAGAGGCACTTCACCACCTGTTTCCTCCTTCAAGAAAAGAGGCACTCCTCCTATCAGAAGAAAAGCATCCAAGTCAGCTCTTTACTTTGTCTTTACACCATTTCTGCCAGGAAAAAACAAAACAAAACTAGAAATTAAAAAAAAAAAAAAAAAAAGGGAAAAGGAATTAAATAAATATAACACTACACAGAAGGCAAGAGAGTAGTATAAGATAATGACATTAAGTTTACCCAGATATGTAGTGATGTTCTAAACGTTTGACTTTGTTCAGAAAAATTCTTATGTACTCTTGGATAAATGCTGTTGTGGGTCACATGACTAGACATGTTAACAAAATAGAGTATGATATACTTCCCAAAGGGTGTCAGATTCCATTCACTTTGAAAAGGCAGCACAGGAAGAAGGGGTTTTGCCACTGTCTGCTTCATGGTCACCATCTGTGAAATGGGGATCCTAATAGTGAAAGCATCCATAGCTCTCATGGAGGAATTAAGCTGATGCAGTTTGTGAACACAAGTATCACTACCATCATTATTACTATCACCACCTATCCATATAATTTTAGACATATGAGGAGACAGAAAACTGGCTCACACAGGATAAATCTTTTTTTCTCAATTCAAATTAACTAGTTAAAAATATTTATTAAACACAGATGACTGATACTGAATGAGACACTCCAAGAGAAACAACAAGCATAAGACAGAATGCCCATCTTCATGCAGCCAATAGCCTTGCTAGAAGAGAATAAACTAATATTATGAAGTGACTTATGAAGTCATTTTAGAGTAGCCTAGACAGTATAGAGGAGAAGGAAATGGCAACCCACTCCAGTGTTCTTGCCTGGAGAATCCCAGGGACGGGGGAGCCTGATGGGCTGCCATCTATGGGGTCGCACAGAGTCGGACATGACTGAAGCGACTTAGCAGCAGTAGCAGCAGCAGACAGTATATAGTTGAATATTACATTACACACAGTCAGGCATAAGCACTAAGAAGGGAAGGGAAAGGAAAGATCAATACGTGCTAAAATGGAAAGACGGTAACATTTTGTGCAAAGGGCATAATGTCAATCAATCAGAATACCTAGTAGTTCAATGCAGTGTGGGGGGCCTGGGCTTGGTTTTGTCGCCTGTGAAATGGGAATGACATTAATATATACCTCATAGGGCTATTTCAAGAATTAGGTGAAATGTGAAAATGGAAAAAAATCTGATGTTGTAAAGCAAGTTTTCTTATTGATGATTAGCCTATCTTTTAGGAAATGAAGAGGTTTTATACTGTTCTTGAAAGAAATATGAGCTAGAGGAAAGGGAGGATAGTTATCTAGGAAAAGAGGAAGAGGGGAAGAAAAAGCAGAGGGGGCCAAGCACTGGGCATAAGAAAGACAAAGCCTAGGAAAGAGGGCAATAAAACCACAGGTAGTTGGCTTCATTTTTAACGAAAAGTAAATAAATAGATTTGATTGAAGCTGGAGAATGCCAGGAGTGGGCAGCAGTCAGCAGGAGTTTCCTCAATCCTGCCCACCCCTATGTTGCTTTCCTGCTCTCAGACTGTCAGGCTCAGGCTCTTTCATCATACATCCTGGTTCTCAGTCTTCCACAAGCTGACAAAATAAAACAAGGCAAGAGAAAAGAAAACAGGGGGAAAAAATAATTACTCTTAGTACTTTGATACACAGGAAAGCAGAGGAGGGGCACAGGGGAAGAAGAAAGTAGAAACCATATTAAATTTTCCCCTTGCCTCAGGGATGGTGTTTCTGCACATTACCTGACTTGCTCCCCAGCCAGAGAATGTACTTTACCCTACAATCACAAGCAAGGTGGGCTGGGTAATAAGAATAATAGGAGATGGCAATTCTGCAGATATAAAAGGCATACATTCAAAACAAGGAAGGAGAGAAAAGACAGCAATGGAGAATAAAATAAAGGATTAGCAAGAGCCAGAGAAAGATAAAAGAAAGCATAAGAGAAAAATGGTTCATTTGTAGAACTAATACATTAGGTAAAACTCCAAAACATTGTCCCAGGTTTCAAAGACTTCAAGGGGATTTTAAAAGAGGACAAGACTACCCAGGATCTGAGTAGATTATACAATATGCAAAGCTGACGTGCAGAGGAAGAATAAGATTTACCATGTGTTCAGCTCCTACTATGTACCAGGCATTCTGCTGGGGCTTTACATTTAAATCCATGAATGTTTGTTGCTCTCATCTATAGGATGTGGCTTCTCAGAAAGCCTGAATTTCCTAATGTTACATTCCCATCCTCCACAGCAACCCTCACTTTCACTACAGCTTGAAATTGCAATTGGAAATTACTCTTTGATTTCTTCTATTGCAATACAGCCATCTTAAATATAAGGCCACCATTTTCAAAATAATTTAGCCTGGGTTAGCCATCTCAGGTAATTGAAAGGAGGTAATAACAGGGATGAAGAGGAGAAGAAGGCAGAGAAAGAAGATTCTGGGAAAGAGACACAACATTCTTGTAATTCAGGATCCAGGCTTCTGAAAGAGGGGAATCTATACCTGCAGCCAGCTGTCTCCTGTTTCTTATTCCAGCAGCTTACCTGGAGCAGGTGCCAATGACCAGTGTGCATGGGAGGATTTTAGAAATATTTCTATCCATAAATATGTGTGTGTGTCTATATAGAACTCTACTTTTTCGAGAATTCAGAATATTTCTAATATTCTGAAAGAGTGAGGCAGTCAGATATCTTAAAGTAAAACTAATTTAAACAGATCCATTCCCTGAGAACCTGGTTTTGTTGAGCTACAAGGGTGTTACAGGTAATGAAGCCAAAACTCATCTCATTTCACAGGTGAGGAAACCAAGGCCCAGTGAGATCACATGACATGCCTAACCACGCCATGAAGCCAGTTAGTATCAGGCTTGGAACTGATGTCTGATGTTATTCACCTCCCTGGTGGCTCAGAGGTTAAAGCGTCTGCCCGCAATGAAGGAGGCCTGGGTTTGATCCCTGGGTCAGGAAGATCCCCTGGAGAAGGAAACGGCAACCCACTCCAGTATTCTTGCCTGGAGAATCCCATGGACAGAGGAGCCTGGTGGGCTACAGTCCACTCGGTTGCAAAGAGTCAGACACAACTGAGCGACTTCACTTTCACTTTCATACTCAACATTACCCCACGATGTTATCTGAGGGAGGTGTCACCGCATCAAATAGAAACTCCATTTTTAATTTTTAAAAATTAAATACCAAAGTACGGGCTTCGCAGTGGCAGAGTGGTAAAGAATCAGCCTACCAAACAGGAGATGCAAAAGATTGCATCCCTGGGTAAGGAAGATCCCTTGGAGTAGGAAATGGCAACCCACTCCAGTATTCTTGCCTGGAAAATCCAAGGACAGAGGAGCCTGGTGGGCTACAGTCCACTTGGTTGCAAAGAGTCGACATGACTGAGCATACACGCATGATTTGGATTGAAATGAAACAGAGCTCAGCAAACACAGATCTGTAAGACAGCTGCTAATGAGGTATGGTGAACCTCACTTAAGACGCAGTGGGAAATTGTGGGCTTCCTAGTCAAACAGGGGCAAAAGATTCATAATCTAAAATTATACTTAAATTATGTGGTTTTTTTGCCAGTAAATATTCTTATTATTTGGTTGCATACTGTGAAAATTAAATGAAATAATATATATAAGAGGTTCAGCAAAATGTCGATTCTGTTTTCTTCCCCCAATTATTAACAAATCATTCTTCTTGGGGAAAAAAGTGATTTTCTTGTTAGTTTCCCTGAATGCCCTCCAGATCTCCTCCCCATGGCCTAATTCTTCTTAAACTCTCTTCTCTTTTTCACAGATGATGATCAAAAGAAGATATACAATGTTTTTTCTTGATTAATCACCCGCCCCCATCTTCACTCCTAGTGTCTAGGAAATTAAGAGGCAGGAGATGCCTATTCTGCCTTACAGTGTTATGTGAAGAAACAATGACAGAACAAAAGTCTGTGATATTTTCCCAGGAGCCACAGAAAAAATCTAAAATAGAAATACTGTTGGATCCACTTCTGTATTATATAAAGAAGAGATTGCATATGTTGTCATGAGGAAGTGTGTAGTGGACAGGAATAAATAAAACAATGCAGCGATGAATAACAACTAGTAAGGCCTCCACATTGAAAGAGTAACAGGGACCAGTAGAGACTGTGGTTGAATGAGGACCACAGGTTCTGCTGAATTTAGACAAATTTTGCCATGCAGAATTGTTGGTTTACTGTATCTGAATCTTACAATGTTCATTTTAAAAGTCAGAAATCGGAATTTTTAAATGAAATATGCCCATTTTCAATACTGGCTCAACTTTTAAAAATAAAAAAACATATAGGCCAAATAAAATTTATTTGCGGACTCAGTTTGGTAGGGGATTACTTGTTTGAGAACTCTCACTTAGAAAGATCAGTCTCTGATGAAAATTTCCTGGTTGTCCAGTGGTTAAGACTCCATACTTCCACTGCAGGGGACACGGGACCTATCCCTGGTTGGGGAATTAAGATCCTGCATGTCATGTGGCCAAAAAAAAAAAAAGAGAAAGAAACAAAGTTCTCCTTGAGCAAGCAGAGTGTATATCTGTGTTTATGTCTGCATGTATCTGACTTAGCAACTAATTGCTACACACACACACACACACACACACACACACACACACACACAGGAGCATATTGACGAAATTATCTGTGACTTCATAGGAGACACAAATGGAGTTCCCTTGACATCCTAGACTGTTCAGTCTACCATGGGTTGTCTCTCTGGAAACAGATTTGACATTAAAGACTTGGAGAAGTATCCTGGTAGGGGCTGGAAGATGGTTAAGATCAACTCCTGTGGGAGGAGGATAAAGTGTCCTAAATGTGGGTAGAGATATGTTTCAAAGCAAAAACAAGAAAGGCCCCCCCTAAAGGAAGAAAAATCAAGGAATAAGAGTAATGCTATAAACCCATCTGCCACACAGATTTACCCCAAGCCAACGCTAGTATCTTGAGTATGTGTCTCTTAAAACAGTGAACACTCTATTTGATACACAAGTTAAAATTTTCTATGTTTTAAATTTTAAGATAGTTTTCTAGTGTTTGATTGGTATGGGATACATGTTCATATAATCTTTTTTAGAATACTCCTGTAGGTAGAAAGTCATTGACAAGGGCATAACTAAAGAAGATCTAGCTTGCTTTCTCCTCTATCTCAGTGGAGGCCACTTGGAGAGCAAAGGGCTCTGCTCCCAGTGACCTCTCTGACATGCCAACAAGTGTGCAGTAGGCCATGGCCCAGGAAAATATGACAGAAAAGAGAAAATGTCATCCAGACAAGATAGTGGAGCTAAAGAAGTGGGAAAGGAGATGACACAAATGCCTCTTTGTCCCAAATACATTAAGGAAATACAGGATCAGAAGCGTGATGGCAACCACATCCATGGCTAACAACCACACAATGAAATAACAAAGCCCCATCTGGGGATGGAGCAATTTTCTGTCCCTCAATTCTCTAACTAATTTTTTTTTTTTAATTCCAAATACAATATCTCTTATGAAAGAAGATTCTCAGTGTAAGTACTGCATTTCATACAATTCAAGCTATTTCCCCATTCTTTACTCTGAAGCTCACTAGCAACACTGCAGAACTGAATCCGTTTTTAGACTAACATATTTTAGGAATGAACCCAGTAGTGGAGATGAAAGAAATGTAAGGAGATGTGATTACCTTCGCCACACAATGGAAAACAATAATCAGGTATTCTACTTTTCTGTACTACACTTCTCTTTGCTATTATCCCAAGAAATAATCCCCTTGGATATTCCCAGTTACCCCGGGAGTTAAAGAGAGCATGGATAATTACTCCATTTACAGGCTCAAAGGCATTGCCCAATGTCACATTCCTGGGTGAACTGAACCTAAACCTTGATTCCTATGAAACCAATTACGGAACGTTGTTAATTGTGTCAATAAATCTTGACCTTATATTCTCATCTATCAAACTGTCATTTTAAGATAAAGGTATCAAAGAGAAGATATGAATGAATAATTAAACGTCACACTCTGACTAGGCCTGTATCTAAGGATTACCACTGGTGAAAATGTAAATGGGTAGTAGGCAGGCCAATACAACTTTAGACATGTTCTCAGGGTACTAAGTACTAAGATCATGCTTTATTTTCTCTGGCAGCTATAATGCTAGACAACGTACATGCTCTAAAGTAATCATCTCTCCCTCCCTCTTCCTTACAGCAAAAAGTAACAGATGGGCCATCTCAACTAAAAATGTCAGCACTTTATTGACCAAACTTCTGCTAAATTTCTTAATAGCAATTTGTGAATTATGATTTCTCCTTTCAGGGACTAAGGGGACATAATTATTATTCAGGAAAACCTGTTTTTTACAAAAAAATTCTCCCGATTCAAATGTTATTCTATGTTTAAGACGTTTGTATTTTTCTCATTTTAAAATAGAGTCCTATATAAGAAGTATTTCCTTTTTGACTCATAATTCAGTCCTCAGACTATTAGACCATACCACCTGCTAGAGGGTGACATGCATCTCATTAAACATAGCTGCCATTATTAATGATCAAGCACAGTTCAATGAGTACAGTAAAACTTTAAACATAAGCATAAAGCAAAGCACAAAAGATAAATAAGGGCGGCAATGAAATGCAGCTTCGATAAAGCATCTGTCTGAAATATCTATACTCAGCTTCAGTCTAATACACTAGAAAATATTAACTATGGGCATTCCACATAACAAATATTTGTGCTTTAATCTCTCATTCATGCTATAAGTAAACCTAAATCTAAATCTTGAAAGACAACCAAAAAATCTTTCACAGAAATTCTATATAAATATAAATTTACAGAATTTCTTTCTTTTGTAGGATATTTAATGAATATGGTATTATCTGCATTAGCATGGTACAAGGAATATGCTAAATGTTTTAAATTACTCAACTCAAATATCCCATATGCTTTCATATTTGATTGAAACATTTCTCAAGATAATATTGTTCATAGATTAGCATTGTTTACCAAATGTGAGAAAGAGTCTAATTTATGGCATTATGCTACTATGTTTTCTTGTCTTATTAAATGATGCCATTTTCTGCCTTTTTCACCCAAATAGCATCTGCTAGCCACAAAACTAGAAACACATCTTTTAATTAAATGCTTATTTTATTTTCCCTAGGGACAACAAATTGTAGAATCACTTTCTCAAGATTTACTGTTTCCTTTCCCTTTATCTCCGGCCCCAATATACATTCGACATGTCCTCTGAAGTAACAACGTCCCATCTGGCTGAGAAGTGATGGACACGGATCCTTAATCAGGCTGTACACTCCATTCTTAGCACCCCTACACCCGAAAGATATCAACAAATTGGACGGAATTCAGAGAAGAGCAAGAAAAATGATTAAAGAGATGGAGGCATTGACTTATGAGGAAAGATGAAAGGATGAAATCTGTATAGCTTGGCAAAGCAACAACTGAGTTGGCGTATGATAACTGTCTATGAGCGTTTGAAGAATGTAAACACTGAGAGAAGAGAGGAAACTTTTCAGAATAGTCTAGGGAATAAGCCAAGCAAGAGGACAGAACTGAATAAATGAGTGGGGGGGGGACTAAGATGGGGTGTTCGCTCATCAATTGCAGTTTCTGATAAATTTACAAAGTGAAATGTAAAGAGAAAAACTGGCATCTCAGGTTTGTAGGTTACCTTCAGAGTTGACCTACACTGAGAAAAGGATAAGGGAGAGAATTGGGCTCTTCTGGTGGCTCAGACAGTGAAGAATCTGCCTGCAATGTAGGAGACTTGGGTTTGATCCCTGGGTTGGGAAGATCCCCTGGAGACGGGAATGGCAACCCACTCCAATGTTCTTGCCTGGAGAATTTCATGGACAGAGGAGCCTGGCAGGCTACAGTGCATGGAGTCGCAAAGAGTTGGACACGACTGTGCTACTGAACTGAACTGAGCAACCAACAAGGGAGGGGATTAGTATTATTTGTTTGTATGTGTACATACAATGGGTGTGCTGTTGTTTTCAGTTTACCAAGTGCTTTTGCATGCATTACCTCATCAAAATATCACAATGATCTTATGCCATTGTCAATTCATCTTAAATAAGGACATGCTAAAATTTACATACGCATAAGCATTGAAGCAAATAGGAAAAACATAAGTAAAACATCTCTAATGTTGAGTTTGTAATATCTTTGCTATCACAGCACTCTTATATTCCAGAATTTCAATATAGGTGCTAAGTTGCTTCAGTAGTGTCTCACTCTTTGTGACCCGAGGGACTGTAGCCCACCAGGCCCCTTTGTCCATTTTGTGTTGCCATGTTCTTCTTCAGGGGATCTTCTCGACTCAGGGTTCAAACCTGTGCCTCTTAGGTCTTCTGCATTGGCAGGCAGGTTCTTTACCAGTAGTGCCACCTGGGAAGTTCAGTTTGGACTGTACTCATACACAATTTAGATAAAGAATCTAAGGTGATGATATAGACAATGGTTTGTCTTCATTCTACCTGTTTTCTTGCTGTCCTCTTCTGGAGGAGATTAGCTATAAGTGCTCTCAGGGGAAATTTTTGTGGTCAGTAATCTCTCAATGCTATAGATGACCCAGTGTGAAAATGATCTCTGCTTCAGGCCTTTCTCTTGGATGATGGATTTCACTGCGGCTTCACATCCTAACTCAGCTAACTGAAGACCTTAATCACTCATTAATGCAAAGTGTTGAGATGTACTTAATATGATATCCCACTCCTTGCAAGGATATTTATTGCTTAAACAGAATCAAATTCTTAATGAGATGGAGCTCTAATGTGCTAAGAGATGTCATTTGTGTTTTGTTGCCAGGTTTCAGCTTCCTGAATCCTTTCAACCACCTACCACATGCTGTCTGCAATGGATATCTCCATGGAGAATAAACCCGATGTGAACGCTACTGTTAGTACCTAGAGGTTGGTTATAAATCCATTGATGGTTTCTAACACTGACAAATTGTTCTGGAATATGTACAAGCTATGAAGACACTTTCTGTATAGAGTCTGGCCTATATTCTCCTTTTTCCTGGTCCATCCAGTAATATCCTATTAGCCTTTTCTAAGTTCTTGCTAGTGAAAAAAAAAGGACATATTTCTTATCCATTATGAAACTCCAAAGTACCTATACTATTGACAGCTATGGGGAAGAAGTGAAAGAATTGACTTCAAAGTACATAATACAATGAAAACCAAAGATCTCCCCCACATCAGGAGAGTTGTCTTATAGAATTAAGAGTTTTTAGAAATTTTGCCCTGGAATTTGTGGACCTTTGCACAAAATGTGTGTCCTTGATATAGAACAAAAAATCCTGTTTTTAGAGAATATACAGAAATGGGGAACACTGGTCTTCACTCTAAAATCCATTAAGATTTGTCCCAAATATAAGAAAGAGGTTAGCAGGTATGGTTTTGGCATGACAGTCCTTTTGAAAAACTATCATTAAAATAGTTAAATCTACTGTATAGCCACCTCAGCCTGTTAGATGACTGCAAGTTTTTGGGTTTTGATATAATAATTCAGGGCTAGGGCCTGGTATTCCAATTTTCTAATAAGTTCCCAGGTGATATTGATGCCGCTGGTCCATGTACTACATTTGGAACTGCCAGATTCCATAGGGCATTTTCATTCTGGCTGTACAACATAGCAGTGAAAAATGGCTACAAACCGGTCATATACAGCTCAGGGAAAATTTACTTTCGATTTACATTCTCCGTCTCACAGGGCGTTAATGGAACACATTCAGGTAATCAAGCAGGCACAGGTATTTGTAGTTTTATTTACACACAATAGTTGAAACCTTTTCCTTTTAATTCAAAGCTCAATTTTTATAAATGTGTTTCTAAATCCATGCCCTTATGAAAATACTATTTTTGAAAATGGACCTGTAGAAAAATAGCCAGAAGAGTCAATTTGTCATGTCCATCCTGGCAAAGTCCTCAAATGGAGATCACTGATGCTTTCACCAAACAGGATTAACATCAAGTCAGTTTATTTGTTTCTGATGAAAGAATTTCTAGAACATAAAGTGACAACATTTAGCTTTCCTCCTTTCGCCATATAGAAAGCATCTAAAAAAATAAAAATAAAAAAAAGAAATTAAAACAAAAAACAAAAACAAGGGGCTCTGGCCTGTCTTGACCTCTGAGAGACTTTTTGCAAGGAATTTTTAAGCTTCAGTCCAAAAAGTGGTCTTCTGTACTTCTCCCTAAAGGCTAAAATACAAACCAGGATGATGCACCTATCAGTGGCTCTTTTGTGGGTGGAGGAGGGGCCGCCCAGACCCAGTGAATCACCAAGGAAACCTGAGGCCTATTTTTCTGTGAAGCTGAACTTCAAAAAAACAAGCCAAGAGATACAAAGAGAAAAGTGTGACTGCTCTGACAGCAAAAACAAGCAAATATCTCCAGAGGGGATTAGTCCCTCTGCTTCAAAGTAACCAAAACAAAGCCAGCTGAGCCAGCTTCACTGGGAACGACTCCTATCCATCAAACCAGAATGAGCTCAGGAAACAGAGCGGTTGTCGCGACTCAACAGCCTGGACGCCTATTACCAAGTAATACACTTGCACTATCAAGATGGAACTTTTCAAATTCAATTCCCTCTTATGGAATCATAGGGATGTTAGAGACTTTTCAACCCACCTCCCATTGAAAGCCACTGGCCCATCGCGTCCAACCTACTGGCCTGTCTTCCAGGTTCTGTTCTAGCAGGAGTATTCCCGGGTTCAGAAAAAACTTTGCTGAAAATATATCCTCAAATTGGGACCAAAATTTAAGTTTACTTTATGAAGAAAGTTTTAGCCTTTGGAGAACAAGTCCAATATTACTTCCATGTGGGAACTCTTCAAATAAAAGGATGGTCCTCGTACTCCCATGGCATAGCCATTTCCCCAGTTTAATCATCTCATATGGTGGTATACAGATTTTTTTTCTTTTGTAACCATCCAATACCACTTGTTTCCAATGGCTCTTTTATAGCCAAACATAAGACTGCAGATTTCATCTAATCAGTTCAGAGTTTGCGGATTTTTATCTCTCACATTCTCAGGCTATATTTCTATTAACTCCGTGTAAGATTGCTCTACTTTTTATCATAAGTTGTGCCAATAATCGATGTCTGTTTTACATAAAATGATATTAAATCATATTTCCCCAAATCTACCATAGGAGTATTAATCTAAGTGTGGGATTTCACATTTATTTCCATTGATTTTAGCTTGTTCACTTTAGCTCACTATTTCAGCTGACAGTCTTCTGAATTTTTATTTCTTTATTCAGGGTATTGTATAGCCCTCACAAATTCCAACTTTTGAAAATCTGATAAGCAAGCCCTCTATTTTGTTATCCACGTCACTGTTGAAATTACCAAATAGGCCCTCTATTTTGTTACCCAAATGACTGTTGAAAGAGGCCCAAAGCAGATATAAATGCAGATGGGTAGGGACTTCAGCATATTTCATAAATCAAACAGGTTTTCTTAAATGCTCCATCATTTCTTATTTTCAGTCTTCCATTTGCTAGCCTTAAGCAAGGCTCTTGTGTTTGGAGGAACAAACTGGACCTGAAAGAATTCTCACTTCAACTATGGTTTCTCACTCTTCTATTTCCTCCACCTAGAGATGAGATCATACCCCAAGCTCAAGATAATATTCAGGTAAGACTCAGGCCTAAGTAGCATGTGCTCTAAACCCCCTAAGTCTTAGACTACACTGTACTACTTCTCAGAACCTAGAGAATTCCACTGGACACTCAAGAAAATCAGATAAGAGAGTCAAGTGACTCACATTTTGAGAATTTAAACAATAATTGAGACCAGCTATGGCAGTAAGAAACATTCCTTATGGATGGACTTTGAGGTATGTTCCTAATAAAAATAACATAAAATACAGTTTCGAGAGTTGATTACTTAAGGGACAATGCAGTATCACAGGAAGTCAGCAGTTTAGGTTTTTGATCTCTCCACAGAGTTAGATTTTGTTGAAGGCGAAACGCTTAGCATGGTAACTAATCAGCACACTCTCTCCAAACATCCCCTGCCTTTATTTTCGGTTGCTTGTTACTTCAATTCACACCGATTTATCCTCAAAACTCAACCCACAACTTTCTCACTGCCTGACCTGAGGCATGGATAGCAATTTTCAGTGTAATCAGCCAGAGGATGTAATCAGTGCAATTAACAGATGGATTGGGAATACTACATGAAAAACCTAAATTAAAATCCCACTAAAATCACTGTACTGTATCTGTATATACCCACACTAAACAAATATTTCTTAGGATACAGTTTCTGGCAGTGACATGATAATTTTAATGTAAAAGTTTTAATGAATTTAGCCCCTATCTACATCCTCACTACTCTGATTTGGTATACTTTATTGAGCAGCTACAGTATGCCTATTTTTATTCTGGAGCAAAATTAAAGTAGGATGTGGTATCTTTCCTTAAAGAAGATTGGAGTTTTGAATAAATCAGTCTTAAAGTCATGAAAATATTCTGAAAACACTAAGAGACGGTGGTAGGCTAGAAATGCACATAAAAAGAATATTAGGTTGGGAAGAAGTTTTTTATGTTTGGCTCTACTGTAATCTGTCTGGAATTCCATGGGTCATCATTATAGTCTCTTTTAACTCCTTCCCTTCTCCTCGATTTTACTTCACATAACCTCCCAACCCCTTGCTGAACCCATCCATCTCCTGTTGCCTGGTTTATGCAGGTGCAGTTAAATGGTGTCAGGAAGGAGAGGGGAACAAAAACATATAGGCAGCCTGACTGGTTTCACTTGAATTCATTACCATAAACTTATGTAGACACTGATCACTGCCAAAATACTATTACTTTCTTAAATAAGTGAGCTTCCCCCCCAAATATATTGTTTCATATCTTTTCACTGTCCCCAAATCTCTCATTCCTTTTCCCTCCTCACTCTAAGTTGATGACCTGCCTTAAACTTTGTTAATAAGACAGACTATAAGAGGAAATTCTTTTAAATTCTCAGTAACAGATTGGAAAAATAAGATTCTGTCTTTGTACCTCCTCAGTTCACTTCAGTTCAGTTCAGTCACTCAGTCGTGTCCAACTCTTTGCGACCCCCTGAATCGCAGCACACCAGGCCTCCCTGTCCATCACCAACTCCCGGAGTTCACCCAAACTCATGTGCATCGAGTCGGTGCTGCCATCCAGCCATCCTTCCAGCCATCTCATCCTCTATCGTCCCCTTCTCCTCCTGCCCCCAATCCCTCCCAGCATCAGAGTCTTTTCCAATGAGTCAACTCTTCGCATGAGGTGGCCAAAGTACTGGAGTTTCAGCTTCAGCATCATTCCTTCCAAAGAACACCCAGGACTGATCTCCTTTGGGATGGACTGGTTGGATCTCCTTGCAGTCCAAGGGACTTTCAAAAGTCTTCTCCAGCACCACAGTTAATTCAGCATAAAAACATTCCTTCTCTAGAAGAGGGAACACTGCTCTATCTGGATACTGAGTTCCACCCTCATATAATTTCTCAAGGTCTTTACCCCTTTATTTATTTTTTCTCAACTTCTTAATAAATCTTTCCTTCACCACAAGATTACCCTCATATTCAAACATTCTGAGGATCTCTCATCTTTAAAGAGAAGAAAGGAAGAATGAAAGAAGAAAGGAAAGGAAAAAAAGGAAGGAAGGAGAGGAGGAAGGAAAAAGGAAGAAAGGAAGGGTGTTCTAATCTACCACCTTCAGGGCTTCTTCACTGTTTCTAATTTCCTTCATAATCTCACTTTCTCATCCTTTTTTCACCATTTTGCCCACTGTACTCTGGTTTTGAGGGCTTCCCTGGTGACTTAGATGGTAAAGAATCTGACCACAATGTGGGAGACCTGGGTTCAATCCCTGGGTTGGGAAGATCCCCTGGAATAGGAAATGGCAACCCACCCCAGTACGCTTGCCTGGAGAATTCTGTGGACAGAGGAGCCTGGCAGGCTGCAGTCCATGGGGTTGCAGAGAGTCAGACACGACTGAGTGACACATACTTTCACTTTCAGTCTGGTTTTGAACTTTACACTCCAACAAAATGGTTTTTCACTAACTTACATGTTCCATATTCCAAGAATGTGTTCTTATTCTGTCATAGGCAGAATTCCATGCCATAGACCACACTTTCTCTTCATCAAACACTTTGCTCAACTCCCATGATACTACTTGCCTCCTGGTTTCTTTCCAGCCCATCATTCACTTCTTCTCTGGCTCCCCTGCTGACTTCTCCTCCATCAGACTTAAAAATATGATAGTATTTCAGTATTCCTTCCAAGCCCATTTTTCTTTATCAACACTTTCTCCTCATTGATCTCATCCAGACTATGTCTTTAAATGTCATGTCTATGCTAAATATTCCCACAATATATCTCTTCAGATTTATCCTGTGAGCTCTGAAATGTCTATGAATGTCTATCTTTAGATTTTTACAGGATTTTCTCAGTTTTAACATGTTTACATTGAGAATCCTGATTTCTTATTCATCTCTAAAAAGCTTTAGAAAGAAATGGATATATTAAGAAAAGAGAGTAAAATCAAATGAAAAATAATATAAGTGGAGTAAGGGAGGAAAGAAAGTTGGAAGGGTTAATTGTGGTTCTAGTTAGAAAATGGGATTTTAAAAGTTTAACAGCTAATAAATGAACGTTTTTAAGTGATGACAAAGTTGAATCCATTATTAATGTGAGTATAGAGAACTGAAGAAAGCTGAGTGGAAAATTACAAGAGTCAAAGAAGCCAAAGTATTCAGAAATCAGAATGTCATGATAATCAGCCACATGGAAGTAGAAATTTCTAGGCATTCAGTGTAGGACTCTGGGACCTTGGTTTTGTTTTCAGTAAACATCTCATTCCTTTAGCCTAAAGTTATACTCTTTGTCCTGGATTCCTGGGATGGATAATTGGTCTGAAAAATTATCAGCATTCAGATTTAGGGAAGGTCAGTTCAGTTCAGTCTCTGAGTCCTGTCCAGATCTTTGTGACCCATTGGACTGCAGCACACCAGGTATCCCTGTCCATCATCAACTCCTGGAGCTTACTCAAATTCATGTCCATCAAGTTGGTGATGCCATCCAACCATCTCATCGTCTGTCGTCCCCTTCTCCTCCTGCCTTCAATCTTTCCCAGCATCAGGTCTTTTCCAATGAGTCAGTTCTTTGCATCAGGTGGCCAAAGCATTGGAGTTTCAGCTTCAGCATCAGTCCTTCCAATGAACACCCAGGACTGATCTCCTTTAGGATGGACTGGTTGGATCTCCTTGTAGTCCAAGGGACTCTCAAGAGTCTTCTCCAACACCAAAGTTCAAAAGCATCAATTCTTTGGCTCTCAGTTTCTTTATAGTTCAGCTCTCACATCCATACATGACTACTGGAAAAACCATAGCTTTGACTGAATGGACCTTTGTTGGCAAAGTGATGTCTCTGCTTTTTAATATGCTGTTTAGGTCGGTCATAGCTTTTCTTCCAAGGAGCAAGCATCTTTTACTTTCATGGCTGCAGTCACCATATGCAGTGATTCTGGAGCCTCAAAAAATAAAGTCTCTCACTGTTTACATTGTTTCCCCATCTATTTGCCATGAAGTGATGGGATCAGATGCCATGATCTTCGTTTTCAGAATGTTGAGTTTTAAACCAACTTTTTCACTCTCCTCTTGCACTTTCATCAAGAGGCTTTTTAATTCTTCTTTGCTTTCTGCCATAAGGGTGGTGTCATCTGAATATCTGAGGTTATTGATATTTCTCCCAGCAATCTCAATTTCAGCTTGTGCTTCATCTAGCCTGGCATTTCGCATGATGTATTCTGCATATAAGTTGAACAAACAGGGTGACAACATACAGCCTTGACATACTCCTTTTCTGTTTGGAACCAGTCTGTTGTCCCATGTCCAGTTCTAACTGTTGCTTCCTGACCTGCATATAGGTTTCTCAAGAGGCAAGTCAGGTGGTCTGGTATTCCCATCTCTTTCAGAATTTTCCAGTTTATTGTGATCCACATAGTCAAAGGCTTTGGGGTAGTCAATAAAGCAAAAGTAGATGTTTTTCTAGAACTTTTTTGCTTTTTTGATGATCCAGTGGATATTGGCAATTTGATCTCTGGTTCCTCTGCCTTTTTTAAATCCAGTTTGAACATCTGGAAGTTCATGGTTCACATACTGTTGAAGCCTGGCTTGGAGAATTTTGAGCATTATTTTGTTAGCGTGTGAGATGAGTGAAACTGTGTGGAAGTTTGAGCATTCTTTGGCATTGCCTTTCTTTGGGATTGGAATGAAAACTAACCTTTTCCAGTCCTGTGGCCATTGTTGAATTTTCCAAATTTGCTGGCATTTTGAGTGCAGCACTTTCACAGCATCATCTTTTAGGATTTGAAATAGTTCAACTGGAATTCCGTCACCTCCAGTAGCATTGTTCCTAGTGATACTTCCTAAGGTGCACTTGACCTTGTGTTCCAGGATGTCTGGCTCTAGGTGAGTCACACCATTGTGGTTATCTGGGTCATGAAGGTCTTTTTTGTGTAGTTGTATGTACTCCTGCCACCTCTTCTTAATATTTTCTGCTTCTGTTAGGTCCATACTATTTCTGTCCTTCATTGTGCCTGTCTTCATGTGAAATATTCCCATGGTATCTCTAATTTTCTTGAAGATATCTCTAGCCTTTCCTATTTTATTATTTTCCTCTATTTCTTTGAATTGATCACTGAGGAAGGCTTTCTTACCTCTCCTTGCTATTCTTTAGAATTTTGCATTCAAATGGGTATATCTTTTCTTTTCTCCTTTGCCTTTAGCGTCGCTTCTTTTCTCAGCTATTTGTAAGGGTTCCTCAGACAATCATTTTGCATTTTTTCATTTCTTTTTCTTGGGGATGGTCTTGATCCCTGCCTCCTGTAAAGTGTCATGAACCTCCATCCATAGTTCTTCAGTCACTCTGTTTGTCACTTTCACTGTATAATCATAAGGGATTTGATTTAGGTCATACTTGAATGGTCTCTTGAGAAACCTATATGCAGGTCAGGAAGCAACAGTTAGAACTGGACATGGAACAACAGACTGGTTCCAAATAGGAAAAGGAGTACGTCAAGGCTGTATATTGTCACCCTGCTTATTTAACTTCTATGCAGAGTACATCATGAGAAACGCTGGGCTGGGAGAAGCACAAGCTGGAATCAAGTTTGCCAGGAGAAATATCAATAACCTCAGATATGCAGATGACACCACCCTTATGGCAGAAAGTGAAGAGGAACTAAAAGGCTTCTTGATGAAAGTGAAAGAGGAGAGTAAAAAAGTTGGCTTAAAGCTCAACATTCAGAAAACGAAGATCATGGCATCTGGTCCCATCACTTCATGGGAAATGGATGGTGAAACAGTGTCAGACTTTATTTTGGGGGGCTCCAAAATCACTGCAGAAGGTGATTGCAGCCATGAAATTAAAGGATGCTTACTCCTTGGAAGGAAAGTTATGACCAACCTAGATAGCATATTCAAAAGCAGAGACATTACTTTGCCAGCAAAGGTCCATCTAGTCAAGGCTATGGTTTTTCCAGTGGTCATGTATGGATGTGAGAGTTGGACTGTGAAGAAAGCTGAGTGCCGAAGAATACATGCTTTTGAACTTTGGTGTTGGAGAAGACTCTTGAGAGTCCCTTGGACTGCAAGGAGATCCAACCAGTCCATTCTGAAGGAGATTAGTCCTGGGTGTTCATTGGAAGGGCTGATGTTGAAGCTAAAACTCCAATACTTTGGGTACCTCATGCGAAGAGTTGACTTATTGGAAAAGACCCTGATGCTGGGATGGATTCGGGGCAGGAGGAGAAGGGGATGACAGAGGATGAGATGGCTGGATGGCATCACCAACTTGATGGACATGAGTTTGAGTAACGTCTGGGAGTTGGTGAGGGACAGGGAGACCTGGCATGCTGCGATTCATGGGATCACAAAGAGTCAGACATGACTGAGTGACTGAACTGACTGACTGACTGAATGGTCTAGTGGTTATCCCTACTTTCTTCAATTTAAGTCTGAATTTGGCAATAAGGAGTTTATGATCTTAGCTACAGTCAGCTCCCGGTCTTGTTTTTGCTGACTGTATAGAGCTTCTCCATCTTTGGCCGCAAAGAATATAATCAATCTGATTTCAGTATTGACCATCTGGTTATGTCCACGTATACAGTCTTTTTTTGTGTGTTGTTGGAAGAGGATGTTTGCTATGACCAGTAAGTTTTCTTGTCAAAACTCTGTCCTGCAAAGCAATCCTTTCTTCTGCTTCATTTTGTACTCCAAGGCCAAATTTGCCTGTTACTCTAGCTATCTCTTGACTTCCTACTTTTGCATTCCAGTCCCCTATAATGAAAAGGACATCTTTTTGGGGTGTTAGTTCTAGAAGGTCTCGTAGGCCTTCATAGAACTATTCAACTTCAGCTTCTTCAGCTTTACTGGTTCAGGCATAGACTTGGATTACTGTGATAGTGAATGATTTGCCTTATAAATAAACAGAGATCATTCTATCATTTTTGAGACTGCACCCAAGTACTGCATTTTGGACTCTTTTGTTAACTATGAGGGCTACTCCATTTCTTCTAAGGAATTCTTGCCCACAGTAGTAGATATAATGGTTATCTGAATTAAATTAGCCTACTACAGTCCATTTTAGTTCACTGATTCCTAAAATGTCAGTGTTCACTCTTGCCATCTCCTGTTTGACCACTTTCAATTTATCTTGATTCTTGGACCTATGCCATATTACTCTTTACAACATCAGACTCTACTTCCATCACCAGTCACATCCATAACTGAGCATTGTTTTCATCTAGGCTCCGTCTCTTCATTCTTTCTGGAATGGAGTTGTTTCTTCACTCTTCTCCAGTAATATATTGGGCACCTTCTGATCTGGGGATTTCATCTTTCAGTGTCCTATCTTTTTGCATTTTCATACTGTTCTTGGGGTTCTCAAAGCAAGAATACTGAAGTGGTTTGCCATTCCCTTCTCCAGTGGGCCATGTTTTGTCAGAACTCTGCACCATGACCCATCCATCTTGGGTGGCCCTATATGGCATGGCTCGTAGTTCCATTGAGTTAGACAGGCTGTGGTCCATGTGATCAGTTTGATTAGTTTTCTGTGACTGTGGTTTTCATTCTGTCTGCCCTCTGGTGGATAAGGATAAGAGAATTATGGAAGCTTACTGATGGGAGAGACTGACTGAAGGGGAAACTTGGAAAGTGAAAGTGAAGTCACTCAGTCCTGTCTGACTCTTTGCGACCCCATGGACTGTAGCCTACCAGTCTCCTCAGTCCATGGAATTTTTCCAGCAAGAGTACTGGAGTGGGTTGCCATTTCCTTCTCCAGGAGATCTTCCCAACCCAGGGATCAAACCCTGGTCTCCTGCATTGCATGCAGAGGCTTTACTGTCTGAGCCACCAGGGAAGCCCAATCCAGATCCAGGGAAGAGCAGTAATTAATGTCTGTTCCACATGCCTGAGGGAAAAAAACTGGTAATAATTAATCTTTAGTCCATACATCTGGTCCATTGTAAAATGGCCAGGGGGCATGAAAAAGGATGGTGACTTAATCCAAAGATCAAGAGAAGCCATAAAGATGTTAAGTTATGCATCTTGACTTTTAAACTGATTGGTTAAAAATGACATACCTGAAAGACAGAAGCCAACCCAAAATGTACAGATTAATACTGGTAAAAATATAAAACTGCTGTAATCCCTGCCTTTTTGGGGGCTCTCTACCCCCCTCAGTGTTGCTGGTGAGAGCATTGTAGTTTCCTTCCCTTTAATAAATACTATTTGTTTGCTTCAGTGAGTATTTGCATGTTCATGAAGCTCAGTCTTTGGCTCTGCAAACAAGAACTCGGAGTCCCATTTCAGAACCTGAAATCACACAGATTGATGACACGTTTTGGGTGGAACAATGTAAAGGAAATAAATTGGAAGGGTACAGACCATGAATGGTAGAAAATAGATGGTATGAGAAACAATTTTTAAAAAGAAGATTGCTTTTATTATATCAGAAAATATTGGCTGATAATAATCTATGGTGATCACAGATAATATGAATTCCCTGGCAAAACATCATTCTCCACTTTTTGAAGGGTTTCCCAGGGAAGCAGTACCCTTGGGAGTGAGTCAGCATTCAACTAAGTTAAGTGGTGGAGGGAAGGAGTTGAAAATTTTGAGAGTTAAATTATCATTGGTTAGACATTCCAGAATACATAGAAGGAAAAGCTGAGGGTTATAGAAAGATAGCTTAGGTGAGAGAAATTAGATCATTAAAATAGGAATGAAAGTGTTTGGGAGACAGCAAATGACTAAAGACCTGACATAAAGACTTTAATCAGTGATTAAAGATGGCAAGGATATGAAACAAAGTGATTGAATTTACTTAAAGTTTACAAATGGAACTTCAAGGTTATTGTCTTCTCTGATGTAGGTACAAAATTTTCCAATGGCTTTGCAACTGTGATGCTCAAAATTAATCAATGAAAACCACTTTGCAAAATTTTTCTTGTTGGACTTTACAAAAGATTTTAAGCAAGAAACACATGGTGTAGATAAATGTAGTAGATTTCATTATTAGCTCATTTTTCTTAGTGGACAAGTTGTCTCACATGATATCTGCAGTAAAATAGATTCGTGAGAACTATAGATGGAAAAGATACATAGGATGTGTTTTACTCTATCCATTATTTGTCATCTGGACTATCATTCAAGCTGGTTAACTAAATTCACATGGTTATTCTAAGATATCCTCATTCCTATTTCCAATTATCTCCTTTTAAATAATCAGTATAAAAATACAAATGAGCATTTACGAGTGCAGTTGATTTGGAAAATATGAAATATACTTTCAGCTGAAAAATAAAAAATTTTTAGAATTTGTTCTGCAATGTAATTTTTCTGAAGATTAAGTTGAGTTAATGTTTCTAATATATCCAGTGAGTTAATTATCTCTGCTGCTGCTGCTAAGTCGCTTCAGTCATGTTTGACTCTGTGCGACCCCAGAGACAGAAGCCCACCAGGCTCCTCTGTCCCTGGGATTCTCCAGGCAAGAACATTGGAGTGGGTTGCCATTTCCTTCTCCAATGCATGAAAGTGAAAAGTGAAAGTGAAGTCGCTCATTCGTGCCTGACTCATAGTGACCCTATGGACCACAGCTCACCAGGCTCCTCCATCCATGGGATTTTCCAGGCAAGAGCACTGGAGTGGGTTGCCATTGCCTTCTCTGTTAATTATCTCTAGGATGGGATAAAACAGATAAACATATAATAGAGAGTTGGCTTCTGAGATATCTTCCTGAATGTCAGTACTTAAAATTCTTTTACCATCTCACAGTCCTAAACAAAGAGACTAAATGGTCTCTAGATTTAGCTCTGTAGCATCTAAATCTACATTAACTTGATTCCATGGTTCTTTTCTCAATGCCATATGACACTCTGCTCTCCAAGATCTTTAGAAGATTGAGCTGTCTTTGAATGGTTAGCTTCCTTTAATATGCCCCAACACCATAAATTTGTTTTGCTTGTTTTTGTACATTGTGTAATGAAATCATAAGGGTTTCATGTACATTGTTGAGTATTTATAATTATGCTCAGAAATATAAATTTAGAAATGTAAGAATATTCTAGCCAAATTTTACAAGGAAAAATGCCAAAAAAATGCCCATTTTTATTTCTTTCAATAAAAATTTTTTTCAGTTGAAAACTGATAACAGTATGATAGAAGAACAAGCATATTATATTCATTAGGCTACAGGCTAGGCTGTTGTGACAAATAAAAAAGTACAGTGATGTACAGGACAGAGAAACTTCTCTTTCATATAAAAGCCAAGGTAGATGTCTTAGGTATGTTCTGGTAGTTGGATTTGTTATGTTTTTGTATGATTTGGGTTTGAGGGTGCTGGGTATTTTCAGTCTGCCATTTTCAATATGTGGCTTCCATTTCATGATCCTGGCTTCCCTGGTGGCTCAGAGGTTAAAGTGTCTGCCTCCAATGCAGGAGACCCGGGTTCGATCCCTGGGTCGGTAAGATCCCCTGGGGAAGGAAATGGTAACCCACTCCAGTATTCTTGCCTGGAGAATCCCATGGACGGAGAAGCCTGGTAGGCTACAGTCCACAGGGTCGCAAAGAGTCAGACACGACTGAGTGACTTCACTTTCACTTTCATTTCATGATCCAAGATGCTTTAGGTTGCATCATTATGAATATATTTCTGCCAGAAGAAATGAGGAAGGACATAGCTCTTGCTCCTAAGGAAAGAGCCCCAAACTTGAACATAACCATTCCTGCTCACTTTCTGTTAACTAGGACTTAGTTACTAGATCATACCTTTCTGCATGGGCAGCTTGTGAATATATTCTTTATCTAGGTAGCTGTGTGCCCAGGGAAAAGTTCTATTATTTCAAAAGAAGGGAAAAGAACAGATATTGAAAAACAACTAACAGTTAATGCCACATACACAAAATTTCATTCTAAAAAAAAATAGCTGGATTTATCCTAGGTATCTTACAAAAACTATGTATAGCTAATACAGTTAGTACAATTGATGATTATGTGAGTATTTTAGGCTTCCCTCATAGCCCAGATGGTAAAGAATCTGTCTGCAATGCAGGAGACCTGGGTTCAGTCCCTGGGTTGGGAAGATCCCCTGAAGAAGGAAACGGCAGCCCACTCCAGATTCTTGCCTGGAGAAGCCCATGGATAGAGGAGCCTGGTGGGCTACAGTCAATGGGGTCATGAAGAGTCAGATATGACTTAGCAACTAAACCACCACAACCATACATTTAAAAAATCATTTGTTGTTCATCTTCAATTCACACTGGGCTCCCCCGGTGGCTCAGATGGTAAAGTGCCTGCCTGTAATGCAGTGAGTATTTTATATGTTGTTTTAATGTCTATCACTTTCACCAGATTCTAAATTCCAAAGAGTAGGGGATCATGTCTATCTTGTTAACCGTTTTGTAATTCCCTCGTAGCTCAGTTGGTAAAGACTCTGCCCACAATGCAGGAGGCCCACGTTTGATTCCTGGGTCAGGAAGACCCCCTGGAGAAGGAAATGGCAATGCACTCCAGTACTCTTGCTTGGAGAAATCCCATGGACAGAGGAGCCTGGCTGGCTACAGTCCATGGGGTTGCAAGTTTCAGGCATGACTTAGTGACTAAACCACTGGTGGCTCAGATGGTAAAGCATCTGCGTGCAATGCAGGAGACCTGGGTTCAATCCCTGGGTCGGGAAGATCCCCTGGAGAAGAAAATGGCAACCCACTCCAGTACTCATGCCTGGAAAATTCCATGGATGGAGAAGCCTGGTGGGCTACAGTCCATGGGGTCGCAAAGAGTCAGACACGACTGAACGACTTCACTTCACTTCACTTCATCACAAATAATTATCTGTTCAATAAATAACTATGTGAAGGACTCCTCATTGAGCAGTGTTAACCCCTAGCTTCTTTACTAGGATCCATGGGCTCCCAAAGTTGGTGGTTATGAAAAGAAGTCAAAATGGTGGTTAGTATAATATTATAAGCCAAGTTTTTATCCACCATGATCTACAGTTGATCAAGAGTTCTAGGACCAAAGTGTGCTCAGAGGAAAGCCAGATTCAGTCTGGTCATAAGGAAGCTTGTGATTTAGTCTGTGCCTCATATGTGAAGCTGGTTCCTGTGTCCTAT
Organism: Bos indicus; assembly: GCF_029378745.1. Lineage (NCBI taxonomy): Eukaryota > Metazoa > Chordata > Mammalia > Artiodactyla > Bovidae > Bos > Bos indicus. Next base: position 62,095,589 of record NC_091760.1, read on the forward strand.
TTCTACCACATACTTGTTTCTACTAATTTCAGATTCCTTTTTTAACTGAACGTTCCCATTTGCTTATGAATCCACTCCTGAGAATGAAAATATCTCTGTGTGCATTTATAAGCCATAATGTTTTATGAGGATAAGTTTCCTTCAAAGCAGAAAATAAACCAAAAACGTGCACATTGTGTTTTGCTTTTTTTTAAAGTGTTTTAAGACAGTCAAGCACTTAAGCTTAGAGTGAGTAGCATAAATGGGGTTATCTTTTATAACAATTTTGTCATGATTTTGCAAGACATATATTGTGTCCACTGCATGGGTGAGGAGAACCATATGAGAATGCTACCTAGTGTATTCACTTCCATTACTTCTAGTCCAGGAGTCTCTGGTTTACCTTAGAAATCATCCTTGTATGTCATTCAGACAGAGGTGGAAGCACTGATGAATGGGAGAAAGAGACAGAGACAGAGAATGCAAGGATAATTGTCTTGCTACATACCATTGACTAGAGTCAGACCAGCCCATTTATATACAGTGACACCGGATCTATTCATCAGCCATTTCAGTGCTATGTGATATAGAGAGGTGAAACAACAGCACTGGAAAAAGCTTCGATCAGGCAGTGACTCAGCCACTGTTTTTTGTTGTTTTTGATCTAGAAATTTTCCTTTTCTGCTTCAATATCTATCTGAATGCATTTCCTCTTCCCTAGCATACATTTGGTCTCCTCTCTGAGAGCCCAGGTAAGATGGCGGAAGCGCTGCTTCCACAGCCGCAGCTGGCTGTGGTTTCTGGACCCATAATCATGCCAATCAGTGCTTCCTACACAAAACTTTTTCAGTAACCCCAAAGCCAAAGGCCCAGTTGATGCCACCAGATTTCTCTTTCAACTCAAGTCTTACAATTAGGCAGCTTTGTGTTTTTTTCACACTTATGCATTATGAAGGTTATTGAGCCTTTTCACAATAGTCTCCAAGAATATGCTTCCCCAATGCAAGCCTTCCTCCTACTCAGCAAAGTTGCTAAAAAATGCAGAGATATCCAATGAAGGTCACAAGCAATGCTAGTCATTAAGGCAACAGGCAACAGTTTATCTTCCTACAGCTTTTTACTGGAAGAAAGCACAGCATAGAAACCTCCATGGAGCTTCATGCCCTCCTTTGCCTTTATAGCCTGGTTCCTCATCTTGATACACAAAGAATCTAAGCATTTTGCTTTCTTTGGCTGTGCCTTCAGAGAAATTGTGTGATCAAATCCACCCATTACAAGACACAAATTCCACCCATCTTATGTGGTTAAAAAAAAATAAGTGGTCATTTCTGTTGCAACTGTAAAAATAGAGATTTTATTGTACCTCCTTATATTGACAGCTATACAAGATGTGTATGGACACTTTAGACAAAAGTAAAAGCTATGATCATCTTTTTTTCTCCATACAAAGCAGTTCTCAAAAGCACCAGCAGTCAAAGTGAAAATAAAAACTCAAAATTAAACATAAACTTATGAATCTCTCATTCATGATGGAAGAATGATGTTTCAGGATTTAACACAGAAAGTATTATTGCATCCACATTTCTGCTCAGTGCGGGTGAGTCAGAAGAAATAAGGATTTGTGTTTCTGTTGTACTCCAATTAAGAAATGAAGGTTTTAGGTGTCAAGGTAGAAACATAGATAAAAAAGCAAGACAAAGATTGCCAGGCATCTTTAGGGAAACGTAAGGAAAAACAAGGTATTCCTCGGATGTTAGGTAATATAGACAATCAACATTTTGCAGAATATTGGAGAGTGCAAGTATCTGTAAGAATCAACAGAAAACAACTCCACTTAACGTAAACTTTTAGCATTTGAAGACAGTTCTGACTAGGCTGATACATGCTATTATGGACTCAGAGATTAAATAAATTGTCTTCAAAAATCCATCTGACAGACTTGATCCTCTCAAGAGTTTAGTGAGTAGATAGAGGTAATGTAAACAGCCTCCAAGAATGTGGAAATTGGTTTACCTGCTGTGACTGAAATTAGCAAGAAGCTACACAGACTAGAAGAGATTAGTCATCTATAGAAGTGCTAATGAGAGTTAAACAATGTGAAGCTAAGCAGATTTTTAAGTACTCAAGTTTAAGTAAGATGGCTTACCAAAACAGGACTAGAAAATGAAAGGTAAAATCCAATCACATGACTTTAATCAACCCAAGAAAAAGAAGAAAATGGTTTGCATAGGTCCACAAAGGAAGCCAAGTCGCAAGGTCGTCATGCCAGTGTATCTTTGGCATCAGAGAAGTCAGAGGGTTCCTTGATGAGCAAACATGGATCGCTGGTTGGTGCATTTATGTCTAATGGAATGGAGTGAAGGTTGTACTGTTATATCTTGATGCTCTTTACCACCAATAAAATCTACCTAAATTGCATTGCATTTGTTCCATGCTCTCCTAGCAACTTTCTGATTAAAATAACTGACTCCTCATGTAGATGTTCTAATAGAGGAGGAGATGCAGTAGCAAGCTGACATGAATTTTTGTTCAGCCTGAGACTTCCATTAACTTCTCTGTGATTTAGGTTTCACCTCTAAAAAGTGGCGTTAATGACAGTGTATGTGCCTGAGAATTAAATTAATACATGTAAAGTATTTAGAGTAGTACTAGAAACACACTAGAATTCCAATTAAATGTAAATCTTATCATTATTGTTACATATTATTATGCTGACAAGAAGCTGATTTAGGACAACGTGGAAGAAATGGACAAATTCTTAGAAAAGTACAACTTTCCAAAACTGAACCAGGAAGAAATAGAAAATCTTAACAGACCCATCACAAGCACGGAAATTGAAACTGTAATCAGAAATCTTCCAGCAAACAAAAGCCCAGGTCCAGACGGCTTCACAGCTGAGTTCTACCAAAAATTTAGAGAAGAGCTAACACCTATCCTACTCAAACTCTTCCAGAAAATTGCAGAGGAAGGTAAACTTCCAAACTCATTCTATGAGGCCACCATCACCCTAATACCAAAACCTGACAAAGATCTCACAAAAAAAGAAAACTACAGGCCAATATCACTGATGAACATAGATGCAAAAATCCTTAACAAAAGTCTAGCAATCAGAATCCAACAACACATTAAAAAGATCATACACCATGACCAAGTGGGCTTTATCCCAGGGATGCAAGGATTCTTCAATATCCGCAAATCAATCAATGTAATACACCGCATTAACAAATTGAAAAATAAAAGCCATATGGTTATCTCAATAGATGCAGAGAAAGCCTTTGACAAAATTCAACATCCATTTATGATAAAAACTCTCCAGAAAGCAGGAATAGAAGGAACATACCTCAACATAATAAAAGCTATATATGACAAACCCACAGCAAACATCCTCAATGGTGAAAAATTGAAAGCATTTCCCCTAAAGTCAGGAACAAGACAAAGGTGCCCACTTTCACCATTACTATTCAACATAGTTTTGGAAGTTTTGGCCACAGCAATCAGAGCAGAAAAATAAATAAAAGGAATCCAAATTGGAAAAGAAGAAGTAAAACTCTCACTGTTTGCTGATGACACAATCCTCTACATAGAAAACCCTAAAGACTCCACCAGAAAATTACTAGAGCTAATCAATGAATATAGTAAAGATGCAGGATATAAAATCAACACACAGAAATCACTTGCATTCCTATACACTAATAATGAGAAAATATAAAGAGAAATTAAGGAAACAATTCCATTCACCATTGCAACGAAAAGAATAAAATACTTAGGAATATATCTACCTAAAGAAACTAAAGACCTATATACAGAAAACTATAAAACACTGGCAAAAGAAATCAAAGAGGACACTAATAGATGGAGAAATATACCATGTTCATGGCTTGGAAGAATCAATATAGTGAAAATGAGTATACTACTCAAAGCAATCTACAGATTCAATACAATCCCTATGAAGCTACCAATGGTATTTTTCACAGAGCTAGAACAAATAATTTCATAATTTGTATGGAAATACAAAAAACCTTGAATAGCCAAAGCAATCTTGAGAAAGAAGAATGGAACTGGAGGAATCAACCTGCCTGACTTCAAGCTCTACTACAAAGCCACGGGCATCAAGACAGTATGGTACTGGCACAAAGACAGAAATATAGATCAATGGAACAAAATAGAAAGCCCAGAGATAAATCCACACACCTATGGACACCTTATCTTTGACAAAGGAGGCAACAATATACAATGGATTAAAGACAATCTCTTTAACAAGTGGTGCTGGGAAAACTGGTCAATCACTTGTAAAAGAATGAAACTAGAACACTTTCTAACACCATACACAAAAATAAACTCAAAATGGATTAAAGATCTAAACGTAAGACCAGAAACTATAAAACTGCTAGAGGAGAACATAGGCAAAACACTCTCTGACATACATCACAGCAGGATCCTCTATGACCCACCTCCCAGAATATTGGAAATAAAAGCAAAAATAAACAAATGGGACCTAATTAAAATTAAAAGCTTCTGCACAACAAAGGAAACTCTAAGCAAGGTGAAAAGACAGCCTTCGGAATGAGAGAAAATAATAGCAAATGAAGCAACTGACAACTAACTTCAAAAATATACAAGCAACTCCTGCAGCTCAATTCTAGAAAAATAAACAACCCAATTAAAAAATGGGCCAAAGAACTAAATAGACATTTCTCCAAAGAAGACATACAGATGGCTAACAAACACATGAAAAGATGCTCAACATCACTCATTATCAGAGAAATGCAAATCAAAACCACAATGAGGTACCATTTCACGCCAGTCAGAATGGCTGCAATCCAAAAGTCTACAAGCAATAAATGCTGGAGAGGATGTGGAGAAAAGGGAACCCTCTTACACTGTTGGTGGGAATGCAAACTAGTACAGCCACTATGGAGAACAGTGTGGAGATTCCTTAAAAAACTGGAAATAGAACTGCCTTATGATCCAGCAATCCCACTGCTGGGCATACACACCAGGGAAACCAGAATTAAAAGAGACACATGTACCCCAGTGTTCATCACAGCACTGTTTATAATAGCCAGGACATGGAAGCAACCTAGATGTCCATCAGTAGATGAATGGATAAGAAAGCTGTGGTACATATACACAATGTAGTATTACTCAGCCACTAAAAAAGAATACATTTGAATCAGTTCTAATGAAGTGGATGAAACTGGAGCCTATTATACAAAGTGAAGTAAGCCAGAAAGAAAAACACCAATACAGTATACTAATGCATATATATGGAATTTAGAAAGATGGTAACGATAACCCTGTATGCAAGACAGCAAAAGAGACACAGATGTGTAGAACAGTCTTTTGGACTCTGTGGGAGAGGGAGAGGGTGGGATGATTTGGGAGAATGGCATTGAAACATGTATAATATCATATAAGAAATGACTCGCCAGTCGAGATTGGATGCAGGATACAGGATGCTTGGGGCTGGTGCACTGGGATGACCCAGAGGGATGGTACGGGGAGGGAGGCGGGAGGGGGGCTCAGGATGGGGAACATATGTACACCTGTGGTGGATTCATGTTGATGTATGGCAAAACCAATACAATATTGTAATTAGCCTCCAATTAAAATAAATAAATTTAAATTAAAAAAAAAAAAAAAAGAAAGAAGCTGATTTAGAGAGATGGGAATTGGTCTCCAAGACTTGATCATCTTTGAGTGTAATAGCAAAGATATAGAGTGCTGGGGAGCTGAAGTAGTAACCTTTGCAAGTTACTTCCACTTTGTAAAGCCTGAACCAAACTGTTTCCTTACTGCATCACTCCAAAATTGTTCATAGTTCATAGGATGCCATTTTGTTTTTTGTTTGCTTTTTTTAAAGAAAAACAGGGGAGGGAGTGAACTTTTTCTACATCCAGATTTGGAACTCATAGTATATAAGATCCTTATCCTGAATAACTTTGCATTTCTAATGAGATGGAAATAACTTGGGGGAACCACAGATTAGGAGTCAGAAAGCTTTTACTGCCCAAGGAGAAATAGTGAATATTTTTAGCTTTGGAGGTGATATAATCTTGGGTATAACTACTAAACACCAAAACTACATCATGAAAGCAGCCAGAGGAAACACATAAAGTAATGTTTCAATAAAGTTTTAGTTGGCTCATAGGCTATTGCTGCTGATCCCTACTACTGATCAAGAATCTGAAGATATATTATCAACCAATTACAATAGAGATGGGAATGACAGAACTTAATTCAGACAAGATTTGATTATCTAGCTATTTATCTATCTACCTATGTACCTCTTTATGAAGTAGAGAAATACAAATACTGACTGCATGTTTGATATTAAGGAATTATTGTTAGTTTACAAAGTGATAATGGTACTAAGGTTATATTTTAAAACATTCCTATCTTTCAGAGAAATATACTGAAATATTTTCAGATGAAATGATCTGAATACTCATTTCAAAATTATTAGAAGAGAGATGAGGTGGAAATACAGGTGAAACAAAATTACTAAGAAATTGGTAATTGTTGAAATTTGATAAATATAAATGTTCTGTCTACTTTCAAATGTTTTACATTTTTCCAAAATAATATATTTATTTCAAGTATAAAAATATATAATGCAGATTCCCTTTCTCTCTCTCTCACACACACATGCATGCACGCCCACAGATCCATACAATAAAATGCAGGTTGACAGCTCAAAGAATGGAGGCAAAAAAACAGTTTGAGGTAGAGCTACATGGATGGGATATATGACATAGAATGTATTGTGCTGACTTCAAAATTATTGCCTCAAGTTATCTAAAATTATAGTTTAACAAGAGGTGCAATGTAATGCAATTCTGCTGAAAAATGAAGATTTTGGTCATGGACCTACTAGATAGGGTAACACTTTCTAACTTTGGGCAAAGGAATTAACAGAAGATAGGAAAAATAAGCATAATTTCCCCTAGAGGGCTTCAGTGTTGGAATCCAGCCCACGCAAGGAAAACCAATAACGGAAGTTGGGTGTAAGACCTGGGATCCATTTTTAATTATAGTTTACAAAGCAGAACTCCAGGCTTTTTCACATGCTGTTTTAACACCTTGGAATGTTTTCCTTCAACTTCCAACCCTCCCCACCAATTTAAGCCTTGTTTAAATGTCACTTTGTATAGTTCTTCTGTGTATTTTTGCCACCTCTTTTTAATATCTTCTGCTTCTGTTAGATTCATACCATTTCTGTCTTTTATTGTGCCCATATTTGCATGAAATTGTTCTCTTGGTATCTCTAATTTTCTTGAAGAGCTCTCTAGTCTATCAATAATCTCAGATATGCAGATGATACCACCCTTATGGCAGAAAGCAAAGAAGAACTGAAGAGCCTCTTGATGAAAGTGAAAGAGGAGATGAAAAAGTTGGCTTAAAACTCAGCATTCAGAAAATGAAGATCGTGGCATCTGGTCCCATCACTTCATGGCAAATAGATGGAAAAACAATGGAAATAGTGAGAGACTTTATTTTTGGGGGCTCCAAAATCACTGTATATGGTGACTGCAACCATGAAATTAAAAGACACTTACTCCTTGGAAGAAAAGCTATGACTAACCTAGACAGTGTATTAAAAAGCAGAGACATCACTTTGCCAACAAAGGTCCATCCAGCCAAAGCTATTGTTTTCTAGTAGTCATGTATGGATGTGAGAGTTGACCTATAAAGAAATTGAGCACCAAAGAATTGATGCTTTTGAACTGTGGTGTTGGAGAAGACTTTTGAGAGTCTCTTGGACTGCAAGGAGATCTAACTAGTCAATCCCAAGGAAATCAGACCTGAATATTCATTGGAAAGACTGATGCTGAAGCTGAAACTCCAATACTTTGGCCACCTGATGCAAAGAACTGACTCATTGGAAAAGACCTGATGCTGGGAAAGATTGAAGGTGGGAGGAGACAGGGATGACAGAAGATGAGATGGTTGGATGGCATCACCAACTTGATGGACATGAGTTTGAGTAAGCTCCAGGAGTTGGTGATGGACAGGGAAGTCTGGCATGCTTCGGTCCATGGGTTGCAAAGAGTCAGACATGACTGAGTGACTGAACTTAACTGAAATGCCATTTTGAGGCAGGATTTTACTCCCTAATGCTCTGAATGCTTTTATTAGTCATATATGGTTGTATCATAATTTATCTGTTTACTAGCCTATTATTTCACCCCAACTATGATCAGAACCCATTTAAACAGAGACAGCATCTTCCTGGGGTCCTGAGTAGACTACATAGAGACTAATTCATTATACATCATCAAAAAATGTTTTGAATGACTCCATGCTTATTAATAGAAGAGAAGCAGTACTAGGCACTGTTGATCCTAAACAAACCCACAAGGTCACATCTAGTCCTCAGAAGGTTATATTAGACTCTTCTCTTTCTCCTTGCAAAATTATGTCTATCAATTCTTTTCCAACCATCCTTTCCATTCCCTTTGAATATCCCCTTGGAGAGAGAGAGAAAGAAAGAGAGGAAGAGAGGGAAAGTTTGAGTGTGTGTGTGTGTGTGTGTGTGTGTGTGTGTGTTTGAATAGAGCACTTTTAGATCACAGTTGAGTATATTTAGCTAGTTGAGGATATTTCTCTTGCTTTCACTGAATTCTGATCTTTAGAGGGTGGGGGCTATGCTTAGCACAGTATCTTACGTGGTATCAATTCTCAATAAATTTGTTTGAGTAAATGAATGCATGAATGAGTTGGATTGTTTTATCCATACAGCTCAAACTTCAAATTGATGTCAAGTTTCCTAGTAAACCTTTTAATCAATTTTTCAAATCTATTTTCTAGAACCTGCCTGGCCTGAAAAAAATTCCCTTAGGAGGTTTCTCTCCATTTTTAAGACATTTTCAATCTATCTGCCTGTTGGTAGTTAATTCCTTCCTCTCCTGCTATCTCAATAATAATAAAATAATTCCAATGTCTCTTTCCAAATTGCTCACATTTCCCAGCTTTCTGCTTTTCTAGTAACTACTACTTTCCAAATTCCTCATCTCTGCTTTTGCCCCCTGAGCATACCTCTATATTTGTCACCTTGGCCTTAGATACAGCTAGTCCACCATAATCCAGTAAATATTTTATGTTCCTAAAATCAAATGTGCTTTATTATTATACTCACCAAAAGCAGACTTGCAAGAACAAATTCATTTGAAAGATGAATGCTTTTATTTTCCCAGTGCTGAAGAAAGTGCTTTTTGTTTGTTTTTACTTTTCTTTCCAGCACCTCCATTCCCATAATCTTCCTTTTCCTTATTTTTATGATCCAGGGTTTCTGTGAGATTTCTGTGTTGAGTTTACTTATTTGGAAGTCTTTTCAAATAGTTTGCTGCTTTTCAATTTTAAATTCCTGCTTTTTTAATGCTGAAGAAGGAAAATCCTAGTATCTGGAGTTCAACTTTCTAGTTTTTATAGCCTAAGGATGACATTTTTGTTGTTGAATTAAAAAAAGGGGGAAGGGGAGAGAAAAAAAAAAAAAGGAAGCAAGCAGTTGATAGAGTCCACTGCACAGAGTCATAATGGCCAGTAAATTACCTGATACCCAGACATTAAATTACCAATGAGTTATACTGCCAGTTATTTATCCCCAATCTGTTCTGTCATAGTACACAGCAGTATGTGTTGGGTCCAAACTACTGTGTAATAAAATTTAGAGCCTCCAAGACACTCCTGCATGGTTATACAAATATGAGCTGTGCAAAAGCTTTGGTGGGAAGAATGTGACTTCTGAGATTAAACAAAGCTGAGATGCAACCACCATTAAAATCAATAATAGAGCATCAGCAGGGCTCATTTTAGACTTGAAGAGAGGCTGCTATAGTATAATGTTTAGAAGCCAGGCTGCCTGGGTTGAAAAGCCAGATCTGCCACTTAATAGACATGAATTCATTACTGACAAGACTGACTCTCAGTTTCCTCACCTATGAGATGGGGGTAATGATAGTATGTATCTCATGAAGTTATTGTGAAGATCAGTTGAGGTAATATTAATATAAGTAAAACACTTAGCATAGTGTCTCCCAGAGTAAATGTTAATAATGTTATTCAATACTATATTGACCGATTTGTGTATTTGGATCATGTACAGAGGAGGTCAGGTAGCATTGCCTAAGGATGCTTCCATATGAGCTGCTGAAGGGTGTCTGCTGCAATAAATAATAATTGTTACTTGCAGGTTTTGTGATCAAATTATTCCATCCAAGGCAAGACTCTGTATAATTTACTGTAAATCAGTTGCATGACGTTCTCTCCCTAGCCAGCTATTGTTCTCAAATTATTCTCATATTGGTTTAGAATAATCCGATTTGACCCTTACTTAACTGTTGCCAGGAAGATTAAATTCTTTGGCAGCCAAAAATGCAAGAGCTCAGACCAACAGTCCTGGACTAATCCCTATCATCCATTGCCTTAGGGCAGATCTGTACCCTACCCAAGGAACACCTAGGTAGGCACTTGGCCCGTTGCTTAAATGCTCCGTGACTAGGCTGTGAAAGGTTATCGCTCAGGAGAACAGAAGCTCAAGGCACCACTAAAGTCTCACTCCAAAACAAATCCTTGGCTAGATGAGTTTATTTCTGGTTTAACCCCCTGAAGTGTCTACAGGTTGAAGTTCTGAAAACTGTAGGTATTAAAACAAAGCTTTTTAACCACTGAAACTTAAGATAGTATATTACCAAATGTCTCTAAAGCAAACATAAAGCCACGGTAGTTCAAGGAAGATGTGGGAAATAGAGAAGCTTTTGCAAGACATGGGGAAAATAAAATGCTAGCAACTTTGCAGTTTGATACTTTAGGGCAAGCATTGGAAAAACATGCACACCTGTGAACTCTGAAGCATTCCATACTGCACATAATGTTTGATTAATCACCAAAGTGATTATACTAAGTGGCACCCACAGTAATTTAAGCAGATATATAAATGGTTTGTAATTACAGGATATTGGGCTCTATAATTCACTGCTTAGCAAAGAGGTATTTGTTGTATAATTACTGTATCTTTGAGAGATATTTGCTGTACAGTTATGGTGTGGTTTATCCTGAGCTTGCAGACTACTGGCTGTCTTTGGTTTTCTCATGCCTAAACTTAAGAATTCTTTAGTAAAGGGTAAAGCCACAGTTAGCTTGGCAGATGAAGCACTCTAAACTACTTGAGAAGGTTGAGAACGTGAAGAGATTTATAACAATATTCAAAAGGCAAATACAGTTAATGTTTGTTACACATTGAAGGGTAGCATTGGTGTAGCTAACATGGCAGGTCAGACACTATGGGTAGTTTAATTCAAGTCATGGTCTGCATGGACTCATTCTGTGGGCTCGAGAAGTGTACCTCTAAAATGGCTTGGTAGCAGGAAACCATGCCCAGTGTACAATGGAAAATACCTATATACCCCGCCCCCTCATACATATAATGGTACAGAGTTGAACTGAAATGAAAAGCTGATAGGGAAGAATGAAAAGTTTTTTGTTTTCTTTTTTTTAATCTAACTTTTTCCTATACCCTATATGTACAATGAATAGATTTATTCATGCCTGTGAAACCGGCTACTAGGTAATTGCGTCCAATTGTCTACTACCACTAATTAGAGAGCAAAAAATAAGTGTAATGTGAAAGAGAGGGAGGGAGGAGAGAGAAATAGCAAGAGGGGGTTTAAACAGAAAGATAGCTTTAGAGTATTTGATAATTTTTTTCCCCTAATAATGAATAACAGTAGCAGATCCGCATACAAATAATCCAGTTAACAGAAAGAAATAACAGCTAAGCAAGAGATCTACATCTGATGGTAAATGGAAATTTACAGATTTCTGGATTTCCATAATAATGACAGCCCTGTAGACAGAGAAAGTGTCTGTGGGTAGAAGAATGCAGGGCTCTAGAGAGCAAAAGTGGCCTAGGTCCTCTTGGGGATATTTAGTATTGTCTCTGAGAAAGATAAAGGTGATGGGCAGTCAATCTCTTATAATTGTGAGTACATATGCGATTCAGACCTGTGCTCATGCTCATGCTCAAAAGTCAGTTATTTCAAATACTTTGAGGAAATTAGGACCTCCAATTTAAATAATAATAAATATCTAGATATTAGTAGGAGAGGAATGCAGTTAACAAGAATGAATAATGTATAATGAATGCTTTCAAGCAAGAAATATAAAGCTATCTGGAAAATCTTCTCTTACATCAAGAAATTGAATTTGTCTGGTTAGGACAGGAGGTACAGTATCTGGGCATATTAAAATAATGCCACATTGGGCATTCATAATCTCAGTTAGACACATGCAAAAAATATGTAAATAAATAGAAAAGGTTGACTCTCTAATCAAGCTCTATGGACATTAATTACAAATGATCATGAATTTTGCTTTTGTTACCTAGAAGAAAAGATCAAACTACATCTGCACAGTTTTTAGTAAACAAATATCTAAAAGTGAAGTTTTTGATAAAAAGGCATGTAGAAACATGAAGGTGTTGGAGACAGTATACTTTAGAAATCTCTAGGCATGTCTTCAATGATCTTTCTGTCTCAGTCCTTGGGGAGTAGATAGCTCCCTAATATGACAGGCTGATCATGGCAAGGGATCATTGCAGACTTGGTAGAGACTCAGAATATGAACTTAAAGACATGATTCAAAAGTATCTGAACATGTATGTAGATGGAAAAATTACATATTTAGATATAGAAATTAAAAACAATATGCTAGAATGATCTTCTAAAACATCTCAATTTCAAATATCCTCTCTCACAGTTAAGTAAACCTCCCAAATTTGTGGTAATCTCCATTATTCTACCAATTCATCTACATTTTATACTTACAGCATAAAAATATTTTCAGATGACATTTCTATTTTAAATTTAAAAGCAATACCATATATATAGTGCAACTCCATAAAAAATTTTTTGAACATTTTTTAACTTCAAAAGAGACTTGCAAATGCACATTTTTAGGTTTTCCTTCTCTCTTATAGTTTCAATGTTACTCTCTTTACCCACGACTATAGCAGCTATTTCCTCTCTTTTTGTCTTTGCTTAAACATCACCCTGTCAGTGAAGTCCTCATTGACTGCCCTTAAAAAACTGCAGAACTTCCTGTGATTACCACCCCTGTCCTCTGTCCCCTCTTCCATGCTCTATTTATCACCAGTTGATACATTACACATTTTACCTACTTACTACTATTGGGCTCCCTCTGCAAAAATTCCAGTTCTATAAGTGGTTGGAATTCTTTTGCATTTTGCTCACTCTAAATCCTTAGCCTCTAGAAGACTCTGTGGTCTATAATTGGCTTCCACTGAATATTTGTTGAATAAATGCATTTACTCCCATGATTTCAATTGCAATTTTTACATAGTTTTGAAATTTGTTTCCCTAGCCTAGGACTCTTTCCTAGGTTTAAAATCCATATATTCAACAGTGTGTTTGAATTACCCAAAGCATCTCAAAGTCATCATACCTAAGACTGAACTCGGTATCTTGCCTCCCTATATCTTTGCATCACCTCCCCTGTCTCCTATGACTCTTTTTTAATTTCTCCTATAGTGAGTATCAACCATCGATCCATTCATCCATTTACCAAGTGAAAAAGTTTGAAATTATGCCATAAGTTCTTATTGCTAGATCCTCATCTGCTCTTATATCAGTCTCCTTCCTTTATTAACTTGTCTTAGTATCTTTGTTGAAGTGTATTAATCGCTTTATGGACTGTAGCCCACTAGGCTCCTCTGTCCATGGAATTCTCCAGGTAAGAAAACTGGATTGGGTTGCCATTCCTTCTCCAGGGGATCTTGCCAACCCAGGGATCAGATCCTGGTCTACTGCATTTGCAGGCAGATTCTTTACTGTCTGACACACCGGGAAAATACCCTTGTCCAAATAAACATAGTAGACTCCTAAGTGATCTTGTTTTTCATCTCCACCTCTAAATGATCTTTATTCCATCAGTTCAGTTCAGTCGCTCAGTCATGTCCGACTCTGCAACCCCATGAATCACAGCACGCCAGGCCTCCCTGTCCATCACCAACTCCCAGAGTTCACTCAGACTCACGTCCATCGAGTCAGTGATGCCATCCAGCCATCTCATCCTCTGTCGTCCCCTTCTCCTCTTGCGCCCAATCCCTCCCAGCAACAGAGTCTTTTCCAATGAGTCAACTCTTCGCTTGAGGTAGCCAAAGTGCTGGAGTTTCAGCTTTAGCATCATTCCTTCCAAAGAAATCCCAGGGCTGATCTCCTTCAGAATGGACTGGTTGGATCTCCTTGCAGTCCAAGGGACTCTCAAGAGTCTTCTCCAACACCACAGTTCAACAGCATCAATTCTTTGGCACTCAGCCTTCTTCACAGTCCAACTCTCACATCCATACATGACCACAGGAAAAACCATAGCCTTGACTAGATGAACCTTTGTTGGCAAAGTAATGTCTCTGCTTTTGAATATGCTATCTAGGTTAATCATAACTTTCCTTCCAAGGAGTAAGCGTCTTTTAATTTCATGGCTGCAGTCACCATCTGCAGTGACTTTGGAGCCCAAAAAAATAAAGTCTGACACTGTTTCCACTGTTTCCCCATCTATTTCCCATGAAGTGATGGGACCAGATGCCATGATCTTCGTTTTCTGAATGTTGAGCTTTAAGCCAACTTTTTCACTCTCCTCTTTCACTTTCATCGAGGGGCTTTTTAGTTCCTCTTCACTTTCTGCCATAAGGGTGGTGTCATCTGCATATCTGAGGTTATTGATATTTCTCCTGGCAATCTTGATTCCAGCTTGTGCTTCTTCCAGCCCAGCGTTTCTCATGATGTACTCTGCATAGAAGTTAAATAAGCCGGGTGACAATATACAGCCTTGACGTACTCCTTTTCCTATTTGGAACCAGTCTGTTGTTCCATGTCCAGTTCTAACTGTTGCTTCCTGACCTGCATACACATTTCTCAAGAGGCAGATCAGGTGGTCTGGTATTCCCATCTCCTCCCCCAAATCCAAATCTGGTCATGTTACTCTCCTTACAAACATTTAGTAGAAGTCAGTGACTACAAAATACCTAGTATAATGTGCGTGCCTGCTAAGTTGCTTCAGTTGTGTCCGACTTTGTGTGACCCTATGGACTGCAGTTCCCCAGGCTCCTTTGTCCATGGGGATTCTCCAGGAAAGAATACTGGAGTGGGCTGCCATGCTCTTCTGCCATGATCTTCCCGACCCAGGGATAGAACCCATGTCTCTTATGTCTCCTGCTTGGCAGGCAGGATCTTTACCACTAGGACCACCTGGTAGCCCACTTAGTATCATAAGGAGACCTTATTTTGATGTAGCCTTTATTCATCTCCACAGCCTAATTTTTCCATGTACTTTGAGGTAAATCTCAATGTCAGTCTCTTCCAATTTGTATGTTGCTCCATTTATCTATGTTTTTACTCATGTTCAGCCTTCAACAAAGAAAGCTGCTCTTTAATCTGCAGGCTCCATCTTGTTTTCTTCAGATTTAACCTCTTCTATTAGTTTTATTCTTTTGCTCAGAAAGAATTCATAACTTCTTCCTTTATACTGTGTCCTGTATATACTCTGACCACTGTTGTTGCTGTTAAGTTGGTCAGTCGTGTCTGACTCTTTGTGACCCCATGGACTGCAGCACGCCATAGCACTATACATTTATTGTACTCATCTTTTACATATTTCTACTCAGTATTACTGGAACGTAAGCTCTTAGAGACAAGGACTATATATTACTCATCTTTCTAACCTCAGTGTTCCTTGTAGTAGAAGCAAGTACATTAGCTAAATAAATGAATGAATAAAGAACTATGCGTTTGGATAGAAGTGTGAAATAGAGCATGGAAGGAACTTAACAGTTTAAATTAAGTATAAAAGAGAATACAGAGTCATTGTAAGTTCATAAATAAGAAAGTGATAGAATGCAATTCCTTTTTTAGAAAACTTGAGTCAATTACCAGCATTAAAGTGCTTCAGGTGGAATGAAGACAAGGTCTAGCAATTAGGAAGTCACTGAAGGAATCTAGCAATAAGACAGGGGGAGAAAAACTCAAAACCTATTCATTTGTCTGAATTAGTTGCTACAGTTGTATCTCTCCATGTCATTACACCTAAATTGGTGAAGAGTACCTGTTTGTTTCTCCAACTCTCCCATCAGACTACAAGCTTCCAAGGTCAGGACTGTGCATTATTTGTCACCATGATGCAAATATTTGCCACAATATCTTACAAATAGCAGGTAACACAAACATTTTGCATGAGTAAGTGAAGAAGAAAAGTAACAACCCAGATGAGGGTTATGACAGTGAGAAGGAAAGAAAGGAAGACAAAGTGCAGAGTTTCAAAGGAAGATCTTTGCTGAGCTGTTGCCTTCTGGTGTTCCAGTCATGGTGTTCTAGGCAATGCTTATTCATTACACATTACCTCTTCATCTCATGAGGATGTCTTTTTTTCTTGCTCTTGATTGCTAAATCTCCACTTAAGTGCTGGCTAGTTTTGCTTTTTTTGTTTTTTGTTTTTGTTTTTTTTTGTAAATAAACATTCAATAAATCTTGACTGAACTGTATTCTAAGTGTAGGCTCTGACAGCCTAGACTTCCTACAAATCAATCTAAATTGTATCCTTAAAATGAATACTTCTTATCCACTTTCTCCACGTCCCACTAAAATGCCCCCTCAGCTCATCTCTACTCCATCTGGTTGTACCTCTTTGCTACCAGCACCCATTACCACATACTCTACCCTCACATGGCCCCAGTGCTCTTTCACTCAAGCCATGACTCAAGCCAGACTCTACCTGGTCCCTCTCTACTCAGTGTCACCTAAGAGTGTAATATCTAAGAGTGTAACTCCTTGAAAATGTGGGCCTTACATCCATGATCCTTGGATGCCCACCCAAGTGACTTTACGTAGGACTCTATTTTTCTTTGTGGTGGATTAACTGCTGTGATCTGGTGCAAAAACAAAGGCTCTGGTGTTGAATGGTGTGAGCTTTGACCATATCCTTGTCTGTGGCTGTTGTGTATTTGCTTTAAAACAGTGACAGACATCAGATCAGGCATACATATCTATGTATACATACTTATGTATAATGCATACACACAGAGTTGTTTTAAAGCAAGTTAATTAATTTTTCAGATAATATAGTTACTGGAAAGATTAAAACTGTACAGATAAAGAGAAAAATAAATATTATCTGAAATTCCACTACTCAGAGATAATCATTGTCAATGTATTAAATATATTATTCCAGACATTTTATCGAGTTCTATATAAATAGAACAATATACATGATTATGCACATGCCCATATTCCCAAATTAGATCATGTTATGTATTCAGACTTTGAAATTTATATTTTTCTTATTTAACAATGTATTATGGAATTCTTCTCATGACAAATTATAAATATATATCTAAGTTAACATTGTTAAATATTGCTTATTAAAGTGTTGTGTCAATAGTTAACCAGTCTTTCCTAGATAGCATATTAAAAAGCAGAGACATCAGTTTGCAGACAAAAGTCCATATAATCAAAGCTATGGTTTCTCCAATAGTCATGTATGGATGTGAGAGTTGGACCATAAAGAAGGCTTGTCAAAGAATTGATGCTTTTGAACTGTGGTGCTAGAGTAGGCTCTTGCAAGTCTTTTGGACAGCAAGGAGATCAAACCAGTCAATCCTAAAGGAAATCAACTCTGAATATTTATTGGAAGGACTGATGCTGAAGCTCCAATACTTTGGCCACCTGATGTGAAGAGTCGACTCATGGGAAAAAACCCTGATGCTGGGAAAGATTGAGAGTGGAAGGAGAAACAGGTGACAGAGGATGAGATGGTTGGATGGCATCACTCACTGACTCAATGGACATAAATTTGCACAAACTCCGGGAGATGGTGAAGGATAGTGAAGCCTGGCATTCTGCAGTCCACGGAGCCACCAAGAGTCAGATACAACTTTCAGACTGAAGAATGATGACAGCAACAACTTTATTACATGGTATTTAGTTCATCTCTCTCTCTCTTTTTGTTTTTCATTATAGTGTATGCTGTGATGTTCATTTCTGCACATATACCTACTGTTCAGTTCAGTTCAGTTCAGTTCAGTTGCTCAGTCTTGTCTGACTCTTCATGACCCCATGAATCACAGCACGCCAGGCCTCCCTGTCCATCACCAACTCCCGGAGTTCACTCAGACTCACGTCCATCGAGTCAGTGATGCCATCCAGCCATCTCATCCTCTATCTTCCCCTTCTCCTCCTGCCCCCAATCCCTCCCAGCATCAGAGTCTTTTCCAATGAGTCAACTCTTCGCATGAGGTGGCCAAAGTACTGGAGTTTCAGCTTCAGCATCATTCCCTCCAAAGAAATCCCAGGGCTGATCTCCTTCAGAATGGACTGATTGGATCTCCTTGCAGTCCAAAGGACTCTCAAGAGTTTTCTCCAACACCACAGTTCAAAAGCATCAATTCTTCGGTGCTCAGCCTTTACTTGTCTGATTAGATGATTTGAGCAAATTTCATGAAGTAGGACTTCTAATCCAATAATTCATAAGGTTGTTTGATTCTAAGCACCAGATTATTTAATAACTTCCTTTCCCTCCGGTTCACTGATGGCAAGAGAATATGGTCAGGTATCCCTATGGATCACTTTCTAGTACCAATGAACTGATATGGAATAATACCATTAAAAACCGGAGTTCAGTTCAGTTCAGTTGTGTCTGACTCTTTGCGACTCCATAGACTGCAGCACGCCAGGCATCCCTGTTCATCATCAACTCCCAGAGTTTACTCAAACTCATGTCCATTGAGTCAGTGATGCCATCCAACTATCTCATCCTCTGTAGTCCCCTTCTCCTCTCGCCTTCAATCTTACCCAGCATCAGGGTCCTTTCAAATGAGTCAGTTCTTTGCATCAGGTAGCCAAAGTATTGAGTTTCAGTTTCAGCATCAGTCCTACCGATCAAGATTCAGGACTGATTTCCTTTAGGATGGACTGGTTGGATCTCCTTGCAGTCCAAGGGATTACATGGATTTTTATAGTGACTAATACTGTTTATTAATATTCTTTTTTTGTTTTTGTTTCAGATTTTGGTTATATAGAATGAAGATATATTAGAGCAGTTAAAAAGTATATCCTAAAGTAATTTAATAGCCAAAGTGCTAGCTGTGTTTGTCTTTCTTAATCAAGTAAATACATTAGGACATGGGCTGTGAATATTAACAATCACAAACTTCAGGGTGATTTCTTCCAAATACCACTTTCAAACAGAAAAACTACAGACTCTGATATTGAACTTAATCAATGTTGATTGATGGTTCTTAGGGCCAGGTAGGAAGCTGCAAACTGCAGGACAATTAGGGAGCACAGAATTGGGCTTTACACGTAGCATGTACCTAACTCACGCACAAAGGAACTAATCACTGTATCTTTCCTGATGTATCTATTGCATCATAGCTCAAGCTCAAGGCTGAAGGCAATGGTAATATTTTCAATATTTTAAAAGATAATTCTAAAAAGGTGAATATAATATAAAAATAGCAAGAAGAAAGAAAAGCACCACTGAATCTTGAATTCTCAGGTACACAAATGTCAAGAATTTCACATTTCTGGTGCTCAGGGTGACTGTAATTGGGGCCCTTTGAGCGCACACAATCATTTAGAGTTAAGTGCGTATTCAGTAATATAAATTGTTACATATGGTCAAGGGGAGAAGAGTTATGGTTGCTGTGGGAAACTCTGAATTTCCTGATTTTTGTGTTGTGAAATCTCAGATATCAGGTTGCATTAGCATCATTTTCTACATTTAATAACAGATTGCTCCATTGTCACTTTTAAGAGAGAAAAGCTTCCCCCCTTTCTCCTAATATATTTAAAGTGATGAGATTTATTTTAAATTGAATTAACCAGAAAACACAGGTTCTTTATCAGATATAAGTGACAAGCAATAAGCCTGCATTCTGCTTCCAATTAAACAATTTAATTGAAATAGAATGTTCTTCAAATTTTTAAAATAGTAAATGTGTATTAACTGGGTTGACAGACATAACACCTATAAATTATCTTATTCCAAAAATATTTAAGCATATTATTAAAAAAAATATTTCACACAAATCCCTCTCCCCTTGTGGCCACCCACAGCACCAGACGCTGGAGTAAGAAGTAAGCATTGTCTGATTTCTCTGTATAAGGGAATCTACTGTGGCAGTGATTGCATTTCAAATCATCACCATTGCCTTCTTTATTCTCAAGGCAGTATTTCTACATTGAGGCAATTGGGACTTAAAAAGGTTAAGTAAATCACTCATAATCAGAGAAAAAGCTGAGAAAGAATACAGTCAGGTCTGAGGGATGCCCAAGTCTGTGCACTTTCTATTATACCCTGTGGCTCCTGGCCTGTCTTGACCTAATTCAAGTATCTGTACCCACCTAAGGACAGATAATAATAGCACTAACAATGATCATCAGCAAAATAATATGCAAAATCCTTAGTAAAATCAACAGTAGTGAACTGGACACAGATTCTGTATGCAGGAAGGTAGCAACTGTGGGGGCTTTGTACACAGACTCAGTATAGTTGGACTGAGGAAAGCACTGGTCTGTTTTGTATTGCAACAACGGATTGGCATGGATGGATATAGCTTAAATCACTGAGGGCTTACTGCGTGCCAGGCACCATTCCAATC
This sequence comes from Bos indicus, assembly GCF_029378745.1. NCBI lineage: Eukaryota > Metazoa > Chordata > Mammalia > Artiodactyla > Bovidae > Bos > Bos indicus. Next base: position 62,116,236 of record NC_091760.1, read on the forward strand.
ACTTTACAACATTAACTCATTGAATTCTCATGACAATGCTATGTGGCAATGATTACAATAATCCCAATCTTACAGATTAGAATTCTGAAGCACCGAGAGGTTAGGTAACATGCCTAAGTTAACACAGCCATTAAGTGGTAGAAACAGGACGTGAACCAGGCTGCTTGATTTCAAAGTTGTGCTTGCTCTTAACCACTATGGAAAAAGACAGGAGTGTTGTGAAGTACAGTGAGAGGGCTGCACATAGAAAGGTGTGTGTTTTTCTCTGTTGGTGCTTGGTCAGGCTTTTACACCACCCCACAGAGAAATATTGTACCATCTCAAGATGACATAAGATCTTGAAAAAATAAAAAAAAGCCATTACAAGCTAATTTTGACCCTCATTCTTACCTATAAAGGTCAATTTTTAAAATATCAGGTGCTTAAAAAACAATTAAAGCATTTACAATGTTATCTTAGTTTCTAGGATTCAGAAAAATGATTCATATATATATATATGTAAATTATACAATGTGTATAAAATTTTCATATTCTTTTCTACTATAGTTTATCATAAAATATTGAATATAGCTGCTTGTGCTATACCATAGGACCTTGCTGTTTATCTATTTTATTTATAGTAGTATATATAAATTCATAATTTATCCCTCCCCTTCCACCTTTTTCCTTTGATAATCATAAATTTAAATAAACAAATAAATAAATTTGTTTTCTATATCTATGAATCTGTATCTGTTTTGTAAATAAGCTGATTTGTGTCATATTTTAGATTCCACATGAAAGTGATATCATAGGACACATGTCTTTCTCTGACTTGCTTAACTTAGTTTGATAATCTCTAGGTCTATCCACGTTGGTACAAATAGCACTAGTCTGTTCTTTTTTACGGCTGGGTAATATTCCATTGTATAGATGTACCATATCTTCTTTAACCATTCATCTGACAATAGACACTTAGGTTTTTTGCATGTTTTGGCTATTATAAATAGTGCTGCTATGAACATTGGGGTGCATGTATCTTTTCTTTTAGAGTTTTCTACAGATATATATCCGGGAAGGGAATTGCTGGATCATATGGTAGCTCTGTTTTCAGTCTTTTTTTTTTTTTTTTTAAGGAATCTCCTACTGTTTTCCATAGAGGCTGCATTATTTTACATTTCCACCAGTAGTGTAGGAAGGTTCCCATTTCTCCATACCTTCTCCAGCTAAAATATCTACTTTTAAGTCTTTCTGTTTTAAGTGATTCCATGAGCTATTCCCAAACTCCATTTAAAGAACACTTTTAAAAAAATTGAAGTATAGTTGCTGTATAACATTACATGTTACAAGTTACAACATAGTGATTTATAATTTTTAAAGGTTATACTCCATTTATAGTTATTATAAAATATGGACTATATTCCTTGTACAGTACAATATATTGGTGTAGCTTATTTTATACCTCACAATTTGCACTTTTCACACCCCTCCACCTATATTGTCTCTGCCCCTTTCCTTTCCCCAATGGCGATCACTTGTTTTAAGACACTTATTCTCTAACAACAGCTCATCTGTTTCTCTTACATGAGCAAACCTGACTATACGTTCCCTTGTTCTGCCTTCCTAGAGACTGTGACTGTCTTATCAACATCTTAAACCAACCTACTACATGTCTTCACTGGAATAGTATATTGTGCCTCAGCCTTCTCTTCTGTAGCTTTTAATGTCCCCTTTGATTGTTAGTTTCAACAATGAGACATATACCACACAGATGTCCCTGAGTATTAGAAAAAGATAATGTCAAACTACACAAATGTCAAATCGTATTATGATCTTAGAACTAAAGAAGACTTTATTTTCCCTGTTGCATATACAAATCCATCAAATCCTGGAAAGCAGGAAGGGAGGAATAGAATTTCATTTTTTTTTTTTTTTAAATCTTAATTTTAAAAATCCTGAAGCAGCTTCAATCTCTTTTCTCCACCCTCCCCAATTTTCCAATTCATCACTTGAATTAACCTCCTAAGCACAGAAGCCATCAGATAGCTGAGGCCCTGTCTGGTCCATCGGCAGAGCCCAGCCACTCCACCCAGGCCGCGCTGAGCCAGGGGCGCAGGGCCCCAGCTGTGTGAGCTTTGATAAGCTGAGCGGAGCCTCCTGCAGACGCTGCAAAGCAATTAAAACCGCAAAAGGGCTTTTCTCCCTCCCTTTTCCTCTTTCTTCTCCCTCCAAAGTTGAATAAAAATGATTTGATATATTATTCTTTTCAGAGCTAACCACTCGAGGGAAAAAAAGAAAAGAAAGTAAAAAGAAAAAAAAAAGGGGGGAAAGTCACTCTTGAGAACTCATTATTAGCATGAATTCCCAGCACTCTAGCAATCAGTACAGATCCACACAAGAGGGAAGGCAGTGGAATAAAAGGACAGACAGAGTTTTATCTCAAGGCATGCAGGAAAGAGGGAAGCGTTCTCCTCAGGCTTGGAGCCCTGGAGGCGGTAGAGGCCGTGTTAGACCTTATGTCTTTGAAAGGCAAACCTCAGACCCTAAGAGTTAACTCAGATTTTGTGGAAGGAAGAAGCATCTATGTTCTCCATCAAGGAAAGGGGGGTGCCCTGAAGCCTGGCTGGGTGGAACCTTCACAGTGGGTCAGAGTCACAGAGGGCAAGTCAGATAACTGGGACACCCTTACGAGGAAAAGGAAAGAAGGCTCTCGAGAGTGTAGCAGGGCCTCCAGGGAAGGCTGGGAACTACTAGACAAGAATGTCAAAAACACAAACAACAAACATAAATAATAACAAAATAAAAAATAAAAATATAAGACATCAATCAAAGCACACATTTAGAAGGTACTCCATAGATATATTTTGCATGAATGAATAGCTTTCTTGCTAAAATTTGCATATAGGAAAGTTAGATTTGGGCAGTCTCCATTGTGTGAAGATGAAGCAGAAATGCCTCAGATTCCAAAACTATTAGGGGTACCATAACAATCACTAAAACCATGAGCCGTATTTGAGGAGATGAAAAATGAAGGATGAAACTCCCCTGGCCTCTGAAAGGCAACGTGGAGGACAACCTTTAGACGCTCATCTTAACTCAGGGAGCACAAATCCTGATGGGCTGCTAACAATCTGAGCCACTCAGTCAGCTAGGGACTTAGATTCATAAATAAGATATAAAAGCAAATGACAACTGTCCTGTGACAACTGTGACACATTATGACATTGTGCCATAAAAAGGAGTCTTTCCCCCCAAGCATTTCTTCTCCCCTGTCCTCAACTGCACTTTACCTCACTAATGCCGTCACTCCTCTGTACTTGAAGCAAATAAAAAATTAAAATTATATTGCTTTCTCTGATTCAGTGGAATTGTGACACTTTGTGAAATAGTGATAAGAACGTATTCCTCAAGTAGCCAGGTTTGAAGTGTGAGGGCAGCATACTCTGTGGGCCAAGCATGAGAGAGAAACAGGGCATGTGAATGGCAAATGTTACTGGGGAGGTCTGATGCAGAAGGAAGCGGAGGTATATAATCAGGGATACTTTCCCCTTATGGCAGAACAGAAGTTCTAGATGGCCAAGTTAGGGAGACATCCAGTGTCTCTTAGAGATTGCTATTCTTCCTAGCTTCTTACCACATGCATTCAACTCATCATGCTGTTTTAGTGGCCTCTGCTGCCTGAATATTTGCTATATCAGTCATTAAAGAAGCACCTGGCCTGTGTCATGGCTACAGACATGGATACAACACCATAGCTTTCTTCAGGAACTTTTCACTCAATTGACAAACTAGTTATATAAATAAGAAATTTCAATAAACCAGTAGGGTGGAAGCTCATAGGGGTGGCATCTAAACCAGACCAGAAAACAGATAGGAAGACCAAAGAGATGGAGATCTTAAAGCTGAAGATACTGGAGTGGGTTGCCATTTTCTTCTCCAGGGGATCTTCCTGACCCAGGGATTGAACCCAGGTCTCCTGCATTGCAGGCAGACGCTTTAAACTCTGAGCCACCAGGGAAGCCGAAGATAATGAAAGGAAGTCTATTTCCTACCAGGGGAGCAGAAGGAGTAAAAGCTCAATAGCATGCAGTAACACAACACAACTTCAGCCACAACTGATATGATTAGTGTAACATTTCAACAAGTACAATATATAAGACTAGAGAGGTAAGTAGGGCCAGATTACTGAGTAAAAGCTCTGCACTTGGAGATGATCTTGACTTGCACACATCACTTCCATTCATTATCCCACTGTCCTGTGCCATCTGTAGCTTAAAGAGATGCTGGGAGATGGTACAGTTAAATAGTCAGTATTCCATGATCAAGGGAAAGATGGCTATTAAGAGCATAACTGGCAGCCTATAACATATTTATCCTGACTTTAGAGAGATATTGGTGAATCTAAGCATGGAGATTTCTTAACTATATTTGAAACCCCAATAAAGTATTATAGAAATATAGAGAATGTACTATATCATAAAATGGAATCAGATAAACCAGCCAGCAGAATGAATAAGGTGCTGATGGAAATATGACCAAGATGGCAAGCTTGTGACCTAGAGGTGAGATTAAGTTCATTTAATGGAAGAAAAAATAAAAGAATCATTTTTTGTATGCTTTGTTGACTAACATTTGGTCACATATGTCTCCATCATTTCAAATTATTTTTTGCCAAATGAAACTCATTTTATCAGTGAGGGCTCCAGGCAAAGGGAATAACTTCCATAATGACCTAGACAAAAGATGGAGAGAATGGTTCTTGTCGAAGAATGAAACATTTCACTGCCTGTGCATATGGATTTTAGTGAGAAAAGACTCGAGAGTGGTAGGTAGGTTACAGATTTGACAGCTTCTCTTAGGCTACGCTCTGATTTGGGACTTGATCTGGTAATGCAGAACCAATAGACAAGGGTGAACAAGGAAGTTGCATTCTCAACATTTTTGTTGTTGAAAGATCCCCTGGCTGCAGAGCAGGAGCTGGATCGGAGGTGAGCGGGGTAAAACTGGAAGCAAGGAGACTGTGCATGATGAGGATGACGACTGAAATCAGAGAGCCATGATACACTTCTCTCCCCAGGAGGAGAAAAAGGCAGAATTACACCAAGAAGTAATTAACGGGGAAGGTAGAAAGGCAGACAGAGTTCACTGAAGAAAGCAGATATCCTATCCTGACTCAGGAGCCTGCAGAAGGAAGATTATCAGAATCCTGCGTGAAGGGAGCAGTTACGAAGGGGCGAGCCAAGGGTACTGTTTTAAAGACAGACTCTGTAGGACCATCCATCAAAAGTGGCTCAGCCGCTCAGTTTCACTGCTAACAGGTGCTGAAACCTGATCCATAAAACATTCCCAGGGTGTCATTGAATTGAAACATTGGAGGGTTTTACTCACCCTGAATAAGAAATCACTTTCAGGGATTGAATTTTAACAGATTATCTTTTTCTGCTGCTTGTCTAACACACACACATATACCCCTTTTTAAGTGTATGGTTGTATTAACTATAGGGCTTTCCTTGGGACTCAGATGGTAAAGAACCTGCCTGCAATGCGGGAAATGTGGGTTCGATCCCTGGGTTGGGAGGATCCCCTGGAGAAGGAAATGGCTACCCACTCTAGTATTTGTCCTGGAGAATTCCATAGACAGAGGAGACCGGTAGCCTAGATGAGATGGGAAAGGCAACAGACTTCTCATTGTACGTGCTGCTGTTATGATGGATTCAATCATTCATTTATACATTCATGTTCAGAATTCACAGAGTTCATTTAGGGAGGTTTAGATACTGTGATGGAAACAAAAGGAGTAGGTGCTCAAGGATCTCTTTTCAAAGCTCATAGAGCTTAAAATCATCAAATCGCAAGTAAAATTTCACTCTTTAAATCATGTGTGAAATTTCACAACAGTATTCGGTTAAGTAGTGGCCCAGCCTCTGAATCATGCCTATCATAATAGATTTCCTACCATCAGGGGGCTTATTAAGCATTGTTTAGTTCTTGAATACAGCTAGCTTCTAAATTTTATCTGGTAAACTAATTTTTGTCATTTATAATTTTTAAAAAATCCAATCTCTCTTTCATATTGTAGCAATTCAAGATTTTGAAAACTTTCTCATCCCCCCCTCTAATTTCTAGGTGAAATAATCAATGATTATTTCAACATTTCCTCATATGTCATGAATTTCAGACATCCCTCCCTTTTTACTTTTATCAACATGCATTCTACATTTGTTAATGTATCATTTAATTATACAAAGAGAAACAAATACATAAAACTGAGTCTAATACTTAAGCTGTGGTCAGAGTAACTGGAGTAGAGATATGCTTTTGCCTCTATAATTCAATAAATTTTACTTCAAGAAATTCTACTTGTGGCAGTACGGCAAATCAGACACTGTGAGAGAAATGCCCCACCCCCACTACAATACAACTACATTCCAGATAAATGACAAGGTTACCTTTGTAGATGTGAGCTAAATGTCCTGGTTGAAGTATAGAAAAAGAGCATCAGAATAAACCCAAAGAAATAGAAAAAAATAAATTTAGTAGAAAATTAATAAAACAAGAAATAATGGTAAAATAAAGACATCCAATAAAGGCAAAATACTACTAAGAAAAGACAAAAAAATAGACAAAACTTTGTCAGAAACTGCTTTAGAAAAATAGAGAAAATAGACATACAAGAATTAAAATGATAGTAACAGAAGAATGTGAAAACTTTTATGCTCTTAAATTTAAGAAAGCTGAACACATCCTACACAAATAAAACATATCAAAGCTGATTCAAGAAGAATTAGAGAGTTTCAAGAGTCCTATAGGCAATCACTAAAATATAGAGTGATCATTTAAAAATCTTTCCACAAAGGAAAGATTTAGTTTCACAGAAATTTCTATCAAACTTTCAAGAAAGAGATCATTCAAACCTATTAAATACTCATTTTCTAGTGAATTTACATAAATATTTTTTCTAGTAAATAGAAAAAAAACCACTTCTAATTTCATGTAGCTGGGATAACACTGATACCAAAAGTAAGCAAGGACTTTATTAGCAAGGAAATTATATAAACCTATTCCAATCATAACCTTAGATGCAAAACTCCTACATGCAATACTAATTAAAAAATTCAAAGTGTGTGAAAAAAATAATAAACTACAACCTAGTTGATTTCATCTCAGGTGTCAGAAAGTAATACATTATTAGAGAACCTATAAACTTAATTTAATCCACTCACAGATAAAGGATAACAAATACATAATTATCTCAAAAAATATGGTAGATGATAAAATTAAGCATTCCAAAATAAAAAATTTTAGCAAGTGAGGAATAGAAGGCAATTAACTTTTTTTCAAAAGCATCTACCCCCTTTATTCTCACTCCCACCCAAAATGCCCAGTGGGCAGCTGCATCTGAAGAACAGGAGCTTATGAGAGAACAAAGCTGGAGATACTGCTTTGTATTCCTCTGGGTAGAAGTTATTTTTGACTATATAGAAACAAATGCATTTATTCCATCATATGCCCAATTTTATACTGATTTCAACAGCAGTTAAAATCTCTACATGTTACCCATACCTGGTGCTTCTAGACTTTTCTCCCTCCAGGGTATTTATCCTAAACTTCCCCAATTCTAGAAAGCAAAAGTCAGGAAAAGACACACCTTGAGGGTACCTTCTGACCTCATCACTGCCACAAACCTCCCCTGAGACAAGGGAATACAGAGTCTGGCTACTTGCTTGAAAGAAAAAATGGAGTAATAAGAACAAACCGGGAGAAAGAACAAAAATCTCAGAAAATTGGCCACATTAATAAATGAAGTTAGGTACTTTAGGCAATGAGGAACAATTAAAAAGTTTCTATTTTGCTTTGTTTTGAACAAAGTAACAATGTTGAAGTGAAATTTGGAGAAAATTCACTTAAAGGAATGGAGGAGGTAGAAACTAGAGGTGAGGAGATAACTGTATTATGATAAACAGGTAGAATATAAATCAGCATTTTCCGATCTTTTCCTACATTCTAGGCATTTTTGTCTCTAGTTGTTCACACTTTTGCAAGCTTTTGTCAGATTATTAAAAATAATCAATACAGTCAGTTTATGCTAATTCATTCCCTGCGATGGTTGATTTTATTTTTAAAATTTTATTCATTTATTTTTGGCTGTGCTGGGTTTTCATTGCTGCACACGAGCTTCCTCTAGTTGCTAAGAGCAGAACTACTCTCCACTGGTGGCACTCAGGCTTCTCATTGTGGTGGCTTCTCTTCTTGTGGAGCACGGACTTGTGAGCTTTAGTCATTGTGATGCACAGGCATAGTTGCCTCATGGCAAGTGGAATCTTCCCAGACCAGGGGCTGAACCTGTGTCCCCTGCATTGGCAGGTGGATTCTTAACCACTGGCTCATCAAGGAAGTCCTGGGATAGTTAATTTTATATGTCAACATGACTGGCCTTTAGGTACCTGGATTAGACATTATCTCTTGTTGACTGTGAGGGTAATTCTAGATGAGTTAGCATTTGAATCAGTGAATTCAGCAGGGCAGATTACCGTTATCCTACTTGGGTTGGCACTATCCAATTCATTGAGTGCCTGAATAGAACAAAAGGCAGAAGTTTGTTTTTGCCTTACAATTTGAGCTGGGTCATCTCATCCAATCTTCTTCTACTCTCAGACGGGGATCTGAACTATTGATGGGTTCCTTTGGATACCAGGTTTTAGGACTAAACTATAGAACTGGCCTTCCTGGGTCTCCATCTTTTAGGCCACAGATCATGAGACCTTTCAGCTTCCATGATTATATGAGTTGATCCCCCATAATAAATGTTAAGTAAATAGATATGTAGACAAACAAGTATTGGTTCACTTTCTCTGCAGAACCCTGATAGGACACACTTGCCAACTCTATGAAAATACAGTTTATGTGATACTGATGAGGAAGGTACAGGCATTGCTTGGGATGGGAATGTGAGAGCTACAGGGTAGCAATGAGCAAAGAATTGAAAAGAGCATATATAAATTAGAATTTAGCAATACATCTAGAGGGGCTTCCCTAGTGGCTCAAATGGTAAAGAATCCACCTGCAATGCAGGAGACCCAGGTTAGGTCCCTGGGTTAGGAAGATCCCCTGGAGAAGGGAATGGCTACCCACTCCAGTATTCTTGCCTGGAGAATCCCATGGACAGAGGAGCCTGGTGGGCTACAGCCTATGGAGTCGCAAAGAGGTGGACACAACTGAGCGACCAACATACAAATACACAATGCATCTCGAATATCAAACTTTAACCTCTGCCTTAAAATTTTTGTTCCATTTTTCTGTAAAGTGTTTCCAATGCTAATTTTTTATGTATCAGAAACCTCCTCACCTACTACAAAATCCAAATAATCATTTTATCTTTTACCTTTTTTTTTTTTTTTTTGACAAGTGGTTGGTCTTATCGCAAAAAACAAAGTTGAAAAAAGAGAATAAAAGCAATGCTTAGTGTAACTGTCTGCAATTATTAATGTCTTTCAACTTTACATATAACAGGCTTGGAATGAAATCCCATACTGAAGGAAAACAAGACAGTTTCAAAATCCCCCATCGTTGTTGATGGCATATCTATCCTCCAGATTCCCCCAGTTCAAAATTCTATACTTGAATTCTTTTCTTTCCTATGAGCACCATATTAAATCAGCAAACTAACCCTTCTTGGTCTTTCCCACATTTCAGTGACTTGCCCATTCTCTTCATTTCCACGTTTCTTATTTCACGTTTAGAGTCCTGCACACAGTCCCCAGCTGGTTCTCCCTGGGGTCGCTCTCCATCCCACCCATGCCGACAGACAGCCAACCAGATTACATTGCTCAATTTGTTTTTCCAAAAACCAATCTATGGACTCAGATCCAAAGCTTTCTGGTTAAATGTCTCCTTTTTATCGATACAAAATCACCGCTGTCTCATTCCTCAAAAGAGTCCTTTCCTTTCACGAAACGAAATCCAATCTGCTTGGTGCTCTTCACTTGTTAACTCACACATCTGTGTCTTCTTCCTTCATAACAGCACCTTCTCTACTTTCTGCCAATATGTTTTTATCTTCCTTCAAAACCCATCTCCAGGGAGACTTTCCTGCTTCTTTTTGTGTCAGCTCTTACAATCCACATCTGTGTGTGTGTGTGTGTGTGTGTGTGTGTGTGTGTGTAAACACACAGATGCACACGTATACTATTATTCACATGTTGTATTATGATTTCCCTCTAGCTGATTCACTCAGATCTCTTCAAATCTTCACAAAATATTTGGTTAATGTTTTTATTAACAGTTTCACTAGATACAGTTTCAAAGCCGAGATGGACAGTTATCATAATAGATGGCAGACTCATGATTGAATACCATTTCAACAGGATTAGACAATGGTGAGGTTTTCAAAAGATGAAATTATGTAAACAGATGGAAGTACTGCATTTGGGAAGTGGTGGGAAGAGCACTAGTGTTGTCATTTAACAGGGTGCAAGCTTGGCATGTTTATTCACTACTGAACTTCGACTTTTTCTACTTGGAAAACAGATTGCACCATGTGGTCCCTAGCAGTCTTCCCACAGTCCCCTGGTCTTTCTTTCTTTCATTTTTTTTTATGGTAGCATAGTTAACTTACAATATTTCAGGTATACAGCAAAGTGATTCAGTTCTATATATACAAATATATAGACACACACATATATACATGTTTTTTTCCAGATACTACTCTATATAAAATAAACAAGGGTCTGCTGTATAGCACAGGGAACTATATTCAGTATTTTGTAACATAATGGGAAAGAACCTAGTGTTCTTTTCAACTCTATTCTTCTGTGTTAAAGGTGGCAGATGTGTTTTCAGTGATGGTTTTTACAGGAAAATTTTTGGCTCCCTATAGAATCGCCACTCTCATCCCTGGGATTGTGAATATATTACCTTACATGGCAAGGGGGACTTGAAAACTGTAATTAACATTACAAATGAATAGGCCTTGAAATAGGGTGATTATCCTAGATTACTGTGTTGGGTCCAAGGTAGTCACATGAACCCTTAAGAGCAGGAAATGAGGTCAGAGAGATCAGTAGCATTGTTGGCTTGAAGATGAAGAGGGCCACCTGGAGAGTGTTGTAGGAAATGGATCCTTCCACAGCCAGTGAAGCTGGAAGAAGTCCATGAGCCCCGGATGAGAACCACAGCACAGCAAATACCTTGATTCTAGCTGAGTAGGACTTGAAGCAGAGAATGTTGCCATGCTGTGCTGAATTTCTTACCTATAGGACTGTGAGATAGTAAATTTGCATAGTTTTAAGCTGCTAGGTTTGTTATAGTAGCTATGGAAAAATAATGCACTAAGAGCAGGGTAATGCGTTTCTTATTTTTCTAAACCATACTGTAACACAGAGTAATCCTAAAATGTCCAGAGGGTAACTGGATGTAAAAAACTGGAGCTCATAAGAGAAAACAAAGTTGGAGGTACTACCATAAGTCATATAGACAAATGCAATTGTTGACTCTACAAAAATGGATGCACTTACTAAAACATCTGAGTAAAGCTGGGAGAGTAGAAGCATTTATGCCTAAGTCTTTAGAATTGGCCACAATTTAGTGATGAGAAAATAAAGGAGACAAAATTAAGGAGACAGAGAAGAAATGGTCAGATATTAAGTTGATAAAAGTTCATGTATCTATACACACATGTATACACACACAGACACATGTGTATTTATATATAAACACACACATAAACACAAAACAAAGATGGTGAATTATTAGAAAGAAATTATGTCACACCAGATGCCCCCCATCAATTCATGAAGGAGGAAATGAATATGTTGAAAGTGGTGCTTATTGGAACATTGACATGGAAGTTCCACAGCAGTCTTTACAAGAAGATTCTAGGACATCTATTCAGTTCAGTTCAATCATGTCTGACCCTTTGTAACCCCATGGGCTGTAGCATGCCAGGCTTCCCTGTCCATCACCAGCTCCCACAGCTTGTTCAACATCATGTCCATTGAGTTGGTGAGGCCATCCAACCATCTCATCCTGTGTTGTGCCCTTCTTTTCCTGCCTTCAATCTTTCCCAGCCTCAGGGTCTTTTCCAACCAGTCGGTTCTTCACATCAGGTGGCCAGAGTACTGGAGCTTCAGCATCAGTCCTTCCAGTGAAAATTCAGGACTGCTTTCCTTTAGGATTCATTGGTGTGCTCTCCTTGCAGTCCAAGGGACTCTCAAGAGTCTTCTCCAACACGACAGTTCAAAAGCATCAATTCTTTGGTGCTCAGCTTTCTCTATGGTCCACCTCTCACATCCATACATGACTAATGGAACATCTATTAGAGCTATCTATTAGGACCTCTATTAGAGATAATGTAATGCTGCCTCATTGACAGCAGGGCCAGAATGATTTGAGCCAGGAGTATAATGGTGTTTGCATCTCCTTCCAGGGTACACTGTGATTTAGAACCAGGAGAGTACCTGTGACAGACGATTGTGTTCCTAACTTGGGCAATGATACACTTTGTACAGCAGAAGATTAATGAAGGAACATTCAACCTAGAACAGTAGGGAGAATAGATTTTGGAGAGCTCTTAGTACAACAAGGAGCAGGCTGTGTGCCAGGTTGAAGTAATTGAGATCCCTTCAGGAGGGGTGACAAGGCTTTGTGGTGCTGGAGAATAAAAGAAGTGACAAGCAGCCTTTCTTTCCAACTGCAGCACTTTTTCCACATAGATCATCATATTCAACCTTGTCAACTTTAAAGCAGGTACTATTTGTGCTCATTTTCCAGATACAAAAATAGAAACTCAAAAGTTGATATGGTTTAATCAAGATCCCAGAGAAGATCAGAAACAGAACTTTGGGTTTGCAGCCTTTGCATCTGCCCCTAAGACTGCAGGAGGCTAAGTGTCTGGAAAGTAGTGTAGCAGGAACCGGAATCTCTGATGGCCACGCCTATGCCCTTTTGACATCACGCCACCTTTCAAAACCACATTCTTAATAGTGCAGGGGACTCTACTCAATACTCTGTAAGGGCCTATCTGGGAAAAGAATCTGAAAGAGAGTGGATACATGCATATGTATAATTGATTCACTTTGGTGTACACCTGAAACTAACACGATATTGTAAATCAATTACACCCTAATAAAAATTAAAACAATCAAAAAACCACACTTTTAATAATATCCAAGTTCCTTAATAAGCATTCTTATATGTATTGCTCATTTTAGTCTCACAGCACACCTGTGGGGGTGAAGAGTTTTATTCCCATTATATAAATAAGGAAACGGAGGCTGAGATAATGTAACAGCCAAATAACAGAGTTAGTGAAGAAGAGTTAGCACTCTTAGAGTAGCTTTAACCTTACTACCAGGGTTGTTTTTTTTTTCCCCCACTAGATACCAGATACCTACATTCTTTGCATCTTTCTCTATTAACTGTTTCAGCCTCTCTTTCTGTCTTGGTTTAAGTACCTCAAGTTCTAGCACCCTGTGTCCATTTCCTGCTTTGCTCAGTCGGAGGCAACGCAAGTGACCCAGCCATCGCCTGGGAGGAGTACCTGAGTTCAGAAACTACTAAGCCCTCTTAGAGATGTCTTCTCTGGGACAGGAGAGGGCATTGGGGTATGACCTTCCTCACACTATTTTAAATCATACAGAACCCATGAAGCACAATGATGGTGCTTCCAGAAGACTGGCAGCTTCCGTAAAAGAGCTGGCTCAGTTAATTTGTCTGTGAAATGGTAGAACATGAACCTGTTAGATAAGGAAAATAAGAAATAACAGATGCCTTAGAGAAGAAAATGGAATAGGGAAATGGAGAGGGAACAACAACAGAAATTCAGAGGAAAATATAGGACTAGGACTGTGTCACAAGGAAATAAATTCTATGAAAACTGCTAGATAACAACAACAGTAACATCCCTTTAAAATGCAGCCGACAGAGACTGTGTTATATCTCTTTCTTTCTTCTACTTCCTCATTTCGTTTATCAGAGAATTTTCTAGCTAAATTGCAACTAAAAAGTTAAATAAGGCAACATTTATTTTTTCTACCTGACCTTAGGATATCCCTTTATAGCCAGGTTTCCACCCAATAGGTAACTATGTGCATTTATTATTTATTTTAGTTCTTTTCCTGATCTATCTTATTCCCTCCTTTAAGAATCAGATGAAATGAGAATAGGGGAGGAGGAGACCCATGGAAGGTTAGTTGGTACCTTTAGCCACTATATTAATGAGGCCAGGAGATGCCACAGCACAGCCTGGGGAACAAAATGCCTCAATAATTTCCACCACAAGGGTGGCCATTTCTAGGCTTTGAAAAATACGCTGAATCAGAGGCAACATCTAACACTCCATTGGATTTCAGTAACTTTAATTTAGGTAATGAGCAAATAATTTTATGCATTCCTCTTTGTATCTAGGCAGTGACCGGCTTTAAAACAGGAGTAATTTTTCCCTCAAATACACTTGAAGATAATTTGTTTTCCCAGACCTCTCAGAACCCCTGCAGAAAACAGGATTTTGTATCTTCTGTGGTAGGGGACTCAATTGTGAGATGGAGGCTCTCTCTACTGGACATAGTGTTAGTTGCAGGCATAAATTTTAAATGGGCTTTGAGTTGCTCATGCCTTGTGACTAGTGTTTGATTACGGCTAATGTACTGAGCACCAAGGATAATATCTAATTAACATGCACACACACTATTCGTCTCTGAAAGACTAGAATGCAACAATATATTATGAATAATTTAGCATTTATTCTCTAACTTCTTTGTACTTGTTCACTGTCACTATCTAGGATTTTTCCCTTCTTATTTCTATAACGACTTCACATTTAAGAATTGGGTTTTCACGTCATACTGACCTCAGGTCAAATGAAATTTCCATTTATGTAATTGGAAGCACGGTTTTCCTATTTACTATAAATATTAGCTTGTGCAAGTCTATTAACTTCTCAGAACCTTGGTTTCTTGACTGTGGGAAATAAAGTAACAGGCTTTCCTAGGCTTTTAAGAATTAAAGAAAATACATGTCGATATATACATAACTTTTGCTGACATGGTAGAAAAGTATTCTCTAAGCAGTTGATACATGTTAATTTCATTTTCATTCCCTAACCTCCTCATATGGGCAGGCCAATGGATTTAACTAGAAACGTGTGACTTGTAGTAACTAAAACACATTGAATTTCTCTTAATTTTGAAAATTATGCTGAAATGAACAATCTGTCTGCTATCTTTTCTGATCAGGCAGTATATTAGAGGCAAAGGCTATGAAAAGGACTGAAATAATAATACAGGGTCCTTCTCTCATCCCCGCTTACCACCCCTATCCCAGATCACATGGAGGAGAGAAAGCTCTAGTTCCTGTCTCTCTCTTGGTTCCTGCTTTGAGGCATCGCTGGTGCTGCTCATTGTAACTGCCCAATGGATGCTGATTGCACTAATCTTCAGCTGTCTGTCTTGGCCTCTACATTCCCCTTTGTGGAGTATAAAATATACTTCCCATCCAGGACAGCCTCCCATTCAGCACATACTTATTTTTCTCCTCCACATCTCTTTTTTTCCCCACTCCCTTCTCTCAGTGCTTTGAAGATGCTGTGATGGTGCTGCTCTCTCATTCTCTACCTTTCATGTTGGGAGTTCAATAGCTCCTCTATTGTTAATCCATATATTCTATTGTTAATGTTTCTCCCTTCCGGAGCACCGTATTCCTCAGCAAAGACTACTACCTCCTAATACAGAGAAATAAATATGTGAGATTCAGATTCACTTGAACCTAGAGAACACAGTTCATGCTCTTAATCTGCCTTGAACAATGAGCACCAAATACACTATATCTGTAGGAAAGAAAGAAGAAATCTCTGGATTAGTCTGTTGCTACTGGAATCCCGGAGTTTGTAAAATCTGGAGCAATCAAAAGCATGATATGCAAGTCTGACACACATTCCATTCCTAGTAGCTTTAAGTTATACCATAAACTGCACTTTAGAAAAGCACATGTAACAAGGTGCTGTAAAAACAAAACAAACCGAGAAAAATTCAATGAAAATTAAATAAAATGCAGTCTCTGTCACACATCAGAACATCTCTTCATCCATAACAGCCTTTAACAAAACAAATAGGTTTCTGCTATGGACTGAATGCTTTTACCCCTCCAAGATTCATGAAATGTTGACTCTTGAACAACAACAAAAAAACTCATGTACCATTGACTCTTGAATTGTGTGGGTTCAATTTTATGTGGATTTTTTTTTTTTGATAGTAAACTTACAGTAATAAACAGTTTGCAGTTGGTTGACTCCACGATTGCAGAATTAAGGATACAGAAGGTTAACTATAAGTTACATGCAGATTTTCAACTGGGCCAGAGGGTCAGTGCCCCTATTCCCTGCATTGTTGAAGTTTCAACTTTATTGAAATCCTAACCCCCAACGTGATGGCCTTAGGAGGTGGGGTCTTCAGGAGGTGACTAGGTCAGAGTGGCAGTCTCATGAATGCAATCAGTGCCCTTACAGAAGAGACCAGGAGAGTTCTCTTTCAACATGTAAGGACATTGCAAGAAGACTGCTGTATGAACCAGGAGCTGAGCTCTCACCAGATAATGAATTTTCCAACGCCTTGATCTTGGACTTCCCAGCCTCCAGAACTATGATCAATAAGTACATGGTGTTAAAGCCACCTAGCCTATAATATTCTGTTATAGCAGCCTGAATGGACTAAGTTTCTTTTCCTAGAGCTTTAAGCATGACAATGTGAATTATGACTCTCCGGGAGAAGGAAAAATATATAACAGTTATTAATTTAATAAATCCTGGAAACATTTTTATTTTACAGTTCATCTAGGAAATGGCAGCCCACTCAAGTATTCTTGTCTGGAGAATTACATGGACAGAGGAGCATGGTAGGCTATAGTCCATGGTGTTGCAAAGAGTTGGACACATCTGAGTGATTAACACACACTCCCTTGAGTTGAATTTTCTTCTTTGAAAACATAAATCTCTCTAAAAATTGCATCTTAAATGTTGTCTTGCAGACTGGACCATAAGATCCATGAAAGCAAGGCTGGTCTTAGCCTTGATCTCGGAGGCATCCCTTGTACTTATTGCAATGCTTAATACACAGCAGGAGCATTAACCATGTGTGCTGTATTCAATTCAACTAAACTGAGCATTTTTCCATAAAATATTTTTTTAAATCCAGGTACCTCTGAGAGATTGTTATTAAAAGCGAGATTCTGAAATGAATCAGTAGAAGTAGGGCTTTAAGAATATTTAAATCTATAAAAGTTACTAAGGTTTGGCTTAAAAATGGTGGCAGAGGAGACTGGGGTAGAGGGGTGGGATTCACTACCGTAATGATTTTCTGCCATTCCCTCTCTACTGTCTTTTTCTCCCCTTACAGCTCTTTGAGTTTTTATATTTGTTTTTCTTAGCCATAGGTAATAACTAAAAGAGAACAATTGAGTCAGACATTCTCTGCCACAGTTAGAATTTCAGCACAGACATGCTTTATATATGAATCCTGGTGAAGAGGAAAACACTTTAAACCCACAGTCACTCTTAATATCCATCTAAGTCTTCACCTAGCTGTACTTCCGTAGATTGACTATGTGTCGGTTCTGATGTATCCACCTAGTAACCTTGCTTGGCTGGAGACCATTATATTTTCTGATATTTTATCACTGCACTGAAGTCACAAAGCATCTTCCTCACTTTCTCCTCACCTTAGCAAGGATGAGATTGGGACTAGGAAAAGCAGGGTGGGGGCCAGTCACCCCACAAGAATATCTGCCATGAGAAATTGTGAATTAAAGATCTAGGTAGGATGAGGGACCCTGCTAACATAGCAAAGCCACGAGCCCAAAGCTAATCTAAGAGCCTTGCCAAGACAGATGCTTAGTGCTAATAAGGCAGGATGCAGTACCCTCCAAATAGCAAGGAATCTGAAAAGACCTATTCTAAGCTGGGACACCAAGAACAGAATTAAGAGGGTGGCATCTCAAATCCATTTTGACTCACACCGACATTCTGTTGGTCTTTCCACTGGTATGTTACTTCTCCTTCTCTGGGGGGCTTTGGCCTCCCCAGGTTTTGTAATTTCTATAGTCCATGTGGCGCTTTTCTCTCCTCTCCCCTCCTCTACCTTTTCCTCACTGTTTCCTTTCCCTTCTCCCTCTCATATTCCCTCCACTCCCCTCACATCTAAGTCTCTTGTGTGATTATGTCTGTGTGTGCCTGTTGTGGGAGAGGCCTTTGTTCTCAGTTTTCCCAATATATTCTCTCTTCTGCAGTAATCATTGTCAAAAATACCATGCCAATACCATCCTCAGGGTGATGGATCCTTAGAGGCACATCCCAGTACTTCCTTAAGAAACATTCAAATGGATAAAATAGCCATGAGTTTAAAAAATGATCAAAATAATACAACCTCTGATAATTAGGAAAAAGAGAGTATGAACTACAAGAGATACACTGTTATTAGTTGGTCCATTAACTATGAAAAAAATCCATTAGTATCATAGCCGAATATTATGAAAAGGAAGAAGAAAAAAAGTAGAGTTGCATGAAGGAGAAAACCATTCTCCATTTATTCTCTACCATAAGTCACTGTTATTTACTCCCAGAATAACACGGTGCTTCTAGCTATCCACCTGCAGTGGAAATCTTCAATTATCCAAAGAGTTCTGAGCATCAAAACTCATGCAGTTCACATGGTTGCTGACGGAAGCAATATTACAGGTATTTTGCCTATAATCTACAGCTGAGCCCCTGGATCTTAGTGGCCAGGTCACATAACATCTGAAAGTGTGAATCTGGAGCTTAGAATGGAGCTGAAGAAAACCCAGTGCCTTGGCTTACACATGGTCTCTCAAATCGGAGAGGTGGGTGAGATGGCCTGATAAGACTATACAATAAGGAAAGGAAAGAGGATTCTGAATTCAGGTTTGAGGCACTCCAGCATTTAGAAGTTGGGAGGGGGCTTCCCTGGTGGCTCAGCCTGCCAATGCAGGAGACATGAGTTTGATCCCTGATCCAGGAAGATTCCACATGCCTCAGAGCAACTGAGCCTGTTCACCACAACTATTGAGCCTGTGCTCTAGAGCCTGAGAGCTGCAACCAGTGAGCCCACATGCTACAACTACTGAAACCTGTCTGCCCTAGCACCCACACTCTGCAACATAGCAACTGCGATGAGAAACCTGTGCGCCACAACTAGAGAGAGGCCCCCACTCTCCACAGCCAGAGAAAGCTGACTCAGCAATGAAGACCCGGCACAGCCATAAACAAGTACATACAATTAAAAAGAAGAAGTCTGGGAGGATACAAAGCAACCTACAAGGGAAACTGAGACAGAAAGATGGGAATACTACCCTGAGAACCCAGGAAATGAAAGCCAAGTGGACAGAGTTGCAAGAAGAAAGCAACTGTGCTGAAAGCTACTTAGATGTAAAGTAAGATGAGGGTTGCAAAGTGTTTCTTGAATTTGGCAACATGGGGGTCACTGGTGAATTAAGCAAGAAATGCATCCATGGACAAGAAACACATCCCGGGAAAGGAACCTGGAATGTTAGGTCCATGAATCAAGGCAAATTGGAAGTGCTCAGACAGTAGATAGCGAGAGTGAACATCGACATTTTAGGAATCAGTGAACTAAAATGGACTGGAATGGGTAAATTTAACTCAGATGACCCTTATATCTACTACTGTGGGCAAGAATCCCTTAGAAAGAATGGAGTAGTCATCACAGGTGACAAAAGAGTCTGAAATGCAGTACTTGGATGCAGTCTTAAAAAGGACAGAATGATCTCTGTTTCCAAGGAAAACCATTCAATATCACGGTAATCCAAGTCTATGCCCTGACCAGTAATGCTGAAGAAGCTGAAGTTGAATGGTTCTATGAAGACCTACAAGACCTTTTAGAACTAACACCCAAAAAAGATGTCCTTTTCATTATAGGGGACTGGAATGCAAAAGTAGGAAGCCAAGAAACACCTGGAGTAACAGGCAAATTTGGCCTTGGAGTACAGAATGAAGCAGGGCAAAGGCTAATACAGTTTTGCCAATAGAACACACTCATCATAGCAAACAGCCTCTTCCAAAACACAAGAGAAGACTCTACACATGAATATCACCAGATGACCAACACTGAAATTAGACTGACATGTTCTTTGCAGCCAAAGATGGAGAAGCTCTATATAGTCAGCATAAACAAGACTGGGAGCTGACTGTGGCTCAGATCATGAACTCCTTATTGCCAAATTCAGACTTAAGTTGAAGAAAGTAGGGAAAACCACTAGACCATTCAGGTATGGCCTAAAACAAATACCTTACGATTATACAGTGGAAGTGAGAAATAGATTCAAGGGACTAGATCTGATAGACAGAGTGCCTGATGAGCTATGGACAGAGGTTTGTGACATTGTACAGGAGATAGGAATCAATACGATCCCCATGGAAAAGAAATGCAAAAAAGCAAAATGGCTGTCTGAGGAAGCCTTCCAAATAGCTGTGAAAAGAAGAGAAACAAAAAGCAAAGGAGAAAAGGAAATATATACCCATTTGAATGCAGAGTTCCAAAGAATAGCAAAGAGAGATAAGAAACCCTTCCTCAGTGATCAGTGCAAAGAAATAGAGGGAAACAATAGAATGGGAAAGACTAGAGATCTGTTCGAGAAAATTAGAGATACCAAGGGAACACTTCATGCAAAGATGGGCTCAATAAAGTACAGAAATGGTATAGACCTAACAGAAGCAGAACATATTAAGAAGAGGCATCAAGAATACACAGAAGAACTGTACAAAAAAGATCTTCATGACCCAGATAATCACAATGGTGTGATCACTCACCTAGAGCCAGACATCCTGGAATGTGAAATCAAGGGGACCTTGGGAAGCATCACTACAAACAAAGCTAGTGTAGGTGATGGAATTCCAGTGGAGCTCTTTCAAATCCTAAAAGATGATGCTGTGAAAGTGTTGCACTCAATATGCCAGCAAATTTGGAAAACTCAACAGTGGCCACAGGACTGGAAAAGGTCAGTTTTCATTCCAATCCCAAAGAAAGGCAATGCCGAAGAATGCTCAAACTACCTCACAATTGCACTCATCTCACACCCACTCCAGTACCCTTGCCCAAAAAATCTGGATGGAGGAGCCTGGTAGCTACAGTCCATGTGGTCACAAAGAGTCGGACATGACTGAGCTACTTCACTTTCACACTCTATTAAAGTAATGCTCAAAATTCTCCAAGCCAGGCTTAAGCAATATGTGAACCATTAACTTCCAGATGTTCAAGCTGGTTTTAGAAAAGGCAGAGGAACCAGAGATCAAATTGCAAATGTCTACTAGATCATTGAAAAAGCAAGAGTGTTCCAGAAAAACATCTATTTCTGCTTTATTAACTATGCCAAAGCCTTTGACTATGTGGATCACAGTAAACTGTGGAAAATTCTGAAAGAGATGGGAATATCAGACCACCTGACCTGCCTCTTGAGAAATCTGTATGCAGGTCAGGAAGTGACAGTTAGAATGGGACATGGAACAACAGACTGGTTCCAAATAGGAAAAGGAGTATGTCAAGGCTGTATATTGTCACCTTGTTTATTTAACATATATGCAGGATACATCATGAAAAATTCTGGTCTGGATGAAGCACAAGCGGGAATGAAGATTTCCGGGAGAAATATCAGTAACCTCAGATATGCAGATGATACCACCCTTGTGGCAGAAAGTGAACAAGAACTAAAGAGCCTCTTGATAAACGTGAAAGAAGAGAGTGAAAAAGTTGGCTTAAAGTTCAACACTCAGAAAACTAAGATCATGGCATCTGGTCCCATCACTTCATGGCAAATTGATGGGGAAACAGTGGCTGACTTTATTTTTTGGGGTCCAAAATCACTGCATATCTTGACTGCAGCCATGAAGTTAAAAGATGCTTGCTCCTTGGAAGGAAAGTTAGGATCAACCTAGACAGCATATTAAAAATCAGAGACATTACTTTGCCAAAAAAGATCTGTCTCATCAAGGCTTTGGTTTTTCCAGTGGTCATGTATGGATGTGAGAGTTGGACTATAAAGAAAGCTGAGCGCTGAAGAATTGATGCTTTTGAATTGTGGTGTTGGAGAAGACTCTTGAGAGTCCCTTGGACTGCAAGGAGATCCAACCAGTCCATCCTAAAGGATATCAGTCCTGAGTGTTCATTGAAAGGACTGATGTTAAAGGTGAAACTCCAATACTTTGGCCACCTGATGCAAAGAGCTGGCTCATTTGTAAAGACCTTGATGCTGGGAAAGATTGATGGCAGGAGGAGAAGAGGACGACAGAAGATGAGATGGTTGGATGGCATCATCAACTCAGTGGAGATGTGTTTGAGTAAACTCTGGGAGTTGGTGATGAACAGGGCGGCCTGGCATGCTGTGGTCCATGGGGTCATGAAGAGTCGCACATGACTGAGAGACTTAACTGAACTGAACGTCTATGGAACTGTGGTGGATATTGGCCAAATTGGAGAGGGACAAATAATGGAAAAAGGGAGAAAATCATTCACAATTCAATTTTAAAATAAAGAAAGAAAATTGATGATAGTGAATGGGGAATGACAGAGCAGGGGACAGCATGGACTTTCTGTCAAAGACAAGGAAGGTAAGACTGTAGCTTGAAGACAGGGCATCGTAGTCTCAAGTCTCATTGTGTTTGCTTGCTGTGTGTGTTAGAGTTTGTTTAAATGCTGATGGTGAGGGTATAGTAAAAAGAGAATAGGTGAAGATTTGAGAGATTCTGTGTGTTTATGTGTTTATCTGCCCAGATCAGCATGTAAGCTGTGTGCTGTGCTGTGCTTAGTCGCTCAGTTATGTCTGAGTCTTTGTGACCCCATGAACTATAGCCTGCCAGGCTCCTTTGTCCATGGGGATTCTCCAGGCAAGAATACTGGAGTGGATTGCCATGCCCTCTTCCAGGGCACCTTCCTAACTCAGGAATCAAATCCAGGTCTCCTGCATTGTAGGTGGATTCTTCTACCGTCTGAGCCACCAAGGAAGCCTGAGTGTATGTGTGCATGTGTGTGATAACAGATGGAATAGTACTCTCAGAAAGAGGAAGGAGTTAAGATTCAGAAAATTTGAAGAGCTGTACCTTTGGAAGCGCTTCCCTGGTGGCTCAACTGGTAAAGCGTCTGCCCGCAATGCGGGAGACCGGGGTTTGATCCCTGGGTCAGGAAGCTCCTGTGGAGAAGGAAATGGCAATCCACTCCAGTACTCTTGTCTGGAAAACTCCATGGACTGAGGAGCCTGATAGGCTACAGTCCATGGGGTCGCAAAGAGTCGGACATGACTGAGCGACTTCACTCTTCACTCTCACCTTTGGAATGAGGCAGGAAGCTTTCTCCATAGTAACGAAAGAGAAACAAGATTGTAAGTAAAGGCAGATTTGTAGATTAGGTAATGGGAAGCAGACAAGGAGAGCTGTGCCATTTGCTAGCTAATATTTTCCCTACTGAGAAAGTTGTTGGAATATCAATGTATTTGCCCATAAAAGCACATGCCAGCACCTTCAATATAGGTAACAATGCCACATAAATAAGCAAAATAAGTGTACCAGAAAGTTTTGGTGGTTGGAATATGAGTAATTTCAGAATTTTAGTTTGAGTATGTTATCAAAAGACATAGCACTAAAAGGGGAAGTACAACACTACTAAGAGATATTTAGCAGCTACACTGCAGTACAGTGTTTGGAGTTTTTCAGAGTATTTATTTTTGAGTCCAATCTATCCCAGAGCAGTTTCCCAGCACTATGTCAGGGTTTCTTTTGGAGGTATTGTCAAATGCTGTGCTAGTAATTGCCATTTAACCACACTGCCTTTTGGTTTAAGCAAATAACAACCCCCAGTGAGTATGTGGGTGTATGCCTTTTTTTAACCATGTGCTGATGTTTCAGCAAATAAGGTTTCAGTACCTGGAAAAATATAATCATAATGTAATAATTCCTGATTATAGTGTATATTCATAGATGAACAAATGCCTATTTTTTCAGATTTGCTCAATTTTTAAAAACTTGTAATTTATTAAAAAAGAACAAAGTCACATTACTGCTTATATACAATAAGGAAGCTGCTATTTCATTGTTAATGTTTTTACATTTTCATGTTTGATGATATCATCTCTTTTTCAGAGGACTAAGGCATTATTCAAAATATCCAGTATTTTTATACATACTATTTAATAATGCTAACATTGTAGTATCTTTGAAGATTCATCTTCAAGTGTTGGTTAATGTCCAGAATTCTATTTAAAATTGAACATTAAATGACAGGAAAACTACTAGGTCTCATGTTTACAGGTTATTCTGATGAAGGTGGTGATGGTGCTGGATTTGTATAGCTAGAGATGCTTAGATCTACGGTATAAGCCAGGGTAAACATTTTCCCCAAACACTCTCATAAAAATGCCCCAATGGACTGAAGACACTCTTCTTTCACATACTATCTATAATGCCTAAGCAAAGGAGACGGAGGAAGGAGCTGATGGCCCTCCCTGTGCTCTGTAGATTTATAGATAATAAAAATATTTTCATGCTGGTGAAAAAGGACTATTGCTGGCCCAACCAATAAAGAAGAAAGGTATTTTTTCCCCTAGATCAAAAAACATCTCTTAAAAGAAAGATGCTTTGGTCTTTGATTTAATGCATCATTCTCTAGGAAGGCTGCCCTATATACCATGAAAGGTGTTCTACAGTGTCTTTCTTTACTCCACAAATATGGGAATAAGTGATGACTGGACAGAAGGTCAGCTGATAGGAGAAATACTTCTAGGAAGGAAAGATAATAGGTCAAAAGTTAGAGTCAGTTCTGAAGTAAAGAGCGTCAGTATCTATACCTACAGAGAAATAGATTCAATCTAGACTCTGTCACTTTAGATGATGAAAATGAGAATAATAAATTATCTATAAAAATGCAATTAAGGCATTTTCACAACATTCATACTGGAACGTTATAATTTTAGTGTCCACTGATAAAAGAATAGGTAAATAGATTGTGGAATATTTGCACAATGGAATATTACACACTGATGAGAAATAAGTAAAATGCTAAGTAAAGAGAAGGTCCCTGAAAACTATATTTACATTTAATATTATTTTATAAATCTTAAAAGTAAGTAAAACAAAGTAATTTATTATTTCAGCATATGTGTATATTATATATATATTCAGTATATATTCAATGTATTTTTATATATATTCAAATGCCTACCTGCTCATTTGCTTCAGTCATGTACAACTCTTTGCAGCCCCATGGACTGCAGCTTGCCAGACTGCTCTGTCCATGGGGATTCTCCAGGCAAGAATACCAGAGTGGGTTGCCACGCTCTCCTCTAGAGGATCTTCCTGACCCAGGGACCAAACCGGCATCTCCTGCATTGCAGGCAGATTCTTTACCACTGAGCCACCGGGGAAGTCCCATGTATTCAAATATATATGTATATATAAACATAGCTATTTTATCAAAAAGCAAACCAATAACAAATACAAATTTATTGTATTTTTATAATAGGTAAAATGGGTAAGCTTAGTGGTTATCTTTATGGTTATCTTTATTTTCAATGTTTTTTCACCTCTACCACCAAAAGTCTATCTCTCAAATTTTATGGATTGTTGCTTAAATTCTACTGAGAGAGTCATGAAAATTATAATTGCTTCTGCAGAGTTACAAATCTGCTACATTGATTTTAGTCAAAAGATACACATCTCAAAAAATCGTTTCTCTTCTATGTGAAGCCCCGATCTAATTATGTAGGAAGACTGGGTTTCCTGAGGTGTGGTGTTAGACACTAGAGAAACTGCCTCAAATCAGGCTTCTAGGGCAGTAAATGTGAAATGTAGATGTGAAGTATTTGGTGGGCAGAGGGATGTCTTACATTTTTGAGAATATTTTATCCCTATCTTTTCAGTGAAGTGTACATACCCACATGCACCAAATTTGTTTTCACTTTCAAGGGCTTATATACTCCTGAAGCCCACTCTGTGGGCTTATATTGTTGTGGATTATATGTTTTATGCCTGCAATTTCCTTGAGTCAACAAGATTAATAAGGATGAGATTTAGATAGCTTGTCATCACTTGCTTGAATTACTATCACAATTTCCTATCTGGTTTCTCTACTGGCAGCTCCATCAACCTCTGTCCTCTACATTGCTACAGTAAGGTTCTTGAAAGTGAAGAGTTAATCATTTAACATACACATACACCCACCATTTCCCACTGGGAAAAAAATAAAAAGGTCTTTATCACTATTAGGAAAAAAAAAACCCACAAAAAACAAAAAACCCACAACATGGCTTTGCAAAGCATCCAAGACCCTTGATCTAGTTCCAATCTACATTTTGAGATTCATCTTTCAGTATGCCCATCAGACCCTACGTCCTATGCACTTCGCCATGCAATCTCATACTGAGCCTCTGCACAGCTGTTCATGGCTTAAATAATAACCCATGGCTTTATTCTCATGTACAGAATTATTATTTAATTTTCGAAGATCCAGAGTGGATTTCCCCTGTTTCAGGAAGTCTCCTCTAGCCCTCCTACTGAGTGCCAGATGCTCTTCTATTTTGCCCTTATAATAACGTATGCAATCTCCTATTTTAACATTTAACAAATTGCCCTAGAGCAGGCAGTCTCCTTGTCTAGGCTGTGAGGTTCTTAACAGCATGGACTGGGTTTTTGTTAACTTTACCCACAGCAACTGCAAAGGAATGCTGGGCATAGTAGAAAAAAAAAATGTATGTATGTATGTATGTGTGTGTATATATATATATATATATATATATATATATATAAAACAATGTTTGTGTGGAATGGATAAGTTAAAACAGTGGCTGTCAGGAACAAAGTAGTTTAAAGGAAGAAAAACTGAAAGGGATGCCTGAAGATTTTCTAGTCTGGGATCTACCACTAATTCAGTGAAAACCCTTGATAAAGTAGTTTTCAGTTTTCTATTCCTTTATGGAAAAATGAGGTGGTTGGAATAGCTGTTTTCAAAGGTCCCTTTCAAATGCAAATTTCGATTTTTATAAAGCTTTCTGTTTAGTTTCTCCATCTACCCCAAAATGTACCGTATTGGTACATTTTATGATTTGAAGAGAGGTGGAGGAAGAAAAGTTTGAATCACATGCGCTCAACCAGAAGACACCAGCCACGGCCTCTGGTAACACTGGAGATAAGCTTTCTCTTCAAATATGTTTTTCTACTGTAAAGCAAAGATAAAAATATTTTTTCATGGCACTCTTTGTCAATTTTAAGTTAGCAGGAGACGACCAGATGATAGAAATGTAGATAACCAGTTTACATTCCATAATTCTTTTTTAAAGAGTTATTTACATTCCTAAAGCGGTATTTAAAATAGAAAAGGCATATTCCCAGCACAAAACTTAGAAATGAAGACAAAGATCTTGTCTGATCTGCTAACCTTCGTTTCCCGTGTGCCAGATGCAGATTGATCACTCAGTAAATATTTCTTGATGATAAGCGTCTCACCACATTTCTATTCAAATGTATCAAGAAGACCACAGTTCAGGCAAGAAATACAGAAGAATTTTACTAATTTGATATCTAATTTTGTAAAATGTGTGTCTGAATATAGGCTGAATGCAGTGTTTATAAAGAAAGAATCTTAAGCTTACCTGGCTGTTAAGTTTCAGAATGCGGGTTTAAAAACAATAAAGGAAAAAAATTCCAAGTGTTATTTTTTAAAGTACATATTTACTTACAAATGGTCACTATATTAACTTTGATTCTAACCTGTTCACTGGAGCAATCGCCCTAAAGTATTTCCTTAGGCTGTGTAAGATGCTAGTATACTCTTCTTTTAGCAAGGTGTTTAATTGAAACTCTTGATTTATACAAAGCAAAATTTTAAGTATAGGTATTTTGTTTAAAAGTGCAATTTTCTCTAAAAATAAATGTTCAAAATAGACATATGTTCCAATTACCAAAAGAAATAGCTATTTCAGATGTGCATGCATACACGCATGCTCAGTTGTGTCCGACTCTTTGCAATCCCATGAACTGCAGCCACCAGGCTCATCTGTCCATGGAATTTTCTAGGCAACAATATTGGAACAGGTTGTCATTTCCTTCTCCAGGGGATCTTCCCCACCTAAAGATCAAACCCATGTCTCGTGCCTTGGCAGGCAGATTATTTACCACTGAGCCACCTGGGAATCCCCTATTTTGGATGTACAGAGTGCTAAGTGTTTAGATGCTTGATAGAACACAGGATGAATGAGTTGTAATGGTGACTGAGGCTCCAAACACCACATAATCTAGGAAAATAAAAGAGAAATATACTCAAAGTAGAAAATATACCATATGCACAGCATGGCAAACACTGCCTTTTTTTGTATACAGAGCTGCATGGGGGGACTATAGGATCTCTTTCGTGGCTGGGCATTCAGAGAAGCTATCATAAAAGAGGTAGGACGTAAATGTGGCCTTGCAAGGTGGATATAGTTGAAAATGTGAAAGGTGAGGGGAAGGCAGAGAGAACTACATGCAAAAGTCTAGAATCCAGCTAACAAGAAGCATATGCAAGGGACCTGCTCATGACAAGTGAGAGCAGAGAGTAGGAGCTTCTGCGGCAAAGACCAGAGGCAGGCTCTAGAACACACTGAAACCACGGTAGGCATATAGACTTTCCTTCAGTGCTTGATGAACACCTGGTGAGAATGGACCACAGACGGAGACCCTATCTCACACCACTGTCGCATAACCTACCCACATATCCGGACGGAACTACAGGGGTGGCATGTGAATGGAAGAACAAGAAAAGGGAGAAAATTTAAGAAGGATCAAGGTAGCACAGAGATTTCTCTGGAAAATAGATGCATGAAAGAAAGAGTAGTGAGAAATGAATCCATTACTGAGACAACGATGCTGTCACAGAGAGAAAAGACAAGTTGGGAGGGAGAGCGGATTTACTGGGACGCTGATAAAGCTGTTTCGTTCATTTTTAAGTGTTCATTTTCAAAGTACAAAGTCCTGACTTTCGGGTAACAGAGGGTGAAGAAAAAAAAAAAAAGCCCTTTAGAGGTTGTGAATTTGTGTCTCGGTCAGAAAAGGGGAGTTCAGAGCTGGGTATACTGCTTCTTCAGAGATTCCTGACAGTGTACTTATTATCACAGCCTTAGGACCAATCTGTCTTGCTAGGAAATCAGCTCTAATTGGAGACCTATCCCTCCATACATCTACTACTACATTTCTCCCCTTGGTCACCAGAAATTTGCCTCAATTAGTTGGAAATGCTGTGCGTCCAAATCAATGCATTGAGATTCAGCAGCTTGAGTTAAGGTATAAGTGCAACATCTGAAAGTTAACATTGTGAATGGCTTTTAGAAAAACAATCAGCAATTGACAAGTGACTTTGGTGTAAATAACTGAGACTCTGAATGCCTGGCTGCTGTTAATGACAACCCAGTTACACCCAGTTAGCTCAGGAAGAGTGTGCGTGATGCCCATTCCAAAGTAGCCTGATGTCATAGGCAGAGAGCTGGTTTCTGCCCCTGATGTTGTACCTCCAAATCCCCTGGAAAAATGTGTCTCTTTTCCTCTTTGGAAGGGAACCACTTGGTAGCTTATGGTCCCTCAGCTTTTTTTTCCTGTGACAATAGCTAGGCTTGATTCCTTTGAGAGAGGGCAGAGAGGAGTTGAGATCTGCTAAGGGTATGGGGGTGGGGAGAGGAACCCACATTGGAAAATGCTCTGTCCACCCCGGGCCTCAGTTTCCCTATGAGTCCCTGAGGGGTAGCTCCAGTGGTCTTTGAGCTGACATCTATGGATGCCATCCTCACCCATCCACAACCAAGAGCAACTGGTTGTCTTGCCATTCCCACCACCCTTGTCTCCTGGTCACCCTCTGCCAACCGAGGGTCAGGATGCGGGATATTTTAATCTGGGGCTTGCTACAACCCTCGTGTCCATGCTGGTGGGACCCCGAGCTGCCCCTCAGAAGTCTGAGAAGGTGTTGAGGTCCTGTCCTCTTCTAACATCAGGGACATTGGGGACACACAGCAGAGAAACTGAGTAGAAAGGGCTGGGATAAACGGTTGCAGCCGAGGGGAGCTGAAGAATGAGGGTTAGGGTCAGAGGCCCGCCCCAGGCTCAGGGTGGCTGAAGCACCCTCCGAGGCCACCAGCAGTGGGCAGAGCTGCAGACCCAGGGTTTCCTTCTCCACCGTCAGTGTGCTCAGCATCCCGCCTGGGCCCTGGAAAAGGATGTCCTTGCTTCACATTCAGTCTGAGGAGTTCAGGAGGGAACATCAGATGCTTATTTCCATCTTTAGATTTAGAAAGTACTAAATCAGTTTAATGCTGATTTCCTCCTAAAAAGCAGACAGGTGGATTAGAGAGACAAATGAAACATAGTTATGAGTCACACACTTATCCTTTCTAGAGATTTTTATCACAGGCCTGCGACATGCCTCGTCGAACTTAAACTTTTGTTGACTCCATTTAGCTGGCAGTCTGGAAAATGCCAGTGATAAGTAGTGCTCAAGTAGTGCTCCTTGAGGAGCTCGGCGTACATTCTTCTCCCTTCCTTGGTAATTCCACAAATACCATGGAAGGGGTAATAATACCGACAATAATGAGTGTGCCTTGGGAAATCGCTAAACTTTAGAATTCACAAGAAAGCACAGCTTCCTGTCTCAAAATAGATTCATGTAAACTCCCTGGGTTGCTCCCCTAAACTCAGGGAATCTCAAAATGTATCCATTTCTCTGACCAGCTGAGGGCGCAATTGCTCTGCTTTTGCGAATATATCCCATCTAATGATGCCTTCGGAGAAAAGAGCCATCAAGCCATCTGCAGAGAAGAAACACACAGAGCAAGAGGGGACCTGGAGGAGGAGAGAGTGGTCCTGACAAATCTAAAAGCTGTAACACAGAGCAGCCCCCAAACAGCTTTTAGAAGTATTGGGGGAAAATGACACCTTCACATATAAAACTCAAAAACTTCTGAAGTGTAAGATTTACAGAACAAACAAGGTGAATTTTCAATTTCGTCAGTGTGTATGAGTAGGGTCAATAAAAATTTATTTCTGCAAATTTTAATAAAGGTTTCCCTGGTGGTTCAGTGGCAAAGAATCAGCTTGCCAATGCAGGAGGTGTGGGTTCGATCTCTGGGTCGGAAAGATCCCCTGGAGAAGGAAATGGCAGCCCACTCCAGTATTCCTGCCTGGGAAATCCCACGCAGGGAGGAGCCTGCTGCTGCTGCTAAGTCGCTTCAGTCGTGTCCGACTCTATGCGACCCCATAGACGGCAGCCCACCAGGCTCCCCTGTCCCTGGGATTCTCCAGTCAAGAACACTGGAGTGGGTTGCCATTTCCTTCTCCAAAGCATGAAAGTGAAAAGTGAAAGTGAAGTCGCGCAGTCGTGTCCTACTCTTTGCGACCCCATGGACTGCAGCCTACCAGGCTCCTCCGTCCATGGGATTTTCCAGGCGAGAGTACTGGAGTGGGGTGCCATTGCCTTCTCCTGAGAGGAGCCTGGTGGGCTACAATCCACTGGGTTGCAAAAAGAGTTGGACATGACTTAGTGACTAAACAACAACACAATTTTTAATAACTAATTTCCACAAATGTACATTAATTTTAAAAACAAAATAATCCTATAAGGCTGACTTTTAGTTTCTCAACCTGGCAATACATCGATGGAAGCTGTACTGGTTTTGTAATTAATTTCTCACCTTAGTTTAGGTACAAAATAATGTGAAAGAAAAATCATGTTTTCTTGGAGTAGATATTTTTCTCTCACTTTGAATGCATAGCCTGACCCTTCAAAATTCATTAATATAAAGCTAAAACAGCAACTCTCCTGATCTTACCCAATAACTTCACGATATAAGATATCTAAAATATTTATTTGCTGGACTCTTTCACTATAGGAGAGTCGAAGGTTATCTGCAGGATGTCAATATTTACATAGAGCATACTTAATTTCTTCCACTCTCAGGCAGTCTAGACTGCAATCTGAAGCAAGTAGGCTACTGAAAATCACCTCTGCTATTGAAAACATGTTTCTGCAGAGTACTGACACTCTTGCGTTTTGTCTCAAAATTTTTTGGAAGGCATGATATACCTGTTGAGTCATGAAGTATACATATAAATGTAGCTGAGTCATAGGCTTTCTTTCAGGAAGTTTGCCTATTTAATCTGCTCTGTAACTCTCCAGACAAGTCTTTTCACTAAGGCAGACATGGATCCTAGAACCCTCTATTTATTTGAAAAGTAACACTGCCCAAGAAATCCCTGTAAGTCTCAAAGTTTAGGAGAGATAAAGGTCCATAAAGAAACCAATTCATCAACATCATAGATGTGAGACCAGAAGGGAGATTATAGATGATTTAATTTATACTCTATTGCCAGACTAATCTTGTTAAAAGTATAGATTAATTCCTTTCACTTCCCTTCTCATTATACATAGCATAAACCCATTCTCCTTAGCCTAAAGGTGACAGCCCTCCTTGAACTGGCACCAGCAGAACTTTCAGCCTTCTTCATATCTCCCCATCTTCACATTCCTCCATCTTCACATTCCTCCATTTTCGTATCCCTTCATTCCTGGTAGGTACCTTTTTCCAGAATTCAACTGGCGTGAAGAGTGGCCAGACTTAGTAAAAAGCAGTTTTATTTCTCCAGTTTCACACATCTATCTGCATGTTTGCTGACCCAACTAAACACAGCTTCTGCAGTAAAGCTTCCCTTCATATCATCTGCCGCTGCTGCTGCTAAGTCGCTTCAGTCGTGTCCGACTCTATGCGACCCCATAGACGGCAGCCCACCAGGCTCCCCCGTCCCTGGGATTCTCCAGGCAAGAACACTGGAGTGGGTTGCCATTTCCTTCTCCAATGCATGAAAGTGAAAAGTGAAAGGGAAGTTGCTCAGTCGTGTCCGACTCTTTGCGACCCCACGGACTGCAGCCTACCAGGCTCCTCTGTCCATGGGATTTTCCAGGCAAGAGTACTAGAGTGGGGTGCCATTGCCTTCTCCTCATATCATTTGGAGACTTTGTACTCTTTCTTAACATGTATCGCATCTACCTTTCTTATGACACTTAATTCTTTCTTCTCAAAAAGTAGCTCTTTAAGGACATATATTTTCTGCCAGGCATAAACTGATTGAAAGTAGACTCCATATCTGATGCACCTTTCTATCCTCTAAAACATTTATTACAATGCCCAGCACTCATAGGTGCCCAGTGAATGTTTACTGAATGAATGAACAAATGAATTAATTCAGTTTCTACTAAACCAAAGTGACTTTCTAGAGAGAGATCTGAAACCTAATAGTGTTCAAGTAATTCCATTCTGTACACAATTAACTACAAGTCAACCATCTAAATATAGAGGAGTTGGTGCTTATTGAAGAGAAGTTGCTTAATTCAATGGGTACTTGTTTATACATCTCTTCTGAAAGTAGAAGTTTCAAAACATGAGAAAAAGATTGAGGAATCCCTTATTATAAATCTTCAGCTTTCTAAAAAAAAAATATATGGAGAACTTAATGAAACACTGCATGGTGCCCAGAAATCCTGATAGTACTTTAGGCCCCAATGATGGAAGCAACAGTATAAGCTTCCTTGAATTATTTCTCTCCAGGTCTTGTGCTTGATTTTAACAGTAAGACACAGAGACAGAACTCCAGGGAAGCAAAACAAAGCCTCTATACCATTTAAGTCACATATGTATATTTCACTAATATTAACTACATATAATATATATGTATATTAAATATTTATAATGAAAACATGAGGTTCAGCTATGCAGTAAGATTTGAGATTCAGAACACTCAGATTTAAAAAATCACATTTTAAGCTGGCAATAGATTTGAATTTTAAAGTATTGTTTTCAAGTCTCCCTTTAGTACTTTAATTACTTGCACTCACCATCTACCCTCTTATTACCCCAATGTATAGCTTATGTTTCTCTACAAACTTCATAGTAGAGGCATATTTTGGCACCTAAATGCAAATAATCCATCCCCTGCATTCAATACTTATTTTGAACATTGTGATGCACACAACAGATGTGCAAGATAAAGCCTTAGCCCTCCTCATTTAGATGGAAAAACAATTTTTCTAAGGAAACTAATTTATGCCAATAGATAATAAAAAAAAAAAATAACTGGCATGGGTCAACGTGTATTCAGGAAAGGAAGAATTAGTGATGACTTCAATGTTTTTAAGAAAATTGGGATTTTACCTTTGTCAAGGTGGATCTGAATAAGTGAAGATTGTGTAAAAATAAATTTATAAAAAAGGACAGGGTTGAAAATGGAATATTTATTGGACAGTAAAGAAACTGAATTGAAACAGAGCAAGCATTTACTAAGTATTTACGATGTGACAGGCATTGTAAAACCTCTGAGTGAATGGGTCATACTAGGGTTAGTGGTACCTAAACTGTGGTGTCCCCAGGCCAGCAGCATCAGTAGGACCTGGAAACTTGTTACAAATGCAAGTTCTTTGTTCCCACTCCAGAACTCCTTAATCAGAAGGAGGGACTTAGGAATCTACCTGTTAGCAAGCCTTCCAGGTAATTCTGATGCTCCCAAAAGTTTAAGAACAGCTCTATTGGAGAAAAGGAGGTAATGACCCTGCTGACCAGGTGGGAAAGACCTAGAATTCCCAGCAGAACAGCATTAGATGGACTAGAAACAGGAAGTCACAGACAGATTTTTATAAGACCAGTGGCATCAAGAAAGTGGTGTTTGTTTTGTTCAGGTCACTCAGCAGAAATATCAGCAGAGGCTAGGAGTCTGAAAAGAATTATTTTCAGAATGTCTGAAATCTCTATAAAAGTTCCCTTAAGCCATACAGCTTCTGAAAACAAGAGACAAATTTAAAGAAACAATTTCATCTTTTAAGAAAAATAAGTCACTCTCCTTAAAGAAGTTTCAAATAGATACCCTATCTAATTTCTTCTCTGTGACTTCTCTGTGATCCTCTGTTTTCTCTGCCTTCTCTAGAGCTGAATTTGGCAGAGTCAAGAACTCTGTACTTTACCTGGAACTACTGGGTAGAACTTCTTGTCTATCATCGTTTGAAAGTTTTCTCAATTTTTTTTACATCAACCTCAGGCTTCCCTGGTGGCTCAGTGGTAAAGAATTTGCTTGCCAATGCAGGAGACACAGGAGTTACAGGTTTGATCCCTGGGCTGGAAAGATCCACTGGAGGAGGAAATGGTAACCCACTCCAGTATTCTTACCTGAAAAATTTGATGGACAGTGGAGCCTGGTGGGCTACAGTGCATGGGGCTGCAAAGAGTTGGACATGACTGATGGAAGCATGCACACATCAGCTATTAAGATGAGGAGAAAGAACTGCCATAATGCCAGTATTTTATATGTCTTTATCTTAAAATTCAATATTGAAATAAATCCAAATCTCAGAGCTATTTATTGCTCTTCTCTTGAATACACATGCACACGTTTGTATGTATGTTTCTAGGTGTGAGTGTATACATTTTAAATGTGTATATTCCATTTAGAAATGCTCTGAGGAAGGACAAACCTGTGCACTGGGCTCAGGCGCCAAGACTACTGGGGCTGGGAAGGGTTAGAGGCAACCAAGGGTGAGGTGCCTGTTGGTTACTTCAGGTAGGAAGGCAAAGCAAGTTTGAGGTAGCACTAGGCAAAGTCTGAAATGCAATGATAAGCAAGATTTTAGACAGTTAAGCATTTTTTGAAAGTTAAGTCTTTTAAAAATAATTTTAAAAAGCTAAAAGCCAAATGTTATAAGAATCAGATTAAATCAAAGGCAGCCACAGAACAATGGGTAGTTCCAGGTACACTGTCATCTGTAATACTTGAAAAACTTCCTTTATTAGCCCAAAGCTCTTTGGAGAAGACTCTGCCCCTTGGAAAGGTTTTCTGGAACATAAAGGAGATTGACCAGATTATGGAGGGCTATGGGCTGGGAACTATCTGTTCTCTAGAAGTCTGCATCATCTGACCCTTCAGTCTAAATTAAAAATTACAGTTGATTTTCACTATTTGGGTATTCCATAATTTGTGAATTGGGCTACTTACTAGAAATTACTTGTAACCCCCCAAATCAATACTTGCTGTCAATTGTGGACATGCACAGAGCAGGGAAAATTTTGAGATGGTCAACACATGTGCACTTTCCCAGCTGAGCTGACTTGTTGATTCAGCTCTCATACTATAAATATATGTTCTTTTTGTGGCGTATTTAGTGCCACATTTTTTACATTTTTGTGTTTTTTATTGCTGATTTCACTGTTTAAAATGGCCCCCAAGTGTGGTGCTGAAGTGCTGTCTATTGTCCCTAAGTGTAGGAAGGCTGTGATGTGCCTTATGGGATGTGAATTAGGTAAGTTTCATTCATGCATGAGTTATGGTGCTGTTGGTGTGAGTTCAGTGTTAATGAATCAACAACATACATTCAATATAGTGTCTTTAAGCAGAAACACATAAAACAAGATTATATATTGATTTGTTGATGAAAACATTGTGACCAAAGGCTTGTGGGAACCTAATCCTGTATTTATTCTAGGAGCAGTGGTTCAATCTTCACTAATTCTGTGTTCATGGTAATTTTATAGACTGTAACAAATATGAATAATGAGAACCAACTGTATCTTACATGTAATTTTCAATAATAACTCAAACATTAAACTCCCTATTTTTATTTGCCGCTGATCCTATATATGTTTGCTGTTATGGTTCACAATTTTGGGGAGAAGGGGGTAGAAAATGCAGTGTAAAGAGTGACTGCCTGACTTCCGCATAAGTGTTTTGAGCACTAAGAATGAAAATTTTGCCATTATGACTGGAATGACACAGAGACTCAAATTATGATTTACATGTGCCTATATTTATAATTAACATCTTAAAACTTCAACCAACATTAGTAATGAGGAGCCTCTAGGAGTTTTCTCATTAAGAAAGAGACAAAACTTTGATACATCATTGCCTAGAGAAGAATTAAATTCATTGTCTTAAAAGTCTACCCCACATAGGCCAGTTGGGACACTCAGTATCATAGGGAATATTGGAGCAGCACCTTTAAATGCTTTCCTGCGTGCACCAAACAGTATCTCATAGTTTGTCTCTGGTTCAGAAGAAATACAGAGGGATGTAAGCATAGTCTTACCATGAGTAAGTGCAACAGCCAGAGACAAATTCGGCTTAGTTCTGCATCCAACACACAGAGAGCTCCCCTGAGTTCTGTCCTGATCAGCATTTGAGCAAATTAGAGCATGGCAAGCAGGCAGGAAAAGGCATTACACCCAAATCCTTCTGCTGAGGCACCACCTACCACCATGTGAAGGCCTCTGGGAGCCAACCAAAGGACGTGGATTGGAAAAGCCTGATAAAGAAAGGCAAACTAAACAAAACTATATCCTGTGTCTGTAATACAGTTCACTCTTCCTATTCATGATAGGTAAGAAATTATAAAAGGTAATTTTATCTTTCTTCCTGTATTACTTTTTTGTCTCCATGCAAACAGGTGACAGTATTAAAATCCAAATAATTTCCCTCTGTTTCCTTACTCTTTAGACTTTCTAAAGGTCTTGAGAACCAGAAATTGGTAAGATAGGTCTCCATCTATCATCACACAACGTGTGTGCATGCTTCTTTGTCTCTATCTCTATCTCTCTGTTCTCCTCCTCCTCCCTCCTCTCCCTTTCTCACACACATAAACACACACACACTTCAGACCATCTTTGCAATCAGAACTCTGTAGACATAAATCAGCATAATATCATTAAGAATAAGGCTCAGTTACTACTGTGATTTAGAATGTGTGTGTGGAATGGTGTTGTCTTTTCTGATTAACCAATGAAAAGAAACTTTTAAAAGGTATTAAACCATACAATCAGAGGGCTCCCTTACATTAGGAGAGTTAAAGGGTGGTGCTGAGGGTTATTGGTGCTCTGCCTCCTCTTGCTCTGTTCTGCATCAAGGGCGTTGAGATAAGAGGACTTTAGGGCTCATGCTATCTATTGATGATCCACCGTCAAGGGGATTGGAAGAATGACATAGATAAGCAGACAGGGCTTCAGGTGTTTATTTAGGTTGCTAGGTCATTTTATATTGAGCTGAAACTCTTAGGATGAAAATATACTTTCGGAAATGATTAAAGAGTGATTCTCTACTGCCAAAGCCGCTTCTCACTGCATCGCTAGACTATGTTGTTGAGTCTACTCATACTGACTGTGCCGCTGAAAATTTCCAGGATAGAAAGTTAACCTGCCAATAGTAAGTAGTAAGAAAGAGGAAGGATTTCTGACTTTAGAAGAGGTGGTGACTCACCGTATGGATTCCACTGTCTATGGAACAGTGACTGCTCTCTGAGATACAGACAGGGAGCCGTATAACTTGACAGAACACTGCAGCTCAGAGTAATTTGCCCTGAAGGAGGCAGAGGTATCACCCTGGTTGGAAAAAATGAAAAATGAGAGAAAGCCATTCCCCACGATGGCTCTGGGAGAGTGGAGCTTTGAGGTGTCCCCGATAAAGGGAAGATTTCTGCTCATTAAGTGAAGGTGGGGAGAGACAGAGATCCACTTGAACGGCTACAGAAGCAATTGCGTCCCTGGTGAGGAAGCCAGGCTGCCTCGTGGGGCCACCCCAGCTTATTAATAGGGAGGAGCCACAGGAGAGAGCTTGGCCACCTACGTCTGTCTCAGAAGTCAGGCTAGTGTTTTCCAAGGAGTAGCAAAAAGATCTGGATTTGGAAAAGGGTGCAGTGAAAAGTGTCCCTGAGACAAGTCTTTTCTAAATCTGGTAGGTTTTCCACAGTGACAAAACAAAAGAAAAGGCAGAAATGGCTTTTCCTTCCGCTCTACAAATGAATTCTCTTTTTCCAAAATATTATCATCATGTAGATCGACTTCTTTGAAAATACATTATTGATATTCACAAAATTATAGGTGATTTTACTTTTTAGGGAAAGTGACATAATAGAAAAGAATTAAGAAGCCTTATTTGAGAATTTTTAAACTATATTTTACTTTCAAAGCACTTCTAATTCCAAACCAGGCGTCTCCTACCTCTTGTAGTTTAAATTTGATTCCTTTTAGACACAGAAAGCTATAAATGCACACATTCCCATAAGTGATTTATGTATGCTAATTTATGCAGTAGTTAAAACAGACATAAATTTAGTCCTCAAGGAACTTGTATTCCATAATCAATATGACTTATATAATAAAGAGACTTTCTGTAAAAAAGTAAATGTGAACAATAATTTTATTTTCTATTAATGAGGCTTATCATAATAGGATATTTTGACCTATGAGTAAAACATAATTGAAGTAATAAACATTGTCCCTTAACTAGTCAGATGGAGTTGATTTTATAAGCTGTGCCTAATTTGTAGAGTATTTTAAAATACAAATAAAGAGTAAAGAATTTCAAGGTCTGTGGAGCAGGTAAGAAAAGAAAGATGGCATGAGTGACTGATTATCAGTGTGATGCATGGGCACACAAGAGAACCAGTGAGATAAAAGGTGTTGGTTGGTACAGAGTCCCTTATTAGAGGTTTTGAAGGTGAGGATAAGAAAAGTGTCATTAAGACATTAGACTCTGGAAAATAAGAGTGATTTTTTTAAAGGAGAGAGAGAATTTCAGGCTCTATACTCAAAGTTGTGAATGAAAAAAGAAAATTTAACTCCAGTATTCAAAAGAAGATTCAGATCTTTAAGTATAATACATGGATATAAACAGATTCATTGATCTAGAGTTACAAGGGACTTTGATCTCATCAAGTCCAAAGGATTGAACTCACAGATTAAGATACTGGGGCTCAGATGAGGGAACCTTGTTGGGGGCACAAAGTTAGCTAAAGACAGAGGCAGGGGTATTACCAACATTTCCTGTTTAAAGACATAGGATTGCTTCTCTGCTAAAGCCTATTACACATTTTAGAACTACAGATATTTTCTATTGCATAAAAAAAAAAAAGCTTATACAGAAATCCAAAATATAAACCAGATGACATCTTGCTTTGTTTAAAGAGGTGAGGTGTGTATTAGGGGCTCAGGGTATGTGTGGAGGGTTACATAGAGCACCCCAACCCACTGCCTCTTTCAGGGAGCCTCAAAGGGCTCCCCAAGTAGCTAAGACAATTGAAACTCCCTGAAATACATGACCTTTTCTCTGTCTTTTGTTCAAATGAAGAGTAAGCCAGAATATCTCAAGTAATATCGTCTAAAAAGCATAAGCCCTTGAGAAAGAACAACTGTGTTAACAATTAATAATTAAGATGCACTGCATCGTCTTGAGGAAAAAAATATACAAAATTTGTCTTTTATCTTTCATTCTTTAAATTTTCAGTTGGTTATATTTAATCATTTATTCTTTAGCTGATTTAACAAACACATATCTAACATTTATTACATGCTAAATGTTGAGTCAGATACTTGGAAACACACAAAAAAGGTAGTTTTGCTACCAAGAATCTTAAGGTGAAATGAAATTATCATACAGGGTGTTAAGGGCTAGGCTTCAGGTCAGAAGAGGGTGTTTTGGGAGCATAAAGAAGAATGAAAATCAGGGAGGTTTTCCTTGAAAAGGTGATGCTTGGAGAAGGATTTGAAGGATAAGGAGGGGGCAAGGAGGAAATAGTTTATTGGGAAGGGGGGAAAGTCAGCACAACAAGTGACAAGACCTGGAGGTAGAGAAGACACTTTGCATTTGAAGAACTTGTGAATGGTGGAGTAAAGTGCATGTGGTTCAGCACTGACTACAGTACTGAATACAATCGGTTAAGTGTTGATACCTCTCTGAATAAATTAACCAATGATAAGAGGTCAAAAAATTAAACTAGACAGTGTCTTGACTCAGCTTCCTCCATATAAAGGGGTGAATAACAATAGTACCCATCTCCCAATCATTCTGGAAGATGATTGCACAGGTTCTCATTTTAGATAAACTCCTTCAGGCAATAAGAAACACAAAATTAGACTACAAGGTGCTACTATTTTTCATTCATCAGAGTAGGAAAAAATCAAGAAGTTCATGTTGATAAGGGGAGTAGAAAGGCAGTTGTACACTACAAGTATGGATATAAATTGTACAACATCTACAGAAGATAATCTGGCAATATATTTCTGATTTGTAAAATCATATGAACCCTTTGACTGAGCAACACCTTTTAAGAACTTATCCCATAGACAGACTTAGACATGTGATAAAGAATATGCTGCTGCTGCTGCTAAGTCGCTTCAGTCGTGTCCAGCTCTGTGCGACGCCATAGACGGCAGCCCACCAGGCTCCCGCGTCCCTGGGATTCTCCAGGCAAGAACACTGGAGTGGGTTGCCATTTCCTTCTCCAGTGCATGAAAGTGAAAAGTGAAAGGGAAGGCGCTCAGTCATGTCCGACTCTTAGCAACCCCATAGACTGCAGCCCAGGCAAGAGTACTGGAGTGGGGTGCCATTGCCTGTTCTTAGCATATTAGATGGGTAAATCTTGTTATTACATAATAGTATTTCAGACTGAAACTGAAAACACACTGGAACACTGATTGATGTTTGTCTCTTGGTGATCTGACTCTAACAACTAACTCCTTATGTTAAAGGATGCAAGTTAGTCCTACAACCTAAAGCAAGGAAATGGTAAGGCTTCAATGAGCAAATTCATACTGAAATGTCTAGTATGGTGTCTACCACATAGGACAGTGATCAATAAAGAATATTATTGTTAGGAAAAAAAAAACTTCCACATTAAAAAAAGAATATTATTGTCAGTTCTTATGTACTAGCTAAAGCTATTAAGAATCACTTAGTGATTTTAGGCAATGATTCAATAAGATTAGGGCTTTAGAATAATCACTTGGGCAGTAGTAAAGGGATAAGGTGGAAAGAGGTAACCCAGGTAGTAGGGAAACTAGTTGGAAGGCTATTAAAATTGTCTAGATAAGATGCTACAGGACTTGGGCTACAGCATCAGGGACTGAGAGAAGACAACAGATTAGAAAATGCTGAAGATAAAAAAAAATTCAATATGTGGAACTGCCTGAATAGAAGAGAAAGTAATTATGAGACATTTACATATCCTACAAATAGTTTGTAGACAACTTTAACATTAAAACATGGGGGATAAAATTGCATCAAATCAAGGGAGGGACATCTTTGCCAGCATTTCTTTTTTTTAACCTAGGCAGGAAACCATGAAACACACACCCACACATGCATGTACACACACACAGGTGCTCACTCACTCACAGAATGTATTTTTTTCCCTTGGGACTAGGATGGTTCTAGTATCATAGCACCTCAGGGTCAGTATCCTTGCCAAGAGATGCCATCTCCACTCATAACGGCAGTGGAAAGAGTCTCTGTGCCTCCAAAGAGTGATACACTCATGACATTCAGTCATCAGACCTAAATTCATAAGCCAAGCAATTCAGGGAGGTGTGTTCTGCCAATATCACCATGGGTTCTTAAGCAATATATTTTTATTTTGAGTCCTCTATTCCTAGCATATTTCCTATGATAGACATCAGCTATATTCACTCACTGTGGCAAAAACAATTCCTTAATGTTCAAAAGAAAAAAATAAAACATGTGACTTAACATGGGACTCCAACGTACCCTTAGAACCATTCCAGATAATTAGGAAACTGTATTGGTGATTTTATGAAGGAAAAAAGAGGCTGATTCATATTTATTTCTGTTTCAACCATGATTTTAACACTGCTCTCAGAAAATGTTGCCTTGATTGCTTTCTACCTCTTACATTTCCATACGCCTCCTCAAGCAATTTTTCTGGTCTTTAACTGACTCCAGATAGAGTATATGTGACAAGAAGGCAGTGCTGGTCTCCCAACCAACCTACCCTGGGGACACCTAAATCAGCTTTTAACCCATAAACATTAGCATTCAAACTGAAAAACCTCCCTGAGCTAAGTCATGTCAGGAAAAGTATGGCTCAGAGAAGAGTACAGAAACTGCAACCAGACCAGGCCTCAAGAGGGCAATGCACTCCGGGGTGTTTAATAAATACTTGCCGGTTGACTGATTACTGGCCAGTTTCCAGTGCTGAGGACTTGCTGTCATCTCTGGGCACACAAATAGAGGAGAAAATAAACCATCTAGAACTCTGAACAGCAGGGCTTGTCTCCCAGGCATGTGGGACAGGCATTCAGCCTTGCAATCTGATGAGAGGAGGGGGCTGCTCAAAAGACCACTGCCCCCAGGTAACTTCCCCATCAGCCTACCCCTGTGATGCTTCTGCACTAGAAATGTCTAGTTGTTAGGTTGTGCATCTGCGCTCTGGGAGTTTTCTGTCATAATGCAACATCACTGCAGAGATTCTGCCTGCAAAGACTCCTGCATACCTTAAAATGGGCACCTATCAGATTGCTTTCTAATATGACTGCTACTTGGCTCCAGTCAGACACTGAAGATGCTGTCATATTGGAGGTGGGAGAGGGGAAGGATGGACAGCAGCTGTTACTCATAAAGTGCAAACCAGTTGGAGATCCCGGAAGCAGGGACTCAAGGGTTGTCATCTGCTTCATCAGTTTGCTTTAACAGGATAGTTCTGCAAATTGAACCTATAAGCAAACACATCTAGCAAACCAATTTGTATTTAAGGAAGAGAGGGGGTTACAGTCATCTCTCCCATTATTTTTCTTAGTATAGTAGGGTCACATTTGGATTTTCTGGATTTAAGATGTTATAGTAGGAGAAATTAAGTACTTTAAAAAAATCATCTAATGTCTTTGAAGTTGCAAAGAGTCAGACACGACTGAGTGACTGTACAACAATGTCATATAATTTAGGAATAGTGTTTATAAAGAAATAACACAGGACAAATTGACATCCATGCTTCTCTCTTCCAATCCTGTCTCTAATACTTATATACGAGTGCTTTTTCCCTGAGGAAGGAAAAAAACACTCAAGGCTGCCTTTAAGGGAAGAAAGTCATAAAGAATACAAGCAGACAGAGAAAGAGAGGTGACAGGCAGCCTAGTCCTGGTAAATGCAGAGTCTACTCAATTACAAACTGGCCTTGGAGTGACCGCAGGGTCTTTAGCACTGAGATAGTTTCCCCTTACCAAGTGGAGTTGTAGGGAATTTCTTCCTGAAACATCGAAGATCAGGCCTTGATTCAAGTCCACTTCCCTTGGCTATTGCACTAGTCTAGCCAACAAACACATCATGTCTGGACGTGGTGAGACAACAGATGACTATTTACTGATATCCACATTGCCTTCTTCTCCCCTTTTCATCTGAGAAAATGACCTCCCAAATATATATTAAAACAAAAACAGATCTTGCTATTCTCTGGCTTGAACCCCTTGAAAGGGTCCCTAGATCAGTTAGGATAAGATTCTCTGTCTCTCTAGTATCCTGCAGTGACCTTCCTAGATTTCTCAAGGTCCCCAGGCCACTCTCCACATGCCCACAGCATTCCAGACATTTCAGTTTCCTTTCTTTCCTCAAATATGCCAGGTCCATTTCATCCTCAGAACCAACTTGTTCCTGCAAGCTGCAAGCCCACCTTCCTACTTTTCTCATGGCCAAGTTTTCATCTACTATTAGGTCTCATCTCCTCAGAAATAACACTGATTCTTTATTAAGTGGC
This sequence comes from Bos indicus, assembly GCF_029378745.1. Classification (NCBI taxonomy): domain Eukaryota; kingdom Metazoa; phylum Chordata; class Mammalia; order Artiodactyla; family Bovidae; genus Bos; species Bos indicus. The sequence continues at coordinate 62,160,800 of NC_091760.1, forward strand.
TTTACCATCCCCAGCCTTATTCTCTGTCAAGGTTCCCTGGTTGTTCCATTCAAGTATTTATCAGAACTGTAAGTAGAGAAACAAAAAGACAAAAAACAAATAAAAAAGAACTATGAGTAGATATTAATATACTTGTTTCTTGTTCAGTTTTATCTAGACTGTAGCTCCTGGAAGGCAGAGAGTCTTCTCTGATTAATATACTTCTGCTCAGTCCTACACAAACCCGGCACATCTTATTTATTAATTTTTTGGCAAATGAATGAGTCAACTCTGATTTTCTAAGCAGCTCTTCATCCTGACGCTTGGTCAGGATACAAAGGGTTAACAGAAAACAATCATAGTATACTGCTCTCCACAAACTAACCAAGGAGCTGAGATGCTTAGGGTTATTTTCCCCAAATTTTGCAAGTTACAGTCAATTTAAGACAGATTCTTATTAACTTAAGCTTCCACACCCAAGCACAGAAATTTATATTCTGCTCCTTTGTTCCAAGTTTTGATCTGTGACAGTTTTAGATAAAGGAAAAAAAAAAATTAAGAGACTAGAAGAGGCTTGGTGAGAGAATATAAAATCATCTTTCTTTACCCGCCAGCAGTTCACAGATACCTTTTAAATGTATGGTTTTTGAAAGCTCTTCATTTAAAAAGTACAAACAATAGAAGTTAATGTCAAATTTTCTAAATAAGTGATATAATTCTTATATATAGGTGTGTATATATATATATATATGGTAATATGTCATATTTGAAACTTATATGATATTTTGTATAAAAGTGCATTTTCATGGATCAGATTTGTGTGAAGTGGAGAATAAAAGCAATCCAAACCCAAGATAGACTTGGGATTTTACTTAAGCGTGTCAGGCCTTGGGTCTACCCTGCTGCACGACAGCTATGCCATCTTGAGCAAATAGGTTTTGGATATCTGTGCAGATTCTTGGGTTCCTGGGCCATAACAGGTGAGGGTTTCCATCTGCCTCATACAGTAATTGTGGAGTTTAGGATATATGATAATGTTGAAACATCCAGAGCAATATCTGGCACATTGTGGGTGCTTACTAGTGGCTAATTCAATTTAAATCTCTTCCCACTTTCCAGATTTTAATTGGTCCCTCTGCTAAAAATCACCTCCATCTCTTAGTAAATCCAGTCATGTGTTTGGATTCGTTTGAGCTTCTATATTCTTAATTGGATAGTTCAGCCCAGGGTTTATTATAAAAGCCTGGATTCTACAATCAAATTACAGATCAATCAACAATTACAAGAAAAACAATTAATGGCCGGCAATGGTTCTGATTATATAATTGCGGCCCTGGCTTGCTTTGCTTTCCCTGCCCTCAGACTTTTTCCTCCAGAGGCTGCAGGTGCTCAGAAGGCTCTGAATAGCCTCCCTTCTTTACTGAATTGATCAACTGTGCACGTTCACCAATAAGAGTCTTTTACAACGTATTTCTTCTACAAATGAGTAGGAGGGGAAAAAGATTTCTGCTTTCATTGTTGGGTGTTTTGAATAAAAGAAGAGCTTCAGTGCTGTGCTGTGTCACTTGAAAACATGCTTTCTCAAAAGGGGCAGTCTCAGCCCCAAGGGGGTGGGGAAGATCTTAGCTATCACAGTCATTTGTGGTCTCCCTAGGACCACAGTTCAAGAAAAGGACACCCTGTGTGTTATCATATGAAAATTTCATGGGAAGGAGGGCAATTAGAAAAATTATTGTTTAAAAAGGCTCTTGGGCTATGATAACACTGAAACATGTTGGGAAACACTGTGATAGTAAAAACCTCTCTTAGAATTCTCCTTTTCCTAAAGCACATGCATTTAGAACACAACTACTTAAAGAGAGTGGAAAGATACCAAAGACATGTGGGTTGCCCTCACTCTTCTTCTGAGTCATGGGCAGAACAGACTTTGAGTCAAGCTGACCTATGTTCCAATCCTGGGTCAGCCAACTTCCCCACACACACACCATGCAACCTTGCACTTGTTATTTAATGTCTGTACAATGATACAGATTATCAAATTATCATTGGATCAATTCTGTAAGACTTTGGGGGGCGGGTGGTTAGAGGGCACAGCGTACCATGCTTGGCCTAGCTTAGACATGTAGTAAATGGGTGCCATTGCTATTTCAGTAGCAATGAAACAGCGCATGGGGGGTGATGAGTGGGCTAGGAACAGCAGCTCAGAGTCCTGTAGGGGGAGCAGCCTTGGGCAACATAAGTTGGGAAAAGGGATAAAAACCTAAGATTGTCTTGCCTCTTTGATGTTTTCCCTTGTGATTTAGTCTTAGCATCATTCAACAGCTTTAGGTCATGGAATTATTTTGGTACTGACAGACAATTATATTTTACCATTCTTTCCTCTGGGCCTATAACCTTGCTACCGTGCTAGTTTTATATCTGTAGTGTTGCTGTATATTGCATGAGGAAATTATTTGAAATGCTTGTTCCCATCCAAGGCTGGAACACAATAGCATTTCAACCAGGAAAGGCTCTCATAGTAAGCAAGGGAGCTGCTGCCAGCATCTCCGACTAGTCACCTGAGGATTGGAACAGCACATCTCTCAGGCTTCTTCCACAGAATGATTTATAGAGAACATGCAGAGCATAGCAAAGAGATAGATTTCATGCTTAAAAGGTTAATTCTTGATTTGATTTGTTTTAGAAGTCCTGGAGATTCAGTGGAGGACAAGACAGACAAAGAGAGAAATTACAGGGCTCCTGCTCTTCAAAGAGAGTAATGGGACGAGATAAAGAAATGCATAGAGAGAATTATTTGATGTTTCTCTAAATTTATCTGTTTAATTTTCTCATAATCCTCCTCCAATACCGCTTCCCTTTTGCATGTCTTTCCTGCTCAGGTACTAGCTATCCTCTTATTCTGTTGTCATTTCTCTCTCATTTCTCTCAAAATACATCCATTTTCACAAGTGTATCTTGTTTAAGGGTGAAAGAAAAGGAAGGCAGGAACAGGAAAGTCAGAAAAAATGTATTTTTTATATGTAATATAAGGAAGGTATCCTACAATGACAGCCAGATAGTTTAAATGCTTTGCTTCAACTTTCAATTAAGGTTGATGATCACACATTTCCTGAAGAAAGAGGTATGCACAATGCCTTCAGTGAATTTCAAAATGCACTGCTCCAGCTACTAAAAGTGATAACAAACTTCGAAACAAAACAAAACATGCTGTTACAATCACCACTAACATTTTATTTATGTGTTTACTTCCTTGTGTTGGGAGTAATGGCACCACTGGGTATTTTGAGCACCTTTTTCCCCCCTCAAAGGCCAAAGGTCAGGCTATAGATTTTCAAAGAAATACAGCAGTAACCCCACATCACTACAGAATCTTTCAAACCCTTGGCTGTCAAATATATTTCTCAACAAGTATATTTTTTGCCTCCCTGCCTGTAAATGAACATAGTGGGCCAGGCATTCACACTTTCCTAAAAAGGGGATGAAGAAGACTTTCTGGCCTAATTGAAACTGTAGAAAAACTAATTTTGGAAGTCTAATAGAATTTCCTGGGCTGGATGTAAGCCAAATTGGAGCACATTTCTTCCATCACCTTAAGTTTAGAAAAAAGGACAACTGGGAGGAAAAAGACAGGGTGAAGTTTGACATCATACTTGAAAGCTCACTGTCAAGAATACTTTTTTCAAACGTTCTTATAAAAATGTACTTTCTAATATTAGTGAACCCAGATGTCTCTATCTGCCATGTCTCTCACTGTCCTCGATGGCTTTTATTAGTTAGCAGGTGCCATCCCATGGTTCATCTTAGCGATGATGAGGCTCAGGCAGCTGTCTGCAGCCAGCTTTTCTGTTTGGGCACCA